>NC_052627.1:39533763-40149180 GCF_016161935.1 Mauremys reevesii | reverse complement strand
CTGTTACACAAATCAGCGGTGACCAGTTAGGGTTTTATCCACATTAAGAAGGTGAAGGCACTCTAAGAAGATAGTAAATACAATTCCAATTATTATTCTGGAACAATAACAAGAATTGGTCATTTGCAGCTCTGAGCAAAGAAATGAAATGAAGGGAAGGGATATGGATATTGTCTTAAGCCTGCTGGACACTGGAAATTACAGAGTTGTCATTGCTACGAGGGTTTGCTGATTAATGGTTGGCTTGAGCATAAGATTTATTGTATTAGACCTGCAGTGGATAATTGGATAATCCCTCTAAAATGCAATAATTTCGATAAAGTTCATAAAGTTAACATACTCCAAACTTCCAAGCAGCAGAATAAAAACAGCTAAGAATTTGGTTTCAAAAGTCATTGGCAGAAGTGTATGAATGAGCATATTTCTGTTAAAAGAAGCTTGTATCAGGATTATATTAATACACGAAGAAAAAAAGAAATAGAATTTTAAAATACTTCCTCCACATGTGCATGCGCTGGATCTGATTGAATGGGCAAGGGGCAGTTTCTGATCTCACCATTTTTGCACCAGAGTAATTCCACTGATTTCATGGAATTATACTCTGGGATCACTGGTGTAAGATCAGAAGCAAAGCCAAAGTCAGGTCTAACACAAATATTGCTGGTGTTTTCAATTTGGGGAACAATATATCTAACTCTTGTGTAATCTGGAGGCAAATTTTTGATGTAATGCTCAGGCTTTGTGGCTCTTATTAAAGTCAACAGGAGTCGTGTGGCTTACACCTGACCCTACACTTCTAAAAAAAACCCACCTAAATAATGTTAGAGATGCTAATGCCAGAAAACTCAAAGTTTAAAAAAAACTAAATCACACCATGTTCTTCACTCTCCAGGTTATCAGGTGAGAAGGAGGTACAGTTGGGTTAGATAACAATAAAATTATTATTTGCATTACAATAGCACTTACGATCCCTAATCATGGACCAGAGCCCCATTGTGCTAGGTGCTATACAAAAACAGAACATGCAAGTAGTCTCTGCCCCACCTTTGTCAAATTTGTATCACATACTTTAACTTAAGAAATGCAATTTCTTTGCATTGTAGTCATTGAGAGTATTCTTCAGAAATTTCCCTTTACCTATGTTACTACCTATGTACAGAAAATAGTTTCTAAATGAAATACTTTTAAAAATTTATCTTTTTTCCTTCATTCCCAATACCCAAGGGCTTTAAGGCCACATCATCTCAAATCCCAAAGCAGTTAAAACATCACCAGGCTTCACGTAAATTTGTCATGTTTAACATGATTTCAATGCCAACTTTAAAGTTGTCCCCTATTTGCTCAAGGATGGCAACATGTTTGATGGAAAAGTCTGTGACTTCTACTGAAGACAGTGTAAGAATGGGTAGAGTTTGTTGAAAATATTTTGCAGTGTCATGGTTCAACCTGGATGGTTGTCACAGACTGTGGAATGTGTTATGGTTACATGAAACAATCCAAATACAGGAGGAGATGCTGTGTGCTGGATCTTTAAATATATAACACTGCCTTTGGGGGAAGAAGGAAGAAGGCTCTGAATCAATTTCAGATGGCTATTACTAGAGAGAGAGACTCTCCATTTTCTATCCAGATGTAAGTGTTAGAGAGTGAATAACAAATGCTTCTGGTTTTTTTTCCTGTTAAAAATAAAACAAATAGTTTTATTTGTTGTCTCTGTTTGTCTTAATTCAAAAGAAGTCATTCAGACTGATAGCACATCATTTGCTCCTGGTATGTACAGCTGTAACAATGAATCCGATTATCCTTTCACAAGGCCTGATCCAACTCTCAAAGTCAATGGGGGTCTATTTACTTTACTAGGAGTTGGATTGGGCTCATAACACACATTTTATAATCCCTAATATAGTATGATGTCATTTTTATATTTAGCATGATATGTCATCTGATGACACCGCCCAGATTTCTTCATGAAAATCAATTCTGGCACCACCACCCCAAACACCATTATACTGATTAAAACGTGGAGTCCGGTGGCACCTTAAAGACTAACCAATTTATTTGGGCATAAGCTTTCATGGGTAAAAAACCCACTTCTTCAGATGCATGGAGTGAAAATTACAGATGCAGGCATTATTATACTGACACATGAAGAGAAGCAACTTTGCCTCTCCTGGTATTGACATCTCCTCATCAATTATTGGGAGTGGACTACATCCACTCTGATTGAATTGGCCCTGTCAACACTGGCTCTCCACTTCTCTTCATGTGTCAGTATAATAATGCCTGCATCTGTAATTTTCACTCCACACATCTGAAGAAGTGGGTTTTTTACCCACAAAAACTTATGCCTAAATAAATGTTAGTCTTTAAGGTGCTACCAGACTCTTCATTGTTTTTGTATCTTGTGGATACAAAACCCCCCTGATACTTGACATTATACTGATAAGTACTCAAGTCTGTTAGTTTTCTCAATAGGGAATTACTCTGCGTTTACAAACAAGAAAGCTTCCTAGGTTTATAATAGCTCACTTATGACTGAACAAAAAATGCCATGGTAAAGCATCTTTAAGTGAATTATCTCATGGCTCTCACTCTGTGAGTCTTTGCCTCTTGGCTTCCCAGGGATTTGACAGACTTCTAATAGAAGGAGTGGGTTATCCCATCCCACTAGAGACTGATTCACATGATTACAAGAGAGGACATGCCACTGAAAGTAGCACATTGTTACCACACTGAACCACGAGTACTTAGACTTGTCTCATCAGAAGAGAAAAGCATTAGAGATTAAGCAAATCTGAATGCATTAAACAATGACACCAACTAAAAAATAGTGGCAGTTGCATTGTGATCCATTCTTTAATCATTATCCTTTTGTATACTTGAGAGCTGGCATAAGAATGATTTTTGGTGTGTCTTTTTAGAAGGTAGATTCTCCTTTTTCTATTATTCTTCTTCCACACAGAGAGCATTAGTTACAACATAAGGAGTAATCTTACATTTGGTGGAAGTCACAAAGCTGTTTGTGATTTGTTGCTGGATCAGTTCCAAAAGGTGCTATGAATCAGCTGGGAATTTGTCCAGACAAATCACAGAAGAATTTATTAAACAAATAGACCATCAAATATAGTCTGTAGTGTAATCAAGCTTCAAGGTTTACGATCAAGAAATGGCCCCAAATATGTCAAATGATAATCCCTGGCTAAAGGATTCCCTGTATTCTACCTTGAATAGAGAAGTAGTGAGACTATCTTTGTTTACTTTGAGAGTAATTGTTTCACAGTTGGGTTCATTATCTACAGACTGATTGAAAATCCCTACAGAAATTCCCCTGAACTATAGTGATGCAGTCAGAAATGGGGAGGGGGATCACTTCTGCAAAACTTTTGTTACTTTAATCTCTTTCAGAACATTTGGAAAGAAAAAGTAGCTAGAGTAAACTAGAGTCTTCTACTATATATCACAGCTATTCTCTAAACAAATAGTGAATCCTTTTGCTGCAATATCCCTTTAACTGTGCATGCTTCCTGTCTCTTCTAATTGTAGCCAGTAGCCAGTGCAGATGAAAGGCTAAAAGGTCCAGTGGCCAGAAATGAGACATGAGGCTCCAAGAGGCACAGGCAAGGGTTTAAATTAATGAGGAGGGAGCAAGGAGCCAATCCACTTCCATCTCCCTCTGTCTGGCCAATAGGAAAGCCAAGGAGAGGAGGGGCCTGGGACAGGAGGGGCAACCCTTGTATCCTGGTGGCTTTTGCTCCCCTTTTCTCTCTGAATATTATCTACTCCCCTGCAGTCCATTTCCACCCATTGAAGTGGCACTCTAGGTCTGATTATTCAAACTGTAAGCTCGTCAAGGCAAGGAATATCTTTGTGTCTTGTACAGCAACTAAGGGTGAGACTGTAACTTTGTGCCCACTCAGGGGAGTAAGGTGTACTGTCACTCACCTGTGCTGGATAGCTGTACCCCAGGTTGAGTATGTGGTGGGGAGGGCGGGAGGAGGGAAGAGAGCAGCTGCAATTCCCCAAGCCCATGCAGATGAGTTGGGAGGGGGTGGAGCCATCCACATCTCCCTACACCAGAGCTCCAGCCAGCAGTGCAGAGGGGGAGAACTGGCACAGATTACTTTGCCCCTGGAGCAAAGGGTAGTGCACAGTTGAAATGCCCCAGGAGCAAGTAATAAAAACCACTATATAAGAGCTATCTGTCAGTCGATCTCAAACTTCTTTACAAAGAATGTCCATGTTATCCCCCGTTTTACAAATGAGAAATGGAATCACAGAGAGGAGAAGTGACTTGCCCAAGGTCATCCAGCAGGCTAGTAGCAAAGCTGGGGATAGAATCCAATTCTTCTATCAATGTCCACAATTGTTTGTTTTGTGGTAGCACTGAGACCTAAACACATGTAAGCATAGTTTGGGCCCAATCCTGTATTTTTTTTCACACCCAATTAACTAAAGGGTATTTTGGAGTTCACAATATATATGAAATCAGACCTTTTATTTGTGATACTAACTAATATTTCTTAAAATGCACAGCATTATCTGAAATAAACTACAATTATTTTCATAATTTTAAGGTTTTCAGTGTTTGGATCCTACATACACAAATTCCTCTCTTGTACTGTAAACATGTGTTGTGTATAGCACAAACTTCTGAAATAAAAACCATAGCCGCTAAAAAATAGCAAAGCCACTATATTCTGTCATATTGATATATATCATCTGTTTTAAAAGACATTTCACATATACAAGAAAACAGATGAGAACAAGAATATTGGAGTCTAGCCATATGTTATATATTTTTAAAAATGGAGATCACACTAGGAAAAAAGAGCCATCTAAATGGTTACTATAGGGAAAACAAACTTCTCTATTTGTACTGTGCCTTCTGGGATGCATCAGTCCCTAAAATACTACAAGGGCAGTTGGCAGTGATTGCAGCTCTATGAAAAACAGTATTGCTAATTCTGAACTGTGGGGGATGGCTGCTCCCTTAGAGATAACATTGTATTAAACCCAGCCTGAGCTTGCAAACCAAGCAGCTAACTGCACCTGAAAGACAGTTTGTTTGGTTCAAGAAAAGAGATCAATCTCCCTTTTCTGAAAGTGGCCTTAGAGATGCAGCCTGCCTGCCACAAATCACTTCCAAAAAGTCAGAGTTTGTTTGAGGTCTTAGTGAACCAGCTGTCTAAAAAGTGGAAAAAATGATGCCAGAAATGAAAGGCAATTGACACTGAAGACCGGTTCAATGATCTGAGAGACTTCAGACCTAGGAAGATATTTCGGCTTGGGTTTGATCTGCATCTTTTCTCCAAGCCAAACTTAATCCCAGTGTTAACAGATGCAATCCCATTGACTGATATATGGTTGAGCTCGATACAGTACCTGGAACCAAATGCAGCTGGTTGGTTGAATGGTTCCAAAAATACAAATACTGGAAAATACAACCTTGGTGTTAGTGGACAGAACTCCACTATAGTCAATGAAATTGTACTCATTTCAACTACATTGCAGAGTTGTAAAATATTCATTTGTGTTGAACAAATAGAGAAAGGTAACAGTCTCAGGCTTTAAGAGTCCTTAAAAATATTGAAAGAGTCATAGAATAAGAAGAGTTAATCAGCAAGAGCCTGGAAACAGAATAATTTGTAACAAAACCAATAAAACCTCACCAAAAAACAAAGTTCCCATCTCTCAACTTCCCTAAATACCTCCCCTCTCATCACCACACACCTCAATCCTCTCTCAATGACTGCAGTGTTGGAAGATCAACAGATTCAAGGCATTTGGACCAAGGACAGAAGACTGAATTCCAGAGCTGAGGAACTCTTAGAGAATGCTCTGCCAGCAGCCCCCAGCCATTAAATGGAAGGTCTATGTCTCAAGCACCTTCACTGATGCCAATGTCATTGAAGAGAGAAGCAATCCCTCAAACAGGCAGGTTCCAGACCATGTTATTATGTCTATACTGTCACTATTTTAATAGGTTTTTCTGTGAAACTGCCTGAACGTGACACTTAGAGATCCTCAAATGTATTTCTAGGGCCAAATCCTCAGCTGGCGTAAATCAACATTCCACTGGAGTCAATGGAACTATGACTATTTACATCAGCTGGGGATTTGGTCCCTGGTTTTAAATCTTTATTTTTCACCCGGCACGGACAACAAAATGGCTTTCTGGCTGGGACGTGCAACTCACACTTTTAATATTACCCTCCAAGGATCAGAGAGTTGAAAATGTTGTGATTCCATTTTCATTAGTGAAAAATGTCTCAGTCTGGGCTGCTAGTAATGCAATACATTTCAGGCATTCTTATTCTCTGAATTAATGCACGTGGGAGCAGCTAATGTCATTCTTTTCACATAAAAGAGATAGTTATAGAACAAAAAGCACAGTCCAACTACACTAGCAATGCCACTGGAAAACTGGAATTCTGCATTCATTGATAGCCTTTGTTTTGAACCACCTGGTGTTTTCAACTTTGTACCACTCTAAAATGTGCACAGAATTATGGTACTCCAATATACATTCAGGATGCAGAAGTGAATTTTGCAAATCCCAGACAAAAGCATTCTTAAACAATGAGGAATATTTACATTTAGAGTTTGAATAAATTATAGATGACACATGCAGATATAGAGCAATGAAGAATAAGGCCATGCTTTTTGTATTGGAGCTTACTGATGTAGACTGTAGGGCTACACTACAAAATTAGGTCGATTTTATAGAAGTCGATTTTTTAGAAATTGATTTTATACAGTCAACTGTGTGTGTCCCACTAAGTGCATTAAGTCAGTGGGGTGCGTCCACAGTACCAAGGCTAGTGTCAACTTTCGGAGCATTGCACTGTGGGTAGCTATCCCACAGTTCCTGCAGTCTCTGCTGCCCATTGGAATTCTGGGTTGAGCTCCCACTGCCTGATGGGACAAAAACGTTGTGGGTGGTTTTGGGTTCATGTTGTCAGGCTTCCCTCCCTCATTCTCTCTGTGAAAGAAACAGCAAACAATCGTTTCTCGCCTTTTTTCCCGGGTTACCTGTGCAGATGACATTCCCTGGAAAGCATGGAGCCCGCTCAGCTCACCGTACATCTCCTGGGTGCTGCTGGCAGATGCGGTACTGCATTGCTACACAGCAGCAGGTTCTTGCCTTCACGGCAGCAGACGGTGCAGTACAAGTGCTCGCTGTTGTCATCATCTCCTGGGTGCTCCTGGCTGACCTCGGTGAGATCTGTTGGGGCGACTGGGTAGATATGGGTGCTCCTGGCAGACCTCGGTGAGGTTGGTCAGGGGCACCTGGACATAAATGGAAGTGACTCCAAGTCATTCTCTTCTTTAAGTTTCTTCTCATGGAGATTCAGTCCTGCCTGGAATATCATGCGAGCTGGAGGCTTCTGCCTCAGGCTGCTCTCCCAGCCAGAAGCACCGCGCAGTCACACCTACCCCAGCCTACCCCTTGCTCCCCTGGCTCATGAAGCCTGGACAGTAGTAAGGAGCAGTTCAACTATAGGCTGAGCAAGTGCAGAATGGTGATAGAATGTGCTTTTGGACGTTTAAAAGGTCGCTGGCGCAGTTTACTGACTCGGTTAGACCTCAGCGAAACCGATATTCCCATTGTTATTACTGCTTGCTGTGTGCTCCACAATATCTGTGAGAGTAAGGGGGAGACATTTATGGTGGGGTGGGAGGTTGAGGCAAATTGCCTGGCCACTGATTATGCACAGCCAGACACCAGGGCGGTTAGAACAGCACAGCAGGATATGCTGCGCATCAGAGAGGCTTTGAAAACCAGTTTAATGACTGGCCAAGATACAGTGTGAAAGTTCTGTTTGTTTCTCCTTGATGAAAATCCGCCCCCCTTGGTTCACTCTACTTCCCTGTAAGCCAACTGCCCTCCCCTCCCCCTTTGATCACCATATAGCAATCAGATCCAGTACCTCCCATTTGGTCCATGCTGGAGATCTTCTGCAATTCTGGGAGTCCTCTGCTGATGAGATCTGTATGGTCACCTATGAGCTTGCCACGCTGAACAAACAGGAAATGAAATTCAAAAGTTCGAGGGGCTTTTCCTGTCTACCTGGCCAGTGCATCTGAGTTGAGAGTGCTGTCCAGAGTGGTCACAATGGAGCACTCTGGGATAGCTCCCGGACGCCAACACTGTCAAATTGCATCCACACTACCCCAAATTTGACCCAGCAAGGTCGATTTCAGCACGAATCCTCTTGTCAGGGAGGAGTACAGAAATCGATTTTAAGAGCCCTTTACGTCGACAATAATGGCTTCGTCATGTGAACGGATGCAGGGTTAAATCGATCTAACGCTGCTAAAGTCGACCTAAACTCATAGTGTAGATGTGGCATGTTTACAGTCATATTGCCTGGGGTGTTCCATAAAAAAGACCATTTAAATTCTGAGGTATTGTTCCAAACTAGATCACTGGAAGAGCTGTTCATTGTGACTCCATCAGAGCAGACCATTAGCATCATTCTAGTAAATGTGAGTGTGTGGCTGACCTAAGACAGAGAGAGGTGGAGGAGAGAGGTCATAGGGAAGCAACAGGGCCTTCAACATGACTCGTGGACTTCTCTTATTTTGAATAAAGTGTTGGTCTGAGAAGCCCCAGATGGGTTTCAGAGAAAATTGAGGTTTAAAAAAAAAAAAAGGAGCTCTTTACAGGAAGGACAGCCATACCCAGAGAAGTTAACATGCACCAGGAGATGCTATACTCAGTGACTGAGTCTTACTGTAATGAAAATCTATTCCACTTCTCAAGTGGTCATTTCTTTGCCTGAATATTCCTCCCAGTTCTTCCATCTGAAAAGCAATATGTTCTAGGCCAAATTCTGCTCTCAGTTAGGCCCCAATTCAATAAAAGATAAAAGCATGTGCATATCCTTAAGCACCTTGTGGAATCAGGCCCTGAGATCAGGCTAAATCAGGAGGAATTAACCTAATCGAATTAATGTAAAGCTAGAGAGAGATCAGAATTAGACCCAAGAAAGGCAAGATGAAGATTTCTGGTACAGACACACATCTTAACAGCACAGCCCTGTGGAGTATAGCCATCATCCAGCCAGAAAGTATGAGAGGCTTCCTTTTTAAAAGAGTGAACATTTGTTGAAATTGTACAAGAATTGTAATTCCTTAAACTAATAAAATGAAACAAACTGGTGGCTAATAAAAATATGGACAGAGGTAGTTTGGAACTAAACGAATGTTGCACATTTGTCCTACTAACATTGCATTCTGCGTTAAGCCAGCAAATACGAAATCTACCATTAAAAAAGGAGAACTTTGTAACACATTGTGTTATGTAGTAAGAAGTTCTATCATGACAGACACTAGCAGACAAGAAAATGGAAAAAGGAAGTGTAGACATGGGAAGCAAGTTACAATGAGCCACATGGGGAATTATATAATAGGATGGAAGTTAGTAATGGCTGATTTTTTTTGCAGAAACTTATGTAAAAAAATAAAAAAACCTGGGGAGATGTGAGATACCAAGTCTTGCCAAAATTTATTTGCCTCTGAACTAAGCAGGAGAGATCTTCAGATGAAAAACTGTTCGTAACAGCGTTGGCTAATAAAAAGTAAAATTTATGGCCTTCTCATTGTAAATGTTGCCCCAGATGTTCAACCACAAAGTACATAGATTAATCACCCAAACTAACGAAGGGTTTTATTGATCTTTCTTCCAATGTCAAAGATATTCTTTTACCAAAGAGAGCATAATATTCAACCAAAGAGCAAGCAGCATATGGGATCTCAGCTGACACAAATATCTTGCTATAGAATTATTTAAGCAGTTTGTATGAGAATTATAACAAGACCAAAGTCTAGTTCATACTCTTCTTTTACAAGAGCAGAAACAGAGCAGTTTTCAGAAACTGGATTGGACGCTGATACTATCATTAATATGAGCAATATGGAAAGTTCACATAATATAAAACCTTAAAACATGAAAGTCCTAATCTGTGAGCCTCCTTCCACAGAATTCTACTGTACTTGTATTTTATCAGATACAATTTCAAGTGGAGTTAGGTTAATGTTATAACAGTAGCCTATTTTCTGAGTTTCTAGCTAGTTAAGACAATAATAGAATTATTAATATTCAGTGCTGCACACTGGAAGGCATTAAAGTGCAATCCTTCACATCATCCATCAGTTGCTTTCAAGACACACAGCTGCATTTTGATACATCTTCATTTCTATGTAACACTTGTGCTCTATAACCAAGTGCATCCCAGTGCTGAAGTTGTTGACATGAAATCCCATGCTGTTAGCTCAATAAGTTTGATAAAGCCTAAGCCCTCATCTCAAAATGCCTGTTATCAGTTGTAAATTAGATTTTTGCTGTTATTCATAGGGTTTAAGCTAGAAGGGACCATTACAATAATCCTCATGGTAACATACTATAAAATGGAATCCAGTAAAGATGAATGGAACCCACAAAGGAAGATTTTTGGATGCTTATAGGAACTGAACAGTCAACTTTTTCATGCCTCTCCCCCCTCAGTAGTTTTATATGTAGCTCTTCAGTGTTGTGGCCTGTTTCTTGTGTGCTTTTACATCTATCTCAGTTTTAACGCTAAAGTTTGCACATCATTTTAAAATTATATCACCCTTGTAGACCTAGAAATAAGGCAAGAATTATGTAAAAGAGAAAAGACTTATTTTTACTCCAGGGGTCACACTTGAGCAAGGAAAACGTGGAGAGTATAAGATAAGCCTATAGACCAGGAGTCAAAAGCCAACATCTTTTCACCTCATCCCTGCTCTAGTTTTTGTATCTGGCAGCTACGTAAAAAAAACCCAGAACATGATTGGGCAGTAGTTGCCTCATTAATTTCATTTTATATATTGTCCCTGATAAAGGTGCTCTACACTTGATGGCATCTACTTTGGTGGCCCAGAGCTGGGCATGTAGGTGTAAGGCAGAGAACACCTTTGTGTACATTACAGTAGTTCTGATGTGTGAGTCAACCCCTCAGCTAATCTCCTGCCCACCTTCTGTGCATTAAGGGTAATACGTGGAGAGGTAGTGTCGAGGGCACCAGAATGGAAGTCAGGAGAGCTAGTTTTAGTCCCAGCTCTGCCACTGACCTGCTGAGAAACACTGGGTAAGTCATTTAATTTCTGTGCCTCTGTTTCCTCCACATCCACTGTTTGTGCAGTGCCCAGCACAATGGGGCTGGGGTGCTATACACTACTGTAATGCAAATAAACATGCTCCATTCCTCATCCAAGGAAGACTTCGAAACCTGAAGATCTCGGCCCCACTGTGCTCTACTCTCAGCTATCATCTGCATCCTCCTCTGCTGCCTTCCTCCTTTCTGGCAACTCATCCCTGCCCCCCAACTTCTTCCTTTCCTCTTCTCAGTCTTGTTATACCCTTACACTGAATAATGCTTAACATCATGAACAGGTCAGAGATCACATCTCTTATGTTTTATTTTGTTTACATGACTGTATACGTCAAAACTAGAAAGATGATGGATTGCAGCATTTAACACAGGCCAAATAAGGATTCATCACCACTGATTTTTTAAGTACTAGCAATATTGGTGCTGGTTAAACATTTAAAGAAAAATATTGCCACTTATAATGGACAATGTAGGTTCCTAGTGTGATTTTTTTTCTTCTTCAATAAACATTTTTGGTGCTGTAAATAAGTTCCACACAACTGTTTTGAATCTGACAATATAAGGTCACGTAATTTAGACTTTATGGACTCAAGTTAAAACATATAGTCAGCCTACCACCTACTGTGTTTTCCTGCAAGATTATTCTATGACATTTGTAACAACAAAACTGTTAGCAACAGTAAATACAATCCAAATTTCACTTCCTTTCACATTCTATTTTTGTTAATGGAAAATAGCTGAGAAAAATACTGAAACTTTAATAGGAATAATCTTATGCAGATGGAGGAGGCCCAGATGCATTTAAGCAAAGCAATTCTTTGCCAGTCAGGAGGAGTCCAGTGGACAGATGGGTTGTTTGCTAGTCATTCAGAACACCCTTGGGACAAGAATCTCTTAGACCTGACAAAGCAAGCCAATAGAAAAAAGATGCACAATACACCAGGACCATGGTGTTCCCTTAGGGAAAAGAAGAGCTTCCTCAGCCAGAAATCAGTAAGAACAATGTAAATGAGATTATGCATAAGAGTCAAATAGGCTACACTGGGGATGGAAAGATTTAAGTCCCATAAATCAAAGAGGAAGACCTGCTAAAGGGCAATATTCAACTATCTTACAAGTTAACAAGGCTGGAAGAAAAGAGACAAGAGAATTTCCTTTAAACTTTTACCCATGGAAAACAGAGATTGAGGCTTAGTCCTACACTAGCAACTTATGTCAGTATAACAGCATCACTCAAGGGGGTGACATATTTATACCGTCCTAACCCCCGGTATAGACAGCGTTATGTTGATGGGAGGGCTTCTGCCATTGATATAGCCAGGGCCGGCTCCAGACCCCAGCGCGCCAAGCGCGCGCTTGGGGCGGCATTTTGCCGGGAGGGCGGCAGGCGACTCCAATGGTCCCGCGGCTCCGGTGGACCTCCCGCAGGCATGACTGCGGAGGGTCCGCTGGTCCCGCGGCTCCGGTGGACCTCCCGCAGGCGTGCCTGCGGATGCTCCACCGGAGCCGCGGGACCAGAGGACCCTCCGCAGGCACGTCTGCAAGAGGTCCCCCGGAGCCGCGGGACCGGCGTGCTTGGGGCGGCCAAATTCCTAGAGCCGCCCCTGGATATAGCTACCGCCACTCGGGGAGGCGGATTACCTGCACCGATGGAAGAACCTTTCCTGTTCGTGTAGGTAGCATCTTCACAGCTGTATCAGTGCCGCTGCACCTTTTTAAGTGTAGACAAGCCCTTAGAACTAAGCTGGTAAGTTATGACTCCAGATAAAACACAAGTGGAAGCCTGCAGTACCAGAACCCCATAAAAGTCATGTTATAACCTCAACAGAAACTACTAATGAAATGAGTACCAGGGAGCAGGATAAATAGTGAGTATACAATCAGAACTGACATTAGTGATAGGCAAAGATTATGTGGATTGTGGAAATTGTTGAGCATGTACTGAAATATCACACTTGCCCAGTTTTCACTAAAATACCTGCACTTAACATGAGTCTGAAAATGGTTATGGTTAGAGAAGGCTGTTTTTTTTTAAACCCAGCATCATGATTACAGTAGCAAAACAGCACATGTTCCTCATAGTTTTGAATGATAAAAAGGCAATGTTTAGTCTAACCACCATACAATAGCTTTCAAGTCATTTTGTCAAATATTGAAAACCTAACTTTCTCCTTCTCCACTATTTTGCTAATTTGCTTTCAATAACTAGGTCCGTGGGATGGATGAGACTTCAACATGCACCTCTTATATTCATCCCTTGCTGAAGGGAATACCTAGCCTCCTGAGAACAACAGGTCAAGCCCAGTGAGGTTAACTCACTCCTTTATTGTTCTGAGCTATGTAAGTAATTTTACTTATTCTCCAATGTGAACAAAATCATTTTTCATCCACTAATTGCCATTTGATACAGAGTTCTGGTGCAATGAGTAAAGTAAATGTAGATCAAGTATTCAGAAAGGAAGTGTAAGTTATTAGGTGACCACTGGGAATAAAAGCAGACGATTGCACTCAAACAAAGTTAAAATTGGATTGATTCTTTGCTACTCATTCCAACATTTTGGTTCTCATTCATTTGACGCACCACATTTATACATGCCAGGAACACACCACCACCAAATAATTCTATGCCAATAATGTATATTTTGTTATATTGGCTAATAAGTAAATTAACTTACATTTCTATTGCTTTATTGTGATATTGTTAATACACTGTGGTGGACAGTAAACACAAGTAGGCCAATATGATGATCCTAGAACAAAATATATCTTGGACACAGTACGAAAATATCAATATACTTAAGCCAACATTTAGCTCTCACTTTTGGTTTTAACCAGCTGTGTTGCCAGCTGTCTCAAAATGTATAAACAGTTCATAAACTGTAATAGTTCTTTTAGGCAGCTGTAAGACCATTTTTCTTCCTCGAAAGCCTTTGTGAAACATAACAGTTTCCAGAGTGAGTAGATAATTCACAAAGGACATACAAGAAATGCAGAAAAAACATATTTTTTCTCTGTTGGATTAAATTTGGGTTTGTAGAACATATCTGCCACTTATTCCCAGAAATCAGTCCTAAAAAGGGCATATTTGCTAGATATATAAGGCTAGATTCTAAAAGTAGTTCCATTGCCTTTAATGGAGCCATGTCAATTTTCACCAGCTGAGGATCTGGCCTGTAGCCTTTTAGGTATTTGGCTTTTTTCCTTTTTCAGAAATGCAGCATTGGATCCTGACCCATATGTTTTTTTAAACATGTCATTTCTTTTATTAAAAAAAAAAAAAGAGTAAAAATAGTGATTAATTACAACTGGGCGAAACAGTACCAGTTGTCAAAGTCTATTTGTCCATAAAAACAGTACCATTTATACTTGGAAAGAGGTTCAGTCCTTTTATCCTTCATGTCATTGATGTTCATTACAAAGGGCTATATTTTACTTCCCCCAACTGCCTTCAGAGGAGGGAAGCATATGGATATAAATGACTCCAAAAACCATAGCCACAATAATTTCTATATATAAATTATACAGCATAATGTATGCCATGTGGGGAAAATGGATAGTGGACCAGTAGAAGTGGAGAGGAGCAAAGGAATAGAAGCTCTATATGGCATGCACCCGTGGCAAACTAATAGCTAAAAGATATCCAGACATTTGTTCTGCTCTATGTAGCATTTACTTCCTCCTTACAAGTCATGTGACCCCATCAAAGGAGACATGAGTGTATGTCACAGAAGTACTAAGGCAGCAGCAGCACCAGCCAGATCCCAGCATCTGGGGGAAGGGGAGAAAAGGAGAAGGGGAACTGGAGAGATGCCTGAGGGCAAGACATCTGGCCTGGGATCCATTGTTTTGGGGCCTTTTTCACCTTTGGGTCTTCATCTCCTCAGACTCACGAGACCATGCCTCTGCACCTTGCTAGAGGTGGTACTGCCTTACAGACAGGAAGATCTGACAAACCTTGGAGACCGCAAAGCTATAAGTGAGTTAATTCTTCCCTGGCATGTATTTTCCCATATAAAGTGATATACAAATATTAGTGCAGAATCGAGAGGTTGCAATCTCAGATCCTATGCTGATTCTATAAAGCAGTGAATTCATAATGGTAAATGTATGACAAGAATAAAGTTAATTGCCTCCATATTATATAATTTCTTTTTCCAAGTTTACTGCTGCTTCAGATTCTGCTGTAATCGATATATCTAAGGGTACGTCCATACTACCCGCCGAGTCAGCGGGTAGCAATCGACTTCTCGGAGTTCAATATATCGCGTCTCATCTAGACGCGATATAGCGAACTCCGAACGCGCTCCCGTCGACTCCGGAACTCCACCACCGCGAATGGCGGTGGCGGAGTCGACAGGGGAGCCGCGGACTTCGATCCTGCGCCGTGAGGACGGGTAAGTAGTTCGAACTAAGGTAGTTCGACTTCAGCTACACTATTCGCGTAGCTGAAGTTGCGTACCGTAGTTCTACCCCCCCCCTAGTGTAGACCAGGCCTAAGTGTAATATCTCAAGCTGCTCATAACAAGTTTTCACCTTGAGGATTCTAATGCATCAGATTCTATCACTATTATAATGAAGTAGTTTCTAAAACTCACCTATTCAGTAAGCTACAGCGCAATAAAGTAAACTGCAGCATATACCACCCTGAATCAGATAAACAGTAGCATACAAACGCGCAGCTAACATTTCAAAACTGACTAGTGAATGAGGGTCTTTTTTTTGGCTGCCCAACTAAAGACACCTTGAAGGATTCTGATTTTCAGAAGCGGTGGATGTTTGTCCTCTAAAAAAATCAAGCCCAATAAGATGTCCAAAGTTGGACACCTAAAAAGGCAAGCCCCCAAAACACTAGCCTTTTTTGAAAGTTAGGCCTACATTAATAATCCTGGTCACACGGACAACAGAAAACCTAATAGGTAGATTTATGAAGCTTCTCTATCTAGTTATTACACTTTTTAAAGCACTCAGATGCTTTTAGGTATCTGACTACAACTTTATTCATTAAAGAAAGATTTAAAATATCACTTAGAAACTGAGCAAATAGTCTCTGCAGTTCACAGTCAGAAGACTCAGGCCTGAAGGAAAGACCACCATAATAGCCAGAGTCCCTTTGGCCTTTTCTGTAGGAGGATCAGCCTGCCGTTCCCTAGGTTCCTGCCTGACATAAATCCTGCAGCTAATACTAAGGCCCTCTTTCTGTAAAAAGATAACCAAAATCTTTGTCCCCTCTTTTGTCCCACCCCAGGGCAAAAAGGAACCCTTATCTTATTATATACTAAGAACCATGTCAAGTTTAAACATAATTGTCATGGGGTCACCTTAGCCAGTGGAACATCTCACAATGCTCACCTAACCTTACAGCAGTCCAAATAATCAACTCAGAATGGCCCACCTGGGCCTTACAACCCACAAAGCAAATAAAACACTCCCACTGATTCAAACAAAAAGGTGCAGCCAGAGTTAGACCCTGACCAGGTTAGGCTTTTTAGGTTAAGACAGATAAAAGATCTTTCCTCCCCTGCCCCAGCTTCATACAGAACTAACCCCTTTAAGAAGCAGTCAGCCATTTTTATCCTACCTACTGGGCCCTGATTGATTTATGCCTGCTCTGCAGCCTTCTAGCCAGTAGAGAGGATCAGTATTCATTGGTTCTACCCACAGCTGATTCTGGCACTTCTAGACACCTCCTGGAAGACTCAACTTAGTGCTCTTTCCCCCCAAAGACTTTGAGGCAGAAGGTAACAGGGAGCTCATAGACAATATTTAGAGGATGCAACAGAGCCATGTCAAACTTGGTAGTTTTCCTTTGCAGGGTTTGTGTGAACACTTTCTTCTGTTTCATATTCCTGAGATTTTTGCATCTCCTGAGTTTCATTTGAGATGCACGGTTGAACAATCCCAAATTCTCATACAAAAACTTAGTCAAAACTGCCAACTCCCACCTATCTTTCACATTGCTACCAAGCAAAACCACAACTTTTTTATGACTTGGATGCAAAATCAGTGGCCCTGATTAGCTTGAACGGCTTATCAACCATAATGATTCTTTTGACCAATACAATTTCAACATCAAGTTTATAACAAAATGTGAAACCTACTAAGATTCACTGAGTTTCAGAATCTCTTGTGATTCTTTGCATGGCCCTAGTTCTGAGAGAAAGTGAACATGAGAGCAGGATTTGTTTGGTGACTCTGGTATAACATGCTACCCTTTTGTAGCATAATATAAATATGAATTCCTCCACATTCGTCCCTTCTAGATACATTAATTAAGGTGATTAATGGAGGACATAATGTTATGAATGTTCTGCTTCTAAGAGCCTATTCCAGCTTCTACATGGCATGCATCAAAACAGATTTGTGGAATATCAAGCTGTTGGTACTGTGCCTCATTTAATTTGATGGCTTTCTTTGCAGTAATAAAGGTACTTAAAATTTATAGATGAAGCCAGACTTTATAGCCTCCAAAGTTCAGGTTTCAACCTACAATAGGTGTTCAATTTCAGGTATTAAAACTTTGACTTTATTTTTCAGTAGCACACTTTCAATGGCACATTTTTATGGCTACAAATGTACTATTAACTTCAAATTAAATACCTTTCTCTTTTAAAATAATCATTATTATATAATCAGTGCCAGAGAAGAATTAATAGAAGTCTACTAGCAAAATCATGAAACTGAAATGTGCATGTTTTTTCTAAGATACAAAAAGATTAGAGGAAATAAATTATGAAACTATGTGCATCAAGTGGAAAAGTGTTTGGTGATACCTATTAAAATTGTTGCTGGAGGAGATGGCTTAGTCATGTTTGAACAGCCTACACTCTCTGAAACCGCAGGTCCAACACCCAACAGTCACCTCCGCATTTCATCCTTCCAAGATACAGCAGATACACTGATACTGTTTCTTTCAGCAGAGACTTTGATAGAGGAGGTTTTGTTTGTTATGCAACAGACGTTTGCCTGGCCTTGGACTGTCTTAGAAGGTTATTTAGAAATTACAATTGATTACGTAGCTGTGAGCCTGCTATGTGGAGTAATGGGATGGGAAAGCACAACACAATAGTGCTCCATGCTCTACAAAAGCTACCAATGCAATTCTGGAATCATTTAAAGGTTCCATTTCTTGTCAAGAAAGTACTAACAGGCTAACATTTGGATGCTGAAGAGACTGCAAATGCTTCTCTGTACTCCAGTTCGACAGCTCCACTCAGTACAGATGATGGTGTTGACTGAGCCCAGGTCAGAAAATCATGGAGGTGGGGGTTAGTGACGAGGCTTTCCCAATGGAGAGTCCCCAGCTGTGGAACTCACTACCACTAGAAATCATGCAAAGCCTGAGACTTTCAACCTGCTGAACATATTGCAAAGCATATTTAATTCTACCTTTATAGGCCCCTTGATGTAGTAAAGTGAAAAACTGTGCCCTGGCAGTATGTGGTTCTAGTTTGAGTAAGAAGGGAAGAGTTCAGTTTATTTCCTAGAAGGAAATGCCTTTCTAAAGTTATAGAATGGAGCCTAAAGAAGGGGTGAATGTGAACAATCATAAGTGAAAAAATGAAAGTCTCATGGCACTTCCAATGAGAGTTTTTTTCTTCTGATGTCCTGGGGCAAAACTACTCTGCTCACCACTGCTGTCCAGTACCTGGTGCATTAATTAGCTCCCACACACAGGTGGCTGAATTTTGGCAGTTCTGCTTGTATACTGGTACAGGCAAAGATTCTGTAGGCTAACTCCCACCAGTCAAGCATAGGTGAGGCACATAAGTCTCAGCCACATTCTCTGCACTAGGGCCAAGCAGAGGGCTGGGGGTATGTCCATATGGGCTGTATGTCCAGGGAGACTGAAGTGTTCTACTGGCTTTTGTATGTTAACATTCCTGATGTCTGATTTGTGTCCATTTATTCCTTTACATAGAGACTGTCCAGTCTGGCCAATGTACATGGCCGAGAGGCATTACTGGCACATGATGGCATATATCACATTAGTAGATGTGCAGGTGAATGAGCCCCTGATGATGTGGTTCATGTGGCTGGATCCTCTGATGGTGTCACTAGAGTAGATATGGGGACAGAGTAGGCAACGGGGTTTGTTACAGGGATTGATTGCTGGGTTAGTGTTTCTGTGGTGTGGTGTGTAGTTGCTGGTGAGTATTTGCTTCAGGCTGGGGGGCTGTCGGTAAGCGAGGACTGGCCTGCCTCCCAAGGTCTGTGAGAGTGAGGAATCATTTTCTAGGATAGATTGTGGATCGTTGATGATGTGCTGGAGAGGCAGGGGAGGCTCCAGGCCCCAGCACGCCAAGCGCGTGCTTGGGGCGGCAAGCCGCGGAGGGCGCTCTGCCGGTGCCGCGAGGGTGGCAGGCAGGCTGCCTTCGGCGGTTTGCCTGCGGAGGGTCCGCTGGTCCCGCGGTGTCGGTGGAACTCCAGCAGGCGTGCATGCGGAGGCAGCCTGCCTGCCGTGCTTGGGGCAGCAAAATGCCTAGAGGCACGCCTGTGGGAGGTCCGCCGAAGCCGCAGGATCAGCGGACCCTCCGCAGGCAAGCTGCCAAAGGCAGCCTGCCTGCCATGCTTGGGGTGGCAAAATGCCTAGAGCCACCCCTGTGGAGAGGTTTTAGCTGGGGGCTGTACGTGATGGCTAGTGGTGTTCTCTTATTTTCCTTGTTGGGCCTGTCCTGTAGTAGGTGACTTCTGGGTACCTGTCTCGCTCTGTCAATCTGTTTCCTCAGTTCCCAAGGTGGGTATTGTAGTTTTAAGAATGCTTGATAAAGATCTTCTAGGTGTTTGTCTCTGTCTGAGGGATTGGAGCAAATGCGGTTGTATCTTAGGGCTTGGCTATAAACAATAGATCATGTGATGTGTCCTGGATGGAAGCTGGAGGCATGTAGGTAAGTATAGTGGTCAGTAGATTTCCGGTATAGGGTGGTGTTTATGTGACCATCACTTATTTGCACTGTAGTGTCCAGGAAGTGGATCTCTTGTGTGGACTGTTCCAGGCTGAGGTTGATGGTGGGGTGGAAATTGATGAAATCCAGGTGGAATTCTTCAAGGGCCTCCTTCCCGTGGGTCCATATGATGAAGATGTCATCACTCTAGTGCAAGTAGAGGAGGGGCGCTAGGGGATGAGAGCTGAGGAAGCATTATTCTAAGTCATCCATAAAAATGTTGGCATACTGTGGAGCCATGTGGGTACCCATAGCAGTGCCACTGACTTGAAAGTATAAGTTGTCCCCAAATCTGAAATGTGGGTGAGGACAAAGTCACAAAGCTCAGCCACCAGGGATACTGTTCCTGACAGCTTGTAGTCCATCCTTGTGTGGAATATTGGTGTAAAGAGCTTCTACATCCATGGTGGCCAAGATGGTGTTTTCAGGAAGATCACCAATGCATTGTAGTTTCCTCAGGAAGTCGTTGGTGTCTCGAAGATAGCTAGGAGTGCTGGTAGCATCTGAGGAGAGAGTCCAAATAGCCAGATAATCCTCCTGTCAGGGTGCCAATGCCTGAGATGATGGGGCGTCCAGGATTTCCAGGTTTATGAATCTTGAGTAGCAGATAGAATACCCTTGGTCAGGGCTCTGGGGGTGTGTCTGTGTAGATTTGTTCCTGAGCTATAACAGGGAGTTTCTTGAGCAGATGGCGCAGTTGCTTTTGGTACTCCTGAGTGAGATCGGAGGATAGTGGCCTGTAGAATGTGGTGTTGGAGAGTTGCCTGGAAGCCTCCTGTTCATAATCTGTCCTGTTCATGATGACTACAGCACCTCCTTTGTCAGCCCCTTTGATTATAATGTCAGAGTTGTTTCTGAGGCTGTGGATGGCGTTGCATTCTGTATGGCTGAGGTTATGGGGCAAGTGATGCTGTTTGTTCACAATTTCAGCCTGTGCACATCTGTGGAAGCACTCTATGTAGAAGTCCACTCTGTCATTTCGACCGTCAGGAGGAGTCCATGCAGAATTCTTCTTCTTGTAGAATTGGTAGGAGGGTTCCTGTGGGTCAGTGCACTGTTCAGTGGTGTGTTGAAAATATTCCTTGAGTCGGAGATGGCGAAAGTAGGCTTCCAGATCACCGCAGAACTGTATCATGTGCAAGGCTGTGGTGGGGCAGAAAGAGAGTCCCTGAGATAGGACAGACTCTTCTGCTGGGCTAAGTGTGTGGTTGGGTGAGTTAAGGGGACCACTGTTGTAGCCCCCTGTGGCATGTAGGAGTTTGGATCGTTTAGTGTCCTTTTTCCTCTGTAGAGAAGTAAAGTGTGCATTGTAAATGGCTTGTCTCATTTTTGTAAAGTCCAGCCATGTGGAAGTTTGTGTGGTTAAAATGTACATCTTTAAAGAACTCCCTTTGGTCTATCAATATTAGGACTCTGCAAGTTCAAAACTAGGTAGCTGAAGTTTGCCAGAAACTATCTACAATGCCAAGGCAGCCACTGTGGCAAAGTAGTCATACCTACCAGATGGGATACAGTCAGACTGAAAGAAGCTAGGTAAATAGGAGAGATGAATGAGAAGTAATGAAAAGTTTTTTTCCCCTCTCTCTGCATGTTTTCTTTTGGGACGTGGTTTGTGAGGCCTCTCTAGACTACCAGAAAACTTCAAATGTTCATAAGGGTTGTGATGAAGGCCCCATAGAGTTTACAGAGGTTGGTGACATTCTTTTCCATCTTGGGCTTCATGGAGTTTCCTGCTCATGCAGAAAGTCAAATCATTCAAGGACATGGAAAACTGCCTTTGTGCTTCATACAATGAAACTTGTCATAAGTAATCACTCAAGCAACCAACAGGGGTCCGCTGTTTAATGGAGATGGTCTTGCAATGAAAATGAAACAAATATATGTTTGGGAAATAAGTTAGAACTGAGTCTTGACAGAAATTTAGCTAATAAGGATGGCTTGTTATACAGGTCTTGTATGGGATTCATATTTTGGTCCAAATTACAAAACTAGTATTTTGTTTACCATGAGTCTGTTAAAAATGGGTCTAGGTGTAGTCCTGTTCAGCCAAACTAGAGTTTCCTGTTGACACCATCAAAATCAAAAGAATCCTTTTGTCCATGTTGAAATTCATTCACCGCTGCCTGTGTCACCATGTGTGCGTATATCAACGCATGGCATCAGACTTGCCATTTTCTATTGTCAAAGTGAATTGGGTATTTCAAACGCAACCATAAATATTTCATGAGAGACAAAAGAAGGAAATGGCTCTAAACAGCACAACTCTTCCAAGCTATCATTATTTTACAAACCAATGAGTTTGTGACTCTTTATTTATGAAACCAGTAGAATGACAAATGGCCTATCACAGTTTCAGCCAGTACCCTAAAGCAATGTGTTCTTGGCTCACTCCTAGCAATCTGAGGAGTTCAGGCCTCCTAGTTCCAGCCTATATATATTTACCTTTCCCTCGTGCCCCCCTTTTCTTTTTTTCCCCTCTTTAAAAAACTTTAGTACCCATGTCTTGACATATTGAACTCTGCACTCCAGGCTGCTTTTGATTTGTGAGGAGAGTTACAATAATTAATTACAGAGCATGGTCTTCTGTGACTAAACCTTTTGCATTTATAGGTTCTTGATGTAATCCAGAGCAGGAGGCTAAACCATATTTAATTTGTCCAACACGTTTTTGGTTAAAGCTCCATCAAATGAGTGACTGGATTCCCTCCGATTCAGCTGGAAGAGTCACTTTGAAGAAAGCGTTTATAAGCAACATTTTCCTTGTCACAACAGGAGGCCCCGAAGGCCGGGTCGGGGAATCAGTTGTTGCTTGTAATAGTCAAATTTGGCTAATTCCTTGCTGGATAATGTGTCAATAATAGGTTAGATATTATTTGGACCTGGTTTTACAGGGAGCACACAATTAAAGAAAAAGAGTCAATTGCTATAGCTTGTAAAAGTCTATTCTTTGAAATGTCCTCAAGTTTGACCCTTACATCTGTGGTACCATAGGAACATTTTTGAGCTACTGATCAGCATGTGGAATCTTTACAGAGCTGTTATTGGTGGAATAGGGGATACATAACTGAAGGATCAAGGCACTTAACACAATTAAATCAATACTCTATAGCTCATTCCTCCAATCTGACAGAAAAAGATCAAACACGGACAGATTTCCCTTTTTTCCCTAGCCTAATATTTTTACCCTGACTTTTGTATCCTGCTCAGCACTATAGCACATTAACATGAAGAGTCAGTGGACATGTGGCTTAGACTGAAAAATCATAAGTTTAGAATATCACTCTTCTAAATATCATTCTTTTAAAATGCCATATTTGATATTTCATTACTTTTCTTTATTTTCAGAACAAAGCAAGGAGGGCATGGCACTGAACAGCAGCAAAGTCCAATAAGCAGCAAGACCCACTTCAGAGGAGTTTTATAAAGAATAACACCTAGATTTATTTTAAATCAATCAAAAAGAAGAAACAACAGGGAATACCTTCCATAACAGGGAAGGGCAAACTACAGTCCGCGGGCCGGATCCGGCCCATCAGGGTTTTCAATCCAGCCCACAGTATTGCTAGCCCCATGGCACAGCAGGGCTAAGGCAGGCTCCCTGCCTGCCCTGGCCCCGCGCCGCTCCCGGAAGCGGCCAGCACCACATCCCTGTGGCCCTTGGGGGAGGGGGAGGCAGAGGGCTCCATGCCTGCAGGCACTGCCCCCCACAGCTCCTGGCCGGGAATGGGGAACTGCGGCCAATAGGAGCTTCAGGGGTGGTACCTGCAGGCGAGGGCAGCACACGGCGGAGGTGCCTGCCCCACTCCACCCCCCAGGAGCCACTGCCGAACATGGTGGCCACTTCTGGGAGCAGTGCAGGGTCAGGGCAGGCAGGGAGCCTGCCTTAGCCCTGTTGCACACTGCTGCCACCTCAGAGCCGCTAAAGGTAAGCACACCCCAAACCCTTCCTGCACCCCGCACACCAACTCCCTGCCCTGAGCCCCCTAGCCCTCTGCCATGAGCCCCTTCCTGCACACTGCACCCCCTTCCGCACCCCAACCCCATGCCCAAGCCCTACATTCATGGCCCTGCATACAATTTCCCCACCCAGATGTGGCCTCGGGCCAAAACGTTTGCCCATCCCTCTTCCATAACTTAACTCCAACAGGCCAAATTCCTCTAAATAAGTTCTCCGCCCACACTGTAACACTCAAGTGCAAGCCAGGGAGTTTTATAGAGGGCTTCCTTACCCAGAACCCTTGGGAGTTAGGAAAGTCCAATCCTGAGCTCTCCAAATGATTGATAGCCCAGCTAGTCAATCAACTCTATTCTCACTCACTCTGGGCTCTACAAGAACTTCATCCTATCACAGAAAGTTTCTAACAGTTTTGTCCATATGCTGGAACTTGTTGTGCAGTCTATAATCACATATCTATTTCCGTTCTTATAAATGGATCCCCAACCATGGTATCTGAGCATCTCCACAAAAAACAACAAAAATCACATGGCAAAGGTCTCATTCTAAGATTGTTTTCAAATTTCAGGAAGAAGATTCTCCGGACTTAGGCACAGATCCTCAGTTACTTAAGCTCCTAACTTCCACTGAAATGGAAATGGTTTCAGTAGAAATTAGGAGCACAAATACTTGTGAGGAGTTGGGTCTTAGTGCCTATGTCACTTGAAAAAAAGATTTAGGATAACATTTTCAAAAGTGCCTATGTGATGCCTAAGTCACTTCTGAAAAATGGGACTTAAGCTGCTAAATTTCTGAACATTTTACTCAATGAGCTAAATTCAACCCTGGTGTAATCAGGTCCAACTCTATGAGCGTATCTGGACTTACTCCCAATTGCATCAGATCTGAATTTGGCCTAATAAATTTAGAAACTTGAACAAATAAAATATCATTTAATTCCTTTAAACTTGGGCTGTCATTTTACTCTTTTACCCAGCAGTTTTCCCGTCTTTATTCCCTTATCTTCTTTCAAACTCTCCTTTTCATTCCTCTATTTTGCTTGTTTTTCTATCCCCTTAGTGCCCCTTCACCATCTTTCTTTCAGCTTCGTTCAAAACCAGACAGTTTCTGGGCATGTCTACACTAGAAAAAATAGAAAGGAGTCTTAGGATAAGCACAATCCACTTTAATGGTGCTAAACTCTGTCTACAGGAAGAACTAAGTGTTGTTGTTTTTTTAATTGTGTTAGCTATCATGTTCAAAATGCTATTTAAAATGCTAATCTAGACAGGGCCCGAGACTCAGAAGATGGTGGCTGCTGCTTTGTTATTGAATAAGATGTAAAAACTTGCACAGCTATATTATACAATAAAGTGAGGGGAAACTCTCTCTGCCCATGTCAAAGTACATAGTGTATACCAAAATATACTTAGATTTTTGGTAAGCAGCTGATGGAGGACCTATTTATTTTTGTAAATATATTTTATAATTTTCTCACATGAAGTTCCAGCAATTACAATTAAACAACATTCATATGCAGGGTACATTTAAATTAATTAAATAGCTCTGGCAGAGTATCTGCACTTTTGCAATTGATCACCCTGGGCTGAATCCTGATGTTCTGTCTAACATGGCAGTAAGATGTGTGGTAGCTTCTTATAGCCATAGCTGCATAGCCTGGTTCCACAGTGGGCTGACCAATCCTAGAATGGTTGGGCCCAGGCACAGAAGAAAATCAGGGAGTTCTGTATTCATTCTATATTCAAAAGCCATGGAGTTGCTTGGCTATGCAAATAAACTCTGTTCCCTGAAGCACCCGTCTGAAGATCCTATTGTGCCTATAGAAGAAGCCAGGGACACTGTAGTGGTTTCCCTCCATTTATGAATCCCAAAGTAACTGTTTATCTTTTGGGGTAAATGAGATCTTATCCTCAATGTTGGGGGGGGAGGGTGAAGAGAGAGACAGTTGGCCCAGTGATGCCCTAGGTTGTCTCCAAGCCATCACCAGAGTGTGATTTTTCACATGTGAGACCTCTAAGTTTTCCTCACTAAATGGGTCGTCCTCCCCTCAAGAAAGCAATACATGTGCCCAGTGCCTGTCTGACATCAGCCCAACAGTGCTCAGGTTGGATTGGAACAGAAGGTAGGAAATGCGTAGTTGCATAAGGACTATACATGTCCCTGAGTAGGGACATTATACCCTTAAGTCATCGTAGTCATGGATCCTGGACGCATCATGTAGATTAAATATTGTGCAGACATGTAGGACCAGTATTTGGTCTCATGAAACTCTATTATTTATAATACTGTAGTGGTTAGAGGCCTCAGTAAGGATCAGGGCTTGTTGTATTAATGCTGAACAAATAATGAGTAGAGACAGTCTCTGCCTTAAGTAGCTTTCATGTACAGCCTTCAACAGACTCATCAATCATATAACAACCTTACCTACAATTTAATTACCCTAATAACTATGTGTGATTTATCAATTTAATTGTAAGCAGGTATTATACCACAACCATTCATCACTAAGCATGCCAAGTTTAAAAAAAATATATAGAAAACACCATGAGAAAAGGGAGGAGCAAATCTGAGCTGCATCAGTCTAATCAATTCACCTCTAAGCTTCCTCTCAGCTGTGTGTCCCTTTTTTGGTTCTTGAAATTAAAATAAATAAATCCCCACATAACCTTGATCTGAGTGAAATCATCATATAATAATCTATATATTAAATAGTTATTGGAGATGATCTTCAGCATGTCCTCATAGCAGTATTTTCTAATGGAGTGTGTAAAGAAAAACCAGTTTGGACTATTAAGCATATGTGCTATTTAGAAATGTGTGCAAAAGGAACAAACAACCATATGTGACAGACAGATGAAAAGGCTAACAGTCAATTCTGTAAACTTAATATGTGCCAAATGTGGGAATCTGATTCTGATCCTACATGTGTGTAAAGCAGAGATAATTTAACTGAAATCTCTGATGTTACACTGGTACAAATATGGCAGGAAATCAGAATCAGGGACCAGAGTGCTAAATGATATCCCAAACTGAACCTAAAGTAGTCAGGGTCCTTTTCTTTTAAGAGAAAAAAAAATATTTATTTATTTTATTTAATGTAGCACAGTGTGAGATTTTTGTATAAGGTTCTGTGCTTTTATGTGCAAACCTGTCCACTTTAAATCAAATATTTGCTACTTTACTGAAAAGTTGCCTTTAATTTTCCTCCTATGATTAATATTTAAGAATTATTTTTGAAGAAAGTTTTATTTTCATAGCCATCTTGTAAATAATATTTTGAAGCCTATTTCACTATTTGTATAATTGTAAACAATGAATCAATCATTTTTCAATAAAAAATATAGTAACCAAGCTAACCCAAAAAATCCCTTAGACTACTTTGGCTAGCTAGATTCATGCTGAAGAAAATAAATTGAAAATACAAATCTTGACTAAGCATAATTCTTGCCTTTAGGCATCATCAACACTGATATTTAAGACATTCAGTATTTTTATAGCAACACTCAGGTACACCATTTTTAATTTTCTGTTTGGTTTCGTTTATAAAACAGTAGGTAATAGTGATAGCCCTGGCAGTAGTAATTACACATGGAAACAGAAAACCTGAAGTAAACCTGGTAGCATTTTAAGAATCCAGTCATTATGAATTCAGCTGGTATTTATTGGAGTAGCCCTGTTCATAATGAATTCATGATGTACTGTTATCAATGTCACATGTACAATCGTTGTTCTACTGAAATCAACATTATTTAATGAACTCAGTGGTAATGTAAGATCAATTTTGTTTCAACAGTAATGGTCTGTGTAGCTTTTCTGCATGGTACTTCCTGTAATACAAAAAAGGAAGATGTCATAAGATAAAGTGCAGTATAGTATGTTCTTTGAACTTCAGTATACGCTTCCCACCCCGCCAAGCGCAAAAGTGGCCATAACTTTAAGTATATACGGGCTATACAAAGTCAAGAGTGACTGAGATGCAGTTAAGTTAAGTTACTTCAGCTGAAAAGAAAATGATGGAGTCTCTCTGTACACTGTATAGTGTGTGTCGTTTCGGTATATTTGCTTTGTCAGACTTGCTAAAGAAGAAAAAAAGCAGCATTAATATGCAGGTTTCTCAGATACCATGTGCACACTTGGGGCATGACAAATAATGAATTAAACAACAGATTCAGTAGCTTTGTTTGGAAGGGAAAGATGTTCTAACCTGCACTGCTATATTCTAGGAGCTGCACTAGAATGAGTAATTTTATTTTAAATATACTGTATCCAATTTGCTATAGTAATACACAAGGGAGATGCAAATTACAGGTGTACTGCTGTTTCTTATATAATTCCAGAAATGAGGGTAACTACAAACTGTCTGAAGTCACAGAGAAGATTTTCAGCTCTCTATTGAAGATGTTTACACGCTCACTCAAAAATCCTAGTTTTTGAACCTTCTACTTCTAGATGACTTGGTGTTTCAGGTTATGACTCATTTTCAACACAATGTATTTTTGCTTGAAATTTTAAAATTCTAACTTAAAAAAATGAGTTATGGCCACAGTGAAATATTCCACATGATGTTTTATTGAACAAGAGTGTCAGATATCAAATATATTAGCCCTTTTTCAACTTAGGTCTTTTATATTTTGGGGCTTACGTGACAGGCCCAGGGCCCTGAGTTCTTTGGCTGAGTTGATGGCTCAGACCATCAATCTTCCTGGTCTGACATCAAGTGACATCCCTCAACATTGTAACTGGATCAGCACTTCTAGCTTCTTCAGACATAAAACGGAAATTCATAGATTCATATTCATAGATTCTAGGACTGGAAGGGACCTCGAGAGGTCATCGAGTCCAGTCCCCTGCACTCATAGCAGGACCAAATACTGTCTAGACCATCCCTGATAGACATTTATCTAACCTATTCTTAAATATCTCCAGAGATGGAGATTCCACAACCTCCCCAGGCAACAGGCAATGTCTATGAGTTTACTGGCTCAGCACCAGTGGTTAAAGTAGATCCAAAAGGATGGGGGAAATTCACATATTATGATGTCTGGATGTTTTGATTTATAGATTCAAAAGCCAGAGGAGACTATTGTGGTCATCCAGTCTGACCACCTGTATAACACAGGCCATAGAACTTCCCCCAAAATAATTCCTAGAGGATACCTTATAGAAAAACATCCAATCTTGATTTTAAAATTGCCAGTGATGGAGAATGCATAACCACCCATGGTTAAACTCTCACTGTAAATATTTACACCTTATTTCCAGTCCGAATTCGTCTAGCTTCAGCTTCCAGCCATTGGATCATGTTACACCTTCCTCTACTAGATTGATGACCCCATTATCAAATATTTGTTTTCCATGGAGGTACTTATAGACTGGGATCAAATCATTAGTGCCAATATGAACCATCACCAATGGGTCCTTGCCCATGAACTTCAGAAGCCTATTCAATCTTAGTGTGGCATCTCATGTTCTGGCTCCAGAAAGGTAGCACACCATCCTGTTGTCCACTTGTCCCTTGCAGAATGTTCTTTCTATTCTTCTGAGTACTGAATGCAAACATAGCTGTTGAAAAGATGCAGTGAAGTGGCATTTATCATCTTGAATGATGAAAAATGGCACAGAGCAAAGAATGCAGACAAGGGAATGTGTATGAAAGCAGCAAGCTTTTAGAAAGCCAAAGTATGTGTACCAGTGTGCACATGCACATACAGTGTGGGGCTGTGTAGGGGAACAACTCTTGTGCTCCTAACCACATTCCTTCTGTGGAGAGCCAGAAAAGATGAGGGCCACTGCATTTCCCCTGGATTCTAGGCAGGTAAGGGGAGTTGGATGTGCCATGATTTCCTTCTTTCCAGGGGGTAGCTAGCTTGAACAATTTCTCTCCTCCCATCTGGTACACGTGCTGTTCCCCAATGAACGTGTAGGCTTGGACTCCCAGAAACACCTTATCCAACAGCATCTTCTCAGGCTCCCATTTCAGATTCTTCTGCACAATAATTCATCTTGCCACTGACCAATGGGAAAGCAGAAGGGAGGCAGAGCAAAGTTCCTTACGTGTGTGTCTTTAGGCCCTGTCTTTAAATAGAAACCATGAAGACCTAAAGGGCAGGGAAATGGGATGCAATGTGCTTTTTTTCCTTTTATCTCATTTTCAGATTTATATGAGGCACTAAACACTATGCTTTCACAGGTATCTCTTACATGGTATCTCTTTCACAGGTTCTTTCAGTTTTACTTATCATATGATCTGATACTATTATTTCTATTACTACTTCCAGTTTTCAGCCATAGAAATTCATCTCCAACTTTAGTTCCTGTACTCTGCCTACTTCTATTTGCAGTTAGTATTTCTTTGGCTTAAAGACACATTTCATTGCTCTTTCTTTTAAATGGCAACTCACCTGGAAAAAATGTATCTACCTGTCTCTAGTTAATAAACTTGTTTTATTGTTTTATCTAAACCAGTGTGTTTGGACTGAAGTGTTTGGGAATCCCAATTTAGGATAAGAAGGCTGGTGCATAATCATTACCCAGTGTTGGAATGATGGACTTACTATGAGCTTGCACTATCCAGGAGAATACTGAGCAGTGCAAGATGCACATTTCTTGGGAACAAGGCTGGGACTGAAGAATTTGTGGATGTTGCCATGTATGTAGTTCATGAGTGGCTGGGAGAACATTCATGTATTTAGCTGGGAGTGAATTTACTGGCTGAAGGCTGCATGAGCAAACCAGGAGTGGCTGTTCTGGCAGTAAAGCAATGTAAAAGGCACCTCAGGGTAGAGTGTTCAGGGGACAACACTGTTGAACAGTCCAGATTGTAGCCTGGGGAATGTCACAACGTCATGCATGTCTAACTTATTTCATCAGAGATTTCACCCACCTACTTCATATTCTCTATAGTGGTTTTACCATTCTCAGCAGGATTACATTTCACTTCAAATTGTTCTTCAATTTCATCCTGCAGAATAAAAATATTGGTCAGTAACAGAACCACATTGCTTCAGTTTAATAAGAACAGAAACATTCATAGACCTTCACATCCCATTTTCATAATATTTTGGTTTCATTCATCTTGTCCTTGATGAGATACTTGCTGACAGCTAACATTTCTCAGAATACCACTAGACGGACAAGCACATATTGTGGCTATTGATGATGTCTTCTCATTACAGTATTATATATTCCCTTGAAAATATGAAACAGACAATAAGCACTACATTGGCTTTTGCTCAAGCTCTTGATCCTGTAACCTACCTCTCTGTTTTAATACCTACCTCAAGTTCCTCCTATATAGGGCCACTACCTTCATCTATATACTGGACAGTACACTGACTTTCCTCAGGCAACCATCGAATTAATGTTCCTTTTCAAAGCGGGTGCATTGCCTTCATCAAGCACAGCCACAAAGTGTTTATAATGCTTTAAATGCAGTCTTTAATTAGCAATGGTAAGATCAGCAGGTGTGCTGATGAAAATGGCATGCAACACAGCCTATCACTTTTAGATGTGCAAATAAATGCCCAGTGGATGTGATTTTTTTTAAATTTCATGGGACACAAGAATTTCTCCATAAAATTGTCACTTCAAGGGAGGAAGTGTTAATTTCATGCAAGTGTAGGTGAAAAATATATTTAATTAAATTTAGTGGCATGAAGTTCATGGAATATATAGTAAGCATAGAAAAACGACAGCCCTGTTATATGGATGAAGAATGGAAAGGCACAGTCTTCGAGTTTTCCTGCATAGTCCTCATGAAACAATGAGTTTGCTGAGTCAAACAGGTAAAAATGAATGCAAATATAAAACTATGCCTCAAAAAAATGAAAATATCCCAGTATTTCATTTTAAATTAATATTAATATTCTAATAAGACAGTTGCTCCAAGGTTTTCATATTTTCCTGCTAAACTTCTCTAGAATTTGCTATTATGCACCAAAGGATCTTTCTCAATTATTATTTGTATTACCATGGTGCCTAGGATCCCGTGTCATGGACCAGGACCCAATTGTCTGTACAAACACAGAACAAAAAATGGCCCCTGCCCTCTTTTCTAGATGGGTCAAGAGTTTCTCCAATTCATGCCCCCCCATCCCTTTCTTGTATAATGCAGTGTATAAAACAAGAAACAATGTACTGCTTAGCCCAGATCTTTGATTTTTAGCAGGATATGCCAGTGGAATATGAACAAGCTTCCCAGCTCTGGGCTCTATATATTACTTGAATTCACCAAAACTGAAGAAGTCTGTTTCCTCTCCCTCTTTGCCCACCACCAATAGACTCTGACCTTTTTATAAATACTGGTATACCATGTGCACTCAGGTAATTTCATTAACATATGTTAGTTGGAGGTATCAGGGTTTGTTCCATAAGCTTGTGCTCAGTATTAATAGAAAGTAAGCCCAGGGATCTTCCTAATTGAATAGATATGTTGTTATCTTAGGCATTAATAGGCAAATAGATTTACCAATGAGATGATCAGTTATATAATGAAATACATTGAGAAGTCATAGCATAACTGAACATGAAAGGGGAAAGAGAAATCTGCTCTCTGCAGGAAATACATTATGCGGCATTTACAGGTATTTATTGTAAATAAACAAACTGATATGTTGGGCTGGTTTACTAAAAAACAAAGGCTACAAATAAATTATTTGTCAGCAGGAATAATATGAGCATCAGAATAATTATTGCAAAGTAAATGTGTGTAACCAGGGAGTCCATTTTCGATAACTTAATAAAAGTAAGAGAAGCATCAGGTTATAAATATCCTCTACAATTCTTGTTGCTACTTGTGAGTTGTAGAAAGACACCTGGCTTTTACGGTAAAGTTTGTTGTCCTTTACACAAGTGTAAATTTGGAGTAAATATATTGGTTTAACAGGTTAGCTGAGCTTTCCTTGCTGAGATTTCCCGTTGGGGGGTGTTAGGATATTAGTCAGCATTCCTGAGGGCATTCCCATGTGGGGTTTGTCATGTCATGACCATTGCTGAAACTTGTAAGGGGTGTTCTCTCACATGGTCAAAGGCTTTAACTCCTCAGTCATCACACAGGATCTGAAACTTTCTATATTTATTGACTTAAGTGCACAGATGGAAATTGCAAGTTACAAAGCAAAGTTAGTTTTCTAAAACTAACTTTTTTTAAAAGGAACAAACAAGACATGTCAAACTTTACTATTGCCCTTTCCCTCCATTGGTGCTGAAAGCTATAAAAGCAACAGAACTACTGTACTTCCACTGCGGGCGGGGCGCAGAGAGGGTGAGTAAGAAGATCCACACACACTGCATGCTGCAGAGCCTCTCTCTGCAGCAGCTTGCAGGGGTGTGTTGTGAGAAGAGCATGGAAATAGCCAGGGTACTCAAACTCTGTGTAGATCCACAGGCTTCACCCTCCCTCCCCCCAGTTCTGTAAGAGAAGTGCAGCGACCCCAGCTCTTAGTACAGTTTGTAGGCTAGAAGCAGGGCTGCACGTTCTGTGCACGCCAAACTCCCAGGGAGATAGAAAGGATTCATGCCCCAAGCCCAATCCACCCTAGATCCCCCGCACAAAACTCTGTCACGAGGATGATCAAATTTGGCCTTAAGAAGGACAGAGAAACAATCAGAAGTACGAAATGTACTTACTTATAGATATAAACAAATGCTGGTAATACAATTGCTCACTCAAACTTTGCATTTCCTTCAAAGGGTGAGAAGGAACTATATTATGAATATATATAATTTACTCTATTACCTGCAACAAGTATCACAGGAAAAGGAGACCAAATCCATCAAAGCAAATAGAAAACTGTCTGAAGTGGAATTAGTATATGCAAAATACATCATGGTGAATTCAAATGAATAATACTTAAACTTGACTTGCTAATGGCTGCGTTTCATTCCATCACACCTAAATCTTTATTTTATTTTTAGATAGATCGATCGATCTTATTCGTTTTATTGGTTCTTTATATGAACTCAGGACAATTCTGTTTTTCACTTTACTCAGATATGGACAAATTTGGTGATTTATAAAATCTGCCCGCAAGCTGTTGCAATTTTTAATATATCCCTGATTTAGACACGTTTTCATTTTAATTGACATTTTCTTATTTGAAACACAAAAATTTCCATGGGGGGGGAAATCACATTTTTCACAGGATCATGGCAATATCAGTAACAGCAGATCATAAATCATCAAACATGATTTCTAGATTAAAGAACTTTCCCCATAGAATGAGTTTGATAGAGAAGACATTTTTTCTGGACATAATTACTTCACTTTACAAAATGAGTCCAATTGTAACAGGATTATCACATTCTGAAGGCAAAGTTTCTGTTGACCTGTTTAATAATTAAATTAATCAAATGTAACAATTAATTTTCAAGCTAATTAATTAAACAAAAAAATTAATAATGGCAACTTCTCCAGACAGAAGAAAAGGCAGAATCCACGAAATCTCACTTTAATGCAGTGAAAGACAGGTACTTTTCTACTATAAATCTTGAATGGATAAGACATTCCATACATTTATACTCCTGCAGCCCACAGCTTATGTCTTGTTCATTCAAAGAGAATGAGAGAGGATCTGCAGTTGGGAAAAGAAAAACAGAGGGGCAGAGGAGGTGTGAAGTGCTGGCAACCTTAATGATAAAAAAAAAGAACTAAAAACATATTGACTATTGTTGAGGTGAATGTCAATAATTATTGACCCAATAGGTATATTTCAGATGAGAAGCTCAGAGATAATACATCAGTAAATATTTTATTTCAGGTCAGTGTGTAGTTGTTTTCATCAATAGACAAGTCTGTTTATTTATTTATTAGTATTTGGCCAGGAGCTGTTTATGAAATATATTGCAGTCACATTTTTCAAAATGTTTTTAAATTATCCCAGTCATTTAAGTGTATCATTAAGCACTTAGCCACCTATGTATGAAATCTTCAAAAGCAACAATTTATTCTGTACAAGAAAACCAGTTATTCAACGTAGAAGGAAGCAGATTCTGCCATTAATTATTTTTTGCCTAGTAAAACAGTTGCATACCACTGCAAATTCATGTTTAAGTATTTTTGTGACACTGGTGGGACTCTGTAGGTTGAGTGCTCAGATGTTGCCATCCAGAGACAACATGAGAACTCTCTCAACAGGGGCTGGCTGTCATGGGTATATTCCCATATATTGCCATTGTCTAGCAACCGCAGAACATATCCAAGGATGCAAAGTTCTTTACAAACATAAGTTAATCATGGTAATTCTAACTGATAACACCCCATGTTATAGATAATGAAACTGAAGCACAGATGGGGTAAGTAACACACAGGAACTCAGAGAAATGAGTGGGAATAGCTCCTATGATTCCTGAATCCCTGTCCTGTTTTAAATCATTAGAACACACACCTTTATGGAGGTAATCTCCCCTGTATCAAATTAATTTTGTTTATCACATATTTTAAGGGCATCACATTTTTTTTATTTCCTCTAATAAACCATTTGAACCAGGATGGGTATTGTTCTGGTTATGCTGGTTTGTGTAGTCCTGTAGAATTTTTACCAAGCTGTGAGGTTTCTTTCCTTCAGCTTTTTGGTTAATCTAGATAATTTTGGATCCAATTTCGCTGCCATCAGTCATTTTTACATCCTGACTAGTGAATTAGTGTACCTGGTGTGTTACAATATTTTACTGAAATATCAATTCAGTTTTCACTGGAGATGAAACTCTGGTCTCAGGCTACGTACATTCTATATCTGTGGAACCTTGGCTAAATTTTCATTTGCCCTTTCATTAATAATTATGGTACTTGTCTGGTCAAGATAACACAAAAATCATTCAACTGGGGGAGTCTGTAGAAACCTGAAGATCACAAAGAGCTATTATTGCTTTTAAATCTATATGCAATGTGATATGTCAAAATGCGCAAAAGGATAAACTAAAATTAAGACAGCTACAGAGATGAAGTCTAAACATCATTAATCTAATGTAAAACAGTTGTATGGCAGCAATCAGAGAACTGAAGCACTCAGCAGAGGAAGGTCAGCAAATTGGTAATTTTTTAGAAGGGGAAAAGCTGTTCACAGCTTTTGAAGAGTTTAGGAGTCCTAAAAATATACTAGGGGCCCCACCAGCTACTATCAGCTACCAACATTTCAAATATTTAAGATTTTACTTGTCAAACAACTTCTGTTCATTACTACATAGGCACCAACGAGGTGCACTGAATTAGTGTCTTAGAGCATTTCTGGAAATGATTCAAGTAATAAAAAAAAATGGTAAGTTTCCAATTACAAAACACCCCTAAGCATTCCTACTGCTGCTAAAGTGGCATGCTCTTGTCATTTTCTGCCCATATGTCATTCTGAAAAAAAGTGGCTGATTTTCCTAGTTTTGAGAACTGTTGTGAAAATATTGCATAAAACACACTATCACCTACTTATAGAAAAGCACAGGTTAAAAAGAGATTAAACAAAAAAATAGTTTAATTTAGAATGTGACATGTCAATCACTTTGGATTCATCTTATGTTCAAGACTCGCTGGGACATAAAGGAAAACGAATCCACAGCAGAATATATGCAGCTCCTTTAGAAAGGATCAAGTATACTGCTAAGTAGTTGCAGCACTGAGTGAAACCCTAACGTGCCTTATCTCTGTGTTTCAGGATCTAGATGTTTCAAATTCAGCCACTTTATTGGTACTAAATTCAGCAAACACTAAACTTAAGGGAGGCACTGCTGTCAATAGTCATTGGGACTTGGCCTTTGAAGGAAAGGGGAATTATGGAAAATGTAGTCCCCAAAAAGATGGGGCTGATGGGAGGTGAAGGCTCAGATGGGTCACATGACAGAGGGGTCACATGACAAGGTTAAGTAATTAGCCCAAATTCATATTACAAGTCACTCCCAGAAATGGGAACACAACACAAAAGTACTGATTCCCATTTCCCTGATCTACTCACTAGAAGATACATTTCATCCTATTTTAAGGAACTTCCCTCTTATTTGTATTACAGTAGCTGTATCATTGATCAGGGCTCCACTTTACTAGGCACTGTACAAACAAATAATAAATAGATGGTCCCTGCCCCCAAAAGCTTACAATGGAAATATAAAGTGAGACAGCAGATGGATGCAACAAACAGATACGGGTGGTGGGAGAGAGCACAAATCAACGAGACAACCCCTAAATGGGATAGGTAGCGCTTACTGAATTATTTTCTCTTGTTAAGCAGATAGTCTGTACACTTTTTCTGTCATAGTACAGTATCATAGAATCCTCCTGGTACGCTTTCTGCTTTTTTAATGACCTCCTAAGAGACTTGCTCATTCACCCCTTTGGCGCCCCGTAGACCGTCACATTGCAATTACATTGCATTTCTGCAATAATTTCAGTAACAGTAATACCATATGGGTCAATTTATGACCCCTTTTTGTTCTGTTCTGTTCTACAGTGCATGCTAAGGTCAGGGAAACAGCTAATCTGTATGACATTGCCTCAGGCTGCTGTTTTGTTTTGTTGCCTCCCCCGCCCCCACTCCCCACACTGTCTTTAACATATTTAGGACACTTAAAGGAACTAATCACGTCAAAGTTGTGGCAAATCAGTCAGAATAACTACAAATGAGGTACAATATTGCTTTATAGAGACCAATTTTCCTTGGTATTAAGAGTGATATTAACCTTGAAGAGCTTGGTGTAAATATTTACCCTTGAACAGAGTGGTTCCATTTGCCCACCAGCTTGGCTATTTTAAAAACAAAAAACATCACCAAGAAAAATAATGCCATATTTTTACTCAAATTAGATTTCAAAGAAGGGGAGAAATGGGGGAACAATTAATGTCAAACTGCTTCTCACATTACTGACCCATCTGGTTTCAATTTTTTCCTTCTGGCAACATCTCATCAGGAGGCTTGGATGATGCCATCATTGCAGAGAGAAGTTGCTGGTAACTAGTATGAACTTTCAAAAGATTAGACAAGATTAAAGAATTTTCCCTCCTAACAACATTGGCAGCACTGACTATACTGAAACTTGTTGCATAAGACTGTTCTCCAAGGCCCAGTTATGACCTAACAATGAAGTGGTGGTAATCAAATTGTCCCAGTAAGCCCTTTCTTCACTTATTTTTCTTGGCTACCTTGCAAAGGGTCCACTGATTATCTTTAATTGCCTTTTTTGGTCTTCAAAGGAAAAAGAAAATCCAAAAGGAGCCTTCCCAAGTTTTCTTACAGCATGAAAAACTGGAAATGTGTCAAGAACTAAACTCCAAGAAAATTCTGAATGTAGCACCAAGTATTATTTATTACTTGTACATTGCCATTAAAAATATATAAGAATTTAAAAAGATTTGTTCTTTACTTTCCCTGTGAGCTGTGAATTCTGATGTAACTCCATAGTTAAAGTTGTAACTGAGTTTTGTGAGACTGATTTGTGCCCCATCCCCTCCACAGCACACCAACTCATTCAGCCCATAGGAGTTTTCCTTACACAAAGACAGCATCTTTTCTCACTTTCAAGTTACTGATGTAAACCAAATATTTCTTGACCACATTTTCAAACACATGCACTTCCTGTCATAACAATCCAGATAACCCCCATGTTTCCTAAGCTTTCTTCCACTATTAACCGACACAGCAGAAAAATATGATAAAGTATTCCTATAAAATGAAGAAGTTGCTAGTTATATAGGGCTAGATTCCCTGGTGCAGCAAAACTGCACTGAGAGGGACAGGGCAGGATGGAACATGAAGAATACTGGTCAAAATTGTCAATTATTTCCCATGATCCCAAAGTCTGTCTCTGCCTGAATTACATCAGTGCAACTCAGCTCATAGTCCCAGAACATCTGACCTGAGCAACACAAAAAGAAATGGCCAGGCCAACCCTGTCATCACTCCTGCTCACCCAGCCACATGACAAGCAAAGAGGTCCACATGGTACACAGAGATTGGGAGCAGTAAACAGGATTGGAAGGCAAATTAAGTAGAAAAATGCCTGCAAAGCTCCTCAAATTACCGTAAGGACAGAATGGATGCCAGACCCTGGCCAGTGCCACAGTGGGTACTGAGTGCTGGTCATAATGCAAGTGTAACACATATGCTGATATAGACAGAATTCATAAAATGAGGAAAGGTGGTTGGTGCTAAATTGCACCAGGCCCTTATGGTCAGTCTGTATTTCCCAAGACACTGAGGATGAGCAAAGAATACTGGCAGGCTAACCAACCATCCTCTTCTCCTGGGACTTGATGTATAATTGATTCAATCAGCAGACTGATGGCAATCAAATTGCTTTTGGTCAGATGTGAACTCCACACTCCTACCTCTGGTTTACATTAATTTTAGCAGACATATTTGTTACTGAGGTGATAATATATAATATAATATATATAATAACCCTATCATCATTACAAAGAAGAATGAGCCCACATCCCAAACCTGCATGTATGGACATGCAACCACAGCATAATCCATTGGACAACAAGCACACTGTTTGGTTGGACTCTGAGTGCAAACCATGCAATTCTCCTGCCATAGCAAAACAGGCCCGTTCTTGGACAACTCATGCCCAAATGCATTCTCTAACCATTCATTCTGGCACAGCCCAGGTTGTTGTCTCATACATTTGTGTGAAGAGAATCTAGGATTTTGTATGGATTTAATCTGGTCATTCATGTTAAACAGGATTTGGCCCTGATTTTGCAGATGTTCCAGGGGATTTGCCTCATAGTTGCAGCAGTTTTTGGACTATCCAGAAGGTGGGAGGAAAACATTCATCTTAGTTGCTGGTGTCTAATCAGCACGTGCCCTGTCTTGGAGCGGTCATTTAGTAGGGACCAGGAGGCATTGGCCTGGGCCCAGTGTATTTGCACAGCAAGGAGACAGCTTTCCTGTCTGTCATAGATTGAGGAACCCCTCACCTGTATCCTTAACCATCGCACAAGGAAAGGGTAGTAGGGATCTCAGCTGTGGAGGTAGATTATAAAACAGTTCATACATGGAGGTGAAGCCATGGGGCCTTCAAGGCCATTGTCTGCAATCCCAGTTCTGTTATAAGAGGGGTAGGATTATGGTTACACAAGCACATCTGTTGTTTGTCATTAACATGTTAATAATGTTGCATCCACTCGTTTTAACTTATACAGAGTGTCTGTGTCTCATTCCTTGTTGTTAGTCATTTCAGGAGGTTGCTTTGAAATTAGCCCAAGTAATACATTACTTGCAGAGTCGTTACAAAATATTTAGAAGAGGGCCACATGTACAGAGAAAATGGGGTAGGAAAAAAGATCTCTTTCTTTCATAAAAAGTTCTCTGGTATTTCCTCTATGTCATGGGGGTATAGCTTTTGCAGCATAGCCCATTTAGAACTCTAGCTGGCATTTCTCAGCATTTTACAATAGAAGTTTATTGTATTAACCACTCTCCAACTCAAATCATCTGTCTAGAACATGAAAAGGGATTCAGTTCCTGAATAAATTATGCTCTCCAAATGTACTGCTCTTTCCAGACTGAAATGGATATATCTATATATTACTCTTCCCTTGTTTTCTCAGTTTGATTCTGTATGTTAAGGGTGTATTATTCTGAGAACAGGGCACATGATGTGTGTGTGACTGTAGATCCAGCCTGGAAAAATCTATTTTGGTTAATAAGATGCAGGCTATAACAATTCAAAACAAAGACTTATGTGCTTATTTGCATGACAATACCCAGCGTGGTTTTACTGTTCACTAGCATAAACCTGGTATCAAAGGTCTAGGGAAAAGAGCAAACATTCTGAGATTGTGTTTGCACCAAAAAGTTTTCTTTTCTCCCTCTTCCTCTAACACTTTGCTTTGCAGGTGAGAACTGTGGAGTTACACCCAATTTTTTATTCCAGATTTTTTTGTGATGTATTTTGTACCACCCATTCATCTACATGCTAGTTATTTATATAGCACCAGTCACCATATAGTATCTAGATGTGGCTCTCTCATGTAAGTTCCAATCTTAGTCCTTTTAGAGTCACTGGGAGTGTCAAGCTGCCTGAAGAGGCTCAGGAGCGTGAGTACCAACCCCAGGACATATTGTTAAGAAGCAGGGCACAAACCCCAAACTGTCTGTGAGTTCTATACTTACATTTCACCAAACAAGTATCAAGTGTGAACTTCTCAAGCACTGCAACAGCCTTAACATGGAGTCACAGGCAGTCCCCTTGGCACTCTTGTCTATCTTGCCACCCAGTCAAGCTTGCCTTTGTGATAGTCCCTCAATATTCAGGTTACTCCTAGTCCCAAAGGACCAGTCACTTACCCAAGTTCAACTGCACCTCAGACCCTACACACCAAAGACAATGCTTGTGGCCAATCCTATAATAAATTAACTAAAAAAAAAGAAAAGAGTTTTTTTACAAGGTTAAAGCAAGTAAACATACAGACACAATTGAATGGTCGCCCCATTTCAAAAAAAGATACATTGGAATTGGAAAAGGTTCAGAAAAGGGCAATAAAAATGAATGGAGTATGGAACGGCTTCCGTATGAGGAGAGATTAATAAGACTGGGACTTTTCATCTTGGAAACAAGACGGATAAGGGGAGATACGACTCAGGTCTATAAAATCAGGACTGGTATAGAGAAAGTAAATAAGGAAGTGTTGTTAATTACTCCTCATAACAGAAGAACTAGGGTCACCAAATGAAATTAATAGGCAGCATATTTAAAACAAATAAACAGAAGTATTTCTTCACACAATGCACAATCAACCTGTGGAACTCCTGGCCAGAGGATGTTGTGATGGCCAAGACCATAACAGGGTTCAAAAAAGAACTAGATAAATTCATGGAGGATAGGTCCATCAAAGGCTATTAGCCAGGATGGGCAGGAATGGTGTCCCTAGCTTTTGTTTGCCAGAAGCTGGGAATGAGCAACAGGGGATGGATCACTTGATGATTACCTGTTCTGTTCATTCCCTGTAGGGCACCTGGCACTGGCCACTGTCGGAAGACAGGATATTAGGCAAGATGGATTTTTTTTTATTACCTTTACCTTTTATGGATCTTTGGTCTGACCCAGTAGGGCCATTCTTATGTTCTTATGAGTTACGGTCTTAGGTTCCAAAAGGTAATAGAAGCTGCTGTAATATGCAAACTCTATAGTCCCCTAGAGATAACTCAGGCTAAGCAGCTGGGGATCTCTTGCTGATGCTTAGAAATTTTGCCATCTCCAAGCAGCATAGAGATCCAGTTTCTTCCTGTCAGGGATTTTTATTCCCTTTCCCCATGGTTCAAATTGATGGGACAAGACCACATGTACATCTCCTTTTGTTCTTTGATATTTCACAATGGTTCATTTGCCTTCAGTGGGCCTTCTTGGTGGGCGGGACCTAACACCTTCTGTAGAAAGACAGCATTTCACACCTGGTGACCTGTTTGATGACTTACACAATTACAAAGTTTTACAGTGCCAACACTCAGTATAAACTAACAACATGAGGTACAGATGTTATAAGTGAGATTACTACATGAAGCATCCTACAAGCATTTCATAAAGTCTAAACACTAAACACATTTTTATAAACCTAACATCTATTTTAACAATGCTAACACATAGATGAGCCAGACTGGTTTCCAGCTATGGATTGTCAGTGTTCAGATGAGGCCTAGGGGTCTTGGCATGAGCTGGCATCTGATCTGCCAGCATCACAGGGAGTATTACCAATGAGTTGGGAAAGGATCAAGAATCATTTTACTTCAACAATCCCATCATGATTATGTATCAGAAGTTACAGATTAAAATTTAAATGGCAATAAAATGTTAAGTGGCAATAAAATGTCTCACCCAAAAGGCTATATATTAATTAAAACATACTTAGCCTCTCTTCTCCTTCCCACTCTGTTGGTATTTAATAACAGAACAGGTATGCTAACCATTTCATCACATGGTCTGCCTGGACATTTCGATTTCTAGTATTCTTCTGAAAAGTTCTGAGCAATTTTGAATTAAATGATAGATTGAAATACACCAAATTGTCATGCCTAAATGATTTCAGAGCAGCCCAATCTTATTTTAATATAAAAATAAGAAAACTTCTAATCTGAGATTACCTTGGGAGCCAACATGAAGATTAGCACCCAAATTACAACCTTTTCAGCTGTTTAATTGTGGTTATTAAAGAACCTTGGTCTAAAGGATGTAACATTACCCATTACCACTGTGACACGACATCATACAACACTGCAATGTTGTCAATTTAGAAAAGCCCGTTAATGTTTTGCTTTTCCAGACTCTGAAATATGATTCCTATACTAGCTCTTCAGAACTGCCAACATTTAACTTGGTTTTAGTGTGATAGAAACCAAGGTTTAAAATAAAAATCTGACATCTTTTGCATACAGTTCATTAACTAACCATCATTAGGCTAACATGGAATAGCATTTTTTAGCATCATTAAACTGCTTTATATTTTCATCCATCACAAACAGAACTGCCTTTCCCCTTATCGTTCTCTGTAAAACACAAGAAAGCGCTGAAAGAAATATTATTTAAATAATATAGGCAGCATTTATTTTATACCATATAATTCATACTTCATTAAATGCACAAACTAAACAGGAAATGGTGACCCAACAACAAAGATCTGATGCTAACAACTGAATAAACCTGCAATAATATAACAGGCATTTTGATATAATTTATGCCACTTCATCCTCAGTTTGCAAAACTCTGCCTTTTTTTTGTGCACTACACGAAATTTGCACGTTACTTTTCTATAATGTGTATAGTGAAAATCATTTACCCAAAGGTCAACACTTGGAGTTCTGGAATACTTTGAAAAGTTTATAAAATTGTAAAAGCCAGCATCACACATGATACTTGCATTCTTGTCAGTAGTCTCAACGGAGACCACAGAAAGAATGGGCTTGTACACTGATCTAGGCTCTTGCCCTTACCAAAAAAGGCAGACTGTGAGCGAAGTTCATGGTGTACTTGTTAAATGGATAGAGTGTTGACCCCTATCTGAAGCAGTAAATTCATTTTACAAAATCAAGTAAATGTGAATGCGGGGGAAGAACTTCATAACTATTTTATACGTTTTATGGAAATTAGATTGACAACAATTTATACTACTGAAAAATATTTCCTTGTGGAAAAAAGTAATGTTAGATGTTGTGTATGAAACAAACAGTTAAACAGCTATAAAGTCTAAACGTAGATTAATTCCCTTGGGATGAATTTTTAGTTTCCAATTTTCAATTAAATGTCTCCTTGACATTCTTGTGTTTTTAAAATTGGCAAAAAAATCTGGGTTTGAATTAAATATTTTAAAGCCCATGAAGATTCGTGAAATAAATCTATTTCATGAGCTAAATGAAAAGGCACGGATTTCATATGTAAACAGTGCCATCTTCTGGTAGTCCAGATGCAAAGCTAGCATAAAAATCCCTCCTAATTTATTTGCATAAATATTATTTTGAAATAGTCAGGGTCTTTGTAATGAAATTAGCCAATCATTACTCCATAATAATTACTAAATTTTTCAAAATTAGTAAGAAAATTATCTTATATGAAGTAAGGACTTGATCTGCTCCATTCAAGTCAGTGGGTGTTTTCCCATTAACTTTGATGGGGCTGTAGCAAGCCCAAAATCAATTTCTTCTTCCAAGACAGAAACAGTCATCTGAATAAGCACAGTTTACAAAACACATGCAGTATCATTACATTATTCAAAATGAAAAGTAAACCTTAAGAAAATCCTACAGGTTTATACATTTTGATTTTTAATTAAAAAAAACTCCACTAAAAAGAAAATGACACAAATTTCCAGATGATTTTTTTTCCAATTTGCATGACTGAGCATTCAGGTTTTTGGGGATCTTTGTCAAGAAAAAAACTGAACTTCAAATAACCATATCTGATTCCTCTCATCAGAGTTATTGGGAGAGGAACAAAGAAGTCTAGGGTGTCCTAATAGCTCTCAACAATTACTTGACGTTCTCTTTTTTCCCCCTACGATTTTACAGTACTTGTCTGAAGCATATAATAAACCTTTGGATATGTAAAACTGTAGGTGAAAGAGCATTGGATTAAATTAGTTAGAATACTAGCCCATGGTTTACATTATTAAAGATGGCTTTAGCCAACCAAAACTGAAATAATTGTTTAAAGTATTTTGATTGTTGATATTAAGTGCCAGTGTATATCCTGTAAATCCAATACTAGAGATACAAAACTACAAAGGGAACCTTTTAAAAACAAACTACATCAACAAGAAAGAAACTGAAGTGAGCCAAACTGTACCAGTAATATAAGACATGTCAAGAAGTTCAGAATTTCACAAAAACAATTTCCTTAGCACTTATTTCAAGAGTAAAATGTTCTATCAATTATTTATGTAACCTGTGATGGCTGAGTACAGGACCTTCACTTGTGACACAGAAATGCCCAGACACTGGTAGACTGTCACACTTTCTGTGCTTTACTCTAGCACAAAGTGATTTAATATTGATGCCACCTACTTCCCTAGAAACAATACATTTACTAAAAAGAAAGCTAATTTCATGCATTTAGGGATGACTAACAGGAATTTTAGTTATAAGCTGGGGACGCACCAGTTGGAAGTAACGGACGAGGAGAAGGACCTCGGAGTCCTGGTTGATCGCAGGATGACTATGAGTCGGCAATGTGATGTGGCCGTTAAAAAAGCTAATGCGGTCTTGGGATGCATTAGGCGAGGTATTTCTAGTAGAGATAAGGAGGTGCTAGTCCCCTTATACAAGGCGTTGGTGAGACCTCATTTGGAGTATTGTGTGCAGTTTTGGTCTCCCATGTTTAAGAAGGATGAAATCAAACTGGAACGGGTACAAAGAAGGGCCACTAGAATGATCCGAGGAATGGAAAGCCTGTCGTATGAAAGGAGACTTGAGGAGCTCGGTTTGTTTTCCTTAACCAAAAGAAGGTTGAGAGGAGATATGATTGCTCTCTTTAAATATATCAGAGGGATAAATACCAGGGAGGGAGAGGAATTATTTCAGCTCAGTACTAAAGTGGACAAGAGAACAAATGGATATAAATGGGCAGTCGGGAAGTTTAGGCTTGAAATTAGACGAAGGTTTCTAACCATCAGGGGAGTGAAATTCTGGAACAGCCTACCCAGGGAAACAGTGGGGGCGAAGGACCTCTCTGGCTTTAAGATTAAGCTTGATACGTTTATGGAGGGAATGGTTTGATAGGATAACATGATTTAGTCAATAGGTCAATAACGTGCCACCACTGGTAATTAGTACCGAGGGTCAATGTTGGGATATTGAAAGTCTTTTTCCTGAGTTTCTGGCTCGAGAGTCTTGCCCACATGCTCGGGGTTCAGCTGATCGCCATATTTGGGGTCGGGAAGGAATTTTCCTCCAGGGTAGATTGGCAATGGCCCTGGAGGTTTTTCGCCTTCCTCCGCAGCATGGGGCAGGGGTAGCTTGCTGGAGGATTATCTGCTACTTGAAGACTTTAAATCAGGATTTGGGGACTTCAACATCTGAGTCAAGGGAGAGAATTATTTCAGGAGTGGTGGGTCAGCTTTTGTGGCCTGCATCTTGCGGGAGGTCAGACTAGATGATCATAATGGTCCCTTCTGATCTTAAGTTTTATGATTCTATGATACTAAAAAGAAAGCTAATTTCATGCATTTTTCACATTTTATTTCTATTGTACACTGATAACTCCTGACCTATTTTAAGTATTTTCATAACACGCAGAAGCACTTCAATGCACAATAGCTAAACCTTCCATGCTTAGGGTGACCATATGTCCTGTTTTGGCTGGGACAGTCCCTTTTCAGCTCTGTTCTGGTCGCCCCTATTTTTTCACTAAAACTAGGCATTTGTCCCTGATTTGTGCAGGCAGCGCTGCCTTCAGAGATGTCCTCCCAGGCAGCAGCCCCCGCTCTCCAGCTGCAAGGCTGAGCAGAGAGCGGCAGCTGCTGCCTGGGGGTCAGTTATGAAGGCAATGCTACCCACTAGCAGCTTTATGGGAGAAATTTGCTGCTGGCAGGCAGCACTGCTTTCAAACCTGTCCCCCTGGGCAGCAGCCCCTGCTCTCCAGCTGGACACTACAGGTAGTTCTTATGTCTGGGTCAAACTGGAACAGCTGCCCACTGCTTGCACCACAGGATAGTGAGGAATTTACTTAAAGGATTGTGCCTCAGAGATGTATAATCCCTTCCCAAACAGCCTGGTGTTCTGGTAAAATGAGTGTGCTGCACACATTAGAATGGTGCACTCCTTTCTGAGTTCAGTGACTGCAGCCACTGGTCTTTGAGCAGGATGCACCAAGAGTACAGTGACCAAGTGGAGAGTTGTGGCTGCTGCCAGAGGTGGGGTTAGGTCTGAAGGCAACGATGCCTGCCAGCAGCAGCAGAGAAATTTCCTGCTAGCAGGCATTACTGCTTTCAGAGCTGACCCCCTGGCCAGCAGCCCCACTTGGCTGCAAGGCAAAGCAGAGAAGTAAGGGTGACCTGGTATTCCCATCCTTACTTCTGCACTGCCTCAGAGTCTGGGCCTTCCTTACTGTGAGGTTCAATGTAGAATGCTTTGACCAACTTGACAAAAGGCTGTATAGAAGCAAAAAATCAATTGTCTCTTGTTGTCTTTCAGACTGGAACCGTCAGAGAACACCCATCACTAAAAGGTGGCAGAAGAGTTTTCGACGGATGGACCGTAATGCAGTACAATACACAGATCTAGCCAAGGCTGCGGAATTTGTGCTGTACCTGCCAGGTAAGACAGCACCTGTTGAACGTGTCTTTTCAATTATGAACGGTGTGTGGTCTACTGAAAAAAAAATCACGTCTGAATGTCTCCACCATGAAGGCTGTCTTGTCTGAGCGAGTTAACTTTTCTCTAGATTGTACTGCATTATACGACAAGGTGCTGAAAGGCAAGCAAATTCTCCGAAAAATAGCATCAGAGAAATACAACTGGTATCAAGCAGCTTCACACCCTGAAGAACAGCAAGACAAGGAACAGTGCCAGTAACTACTGAGTTTTAAGTAAAATAAAACCATGTATAAAATAGATGAAACTGCAAGTAAACTCCCCTGAGCACTCACCGTCTCTTACCCAATGTCCCATTTTCAGTTTAGGGAAATATGGTCACCCTATCTATGCTGTAGATACCGATCTGGAAGAGGCACACCTAGATGAGAGAAGGGTCAGTGACAGAAGAAGCCAGTATTGAAATCAGAAGAACCTCTGGATGAAAGCTGTGGGGCCAGAGGTGAACAGAGAACTCACGTATAGTAACAATTATTTCAATTGCTAAATATTAATATATATATATATATTTTAAATGAGGGGAATAGCGATGTTACCCAGCAGGAATGGCAGCCTACTCTACTCAGGAAAAGCAGCAACAAAATCTGCATCCATCAGCTACCCAAACTTGCACCCCAACACCCCACAAAGTTGCTTAGTGGAAGTCTAACAGTCACACCTAAGAGAAAAAGAAGTGAGAATTTTGCCATGCCAGGAGGAACTGTCTCAGTCCAGTGAAGGAAACAAACTGGTATCTGTGCTGCGGTGTATAAACTCCAGTCAGAGCAAGGAGGGATTAAAGGTCTAAACTCCAGACAGAACATCAACGCCTGCCATAAATGTTGAGCTTGGAAGATATTTAGAGACTATGGTGGTGGGCAGCACTGTAAAATCTTAAGACGACTTCAGGAGTGGAACAAGAAATAAAAGGAAGAATAGCAAGTTTTAGACTGCTGGCTTCCTCAATAGAGGGAGGATCTCTCTCTTCTAAGCCTGGAAAGAACTGGATCTAAAAGCCATGAAAACTACAGGGAAAGAAGCAGCAATAAGGCTATCCTGCCAAGGAGAAGACTTGCTTTTCCAGCTGGATGTACAAAGCCTGAGGGCTGCAGTTGGCCGGTAAGATGCCAGGGTTTTCTTTTCCTAGGGAAGAGAAGTTTAATTGTACAGACCACTTATCCTTGGAACCAGATCCTTCTTTTCAGCTACTGCTGAAACCTTTTGGGTTGACACTGAGCTACCATGCATTATCTAAACCAAAGTAGATGGAAAAGGAAAAAAGGTATGTTAGCCACCAAGGCCAATACTAATGAACTTTTGTTGGAATTTCAAACATAAGAACAGATACACACACCTAATTACTGGCTATAAAGAAAAGCAGCTGATCAGGAAGAAAGGGTAAGTACATCGGGAGCTGGAGCAAACTCTGATGTGATGATGAACATGTAGACATGGAACAAAAGACCACAAAGAGTTCCAGAACATTTAGAAAATGAGAAAATCTGTTCTACTAATGCCAAAGACCTTTTAGGAATTATTTCGCAGAAGTGGTGACAGATAGAGACCTTTTTTCTTTCTCCCTAGAATTGGCAACTGCCCAAGGGACATAATTGTAACAGGGCCACCCAGAGGCGGGGCAAGTGGGACAATTTGACCCAGGCCCCGGGCTCCGCAGGGGCCCCCACGAGAATGGCTGAGGCTCCCTCCCTGGCCCTACCCAACCCCATCTCCGCCCCTCTCCCAGAGCCTCAGCACATCCAGCAGCGTCCCGGACAGCTGCAGTGTGGCTCCGGCGGGGCCCCTGAGCTCCGCCCCACTCAGAGCCACGTGGTAAGGGGGTGGGGCTGCGAGCTCCGGGCTGAGCTCAGCTGTCTCCGCTCGGCGTGGAGCTCACAGCCCCGCTCCCTGACCACACGGCTCTGAGAAGGGTGGAGCTCAGGTCCCGCCGGAGCCACGCTGCACTGCTGTCGAGCGAAGCTCCTGGATGCACTGAGACTCCGGGTGAGAGGGGAGCCTGGGGTAAGGGGCCAGGGCCGGGGGGGGTTGGATAAGGGGCAGGAAGTCCCGGGGACAGGGAGGGGGCAGAGGTTGGGGGGGGCGGTCGGGGGACGAGGAATGGGGGGGTTGGATTGTGAGCGTTCCAGGGGTCTGTCGGGACTCAGCGGGGTGGATAGGGGTGGGGGCCGTCCGGGGACAGGTCCCTGGGTGGGGATTGGGGGCTCTCTGGGGGACAGTGAGGGACAAGGAGCAGGATGGGTTGGGGATTCTGAGGGGGGTGGGCAGTCGGGGGGCAGGAAGTGGGTGGGGGTCAGATAGGGGGCAGGGCCAGGCTGTTTGGGAGGCACAGCCTTCCCTACCTAAAGCTCATTCAGCAGTTTGAGGCTTGCAGAAGAGCAAAGCTGTTAGCTTTTCCATTAGGGCTACCATCGCTTTCACTTCTCAAATGCCAAATTATAGTCTATATTTAATTTCAGTGCCATAGGGAGCTTCATGTCAGGGGAGGGTAGCTTCATTTAAAATTAGCCACTGGGGAAGGAATCACATGAGAAGAGCAATATCCTTCCCAACCCTACCAAGGGAGACCCCCCCCCACCCCTACATTCCCTGAGACTCCAGAGGGGTTAATTCAGTGGTTCTCAAACTTTTATACTGGTGATCCCTTTCACATAGCAAACCTCTGAGTGCGGACCCCCCCGTTATAAATTAAACACATTTTTATATATTTAATACTATTATAAATGCTGGAGGCAAAGCAGGGTTTGAGGTGGAGCCTGACAGCTCACGACCCCCAGTAATAACCTCGTGACCCCTTGAGGGGTCCTGACCCCCAGTTTGAGAACTCCTGCGTTAATTTAATTTTAGAACCCTGTGTCCATTCACATGCATGTGCTATTTTGAGCATTTAAGTTTTCACAACATAGGCTCACTCCAGATTCTGGAACAAGCTCAAATGCTCAGTTCGTGGAGTATGTACATAAGCTATACTAAAGACAAACCCACAGTAACAGTCTCCAGTTTGTGAGGGATCCCATGGAGCCAGTCTCTAGGAAACAGATAAATGCATGGAGGTTAAGTCCATTAATGGCTATTAGCCAGGATAGTAAGGAATGGTGTCCGTAGCCTCTGTTTGTCAGAGGGTGGAGATGGATGGCAGGAGAGAGATCACTTGATCATTACCTGTTAGGTTCACTCCCTCTGGGGAACTTGGCATTGTCCATTGTCGGTAGACAGGATACTGGGCTGGATGGACCTTTGGTTTGACCCAGTATAGCTGTTCTTATGTTCTAACCTAAATGAACCCAAAATTATGGAGACAGATATGAGTCAAGGAAGCCAGCAGAGTATCAGAAACCTGGAAAAATCTCTGACTGGATGGGCTCAGGCGTTTGGTCACAAGCTGTGGTGGTTCAAAAGTTTTGGATTTTTTTTGTTTCTTTAAACAATCAAACACAGCAAGCAGCAAATATTTGGCCACACACTTCTGAAACCCCAAACCATATTCAGGTTTTGGCAGACTAATTTCAGCTTTTCAATTAAAAAAAACCACAACAAATTTTGAAGGAAAGCAGACATTGTCCATGATTTTTTTCTGCTTTTTAAAACCACTAGTTTTCGATCCAGAAAAAGTTTTGACGGAAAATATTTGCCCAACCCTTTTAAATGAGCTTTAGTGCTTTTTAGCACTAGCTGATGCTGAGAACCAGTGATACCTTGTAAAGAAGTTTTCCCAAAACTGGGTTTGTGCCGAGATGCAGGTTTATTTTTCCCAGGGCCGCCCGTGGGGGAGGGGGGGGGCGGAGCAAGTGGGGCAATTTGCGCCGGTCCCTGCAGGGGCCCCCACGACAATATAGTATTGTATAGTATTGCAATTTTTTTTAATGGAAGGGGCCCCCGAAATTGCTTTGTCCCAGGCCCCCTGAATCCTCTGGGCGGCCCTGAATTGTAATATTATACTATTTCCAACAGAAAGAAGTAATTATGAGAAAAGCCAGGGAGGATAAAGGATATCTTATGACCTGCTGTGGATCAGCAGTTAAAGTAATCTTTGAGACAAATCAAGAAAATACAATTTAGAGCTGTATGGGATTATGACAACAGAAGGTCTAAATCAGTTCGTAAATACACCAAAATGGTCATATAAATAATAAAGTTCCAAGGCAATTGTACTGAGACAACATGAGAGGGATTTCTTCATCACCAAAATACAGTTAGTTGCCATGGGAGTCATTGGGGATGTAAAGGAGCTAAGTTTGTATGAGATGACATCTTATCCCACACTTATTTTGCTTTTGCTGTAGGGTGATTAAAGAATCCAAGCAGTCAGACAGCTTTAGTGATTGACGGCAACTTACTGATTGTTGGTTTTAGGCATATAATTTGTTCCAGTTGGACCCAATGTTTTTCCGTGTTAAAGTGTACCCAATCAACTAGAGCAGAAATATGGAAAGCTTGATAACAGAAGTGTCATTTCTCCTAGTCCAACTGGTCAATACAGTGCATTTGCTTTTTCCCTTTATTCCTAAACTATATAGCCAGAGAATCCAATTAAAATATGTGGAAAGCCAGCTGGAGGGAACAGAAGCCAGGGACTATCACAGAAGAGAACATGATGATGCCTGAGAGCTAGAAGAAAGAAAAACAACCACTGGGCCAATTTGTAACCCAACTGTATCCATGTAGCTATTACTGCACACATAAATTTACAGTCAGGCACACTTTGATATGAAGCGGGCATCAGCAGATTAAATCATTGTTGCTGTTACCTTTTGTATCAGTAGCCAAACTGGCAGACCTGACAGGCACCAGCAATCAGGTGAATCAGCAGTGGAGAATGGATGGAATGTCTCCACAGTGCATGCTAACTGCCACAATAGTGGGTGTAATGGGTCCTGGCTCCCCCTGGAACTGGGGTACCACTGAGCCCTCTGACCAACCAGCCTGGGCTCCCTCTCACACTGTGCTGCTGTGACAAGCTGCAGACCCGCTCCCAGTCCTACACTTCCACCAGCACTCACACAGGTAGGGACACACCCAGCTGCAGTTACATGCTGGCTCTCTGAACAGCCACTGCATGTAAACCAACAATAGAGAGGCTACAGACAAAATAACCACCAGCTTCCCAGCCTAGGACACCAGACTTGTACGATCCTGCCCTGGTCCAAATCCCAACCAGTATGAATTTATTATCCAGTTCGCCTTTCCCTCAATGTGGAGAGGAATATGCAACAGCCTTTGCCCTTTGAGCTACGATTCCCAAGCACTTCACTCCAAACTCACTGGTTTAGATTAAAACTTAAAATAAATTTATTGATTTCAAAAAGATAGATTTTAAGTGACTATAAGTGACAGCAAACAGAGCAAAGCAGATTACCTAGCAAATAAATACAAACTACACCTAAGATACTAGAAAGACAGGATATGAATTAGCAAATTCTCACCCTGGCTGATTATACAAGCAGCCTGCAGAGTCTTAATGAACAAGCTGCAGTGGCTTTACAGGTTGGAATCCCCAGGTCTGTCACATACAGACTAGAAATTCTTTTAGCCTGGGTTCAGCACTTCCCCCAGTTCAGTCTTTGTTTCTCAGGTGTTTCCAGGAGTCTTCTTGTGTGGGGAGTGAAGAACAACAGATGATGTCATTCCTTGCCTTATATAGCTTTAGCATATAGCAGCAACCCTTTATTTCAAAATTTGGTTCCCAGACCAGTTTGTGGACATCCCAAGATAGAGTCCAGTCCAGAGACATGCGGGCTGGTTACATGCCCTTGCAGTGTATCAACTGCCATTACTTGCAGGCTGGCCAAAACACCCACAGGAAGGTCAAGCTATTCCACAGCCCATTGTCTTTGCTGATGGGCCATCAGCCCTGTCTGGATTCTTCATTGTTGTACTTGGAAGGCTGACTGTGTTTTCCAGAGTAAGGCCATTTGAAATGCAGATTCCCTAGTCAATATTCATAACTTCAGATGGGGGGAGTGGAAATGTATTTCAACAGGCTTGGAAACATGGTCCTTAATTTTCCTGTCATTTTAACAGCTGTATTTTTACTTCTCATGTATAGAAACAAATTCTGAGTCTTACAGATTAAAAAAAAGGAGATGACCTGGATGAATTCTGGCTATACTGAAAATAGGGATGTAAAATGTTAACCGAACGACGCCCCCACCCCGCTCCAGAGTATTCAAATACTTCAACCACGTGCCCAGCTAGGGGCTGCAGTCCCACTGCTGGGCCCTGGTGCGGGTGGCGTTGCAACACGCCAGACTGCACTTTATCAGCCATTTCAAATCTCTCCCCATGGAGCAGTGGCCCCAGCCCTCGGGATCACACACTTGGCGGCGGCGGCTCTCCCTCCCCCCCCAGCTGATGCAGCGGCAGACCCTCGTCCCACCTTGCTTGCAGCTAACGTTTGCTTTTAGTAACATGGGGACCCACCCCCTCTTGGCAGTCACTCGTAGCCCTTCCCCCCGTGCACGCGCGAGGGCTCCTAATCAGCGCAGCGTCCCAGCGCGTTTGCAATTTCAAACCTCCCCGCCAACCTCCGTAGCTCGACGCGAGACGACGCGACGCCGTCTCGCGCACAGCCCGCTGCAGGCGCAGGGGAGGGCACGCGCTGCAGCTGCCCACCCCACCGGTCAGCGCGTTCGGAGGAACCGCCCCCGCAACAGATAGAACGTGCAGCTCCCCAATCCCCGCCAGGCAACGCTGGCAACTCGGGCTGGCCCGCCGAAGCAGAAAAGGTTATTGCGCCTGCGCAAGAAGGGAGGTTCCGGGAGAGACGGCGCGTGCTGGAACTGTTGTCAGCGGGCAACGCGCATGCGTCAGCGAGACGGCTAAAGGGACTCGGTTTGGCGAGAGCCTATGAGGCGCTTTTGTGGCGGCGGCGCAGGGGGAGGCGCCTGATTTGAACGGGCCGGCGGCGGGGTCGGGGACTGCGGGCGCCGCCTGTCTGCGCCATGGCCAAGCAGCAGAGCCGGGAGCAGGGCATCACCCTGCGGGGCAGCGCCGAGATCGTCGCCGAGTTCTTCTGTGAGTGAGCGGGGAGGGGCGGAGGCGGGGCTGCCCCCATGCCCCGGGGGTGATGGACCCCGCCCGGGGGTCCCTGCAGCGCCCCGGGCTGCCCCCGTGCCCCGGGGGTGATGGACCCCGCCCGGGGGTCCCTGCAGCGCCCCGGGCTGCCCCCGTGCCCCGGGGGTGATGGACCCCGCCCGGGGGTCCCTGCAGCGCCCCGGGCTGCCCCCGTGCCCCGGGGGTGATGGACCCCGCCCGGGGGTCCCTGCAGCGCTCCAGGCTGCGCGCTGCCCCGGGGATGGAGCCCGAGGCAGCGCGGTGACCCGGACATCGCTCGGGGAGCCCTGGGAGTTGCGTCTCCGCCCAGCTACTCGCGGCTGCGGAGTTTTGTTCCCTTCCCATCCCGGTAACGCGGCGGAGGGAAGGGGCCGCCGAGTGTGTGGCTGCACGTGGGGGCCGGCTGGGAGAGTCCAGTGACCAGGCCACTCTACCTGCCTTTCAGCTTATGGCATCAACAGCATTTTATATCAGCGTGGGATCTATCCCTCGGAGACCTTCACACGTGTGCAGAAATACGGGCTCACTCTGCTGGTAACTACAGATCCTGAACTTAAAAACTACCTGAACAACGTGGTAGAACAGCTAAAAGGTACCGCAGCTCAAATGCACCTAGATGGTAGCTCACACGATTTTATGAGCTTTTAACTCCCATGTATTCATCACCTAGCATAAGTCTTTAGAATCATGACGTGTTTTTAGAGTGTGGCTTGCATATAAACTGATGTTTCATGTTGTGACAACACAGGCTGTTTTATTTATAGTTACCTATTCTATTTCTTTCTTTTAGGGAGAGCCTTAGTCTAGCAAACACTTATACATTCTGACCAGTCTTCATGTGAGCAATGTATTCAATCTCTTCACCATTCAGAGCTCAAATGTGAATTTTTTAATTTTTTTTTTAACACAGCACTCAGTGATCTCAGCAAGCTTAGCTCTTTTAGTGATTTCAGCTCTTAGTGGTTTCAGCTTGTAGTAGGGGAACCCCAGTGCTGGTGCACCATTGGCCCAACATGAATTCAGGTCAGCAGCCTCTAGATGGACTCCTAATGGAATCAAAATTAGCTCTGCTCTTCAACAGTGGAGAGAGGAGGATGTGCAATTGGTGTTCCAGGCCCTCAAAAGGGGCCCATACCATCAGGTACACACACCAGTCATGTCTGTTCAGTGTGCCCATTTACATAGCCAATTTCTCTGTACCATATTGTTTTTATATTTCTGGATTAGCTATTAGTATTGGAGAGAATGTACACCTTGAAGCTTGTCACTTTAGTATGCTATGCAGTCTTCAGTTTGACTATATTAACTGCTTTTCCATAAACAGTGATATTACTAGTGTAGATAGTAAATGTAGCGTTAATGAAGACTCACTCTCCTACATGATCTATATTTTCTGACTTTGGGGAAATTTATTTTTCTCTTGCTTCTTTCAGACTGGTTATGCAAGTGTTTAGTACAGAGGCTGGTGGTGGTAATCTCTAGTATTGAAAGCGGTGATGTTCTTGAAAGGTGGCAGTTTGACATTGAATGTGACAAGACTGCAAAGGATGAGAGGTAATATAGTCAAAATTACACTGTTATAAACCCTTCCTGTTGACTACTGCTAGTAGTTGATTAGATGCAAGTATTAAAGGCCTTTGTTTTGTATTTATAAACTTCCACAAAAAAATAATCTGGGTCAATCGTTTTAAAAAAAAAAAAAACTCAGTTATAGAAGGAAAACACACCAGCTCAGGTTATCTTTGACAGCATTTTGTAGCTTTTAGTCTACTAGTGTGCTTCACACTAAATCAAATGGGGGAAAAAAAAATTAATCTCAGATGAATATGCAACTCTTATTTACTTTAAAAGGAGCTGCATAGAAAAGGTAAAAATTTCCCTTGGTGTGTGTTTTTTTCACCACTGTTCTACTTCTTGAGTTCTCATATTGAGAAGCAGTTGCTTTGGTAACAGTATTACTCCATGAACTCCAGATCACAGGGAAATCAAGACAGAGATTGGTATCCTTAAGCATTGAGGGGCTTCATGGAAGAACAATGAACTGAAACTTTAAACAGTCATTTTTGGTTATGCTTTCCAAACCTTGATCATCCATCTTGTATTTTACTATATAATAGTGTAATTGAGACTTACATTTCTTGAGTGAGGGATAATATGTCTCTTTAGATGCGGTTATTGTTCTTGCTATACAATAAATAATGAGAAGTTTCTCCAAATTTACCTCTCCATCATAACAGAAACTTCATTTTTCCCCCTATATTGACGACAACTTATTCTCCTGCAGTGTACCAAGAGAGAAATCTCAGAAAGCTATCCAGGAGGAAATTCGATCTGTTATCAGACAAATAACAGCCACAGTAACATTTCTGCCTTTGTTGGAAACATCCTGTGAGTATTCCAGACCTTTGCGTCTAATGAAACACTACAAACTTTGTGTAGAAGACAATACCTTAAACCTGAGCTGAAACTTCAATCAGAATGAGACTACCACCTTTCTAATTATGAGTATACTGCTTATGTAGATTTAAATGACAGTCTACTTCAAAATGAAGGATTTAAGTATGACACCTGACCTAATGTCTATTCTGCAATTATATAACATTCTATGTGCGAGTTGTCTGCTTTTGCAAAGAAGTACAGTTAAACGTGAATACTGTAAGTCTAAAACTATATGCTATTCCTGGTCTGGAATCTAACTTCAATTGAGAAGCATTTATTTAAATGTGCTAATAGTTCTAAACATGTTTTCTCTTCCTCCCACTGAAGTATTTGTAAAGCTATTCCTGCTTAAGTGACCCTCTTCAAAAAAGAGATGAACCCTGCTACTGAATTAAAATTATTGAACTTTTGAGTTTAGGCATACATATTTGGCAAAAAAAAAAGTTTGTCTACTATGTATAGCAGAAATGTTCTCCAATAAATTACTATAGAATAACAAACTACTAGTTTATTTGAGCATAGCTGTGAACTAACTTTCATAAAGTCATTGCTCAAGTGGATATTTAAGCCCTGGTACTGCAAACATACAAGTAACTTTTGTACAACATGTCCTGGTTATACTATAGAACTACTGAACTGCATAAACGAAGTAAAAACTGAAAGGTAAGCACTTACTTGCAGTTGTGTTTTTAGGTGATCTTTTAGGAGGCTAAACAAGATTGAAAATTGTTAGTCTGAAAATATGCTTCAAACTTAAAAAGCTCACTGTTTTTAACTTGGCTATACATGGCGTGTATGCGAGGCTATGTGTAGCATATATGTGAGCTGGGTTTTGTGGGGGCTTTTGGTCAATGGTTTGGAATCAGGTTATGCAAATGCATAATCTGAAAGGTATACATAACTATTGACAACTCTCTTGCCTGCAGGTGCCTTTGACTTACTCATTTACACAGACAAAGATTTGGCAGTGCCAGAAAAATGGGAAGAGTCAGGACCACAGTTTATTGCCAACTCTGAAGAGGTCCGTCTTCGTTCCTTCACTACCACCATTCACAAAGTAAATAGCATGGTGGCCTACAAAAAGGATTCTTTTCCTTGACGGAATGAATAATGTGGTCAGTGTCCATAAACTGCCTTCTTGTAAAGCTGACACTATGAACTGTAGTTTCATCCTGAACAGTATTTTGTGTGGGTGTTTTTTTTCTGTATCTCTTACTGGAGTTTGGATCAAAATAATAACAAAAAAAAAAAGCAGTTCTCTTGTTCACGTCACGCTATGCTGCGCTGAGTCCTTGTTGATCTATTATCGTCACTCTAATGAGACACAAAGGATCTACTTAAGACACTGCCATATTTTCTTCTTATACTGAACAGTATGCCAAATCCATTCTATATTGGAGCACCAAAAGCAATATCAAACACTTAACCCCTCTAAAACCTGGCTTAGAAAGAATGCCTAGAGATAATACATTTACGATTGCTCTGGAATACTCTTTAAATGGCAATTGTTACCTAATCTTCAGTATGATCTCATAACGAATACATATGAGGTGCACACTAAAAGACTTCTAGAAATATACTGTTATGCTAAAAAAAAATGGTTCTGACAAATCGGGGTTGTTCTTGATCGCAATTTAGGTGGATAGTGATGTTAATGAAGATGATCCTGGGCTTAATCCACTACTGAAGTCTCCTCTGTTCCTCCCACCTCTCTGCTCTAGGGCAGAAATTATAAAATCAGTCCTTTCCGCTGTGTAATGAAAGGTCTGGATATAATGAATGATTGATTTGTACTCTGACCTATACCTAAAATCTTTGTATCATTTTACTCTGTAGGTAACGTTTTCTTGTTAATATTTGTCTTATTTTGTATTCATGTTTTATAGAATAAAGCTCTAAAACCTTTAATGAAAACTTTTTACATTTGTGCAGTATCTGTGAATTACAAGTTTCATGCTTCTTAGACACTGTCCTTAAGTTTTTGTGCAAGTCAAATACTATTCCCTCAGAAAGGCTTAGCATCACTATCACAGCTTCTGTTACTTGTTTCACCTGGTCTAAGTTTTGTAACTGAAGATTGCAGGAGACTTTATTCTATAGGCTTATAGGATTTGTGCACAGGATAAGAAAAAATGATTGTTTAATGGTACTTGGTGTATAGATTCCCCTGCTCAGTGTAGGTTTTTATATACAAATATCGAGTGAGGGTACTTAAAGGCAAAAGCAGTACCTGAAACTGCTTCTATTTCAACACAACACTATCCCTTTTAAGCAGACTTAGAAAATGACAAAGTTGCATGAACAACTTTAAAGCTGCACACCTTACACCAAAAAAAATGTCTGAACAGTTAAGAGCATATGTAACTTTCTTCAACTGTGCATATTACAACCTGAAAAACACTCAAACATACTTTGGGGGGTAGAGTGCTAATTTCAAGGCAATAATCTGATTAATAAGAACTTCAGAGGAAGGCTAAATAGCTCTTCTGATTGAAGAGCATTTTGTACTTCCAGTCATTTTGGCAATAAGGCCCTTTTGAAGAAAAGATCTCTTGCTGTTAAACTTAGATTTAACTCTTCATTTTTAAAAAAGCCAGAACTTTAGTTAAAGAGGTTTCAGTCCAGAAAGTGAAATGAAAAGTGAGTGTAAATGATAAAATTTAGAATGGAAAAGCTTATGCAGTCATTCTTGATTACCTGTTTGCAGAAAAATAAGGTTTTTTTGTTTTTGTTTTTTTAAATAAGCTGTGTATTGCCAAAATACATTTTATGGGCAGAGCTACCAGCTCTGCCTATAAGTTGCCTGACTCTTATAAGATGCTGTCTTTAGTCCAGGGGTTCTCACAACAAATTTTTTTTTTTGGTGGCCTGTGATGGGGTAGATTGGCCCTGCATTGGTACTGTGGGGGGTTATCCCTTCCCTCCTAGCAGAGGAAGCCCCCCCCCCCCCAAAGGCTCTGCTGGGCATGCTCCAACCGGTATAAAAGCCCACAGAGCTGCTCAGTCAGGGCTGGCTGCCAAGGAGGAAGGATGCTTGGCAGAGGCTACAGCCCAGGAGCCGCTACAGCCCTTGCCTACAAGAGCTGAAGGTCCAGAAACCTGGACCCAGAGGCTTGTGGCTATCAGATCCCCAGGGAGTGTCTGGTGCTGGGAAACCTGGAAACCCTGATGCCATATGAACTACTGCTGTTGGAAAACTGGTAGGAAGTGACACAGTGAAGGTAAGGGAGTGGTTCATCCCATGGTTATGAGGTCAGTGTGTTTCAGTTGGATTCCCCACTGACCCTATGGTGGACTGCTCTGCCACTGTCAGGGCCTGGGCCCCCTTACTAGGGGCCACTATGCCCCTGTGGCAGCCCCAGTTACCTCACCCCCATTTTGCCTTCAAAAGGGGGCAGCATGGACCCCAGCCACTAGGCTGCGCTTTCCCACTCAGGGAGGGGGAGTTAGATGAACTCTGGCCATTGGGCTGCACTGCCCTAGGGACACACTGCATGGACTCTGGCTGCTAGGCATTATCCCACTCAGGGAGAGGCAATATACAGACCTTGGCCATTGGACCACACTGTGCTGACTACAGGGGGGGTGTTTAAAAACAGACATAGGAGTAGAGAGGTAGGGTTACTACTCATCCCTCCCCCTCCCTGACTCAAGGGGTTGATGAGGTACAAAACCAGCCACATGGCCTCAGAGTGCAGCCACTACCTCTTGGTGGTGGCCACGCTGACAATTTTACCTAAAATTCTTAATTAACTTTAGGAAAACAAAAATATGCACATATGTCCAAATCATTGTAATTTATTTATGTGGGGGTTTTCAGACTAATAAATATACAATGGTCTATTCTTTCCTGGTCCAAACAGAATAGAAACACAAGGTATTTTGCATGTTCTTGTGTTTGTTTTGCTTTTTTGGTTGCTTTCTTAAACAAACAAACAAACAAAAACTTGCTTGCTAGTAAGTCTGCTGCTGTGAAAAGCCCCAGGAAAAATTAAGCCCTGGATGGGGAGGTATGGAGGGTGAGCCTGGGACCAGAGCCAGGTATCATGTGGATGGAGCCTAATCCATGTTGGTTCTGGCAGCTGCTGGTCATGCTTGGGGAGTGTATCTCCTGTGCCCTGTAACTGCAGGAAGATTCAAACCTAGACCCCCCAGTTTGTAAACAAAGAAGCTCTATCATTTGAGACAAAAAATAAGGGCCCACACATGCACACCCAAACTCAATTTGCTCAGCTTGTCTCAGCTGACAATTACTCTCTTCTTTAGATGCTGTGGTAGTTCCTTTTCACAATAGTTCTTTCTCCTTCATATAAGTGACTGAGTCATGATAAATCCTGTCATGTTTCAATGTTCAAAAATACATAGATGTAAATGATATTTTTCTACTAGGAAATTAGCCAGATTGAGAATTTATGCCTGCAGTGACCCACTGGTTGAATCAGAGTCCCATTGATTGACCTGTGGCTGAGAATATGGAGGATCAAGCTGTATTGAAATACAGAGTAAAATCTGAATGCTGGGTTAGATATTTTGTTAATTACATATGATCTAAAAAATCAGATTCTTGCTTGGTTTCTCTGTTGGAGTTCTCTACATGTGTGGTATAAGTATGCATTACTCTAGACTAAGAATTTTACTGAAAACTTTATAGTCCAAGGAAAATCCAGATAACCTCTTAAAGGTGATTTGCAAAGCTTTTCTGCATTTGTTCACTTTAGTTTACAATATCCATGGTCTAGGAAGATCCACTTCTGCTTGATTTTTGTCAAACACCCTGCTTTCATGATTTAAAAATAAAGTAGCTTCAATACTTGCCCTAGGGAATCCCAAGACAGAGGTTCTTAGGCTCAGCTCCCTGCTTTCATCACTGCTGTCTGCATAATAATCAGATGCAAACACCATTGCCCTGTCTCACTCTTTAATACATTACTGCCTTCGACCCAAGGGTAGGGGGCAAAAAGCCTCAGACTAAGGGCATGTCTAAGCTGCAATGCTTTAACTGATATAATTTTAAATCAATGTAGATAAATCAGTGCAAAAAGGATGCATGGACACTGATTTAAACCAGGTTTATTTTGTTTTATCCTAAACTGATAAACCACTCAATGTGAAAGCACATCCACCCAGGAATTTGCATCAATTTAAGAACTATTTTAAGTTAAACTCATGCAAATTCCCCATGTGGACAAGTTTAGAGCAGTTAACATTATAGTTTACTAATTTAAACACATCCAAGAGGTTTCTGATGGAACTATTTAACAGAAAATGAAGTTACAAGTGGCTAAGGCCTATGTCATGTGTTGAAAAAGAAATAAAACAACAGTTTGTCTTTGAAAAAGTTACATGCTATATGACAGTAATAGAAAAATTCAAAAGCTTTACAGGTCACCTTTAATACTTCAAGTAGAGGAAATCTGCATTATAGGAGTAAAGCATACCATAAAAAAAAGGTCAAATTTCTTCACTTGTTCTTATGCAGCCATAGCAATACTCCAGTGTTTTTATCCATATATCTCAAATATAATTGTTCTCATTTTACATATTGGGAAACTGAGGCACAGAGAGGCACCAAATTACCCAAGACTACAAAGTAAGTCAGAGATGGGAGAAAATACAATTCTCCTTACTGAGTCTAGTGTACACTGACCAATGCAGTTCCCTAAGATCTTGCAAGACTTAAGTCAAACCCAAGAGTTGAATTACTTACTGCCCAATACAAGTCTTCAATAAAATCTGCACAAGAACTGTTTTCTATTAGAGGGAGAAAAAATTAACACATCCACTTTGAGAGGAATTGAAAACAGATGTACTACCAATATCACTTCGTTTTCAGCCTATGACAAATCTATTCATACCCTAATATTTGTTCCCAAAGTTATGTGAAAAGGTCATTTTTACTGAAGTGCAGCGGTCTCTTCCCTCCTCTTTTCACACACTTTAACACCATCATTTGCTTCCCTTCCAAATGGCAACTGCAGCAGCAAGACATGGTCAGAAGCACTTCCTTTGCAAATGACTGCAAAACAGCATAGGTACTCCTCTCCAAGCAGTGTAATCCCACTTAGTTTCATACTGCAATCAGAGCACCGTTTTCCAATTTCTTCTGCCACTACTAGTTAGGTTTAAGGATATTCAATTCTCATGTTCAGTACAGGCAGAAGCTCAGTTTTACTAAAGAAAACTGCCCTCCTGAATTCCTCTCTCCTGCTTGTTGATTTATTAAACATACAGTAACCTCAAATTACAGCGGAGTTTGATAATTTATTTGAAAGTCACTGAGTAAGAAAAGACTTCTTTACAGTTTTAATCAATGAGGTAAAGGTCAAATAAGATTTCCTTTCCTGGAAATGGTGAGTCCCTGTAAAGTCTGATTTAGAAGAATCTAAAAGGCATCATGTGATCAAGCAGCAGCAGCAGATCACCACTTTTGCAGTGGGCTAAACATGGTCTGGTTATTTCAGAAATTATAGAACCTCTATTAGTTTTCCTGCTAGCAGCTTGCTCAGCAACAGCAACTGAGGGATGTATTTACAATACACTTCTCAGCCTTAACTGTGCATCAGGAAGGATAAACTTCTTACCAGGCGACTGTGATTGTGATACTAAGGGAAATTGGTAACTGGAGGAAAGTGCAGCATCACTAGAGACAAACTGATTCAGTTTGGGAGGGCTGAATCACAAGATCCTTAGGCACAAGTCAGCTGCAATGAAGGATTAAATAATGGCAAAGGAACCCCCATCTTCCAAACCCCTTGTTTGCAGGTACAAGTTCATTCCAAAGGACAGATCCTTCAAAAGAAAGATGGTATAAAACCAACAATAGTAAAAATTTGTTTTAGTGATGTGTTTCATCAGATGTACAGGGAAGCTCTGCTCCCCGCAAGTTCAAGTCACTTTTTGCTCACATTTGATAGCAATTTGACTTCTTCCTGGAGAAGGAACAGTACTAAATCCATCTCCTTCATGCATGATATTTCCTTGAAGGCAGAAGAAGTTAGCAGATAGGAGATGTAATGTCACATTGCTCAGTTCCAACAGTCTGCGAGAACAAACGTACAGCTTGCAGCAGGAGACAAAAACCTAAAATCCTTATATGGACCCTAGATGACAAGAAGGAAGAGAGATATCAGCTTTGTTAAGAGCATCACAAGTACAAAAAGTACTGGCTTCTAAGGAAGAGTTCAGTGAGACTGCTGATGTCTAAAGGAAAATACAGTGGCAAACCTAAGAAATATCAATCCAGTGCTGTCTTATTTATAGGGTACCCAGAAGAGTTGTAAGTGCTTTGCATGCAATCTAAATATCTCTACATTGACAAGCTGCTAGCTTTTCACTCCAAGAGCTCCAATTTCCCACTGCTCTGACAGTCATTTCTGTACAATCAAGTATGAGGCCAGTGCACGATATTTTTAAGAAATAGATGGTATGAATAATTTGCAGAACCCACAGCCATCAACACTCTGGTACATGAAGGAAATAACCACTCCTCACCTGACTAGTTCAGCTGACGTATGAGCTTGTTGATTCCCTCGCCTCGGTACCCAGGTTCACCTATCTCCTTGACGAAACCCACTTTATTACGTGCAGCATGGCGAGCAACAGAGAGATGAAATGGCCATAAGAAGTTAGTGATTTCTCGGAAATGCTTCCCAGCTGAATAAATTTCATGAATAAGATCTTCCAGGCAAATAACATCAAACTTCCCTGCGGGAGGAAGGGCATAAATAAATAAGGAGATGCACAACTATAAAATCCTTCTGCACCTCACCAGTCTACCCTCACATTTCCACACAAATATTTCCATCTTCTCTCAATGAGTCGCAGTCTCCCCATATATCACAAACCATTTAAGTCACAGACCCAAACCTAAGTTCCATGTAAGCTGCACAGCAGCCTATTTAGCACCATGCAGGTGCTCAATGAACCCTCCCGGGGACCAGCTGGGGAAGGGGCACCCCTCCCCCAGGCCCCAACCTGCCGTGGCTGGGGCAGCCCAGCCCTGCTGCGGCCAGGGCACCCCTTCTGGTGCCAGGAAAGGGGCACCTATCTTGCAGCCCCAGCCCCAGAGCTGCAGTGGGGAGAGAGAGCTGGGGAGAGTCCTCTCACTCCAGAGCCCTCACACCCCTGCACCCCAACCTTGTGCCCCAGCCCTGAGCCTCTCCCACACTCAGAACCCCTCGGCCCCATCCCCGCCACATTAATTTTATTATGTACACCAATATGAAGGTCGTGTGTCACACATCGCCTCCATATTGGTGCATGTAACAAAATTCATTCTTCATACAGGTAGAAAAATTAGAGGGAAAACTAGTCCCCACTTCCCTCAGTTCACTGCTTTTAGGTCCTCTTCCTCACCTAGATGCTCCTCTATCAGAGTGTTGTCTGTCAAAGGAACCCTCTTCTTGTTGATCTTTGCTTGACCTCGTTTCAGGATGAGCTCTCGTACAGATTTCAGATTGGGATGTCTGTAGAAAATCAAATACCTGGTTGTTACTGCGGGAGGTATTAACAGTGCAGCAGAGAGTTAACCAAGGGGCTCTTCTACACCACTGTCATGCCACAGAATAAGTAGTGCTAGTATTTGAAGCATATTTAGAGAAAAGGGTCCCAACACCTTTTTTAGATATCAAGGTACCAAAGTTGAGAACTGAATTGAAAGAGTTAACTAACCAAGAGGAAAATAACTACATAAAAAAGCCACTATGAATAATATTTACAGTTTACCACTGTATTCTGAAAATCAGAGGATTACTCACCCCCATGCTACATAGGGCTCCACAGTGCGCAGCATCTTCAGTGAGGATGGAGTCAGTTTAATGAATGTGCCGCTGAAAATCTTCCTCAACCGCAGCATCTGTATCACCCTCCGCACCCTTAGGCTCACCCCTTTAATCCTGAATTAGAGAAAACACACTGGTAAGTGTACTTCTCCCACGCAGGCATCACCCCACGATCACTTGCAGGGGGCTGTATCTTGATAACCCCCACCTTTTCCTTTCCACTGCAGCAGGTGTAGACCAGGAAATGAGCCCGGGCAAGTACAGAGGAAACCAGCAAAAGGAAGGAGATGGTATAAAAGAAGAAGTTCCTTACTCTGCAATCCGTACAACAAAGGCCAACTTGGGGCCCTGAGGTAGAACCATTTGGCCAGGCTTCTGTTCCATGCGCTTCAGCCGGACATCATCTCTATGTTTGCGCCGTGAATCTCGAAGAAATGTCTCAATACGTTTGAACTGTATCTGCTTCCCCTTCTGGTGCTAAATACAGAAAGATGGGAGATGATCAGCTCTATCAGAAGGTGTAGATGCCCCCCCGCGGGCCGGCCTCTTGCGGCCGCGGGCCGGCCTTCTGTGTCCTCCATTTGCGGGCCGGCCTTGCAGCCCAGTACAGACCTAGTCATTAGCTACAATTCATGAGGAGCCAGCCTACTGAACCTTTTACCTGAGCAAATTAGGAAAATGTATATGAAGAAGTGCAGAACATATACCTGAACACTCAATCGGTCAGCAATGCAGCTAAGCATGACTGAGAAACTAAATGGAACCCTGTGCAGCCTGAAGTGAACAGGGCTCCACAGCTAAATATACTGCAAGACCAACCCATGGAAAGCCATAGGTCAGCAACAATCCAAAAAGCCAAAAACCTTTTTTCCATTGAAAAATGCATATTTGGATTGACCAAAACATTTCACAAATTTGTGCTGATTTTGGCAAGTTATTTCAGTCAAAAAAAAAAAACAAACATAGTGGAAATGTCCAAAATCCCTGGTTCTGATTTTGGGGGCTAGATCACACACCAAAAATGGAGAAGCAAGATGTGGTGGTCCCCAATAACCTTGAGCTCATATGGAATGTAGGAGTCCTAGGTTCAAATCCCTGCTATGGAGCATGTCCCGCTCACAAGTTAGTGCTCTAATCCAGCGGTTTTCAAACTGCAGGTCACAACCCAGTACAAGGTCACAGCGGCTCTGGTCAGCACCACTGCCCAGGCCGTTAAAAGTCCCGTTAGTGGTGCTGCCCGGCTAAGGCAGGCTAGTTCCTACCTGTTCTGACACCACGCTGCACCACGGAAGTGGCCAGCAGCAGGTCCGGCTCGTAGGCAGTGTGGGGGCATGGGGCTCTGCGAGCTGCACCCACCCCGTGGCTCCGCTGGGAGGGAAGGGCCCAGTGCCTGCAGGCAAGAGCCACACAGAGCTACTTGCACATCTCCGCCTAGGAGCCGGACCTGCTGCTGGCCACTTCCAGGGCGCAGCGTATTCCGTGGTGCCAGGACAGGCCTGAAGCCTGCCTTAGCACCACCGCTGACCGGGAGCCGCCCGAGGCAAGCCTGTTCCCCAACCCTCTTCCCCAGCTCTGAGCGCCCCTCCCCACCCATGCCCCTCCGTCACGGGCATCAAAATTTTTCTTCCACTGTGTCACCAGAAAAAAAGTTTGAAAACCACTGCTCTAATCAATTACTCATTCTCTGTCCCAATTAAATAATTATTTCATACAAAGTAAGAACAGCTTCAACAGAAGAGACTGAGATAGCCACTCCAGAAAACCCACTAGCTGGAGATTATGGCACTCACTTGGAAGATGAGAGATCTGGAGTTCAAATCCCTGACCCAAATCAGGCAGACAAAGGCCATGGCTACACTTGCAAATTTGCAGCGCTGCAGCAGGGTGTGAAAACACACCCTCTCCAGCGCTGCAAATTGCGGCGCTGCAAAGCGCCAGTGTGATCAAAGCCGCGCTGTACTTTATTCCCCACAGGGAGGTGGAGTACGGACAGCGCTGGCGCTTTGACTACACTTAGCGCTTCCAAGCGCTTGCCGCGGCAGCGCTTTGAAGTGCAAGTGTAGCCATAGCCTGAGGTACTAACCCTGGATTTCCCACATCCTGGGCAAGTGCTCTAGCTACTGGGCATGGGGGCGCGGAAGAAAAAAATATTACTCCCTACTCTGTTTTTCCTTGAGAAATGATTGCTTAGGCATGTAACTCCAGGAGAGATCATGACTGCTAATCCTGAGCAGAGATAAGCACCTTCATTTGGCCCAGATTTAGGAGCCTAAGTCCCTTAGAGGGGTGGGGCTTCTGTGCAACTTGTGAGTTCTCTACAGACCACAAGTAACTAGTCCATAAACCACAATCTGGGAACCAAACATGTTTTCTGCAACACTTCTTTGTCCAGTGTAGACAGGTTTTGGCTGGCAATTCAGCTTGGTACTACAACTAGGTAAACTACACATAAAATCCCCAGGCCACAGATACATATAGCAATTACAAGAGCCATCCCCGGCTCCCTTACAGCAATCCCATATCCTGTGCGTTAGAAACGGTGCCTCTTCCCACATCTACACCCCTCCACTGCAACCCCACCCCCCAACTACTAAACTACACAAACGCTCGGAGCCTTTTCCATAGGCAATAACCCATAGAAGTGCCGCCCCCGCCTCGCACGGGGAATGTGCTTTAGTAGCCTCCACCTCAGGGACGAGCTGCAGAGGCACGAGAAAAGGCGCAGCTGCTCCCGCCCGGCCGGCCCCGGGGAGAGCGCAGGGTGCCTGCAGGCACAGGGCTCCTACCTTCCTCTTTTCCAACAGCGCCTGCTTTGCCTGGGTGGCCTTGAGGGCCTGATACGCCTTCCGCTTCTTCAGCAAGTTCTCCGGCACCAGGGGGATCTTCCTTCTGGGCCTAGCGCAAGAGAACACGGCAGGCGAGACCCGTCACCGCGCCGGACCGGGCGGGCAGGCGAGTCCGGCTCAGCGCTTCCCAAGCCACGGGCCCCTCCCGCCGCGCCGGGCCGGGGAGCTACGGGACCGCCTGCCCCGCTCCCGCCCGCGGGGACCCACCGCGCACGTGCGTCCCCCCCCCCTTCTCGGTAGCGCTCCGGGGCCCTCCCGCTCCCAGGGGCCGCCCTCCCCGGGGATGGAAACGGATCCTCCCTGCCAGCCCCCGCTCGCAAATTAACCACTCACTCCGGCTCCGCCATGGTGCCTCCTGCGCCGGAGTCTGGCGTCACGCCACTAGTGCGCATGCGGCTGCGTTGCCAACGAGCACCGCGCCGTACACCCAGAGAGGAGCCGCCATCACTGCGCATGCGTCCGTGCACCGCCGCCAGCGGCCTCTCTAGCTCCCCTGAAAGCATAGACGCCGTCTCTATGGTGTGGCTGTGACTGCGGGCCGGGGAGCGGGGGGGTTTCCTGCCGAGGTTAAGAAGAGCTGGGGGACGCGTTCCGCCCTCCGCCTCGCGCTGGGGCTCCGCGTGCAGCTGGAGCGGCGCTGGGCTTCAGAAACAACACCAGCGAGCATGGGGCTGGGATAAAACAATCGTGAGACTTGGTGATCTCCTATGGAGGAGAAAGTGCAGCCCGAGAAGGCTGAACTACTGCCCTTAAGATGCCTGGAACCCTACAGGACCGGTCCTTCCAGGTGTCAACCCATGCATCAGCTGCTACTCCCCTCCTGCTCAGGAGGGATACAAGTAGCTAAGAGGAAAAAGTTCTGTGAGATTTGTAAGGCAATTGCAGACAGTAGTGTAGGCATTCCGACAGGAACGTCAGCCCCTTCAATAATCATGCAATTGGCTTAAAAATCATGACATTTTAACAACATAAGACATTATTTTTATTTACCGTCTGTTTTGGAGACTTTAAGATTCACTTGGGTCACAATTTCAAGCTTTTTTCACAACAACAAGGGATAGAAACTTAATTTAAAAAAATGAAAGCTGAGATTCTTACCTAATCACATGCTTCCCAGGAGCTGGGGCTTTAAGAAAAGCACCAAATATTGTGAGGAGGAGTATAGGAAACAATTGGGGAAGGGTGTTTTTTGGGAACCACACAGCCTTAGTACCTGAAGTACCTACAATGCCTGTCTCAGCCAAGGGGTGATCTGCACACTACCAGTCAAGGTTTGGTACTCCTGCATGCTGGTGACTCCACAAAAGAGTGATGCATATGCCTGGAATAATGTAACAATTATATTAACAATAAGTTATTCAGGGCAGAGGCTATGTGTCTATGTGTTTGTACAGCACCAAGCAGCCTGGGGCTCTCTTATTGGCATCATTAGGTGCTACTGTTAAAATACAAATGTGAGTTCCTTGTCCTTTTTACTTTCCAAACCATGGAAAAAATAAAGAAGCATCTCTCTGCATCATATAATCAAAGAAACAAGGTGGGTGATAATCTCTTATTGGACCAACTTTTATTGGTGTCTCTTTCACCAACAGGCGTTAGTCCAATAAAAGTTATTACCTCACACACCTTGTCTTTAATATTCTGGGACTGACATGACTACAATAACACTGCATATCATATAATCAAAGTCCTTTGGGGCACCCTATCTAATTGCAGTATGATAGACACCAAGAACTTGAAATCTAATAATTTTCAAGCACAAGTTGAAAGTTAATATCATTACAGGTATTACACCTACCTTTGAATCGTGATGCTAGCTTGTGTGATATTGCAGCTATAATACCCAAACAAAATCACTTTTCTTTTTCTGTAAGAGGCAGCCATATTTACAAATGCTTCTTGCTAATTTATGAATATTGCTATTATCTTTTAACAAAAAGATAATTGTACATACAATACAACAAGCATTATAAGTTCATAGATTCCAAGGCCAGAATGGACCATTGTGATCATCTAGTCCAGTGGTTTTCAACCTGTGGTCCGCAGACCACTGGGGGTGTGCTGACTATGTCAAAAGGATCCGCAAAAGGTTGTGTTACCATAGAACAGTGGTTTTCAGTGTGTGTCCCTGGACTTCAGAGGGTCCGAAGATCATGTCTAAGATTTCCAAAGGCATCCGCACCTCCATTCAAAAATTTTAGGGGTCTGCAAATGAAAAAAGGTTGAAAACTGCTGATAGTCTGACTTCCTGTGTAACTCATGCCATAGAGCTTCCCCCAAATTATTCCTACAGCATATATTTTAGAAAAAACATCCAATCTTTATATAAAAATTGCAGTGATGGAGAATCCAGCACAACCCTTGGTAAGTTGTTCCAATGATTAATTACCCTCACTGTTAAAAATGTACACTTTATTTCCAGTCTGAATTTGTCTAGCTTCAACTTCCAGCCATTTTATCGTGTTATACCTTTCTCTGCTGGATAAAAGAGCTCATTATCAAATATTTGTTCCCCATATAGGTACTTATAGACTGTCAACAAGTCTCCCCTTCAACAGCCTATAGTGTTAACCTCTTGCCATGAATTAATTGCTCAATTATTCAGCTGACTGCACCCTTTCACTTAACTGAACAGAGGATTAGAACAGAATGAAGATTTTTTTTTTTGGCACCTTTCTTTTCCTGACAAGTACAGATGTGTTAGATGAACATTAGTTTCCATCCCAGAATGTTAATCACATTAAGTATCTCACTCTGCTGGGTGTAAATTAAAGTGTTCTTCTATTCTTATATTTCCCTTACAGTCCCTCTCTTACTATACCAAGTTAACATTTGGAGCTCCGTGTTAGTAGATTCTTTAACCTCATTCTGTGAGGTTCAACATGTTCCATTCATGGGCCACTAACTTTCTAAAAGGAAATAATGAATTCTGTTTCAGAGTGTAGCACTAGAGACTTTAGGGATATCATTTTACAGACAGTGAACAGGAAAACTTGACTTCCTGAAGCACTTCTGAATATTTTCTTTAGCTTCTGCTAATTGACATCAAGGAACTTCTAACTGTAACAGATGCCCTTTTAACATTTTTAATGGCTAACAATAATTAACCTGGGAAAAACTGAAGGAAAAAATGAATCCTAAAGGACAACACAATGTGAAACAATGTTTCCTAAATGAGTAAATGACTTACTTCTGAATAAAGGCTCAGTGACTGCAACCCAGAATTCAGTGGAAGTACTTACTTGATTAAGAGCTGCTAGCTTAGGCCCAAGATGTGTGCAGAGTGCAAAGCAGCGACACTTTATGTCAATGAGGCTACTCACAGAGGATGATGCCACTCAGCGTAAGAGATATGAGAATCTGACTCACTGCTGGCAATGGTTGTAAGAGCAGGATACTGATTCTAATATATTCTTAATAGGAATGTCTGAATTTATCACTTTTTGTGTCATATTTTTGGTCAGCTTATTATTCCTGTGATAGATCTGTCTCTTCAGCTTTGACCAATAAAGATGAATGTACTGTACCATAAATGGAAAATGCAAAGAGAATGTAAGAATGGAGATATACTCCATTCTGCTCTCGCCCAGGCTAAAGGAACACTTTCTGGGTTACTGGGAAGATGCTATGATGTAAGTAATACTGTCTGCAATGAATAAATATGAATTGCTTTTTCTAACACATTATAATGTATAAATAATTTTGAATCATATCCTGCAACCCTTAGCCATTTAACTAGTCCTTATCATGCAAGTAGTCCCATTGCTTTCCATAAGACTATCGGTGTGAGTGAGATGCAGCCCTTTAGATGCCCTCCTCCCCCTTTTACAAGTGATTTATAACATCATTTGTAAAATATTTTAAAATAATGTATACTTGGTTCAACAAGTAGGAATGGGTGAAAAGGTTTGGAGAGTTAGTGTAAATAGGTCACCATGCTTACTCAGCTTGACCTCTCTGTTCAGGCCTGTGTAACCTTTCCTATCCCCATCTGCTAATTGGTCTTCTAGCCTCCCCTGACACATGACATGGCTGTTGATGACATGCCCAAACACCTCCCTCCAACTTATTACTTTTGCCTTTTAGTAATTACTTGTGATTTAAGGTCATTCTATTTATTCTCAGTCCATGTGATAAGTGTTCATAAGCAAGATAATTTAAATTTATGTTGAGATCAGGATTTAGTGAGGTGTATCAAATACTGTACCAAAATCCAAATCTATTACATTTACCACTTTTTGGTCAACCACTAATTTATGGGGATTGAAGCTTCATGTCCTTAAATCAAGTACCACTGCCCTGATCATCAGCATTACAGGGATATTTCACAGTGTTTCCCCACCATTGGGCCTACTGTGGAGGGACAGGAAACTGATACTAGCTCCAGTACTTGTATTGTGGCTGAAATATGCATGCCTTGGTGCGAGGGTGGGGATGCCCTGGACAATTTCCATGATCCCAATGTTCAGCTTTAATATTATGGGCAATGCAGCGGCACATGATATGCGATTGTCCTTGCTGTGGCCAGTGCTCTGCTGGCATTGCAGTCACCACTGTGATTTAAGAGGGAGCCATATGAATATGATTGAAAACAAGATCATAATCCACCATTCTACATTTAAGGCAACTGTTTTTTGAGTAATATGCATGACTTCTGCATATGCAGACTTGCCTCATGTACCATTCCATTTTTTCCCTTTTCCACTTCAAAGAAAAGTTTGATTATATCTTTGCTAAAGGTCCTGTCCTTTTACTTCTAATTATGAGCCAAATTCTTTTTATTTGGGCTGTGTAAAAAGCCACTGTTTCCACTGTGTTATTTTCAGCCCTTAGTTTTAATCAATCATCTTTTTTTCTGCAGTGTAAAGAAGTGTAATCTCAATTTCCTCATAAATCCCACTCCTTAATCCTAAACTAAATCTAGTTTCCATTTTTTATGCTTATTAAGCTGAAATTAGGGTGACAGAAGCTTGTGTTCTAATAGTTTTGGTCTATTGCATTTAATTATAGTTTAAGAAAGTATATGTAGTAAAGCAATATATAGCAAAAGCACACTGATTTTTTATTATTTATAATTTTTATTAATTTTTCCAAATTAATATAAATACCACATATGCCAAAATGCCAGATTCATCATAATACACAAAATAAATAAAGAAGGTTAAGATAAAGGGAGGGGAGGAATAGCTCAGTGGTTTGAGCATTGGCCTCCTAAACCCAGGGTTGTGAGTTCAATTCTTGAGATAGCCACTTAGGGATCTGGGGCAAAATCAGTACTTGGTCCTGCTAGTGAAGGCAGGGGGCTGGACTCAATGACCTTTCAAGGTCCCTTTCAGTTCTAGGAGATTGGTATATCTCCAATTATTACCTTTAACATATCTATCTTTAAGGTGTGTTTTAATCATAAACCTCTAAAATGTCAGCTCAAATTGCTTTGAATTTTTCAGGCATTCCCTTTCTTCAGAATGCAAGTCATTTGTTAGCTGAGGTCAGCCATATTACTCAGCCAGTCATCAATATTGGATGGGGATTGACTTTTCCATTTTTGCAGGATTAATCTTTTAGCGACCAACACTACACATTAGAACCATGCAGCCTTGTTACTAAGTAATCTCCAGGTATCAGGAATATATCCAAGAATGGAATTTAAGAGGGAGGGCTCCAACTTAGTATCCAATATCCAATTAGTCCTTTGACCCAGCTCATACCAGAAAATCTCAATACAAGGGCACTCCCAAACACATTTCCAACAGGGGTCAGCATTTATGAGGCCCATTTACCATTAACCTATGTGCGGATCAGTATATTCAAAAAAGTGTCTTTTGGTAAATAAGCCACATCCCCTGGTCTATAGCTGCTTTTTTAACATTAGACACAATTGTATTTCATTGGGTCGGAGATAGTTGTGTATCCAAAACTCTATTCCAAGAAACTCTCAAATTACCAATCTTTGGGCAAGTTTTTTGGGCCAGAAAATCATAAAAGGATACCACTGGCTAAGAAAATCCAGGAAGTTTCCTTCAAAATAATAAAAGTTCTGGAGGTTCTTGAGCTCCCAATGCATCCAATCCAAATATATTTTTAAGTAAATACTTTAACTGGAGATATTTGCATGCCCCAGAGCAGGGCGAGCCAAATTGTTGCTGAAGATCTACAAATGGTTTAAATGTATCATCAGTTAGCTACCACACAGTCATAATTCCTCTGTCTGTCCAATCTCTCCACATCAAGGTTTTGTCACTGATTTTAAGACTAGGATTGCTCCACAGGACTGCCTCTGCATGGAAGACTGGATGGATGCAGAATTTTTTAGTCAAGTTTCACCACACTTGCCTCGCAGCCATTATTGTGGGAGCGCTGGAGCCATCAAATCTGTAATAATTTGACCCTACAATGCCTGAAAGGGTGAGAGGGTATATTCTTATTCAGTCTGGACCCAGACTCAGATCTATGTGCTCATATCTAACATCCACAAAGATGCCTGTCTTAACAAAAGGGAGATATGATAATTTCCCAAGTTGGGAAAACAAAATCATCTCAGAGATCAGGGGAGCTGTAATTTGCTCAGAGCCAGTCTCAGTTTCTGACCTGCATCCCAAAGGAAAGTTCTGAAAATATTATTGATTTTCTTAAAATAAGTTTGAGGAATAGAAGTAGGGATACCTTTCAGGGCATACAAAATTCTGGGAAGGGCGTTCATTTTCAGTATATTAATTTTACTCCACAAACTAAGGGTTTAACAAACTCCATCTTCCCAATTCATTAGCCACCTGGGGAATAATTAGTTCTATATTCATCTTAGGGATGTCGTGAATATTTTTGGGAACCAATATTCCTAAATATTTCATATAAGTGGATTGCTATTGAAAGTCCCAATTTAAGAAAAGGCCTTTGTGAGCGTATTTAATAATGCCTAAGATTTCTGATTTACCCTGATACTACCCTGGAAGTCTGGTTAGAGTATAAAAGCTTAATCAAGCAATAAATTGGTTACTAAATCCAAATTTTGCTAACACATGGTGAAAGGTCTTTTTGGCATCTAAAGAAATTACAGCTAGAATCTTGTGAATAATATATAATCAATAATACAAATACAATAATATAAATCAGTTAATGCAAATTATCTGAGCCATGTTTGTTATGAAGGAAGCCTACCTGATTTATGTGTACAACATAGGAGAACTTTGTCCAATTGCACAGCAAGAGTTTCAGCTAAAACCTAATGTCACAATTGATTAAAGAATGTGGACTGTAATTACAACATAATCCAAGATCTTTAACAGTTTAGAAATATCTGAAATTATAGCTGCTCTTAGCGTAGGCGGGAGAGTTTGCTCATTCTTGGCTTCATTGAACATATTCAATAATATGGGTAGTAAAATTTCAGAGAACGTCTTGTAAAATTCATTTGGGAACCCATCTGTGTGAGGAGTCTTTCTGACCTTCATTTCTTGTGTAGCCTGAGTCAGTTTCATGATTTCTAGAGGGATATCTAAAAATTCCTTCTGAGAGTCAGAGATCTGTTATCTAGGGCATCTTTACTAGTTCCCTTTTCGGCTAAATATAGTTTTGAATAAAATTGTTGAAATTGTTTATTGTATATAATGTATTGCTACTATCATGACTAAAAGCAATCTTATTTCTGTTAGCCTTTTGCTTAAATCTCTATGCCAACTGCTTGCCAGCTCTCTCACCAGATTCCCAGTAGTTTTGCTTCAAACAAAATAAAGCAAACTCAGCCTTTTGGGACAGAAGTTTGCTGATTTCATATCTTAGATCTATGAGGGGGTCTGAGTTTCTCTGGAGAGGGGGCAGACGCACAGACTACATCAACAGCCTTAATTTCCTTCATAAGGGTATCAACTCTATGTTCTCCACATTTCTTTTTAAAAATGGCATTAAGAGATGATTTGGCCTCTGATGAATGCTTTCAAGGCTTTCCAAAGTGTGACAATTGATGAGGCAGTCATGCATTTGTTTTAAATAAAAGTTCTAACTCCTGCTGGACAGAGTTAACAAATGATGTATCAAATAGCATTTTAGTTAGGGGTGCATACCCTTGAGGCATAAAAGACACATGCATAGGAGCCTGGTCAGATATAACAATAGTACCAATGCCACAATCAGTGACAGAATTGATCCAGTTTTGTGACATAAGAAATAATCCAATCTTGAATATGTTGAATAAGCTGGGGGCGGGGGGGAGACTCTAGTCTCTAGCCATAGGATTATTCAATTTCCACACATTTTGTAAGCCTAAATCAGCTATATATGTATGAAATACCTGATGAGTATTTGTGTTTTATATGGAGATACAGATTTATCAAGGACTTGGTCTACAGTTTTTTTAAAGTTTCCAGCTATAATAATAGCATGATGGCCCATGCCATTTATACTGATTAAAAAAAAAAAAGTGAAAATATTGAGATCGTCATGGTTGAGCATGTAAAGATTGGCAAAGATGATTACAGAATTGCCCATTTCAGCTCCGAGGATAGTAAATCTGCCCTCATTGTCAGACCTTGTGCTCAGAATATTAACATTCAACTTTTTATGTATCAGTATAACAATGCTCCTCGCTTTAGAATTAAAGCAGCTAGACACTGAGAGGCCGACCCAATCTCTATTCAGTTTACAAGCTTCAAGTTCTGTTAGATGTGTCTCCTGGAGCATGCCAATGTCAATACTCTCTTTTTAAATCAAATTGACTATATATTTTTTTTCTTTAAATAGGGCTATTAGCACCCTTTCTATTCCAAGAGACACATGTAATTATCAGATCCTTCATTGTTAAAATATACCGGATAAAATACAAAGTGGTTTTATGAATAAATGAGAAATTGCTAATTTTCCTGAGCAGCATATAGTTCTTGCATATCAAAACAGCAAAAGTTATATAATCCAGGGGTAGGATGTCACTTCCCAGGAGTGTGAAGGGAATTCCCAGCATGGGAGGGTAACATGAGGGGGACAGAAAGAGGAATTTAAAAAGTGAAAAAACAAAATAGAAAAGATAGTGGAGAGTACAATACAGTCAAAAACAAGAATCCATTTAAATGGTCCAAAAATACACACTTGACACCCAAAGTGAAATCCAGATCAAGTGAAATTTGGAAATCCTCACAGTCCCAAACACTGCAAGTATAGTAATCACCTATTACCAATAGAACTTTGATACATTAGTCCATAAAGAAGCACCATCTAATAAAGCAGTGATATATATATATATAAATATATATAATTTTGATTAGTAATTGTGTGTGTGTATATAAACACACACACACACACACAATTACTAATCAAAATGATAGATTTTACATCGATGCTTCTTTCCCATGAGTTAAGGCAATTGGAAGTAAATTGATAATAACTCTTTAACCCCAATGAGAAAAAAAAGAAAAAGGAACTAATATCAACTAGCACCCATCAACTTGTTTAGAGCAACCATATCAGATCTCAGAAAGCAGTACATAAATTCCATATGGTTGGCTCATTCTATAGTCTCCCCTTGTGAGGGAAGAGTTGAGGTATTTTTCTGCCTCCTGAGGGGAACTGAATGATTCTATCTTGTGACCATTTTTAATACGGAACGTTGCTGAGTATTTAATAAAATACATCAAGTCCATCTTCCTGGTCAGTTGTTTTGCTCGGTTAAAAGTAGGACTGTCAATTAATTGCAGTTAATTCACGTGATTAACTCAAAAAAATTAATTGTGATTTTAAAAAATAATCGTGATTATCACAGTTTTAAGTGCACTGTTAAATAACAGAATACCAATTGAAATTTATTAAGTATTTTGGGTGTTTTTCTGCATTTTCATATATATTGTATTCTGTGTTGTAATTGAAATCAAAGTGTATATTATATTATTTTTGCTTACAAATATTTGCAGTGTAAAAATGATAAACAAAAGAAATAGTATTTTTCAATTCAAGTACTGTACTGCAATCTCTTTGCCATGAAAATACAACTTACAAATGTAGATTTTTTTGTTACATGACTGCACTCAAAAACAAAACAATATAAAACTTCAGAGCCTACAAGTCCACCCAGTCCTACTTCTTGTTCAGCCAATTGCTAAGACAAACAAGTTTGTTTACATTTAAGGGAGATAATGCTGCCCTCCTCTTATTTAAAATGTCACCAGAAAGTGAGAACAGGCATTTGCATGGCCCTTTTGTAGCTGGCATTGGGGTGCACGAAGGGGTTCCGAGTTTGGGGGAGGGGGCTCAGGGCTAGGCAGAGGGTTGGGGTACAGGAGGCGGCTCTGGGCTGTGGGTGCAGGCTCTGGGTTGGGGCCAAGGATGAGGAGTTTGGGGTGCAGGAAGGGGTTCCAGGTTTGGGGGAGGCTCATGGCTGGGGCAGGGGATTGGGGCACGGACTTACCTTCGGTGGTTCCCAGTCAGCGGAGCAGCTGGGGTAGAGAGGCAGGCTTCCCGCCTGTCCTGGCACCGTGGACCATGCTGTGTCCTGGAAGCAGCCAGCAGCAGGTCTGGCTCCTAGGTGGAGGCACACAAACGGCTTCGCGCGACTCTCGACCACAGACACTGCCCCCCGCCAGCTCCCATTGGAGTGCGGAGTGGGTGCTCGGGGCAGAGGCAGCGCATGGTGCCCCGGGGCCTCCCTGCCTAGAAGCCGGACCCACTGCTGGCCGCTTCCAGGGCACAGCGTGGTGTTGAAAGGTAAGCACTAGCCTGCCTTAGCTGGGCAGCACTGCCGATGGGACTTTTAACAGCCCGGTCTCAGCTATCTCTCAGCATCCATTCAGCACCTTGCAGGCTTGAATCCTCACTGAACAGAATGGATGAGATTCTCAAATGGTGTAAATGAGTATGTTTGCCTACGAATAAAGACAATTCATGACAACTGAGAATATGACCCAATGATTTCCCGCATTTTGTTATAGATTCTTCCAAAGCAGAGACTGTGCTGTCTATGTTTTAACTGTCATTGTATCATAGTGATAATTAAGCATATTTAGAGACCCTCTATTTAAAAACAATCTGAAAATATATTTTGAGACTCTCACATTACAGTCTGGACACCACATGATTTTGTCATGTTGTCATAGCAATTTCCACATACACACACTATAAGGCGACTAGATAGCAAGTGTGAAAAATCGGGATGGAGGTGAGGGGTAATAGGAGCCTATGTAAGAAAAAGCCCCAAATATCGGGACTGTCCCTATAAAATCAAGACATCTGGTCACCTTAACACACTATAACAATAGAAATTTAGGGCCAAATCCTAGTTCTGTTGAAGTCATTGGGAGTTTTGCAAATGATTTTAGTGGGTCTAGAATTTATGTATAAATTACTAAAATATGGTTAAAAAAATTAAGAACAATTATCTACAAACATGTCTTGTGGACACCTGCCAGCCAGGATAGCCTCATTGATTGCATTGTCCTAATTGTTTCAGATAGTTGTATATTCTGCATTATACAGGAGACATTAGACAGCACATTATGAAAACATAATTTAAGATTAAGCAGATGTTACACTGATGGAAGGTATTATTCATCAGAATATGACATATATAGGCCAAAATTTTGCTTCAAAGCAAAAAAAACCAAAAAACAGATTTACTGGCAGAAGTTCAAATATACACAGTTATATAAAAGATCTTGGTTCATGGATTGGATAAAAACACCAGTAACTACAATCACAGGATTCATTCCTTTGGACAACACAGTTTTATAATATAACTATATGCAACTGAAGTATTGATGAAGCAGAAAAAAATACACCTAGTTAAACCACAGAATCCATTGCTATTTGTGTTATATCCAGCAGACCTTATATTAGTTATTATTAATTCATACAATTTGGTTAGTATTTTAAATATTCCACCTACTTAACCTACTTTTTAAATTCATGACTATCTGCCATGTATGCTTCTGCTCAGCTTAACTGAAAAAAAAGGCACCCATTCTGTTTGTTATTTAATTATTGATTCATTTGCTATGGAGACTGTGAATTCCAAAACATTCTCATTTGCTTGGAACAAAATACCATAGTTGTATCTTGTGTTGTGTCTTCCTCTCCCCCGATACCTTGCTCCCTCAAGAAAACCTGGACTCTAGTTCATTTTCCTTATCTGATTTCAAATTAAAATCATGTCTTCAGTGATGAAGTGATATTTCTTTGAATAACTTGGCTTGTTGAAGAATCAAGTTGGCTTGAGCAAATATGGGACTGATTTATGAGTAATATGACTGCGTGTTCACACGGTGTGCATTTTAACATCTAGCACAAAATAATTTACTATAACATTTAGCAGACACAGTGTAAAGGTCTGTGATATGTCAGAACCTCGTGGAGTGAGCCAAAAATTAGTGGTGGGGGGTAGAAATCACTCATAACCATTTCTTCAAGCCTTTCTTAACCCAGATGTTACCTTTTTGAACCATATTAAACATTAATGCCAATATTTTAAGCGTGCATTCCTGGATCTTCCTCCACTCCTCTCCCTCAAGATGTTGAGCTCCCTCAATTCCCATTGTTTTCATCTGGAACTAAGGACCCATAGTATTTCTCAGGATTGGGCCCACAGCCTTTTTGGCGCCCTAGGCGGCGGAAGGTCCCGCCCCCGAAATGCGCCCCCAATGGAGGTGGCGGAAGGTCCCACCCCCAAAATACCGATGACGATGGCCACCGTGGTTGCCGCCCCCCAAATGTTAGCGTCCTAGATGACTGCCTAGGTTGTCTAATGGGTTGCGCCAGCCCTGTCTATAACTATCCACACTTTGCTTTTCCTAAAAATTTGTCATATCTTCCTTTTTCCCCTGCTCACATTACAGTAAAACTGCTTAAAGATTTTCTTTTCTTGCCAGAATGCACACTGGAGTTAAAGTTGGCTGACTTGATCATGCTACAGCTGCAGTGTTATGCAAGCATGAGACTGTAAATTCCACACCACTTTAGTAAATGTGGCTTTTTGTCTGTCACTCAGTTGAAAGTATAAGAATGACTGTATTTCACTCAGGAAGACCTGCCATTCTGAAGATAAATGTGATCTTTAGTAAAACAGGAAAATTCATCAGGAGTTCTACTCAAAAATCAACTGACTGTATCTATTCAAAGCAACTAAAGCTCAATTAACAACTTTGTCAGTAGCATTTTTCCCCCGTCACACTCAGAATACTAGTTCCTAAGTAACTGGATGACTCATAGAACTGGGACTGGATATGGAGCCTTTTCCGCGTAGGTCACCAGTTTGAATCCAATGCACTTCAGCAGTGATCAAAAAGCACAAATCAGTTTAGTGACCCATATGCAGAGTTTCAAGTATCTAGTCCACCACTTTGCATGTGAACTTCTGTAAACGAGGGCAAACCAATTATTTGCTGAGCCAGTGCAGCTACAGAGCCATTTGGGAGATGGCATCTTTGGTAGCACTACCAGCTCCAATTGAAGGGCAGCACTCATGCTTGGCAGTGGGGAGAGGATTGGGTGAAACAAGTGAGAGTGCTTCTGAGCATTGTTCCCAGTAATGCTATTGCCTTGTGCCAACCATAGAGACAGCAGCAGCACTAGAGAGAACAGTACAGTCAAGGTAAGCAGAGAAAGTGGCAATGGGTACAGAGGTCTTTGAATTTAATAATTCTATTCTATATATTGTATTGCCCTCATCACTGACTAATCCCTGAGATCACTCTCTGCCAGGCTGAAGGTTGGCAGGGAGAGAATTAGAGCTGAGGGAGACAGACATTTGGTTGGGTAGGCAGAGAATCAGAGGGAAAATCTCCTACGAATATTTTTTTCTACAAAAATCTATTTGAACCCATGCTTATGGGTGTGACTTTGGAGGTCTCAGCTCACTTCCTGGCAGATTGGTGACGCCATCACAAAAACCAACAGCACACTAATTGGCATCCCTGTTGGCATTCGCACTAGAGAGGCCATCTGAGCATGGAGGCTGAACTACACCATCACAGTGCTGCCTCCAGGTTAGGGTGGGGACACATCGGTCTGTAGCTGTAGGCAAACTTGTGCTTCATTGGCTTGTGCTTTACTATCCTATTATCTATCCTGGATAAAAGAAACTTCACTTTCTTTAATCTGGCGTCTTTCACATGGGCAATACATTTACTCAAGGAAAATAATTGTAAACTAAAATAAAAAACAAAAAAGAAAAATACATTGGTTCCACAGAGATATATTTCAAAAGCAAAGATAACATGGGACACTAGGTCCTTTAAATGTATTTGTGAACTGATAAGAAGAAAAATGTATTGCAAGTGCTATTAAAATGTCATCTCTTTCTGTGATAACTCCAGTGTTTGAGCGGGAAAGCAGGAATCCAACCGATGTTAAAACATGAAAGCATTTAAATGATGTCCTCTCCAATGAGAAATGCAGAAGGACAGAGATGCTAAAGACTGCAAAGAAAAGCAGAAAGGTCAACAGCATACACTGCCAGGCATAGAAAAGACTAGGGAAAATGAGTTCCCTGAATAAGTGGCAGGTTTGTATTATTTCAAAATAAGGTTATCCAGTTGGGCCTCATCAAAAAATGGGAAATGGGTAGTGAGGGCATGCTGGTTTTTGGCATATGAGTCAGGATACTTAGGAAATTCTAATACACCCATCACTATATTATCTAGGCACCAAATCCAGCATGAAGATTTGTAGTAGGTTTGAATGTAAAAACAAATTTGGTCTTTCCCTATTTTACCCTGGAACCCATTACTCCACAGGCTTCTCCTACTCTGTCCTATCAGACATAAGCTGCTTATCTTCACTTTCATCGAGTCCCTTCGCGGCTTTTCCCTGCCCTATTTATCATCTCTCATTTAATATTGAGATGTTGACTCCTGCCCTCAATCAGCCCATGATTTTAGCTCCATCACCCATTTTTTAAAGTTTCAAACAAGCACTTTCATGCCTTCATAAATATCCACAAAGCCACCTCTTTATCCTCCAAGAGCCTCCTTAAAATGCACCTTTTTCATGATGCCTACAAAAAACTTGACAAGAATTAGGCTAGTGGTGTCCTGAGACCACTTCCTAGAATGCTGACCAATATTGTCTCACTGTTTCCTTGCACCTCCCCTCCCCCAAATCGGTTGTCTCTTGTCTTATACCTAGACTGTAAGCTCCTTGGGGCAGGGACCATCTTTTTTATTCTATGTTTGTACAGAGCCTGGTCCATGATTAAGGCTTGTAAGTTCTATGATAATAATAGATAATAACAACCAAATTTAAGTGAACACCTGTTAGATGTGTGATTCATAAAAAATCAGGAGACATTTCAGACTTAATTGGAATGATACAGGGAGAATTCACATGAAATTTCTAGGAGCTCATTGAATTCCCCTCCTTTTTGCTAATTACATTTGTGCAATTTTTTCTACAGCTGTTATTTTCTTGCAACCTCAAAACAGACAGTACAATGAAAAAGAAGACAGACATTCAGTTCAGGCCCTAACATTGCTTTGAATATAGCAATCAAGAAGAAGCTCTGTGCAGCTCCCAGATGTTCCTCTGCTCCTGCCTCTGCCTGCCCGTGCAGATTGCCGGCTCAACTGCAGGGAGGTGGGCCCGGCTACATCATATGACCAAGAATCTGGGCGGGGATATGACCCCGCATGCCCCCACACACACATTGCCTCTGCCACAAACTATGTCTAAAGAGTCCACGAAAGGTTGCAGTTAGCATAGAACAGTGGTTCTTAACCTGTGGTCCCCAAACTTCTGGGGGTCCACAGATTATGTCTAAGATTTCCTAAGGGGTCTGCACCTCCATTTGAAAATATTTAGGGGTCTGCAAATGAAAAAAAAGGTTATAAACCACTGAGTTAGAGAATTAAAGAATAATTAATAGCAAAAGGGAGAAAAGAGGATGTAGAAATACGAGATGGGGAGAAAAAAGTGTGTTTTTAACTGATCTGTGAAATGAGATGGAGGGTAAATGAGTGAGGAGATACAGGAAGGCTTAAGAGTCTTAGAAAAACATTATAGTTAATAGTATTTTATGCTGTTGAAAGGAATTGCAAAGGGAAAGAAAAGGAGGTTCTGATCCAGTAATAAGACGATGTAACAGAACAGTAAGTTCTTTTCTCTGCTCTTAGAAAGAGAGAAAAGGCTGAAAATGATTTCATAGATTATAAAACCAGAAGGGATGGTTGACATAATCTAGTCTGACTTCCTGTGTAACACAGGCATTAGGACTTTCTGAATTAATTCCTGTTTGAACTAGATCATATCTTTAAAAAAAATCCACTTGATTTAAAAATTGCCAGTAATTTACAACACTTGGTAGATTATTCCAATCATTAATTACTCTCCCTGTTAAAAATTTGCACCTTATTTCTAGTCTGAATTTGCCTAGCTTCAGCTTTCAGCCATTGGATCTTGTTTATCTTTTTCTGCTAGACTGAAGACCCATCTATTATCAAATTACCCTATGTGGGTGCTTATAGAATGTGATCAAGCCAACCCTTAACCTACCCTTTGTTAAACTAAACAGATTGAGCTCACTGAGTCTTTCACTATAATCCTGTTATCATTGTCATGGCTCTTCTCTATCCAATTTATCAACATCCTTCTTGAATTGTGGACCCCAGAACTGGACACAGCATTTCAGTAGAAGTTCCACCAGTGTCAAATATAGAAGTAATATAACCTTTCTACTCCTGCTTAATATTCTTCTGTTTATGCATCCAAGGAAATTAGCCTTTCTGTCCCCAGCATTGCACTGGGTGCTCATGTTCAGCTTCTTATTTACAATGACCCCCCTCAAGTTCTTTTCAGAGTCACAGGAAAAAGCCACCATCCGTTAAGTATGACTTTATGACTTTATATTTGGCCATATTAAAACATATATTGTTTGCTTGCCCCCAAGTTATTAAGTTATCCAAATTGCTCTTTGTCAGTAATCTGTCCTCTTCATTATTTATTTATCACTTCCCCAATCTTTGTCTCATCTGCAAATTTTATCACTGAAGATTTTATCACTTTTTCCAGGTCATTCATAAAAATAAATAGCATAGATCCAAGAAATGATCATTGCAGTGATCCACTTAGAAACACACCCATTTGATGATGAGTCCCTATTTACAACAACGAGGAGTCCTGTCCCCCTTTAAAGACTAACAGATTTATTTGGGCATAAACTTCCATGGGCAAAAAAACCACTTCTTCAGATGCATTCTTTTTGCATCTGAAGAAGTAGGTTTTTTACCCACAAAAGCTTATGCCCAAATAAATTTGTTAGTCTTTAAGGGGCCACCGAACTCCTCGTTCTTTTTGTGGATACAGACTAACACAGCTACCCCTCTGGTACCTATTTTCAATGACCGTGAGACCTATCAGTTACCTAGTTTTTAATCCATTTAATGTGTGCCATGTTGATTTTCTTTCATTGTCTCAGTCTATTGCACCAACAACCTTACCTTTATCATTCAAATTTGTAATATCATCAAAAAAGATATCAAGTTAGTTTGACAAGATCTATTTTCCATAAATCCATGTTGACTGAATTAATTATAATATCATTCTTTAATGTATTAATCAAGTCCCATATCAGCCGTTCCCATTATTTTGCGTAGCATAAAAGTTAGGCTCACAGGCATATAATTATTCAAGGCATCCCATTTACTCTTTCCAAATGCTGGCACAAGATTAGCTTTCTGTTAGTCCTCTGGAAGTTCCTCACTGTTCTAAGACATCCTGAAAAAGTTAACCAGAACTGCTGATTTTAAAATGACTAACTTTAGTAATGTCTGGACAACCAAGCAACCAGCCCTGGGTTGAGCAGGCACAGGCTGCAGCAGGATCAGGAGTATTCTGTGAGAACTAGCGGTTTAACGTCTTCCTTAGTTACTGTTGGAAAGTATTTCATCCTATCTGAATACATCATCGACTTTTTCCCAAATACAGAACAGAAGCATTTATTGAACACATTTGCCTTTTCTGAATTATTTCAGTTGACCTCACCAAGTGGCTGTACAATGGAGAGATTCCTCACACTGAGGAGTACTTGACAAATATCAGATCTCTATTTCTCTCATTAAAGGCAGCTTGAAAAGAAAATGAAAACATAATGAAATATTATATTGAGCAGCAATTTAGGGTTCAATTCTACAAGATACTGATTACCTCTTGATTGAGAGGTGCTCTCAAGTCTCATAACTAGTCCTGCTAACATACTAGCATGTGTAATGCTTGCAGTCATGAGTAGCACTACTGAAGTCAATGGGACTGCTCACAGGAGTATATGTCAGTAATGTCAGGCCTTTAGCTATCAGTCATGTATCAAGGTGGGAGTGCATTGATTAACAATGAACTTGCCATTAATCAATAGTCAGTTTGTCACAGTTGAATGGTAATTATTGTATTTAATTGTATCCACTTATAAAATGCACTGCAAGGTATTTACTAAAGTGGTGTTTTCAAGAGTGGTCAGTTTTGGCCTAACTCTGCTCCTGTTGAATTCAGTAAGCGAAGAATTAGGCCAATGTCAAGCAATTTTGAAAATCTCAACTTTAAGATCCTAGTGATAAAATCAAATATAAAAGATATAGAAATAATATTTTTTAAAATCAACCATCCTAATATAACACAGGACAAACCACCCTATCCACAAAAGAGACAGATTAATTCCTGAAACCTGATCTACAAACACCTGGAAAGGCAATCTAAATCAAATTAGGCATATGGCTAAAGTATCTCTTTCCATCCCACAAACTGAGACTTCAGTATTCCCTATTAGCTCAAAACCTAAATTATATTCAAGATTACAATTAATATAGAAGGGGATCCTTTCTAAGGGTGAAATCTTGGCCCTGTTGAAATCAATGAGGGCTTGGCCATTGACTTCAATAGGGCCAGGATTTCACTGTAACTGATATTACACTATATTCACACTTTTTTTTTTATTAAACTGTGTTACGGAGTAACCTGGAGAAAGGAGTGGATCACTAGTGCTATCTCCTAAAGATTTCTTGCATCTCAAGTTTAGAGTTCATGTCCAACAGCAGCTGCTCCATGAGAAATCTGCTCTGATTGGAAGAAGCAGACACCAAAGTTGGGCCCATCCCACTTCCATTCTTTCTACTGTGCCCAGGACAGGTTCTCTACAACATGCAATACATTTGTAGGCATTTCTGACAAGAAAGCCTCAGAGTGCACTACCTTAGAAGGAGGAATATTTATTTAAACAAGACAAGAAAAAATATGCACGTATCTACAAATTTTGCACAAATATTTTTATTAAACATTAGTCCATCTCCATATGATAGTTGTTTTTGTGAAATGGAGACTTGGACCACCCAGCCTACTTCTTGATTAAATCACTGGAATGTGTTTGTGTATAGAGCAGTTCATAGGCCTCCTTCCAAATCATATAAACTTTCTTATAAGATCTGAAAATGGGTACAATCACAAGGTATTTTCCCCATTAGAATGTTCCCAAGATTAGATCAGAGCTTGGCAAAATAAATCTCTGGCGCCTTTCTGTAGGGAATTAGCGATAGCCAAATTTCGTATTAGGAGCTTGGTTCATTCGCTGAAATGGGAGACTTTTAATCAGCACTTAGTACTTTTACTGTTAATGACTGCACAAAATGGCAAAAGAGACTTCATATAATTTTAAATATTTCTCTTAAATGTGAGTTTCGTGCTCAGAGAGAAAGGAAGGATGACCTTGTAGACAAAATACAATAAGGAGACCTGGGTTATACCAACAATACAGAAACAAGATATTCCCCAGCTAATTGCGAGTTTATCTTTACAACCCTTGCATTCTCTTCTCTTCTCCTGTTCCTGTCTCATTATTGGTTACCTGCAGTCATTGTATCTTTTCCAAAATTCAGGCTCTGATCCTGCAATCAGATCCACATCATTGGACCCTTTTGTCCAATAGAATCACTGTTGATTTCATCACAGGAATTAGGCCTTAGAGTGTAAGTGTTTAGAGAAGAAAGGAAAGATCATCCCTCTTTTTTATATGTTTTTGAAGCGGTTCTTACTATCTTTTTTGGCACCTAGTACCTTTTGAATGTTATGTGCCATTTTTTCAAACTGGCAAGTCAAACATCAGCCTAAATACCTGCATCATAATCAATGTTCATAAATAATTTGGTTTATGTCATGAACATATAGCTAAGAGTAGCATAAAATCCCTCCTTTACCTGTAAGAGGTTAAGAAGCTCAAATAACCTGGTTGGCACCTGACCAAAAGGACCAATAAGGAAAGAAGATACTTTCAAATCTGGGGGCTGGGAGAGGTTTTGTTTGTGATCTCTTTGTTTTTGTTCCCTCTGGAGAAAGAGAGAGAGAGAACAAGCAGGTAACCGAGCTCCTACTGAAATGATACATCTAGGATTACAGAAATTGTAAGTAATAGCAAGGAAATGCGTTAGATTATCTTTTGTTTTAGCTTGTGAATTTTCCCTATGCTAAGAGGAAGGTTTATTCCTGTTCTTGTAACTTTGAAGTTGAACCTAGAGGGGAATCCTCTCTGTTTTAAATCTTTTTATTTCCCTGTAAAATTACCTTCCATTCTGATTTTACAAAGGTGCTTCTTTTACTTTTTTCTTTATAATAAAGTTCTTCTTTTAAGAACCTGACTGGTTTTTAGTGTCTTAAAAACCCAAGGGTCTGGTCTGTGCTCACTTTGTTAACCTATTGGTTGGTATATTATTCTCAAGCCTCCCCAGGAAAGGGGCTGAAGAGGCTTGGGGGGATATTTTGGGGAAATAGGAACACCATGCGGTCCTTTTCCTGAATCTTTATCTAAATCACTTGGTGGTGGCAGCAATACCATCCAAGAACAAGGAAAGGAATGTGTGCCTTGGAGAAGTTTTTAACCTAAGCTGGTAGAAAAAAAGCTTAGGGTGGTCTTTCATGTGGGTCCTCACATCTGTACCCCAGAGTTCAGATTGGGGAGGGAACCCTGACAGTTTATAATTAAGTTTGGATGCAATTAGACAACTATGCAAGTGCAATGTATTTTATTATTAAATATCCACCCAAATTTTAGGATTTATAATGGAAATATTGACAGCACTTAACTTTGACAGCATGTGAATGGCAATGTTAGTAAGTACAAAGAAAGGAAAGGAAGGTTAAATGCCTTTATTCTATTCTATATAGGTTCTTATATTACCCTCATCACTATAGTATCTGACAGTGGGATTAACAAGGATACTCAGTAACCTAAACGCCAGACTTAGATGCCTAAATCTGAGGTTTAGGTGCCTAAATCCCAGTTCTAGGCTTCAGAATTCTGTAGGTGCCTAAACATTCAGGGTAAAAGTACTCCCAGCACCTAAGTGTTTGTCTCTGGGCATGTGCATTGCTGCCTCACTCTAGGTGTCTGGATGTCTCCATCCATCCTATGCTCCAGTGATCCTCAAAGCAGGGGAAGATGGGCATTCACCTGCCTAGGATTTCAGCTGTTGCTCTATTGAAATAATTCATCTTCTGAAAATTTGTAGACTGAATCACAAGTGAACAAACCCCTCTGAGAAAAACAAACAAATCACCGAAACCCGCAATCAACTTGCACATGCTTCCGGCAGGAGAGCAACATAAACTGAATAGATTGTGTAATCTGTTTAAAAGTTTTAAGGTGAACTGCAATTTTGTCTTTTTTTATTTAACAAACAAAGCCATATACAATTCCCCCAAAAAGACACTGATTTTTTTTGTTTAAAAATGTAAATGTATTAGTTTAAATAAAGTGTGGAACAAAACCCAGCTACCTAAGGTCACAAATAATCTCAGCAATCGTCTTCCTAGTTCAGAATCACCAAAGGTACCTAAAAGAATCATTCAGTTTTCAGGGCCACATCCTCCAGCTCCATTGATTTCAACCTTGTTCACTCCCTAATAGCTTCCTGGAAAGGTTTTCTTTTGGGGCTAAAAAATTTCAAACTATCTCAGCTCAAAGGAGAATTTTCAAAAGCCTTAAAAGAAAACATTGAGTTGTTTTTAGTTATTCAAATATAAAAAAGTACCTTTTACAAAATTGGTGCTTTCATGCGCTGTAATAACTCAGGTTTCAGAGTAGCGGCCGTGTTAGTCTGTATCCGCAAAAAGAACAGGAGTACTTGTGGCAATAAATTTGTTAGTCTTTAAGGTGCCACAAATACTCCTGTTCTTTTTGTAATAACTCAAAAACTGATTCATTTAATCTTAAATGAGGAAAAGATTAAATTTTTGACTTTGAAAGTTGTAAGTAATTCACTTTAAAAATAAAATAAAATAAAATAAAAATAAAAAATAAAAAATAAAAAATAAAAAAATGAACGGGCAATAAACAATACTTAAATTTCATTGCTGGTTTTGTACTTCATGAGAGCTGAGGCCATGGGCATCCTTGGGTATACAGATTGGAACTTTAGAGACACCCTGGTTTTTCAGTTCACATTTGTGTAGTTTAGCACATCAAGGTCCAGAGCTAAATCCTGATCCCATCGTAGATAATGGAAATTTTGCTTATGTGGGGATCAGTCTTTGGTCTTATGTATATGTTGATTACACTAATACAATACAACCCTGTTTCAAGCATCCAGTCTCCTAAGCCTTCCTGGTAACTAAACACTGGTCTTCTTCCTCCACAAATTGTGAAGTTTGTACAGTTTATCCAGAAAAGCACATCCTTTTTGAGGATTTCATTTTTCTCCCAGACTTTTTTTTTTGTAATAAAAAAAGTAAAGCTGATAAAAAAATATTCAAAATTTCGAGTTTTTTCCTCTGTTTTTTTACCAGCATTTTTTTCAAAATTGAAATTTCAACTGAAAAGTTTTGTGAAAATTTTCAAAAATGTTTTTGCTAATATTTTGTTGCATTTTTCAACTGGTTCTATTTCAAGCTGATATGGGGGTTTTTTTGTTTTTTTTTAAAGAAACTTGATTATACAGAAGCTTTTGTGACTACGGAGTTAGAACAAATTATTTCCTTGTCTTTTCACATTTTTGTCTTCCTGACTTAGTAACATTTGATCTCCTGCCATTCATAATTATTACTTACGTAAATTAGAACTAAACTTTTTAAAGTTCTCTAGTGGACATTAACCACTAGATTTACATCTGTTAATGAAGTCCTGACATTTACGGCTAAAACAGTGGTGAAGTCTATTTAAAAGCTTCCATCAGTGAGATGACTATAAGAAATGAAATGTAAATTAATTTAAATTTGCTTCAGAAACACTTGCAAAGACTTGAATAATGATCCTGAAATAGAAAAAAAGTTTATAAATTATAACAACAATGAAATGTCACTTCCCTTTGTGTCATGTCTAATATAATGGAGCATGGATTGTAAGACAAGTATAACTGCCGCTTTTAAAAATAAAAATGGGGAAAAATAGACAAACTTATCCGTGGACTCCACAGGTCTCCATGATCTCTTCTACTGCCCATGGAGATGAAAAGCTGCACTTTTATTTGAGAAAGAGAAGAGTGATTGAAATATGGCTGAGATGAAAGACACTGGGAGCAGAGTAGCTGCCTTTTCCACTCTTAATAATTGGGAATCCTGCCTCCCACTAGACAGTCTTTTTAATTGGATCTTCAAGTTATAAATGCAACTAATTATGCTGTTTAGTTAACAGAAGGAAGTTAATAAATAGATCTCGGCATGAACTATTCATAACAATATTGCAGGAGGGGGAGCCACAAAAGAGTCAGAACAGAAAGTACAAAATAGCTTGCAGCTATAATTTTTTTTCATTTCAAGACCAATTTATCCCTTACAGTACAGAGATTCCAATAAGAAATTAATTCTTTGTAATCCTGGTCTTTACTTTCTCTCCTAAGAGTCTGTGATTGAGATACAAGGTGTTTGCACCCTAAAAATAATCCCATAACATTTTCTTTAAGTACAAAAAACATTTTTTCATGCACCCATTTGTCATCAATAAACTTCCCTGTCAAAACTCCTTTTTAAAAAGGTTCAATTTTTTAACAGAAATAATGATCATAGAAGGGAATTAGAAGGTGAGAAGGAGGAAATAGTCTTCTAATTTGTATGAATCACAGTAGAGCAATTCACCAGCATGCAAGATGTGCCCATGAGTACTAAATAAAGCCATGATGCTGAGTGCTGTAACAGTACATAACAAAAAGGACATATAAGCACTTTTTGCCTGTTAATTTATTCAGGGAAGGTTTTTGTTAGAAGGTTTGATTTTATCTAAAACTAGTTTGTGACAACTGCCTGATTAGGACAGAGATACAGCACATTTATATGTGGCTATTTCAAGAAAACTGAATTTCTTTGCAAAGACTAGAAGACTGAAATGTATAAGGTAAGGAACACTTCTCACCAAGAAACGTATTTGAAAATTCTCTATAATGCTTTAGCATCAAATCTTGCCACCTCTCCAACCATGGGCACAAAAGGCCCTAAATAGATGATTGCCACAGATCCCTCACGTGGAGGACTGGGGAGAAGGTCAGAAAGGGATGGGGTAAAGGATTGAGAGCTCAGCCAAAGGATCATTATCCATTGAAGGATGCTCTACCCAAGGGGTAATCAACTTTTTTTTTGTCAAGGTCCACATTTCTTGGTCAAGGAATAGTCAAGGTCAAGACTCCAGAGAAAATAATTCTAAAATAATAACAATAATGAATAAATAAAAATATTTCACAGTTCATTCAAAAGCATCTGGCAGTCCAGATTTGGCCCACAGTCTACCTTTTGGCTAACCCTGCTCCTACACCTTATTATTTATTATTTTTACTGTGCTAGGCACTGTACTGTCAAATAAGAGTCAGTCCCTGACAATCTAAGACAACAAAAGACAGAAGAAGGGAGAGGAAACAATGTACAACATACAAACAAAATGGTCAGAATGATAATAAGCACATCACTGTTGGTTTCCCATTTTTCCCCATGTACCCAGAATAGATGACCTATGAAGTGGTAGAGGTGAGGGATGACAACAAAATATGTACATATGTACAATATATCACATTTATTATAGATATAGATAGATACATACATGATACAACTAAAATGATTTGGTACCATTTTGGTAATAAAAAGTAATCTTTCCATCAGTGAGCAATCTCAGTTCAGCAAGAAATAATCCTGATGCAGGTACTCTACAGAAATATATTTTGATCTTAATATATTTTTTCTCTGCATCTGACAGGCTGTAGGAGGATATGTGTGTGTGTGTGTGTGTGCGCGCGCTAGGTGTTATACCATGTATATAGGGCCCTACCAAATTCACGGTCCATTTTGCTTAATTTCACGGTCATAGATTTAAAAAATCATAAATTTCATGATTTCAGCTATTTAAATCTAAAATTTCAAGGTGTTGTAATTGTAGGGGTCCTGATCCAAAAAGGAGTTGTGGAGGTGTCACAAGGTTATTGTAGGGGGGTTGCAGTACTGCTACCCTTATTTTTGTACTGCTGGTGGTGGTGGCGCTGCCTTCAGAGCTGGGCAGCTGGAGAGTGGTTGCTGCCAGCTGGGAGCCTAGCTCTGAAGGCAGAGCCACTGCCATCAGCAGCACAGAAGTAAGGTTGGTATGGTATGGTATGGTATTGCCACCCTTACTTCTGCACTGCTGCTGGTGGGGTGCTGCCTTCAGACTTGGGTTCCCAGCCAAGAGGGTGGCAATACCATGAGCCCCCCCAGAATAACTTTGCCACTCCCTTTTGGGTCAGGACCCCCAATTTGAGAAATGCTGTTCTCCTCGTGAAATCTGTATAGTATAAGGTAAAACACGGGAGGTGGGTGAGCCACCGGCTGGGAGAGGCTAGACGCCGGCCACGCCCAAGGACCCACCCTCCTCCCTCCCTCCCCGTGGCCACCAGCCTGCCTCCCACAAGCCACAAAGTTATGCTTTAGACAAACACAAGGTATTGGGCTTAATACAGATGAAATTTAATGGCATCTAATATACAGGAGCTCAGACTAGATGATCTAATGGTCTCTTCTGGCCTTAAATTCTATGAATCTAAGAGAAGCCTCTTTTAATCACAATACTATGTTTTACATTTACATTGATATTTAGTTGAAACACTTCATTTTTCTTCATATATTTCTAAATCTAGAATTTATCTCCACTTTTCTGTTACTGAATTATCTGTGAACAAATATCTGAGTTAACTGATGTTTTGGTTATTCAAAATCATTTGGCAGATGATTTATCCGAATGTATTTCAGACTGTGAATGGCTCATGAACTATTCACAGCCACTATTACTTTGTTTGCTTTTCATAATTTGCACTGTGTGACTGGGTCATGGTATTGAATGACTTCCAAACCCTCAAAGAGGTTTCAGGGTGACCACACAAACTCTTGCACCATGAATACTCTTATAAATACATACATGCACTCGTATTAGCATCACCTTCTCTTTCTACAAACAAACATCCATTGGTAAGAATGTTTATTGAAAGTAAGTATGAGGAGTCACGAATACTGCCAAAGTAAATGTGTGGTTTTTATTGGAACAAAATGTTTGTGAATACATTTTTGTAGTCTTCATCCAGCACTAATTAAAAATAATATCAGTTTGGCTGAGACAAACACCAGTAAAAGTAAGGAAACGTAGTTAAAACCTCCAGCTGCACTATGCTTAGATATTGCAGCACATATGGTATCTGGAATCACTCACTGTTCCCAATAAAGGACCATAACAACTATCTAAACCAGTGTCACCTCCTGTGGCATTCCACTGATGACATTTTGCCAATACATTGTAACATTGTCTTAATAGATTTATATTATCTTGCATTTCATTTTCATACATATACCAGCATTCCTGTAGACTTACAATACAAGGAAGCTTTCTTAAATTTTGTTCAAATGAAGAGAAATGCTATCTTGATATAAAAAGTTACAAAAAGTGACTATTAAATAGAGTCCAGTAGAGGTGGCAGCTGCCTTAGGAGGTTTTGTATGCTGATCTCATTGTGGCAGCATGTAGTAAACACAAACGTTGGACTGGAGGAGCTCAGTGTCCTGCACTAGATGTCCCACCAAAGAACCAGGTGGAATAGGGGATAAAGCGTCCTGCATTACCCTTCCTAGAAACTCTAATGTAATACAAATTTACCCCTGAGGTGTTGCTTTTTTGTTTTAAAGAGGCATGGTCTGGGCTTGTGGGGGAGGGTTTTGGTGGAGCAAGATCTGGGCAAAGGAGGCAGAATCTTGGACCCTAAACCTGATCTGGTCCAAGTGGCTTTTACCCATAAATAGACGTCTCTCCCTAGTTTTACATAATCTGCAAATGTAGACACTGTTCCACTTCCGCTCTTGTAAGGTTTGATATACAGGTCACACAAAACTGGGTGCAACATAGCTTCCTGCATGGCATTCTTGTTGTTAGCTCCTTTTGTCCTAGGATTAATCCATTTATAATTTCTTTCAGTCCACTTTTAGTAATACAGTTCGCAGCCTACAAAAGAAGTGTGTGATCTCTTATTCACCTGGTATATCAGGCATCAGGGCAAAACTTCACTGAGTACTTTTTAAAAAAAATTCTCAAATTCCAGGTAGATTGCATCTTATTCTTACATCCTCAATTACGTTAATCAGGTTTGTCAAACCGACCTGTCCTTTGGGAAACAATGCTACCTGTCAATGTCTAATTGGTCTCCCATGTTGGGCCCTAATTAGTCCCTAAGACCTTCTTTCACTTACAAAAGCAAGCTGTATTTTTCCAGTTCTTTCCTCAAGCTCTTCTTGAACAAAGCTTCTTACTTCCACTTCACAGGTTCCACATCTGTTGCTAGTGAGGTGTGAATATTTCCTTCAGAGCTTTACCACTGCCATCTTATTAAAAAATTCTAGAGTGTACTGTAAATCACCATTCCCACGAGTTTAATCTATTTTAATGACTCTAGGCATCTGTTTATTTGTTTTTCATATTCCTGTAATTTATCTTCCTCCTCTCTAAATCTTTCCCTGTTTTTTTGGCATGCTTTCTGGAAGATATCTACCATCAAATGACAAATACTAAATATATATATAAAGAACTAGCATAAATACAGGTAAAAGGATTTGTGCTTGGTAGAACCATGGTAAACAATGGTGGAAGTCCCTGATGTTGGAAACTGCTCAAGGTTGCTACAATGCAAAACAGATGCAAGTCCACTTACAGAAACACAGAGGGTTAAGTGGGCAGCACAAGTGGGAAATGAGGCACTGGTAGATTGGCTGAACAGTGTGCAGATTCAGTGGCTCTCTTCAGCATTTTATGCCTGCAGAGTTCCTGTGGATCCCCAGTGAAAGTTAAAGCTGTCTCCTACCAGCCATGGCGGAAGCCTAGCACATGGCAAAAATGGGAATATCACCAGAACTCTGAAGGAGTAAATCTCCCCCTGAGATGCAATAAGCCTGTCTGGCACAAGCAGCACCCTAGGCACATACTTTATGCTTCCCTGCTGCAGATTTAGGCCCATAATCTCTTCAGTCTTCCTTTGTGTGCTGGGCCCTTAATGAATGTCTCGGTCTATAAATTCACCTTACAATCAAAGTGTTAATAATTTTGTTTAAAGGATGAAGTTGTACCCATATAGCTACAAATACACAGAGCTTGAGAGCGGGGGAATGAAAGATTATTTTGATAAGGATCTGAAAAATAAAGTCAGACGACTTAGTGTGGGGTAACATCTAGGGCTGGCTGGAACAAGCAGTTTAAAGAGGCATGAATAAGACAATTCAAAGAGAGATTTAGGATCCAAATGGCCATGCATCTTATCCAGGGCCCACTATTTTTAATCATTATGGTTCCCACATAGTTAAGAACACAAGCTTCTGAGATTGTTAAAGAATTGGTCCAAAATGCTGATTGGAAGCTCAGAAGACCACTGACGCTAGAAAGGATGATATAGAAGAGTTCATCCTCCTGTGTTCAAACCCCAGCTTCAGTGAATGACGGATTCTGTGCTTGGGCTCTGTGTTCCTTTCCAACCAAATAGGATCAGTTCCAGAGTGAAACATCTTTACAATAATATGGCTGATAATATTAACTGATTGCTAATAACTGATCCATCTTCTTAGCCTTCAAAATCCTTGTGGGGGCAGAGAGCTTGTCCCCTCCCCAATCTCCACAGGTAGCCATCTGGTCTGCTTGCTCCTTATTGAGTCTTTGTAGAATTCAAACCTCCCCCCTCCCCACATCTACACCATATCTTCTGGGGTTGGCAGCCTTCTCACTTCTTACTCTCACTTTCGGCAGCAGAGGCATGAGAAAATATTCTTTTGGTCCTGAGGATTGTCTTGTCTATTCTCTTCTCCTATTTTCCCTTCACATTTTTTGGAAATTGCATGAGGTCACTTGAATTCCATCATTTGGGGCAAAATTTTATGAGAGAAACTTTTAAGACATTAGTCTCATAGAAGTTGGACCCAAACCCTAATTCTCCAACTCAAACTTTAACATATCTAACCTGGAATCAAACACAACCTACCAAGTCCATCTGTTACTATCTGTATTTCCATTTTAAATGTAGGAAAACTGAAAGAGAGATGTGAAGTGACTCTACAGTCCCACTGTGAGTCCATCAGTGGTAAAACCCAGAATAGAACTTAGGACCGGCTGACTCCAAACTAGAGCTCACTTCTCAATGCCATGCTACTACTAAAATCATATTTTGCAATCTTCCATCATGACTGTTTCCTGGATTGCATGTTAGCCAGGAATAGTTTATAATTAAGAACTGCCAATTAACTCCTGTTTGTAGAGCAAGCTTATGCAGGCATTAAATAATCAACAAAGATGTTTAAAGATCATTAAACAGAATTTAATTAGCTAATCAAATGACATTTGTAAAGCAATTTTCAGTACAGTGTTCTTTGTCCAGAGCTCTCACAAAAATAAGAAAACATTCATAGTAGCTCTGAAATAAATCTGTCTGGAACACTTGGGTTTGTCAGGTCTGGTTAATACCTTTTATTGTATATGTTCCTGGGTGATTGTTTTCCTGAATTTTAATTGTACAGCACCACATAACAAAGGGCTAAATTCTTCCCTCCAGTCCTCCTGAGGAAGCGGGAGGAAGAAACAGACATAACTGGGTCAGAGGGCACACAAGAGGGGAACAGTAATTCCATGGAATCCCCCTGTCCAGGCCTCCCCATCACAATTCTGTGGGGTTTGAGCTCTGCTGGTTGGAAGGAACCATGCTGGGACTGAAAGGGATATGTTTGGCGATGCACTCTGTGGAATGCTGCTCCACATAACTAGAGTGAAATGCTGGTCCCATGGAAGTCACTGGGAGTTTTGCCATTAACTTCAGTGGGGTCAGGATTTCACCCGTGGTGAATGTCCACATGGGAGTTAATGCTATGCAGGATCATCTGTTGCTCTGTGCCTGTATACCTCTTGGGGATACAGCATTTCAGATAGATGTGGCAGCAACACCAAAGTGAGCATGGCTTTTATATGAACAGTAGTGTGTGGACCAAGGAGTAGTACAGAAGGTTTCAGCTGCAATTGCAGAGACTCTAGAATTCACAGTATTTGTTCTCAGATCCTTGGGCTCAGCCTTTCCTCTCTGCCTGCTCCTGTCTGTTCAAATCTACCTCTAAGAACTCTCCACATTCACCACTATGGGGGTATCTGAGCACCTTATAAAAACATTGAATCCCAACCTCTAGAAGGGAGAATGCAGCAGAAACTCTACAAGTGTTCCAGAGTTTCCATAAGCTTTCCCACCCCTTTCCCCCTTGTATAAGTATTTTAGTTAGAGAAAAGAATTTGGCACAAAATGCCAACAGCCTACGGTTTGTTACTTCCTGCCCAAAAAAATTACTGTGTCTTTATTATGCAGAACACACACACACACACACATGCACAAACACTTTTGCTTAGAAATAAATGTGTGTTAAGTCTAAGTTTACAGAGCAGTAATTTAATAGCAAGTTTGATAAACAGAGATAGATCAGGACTACACTCTTTAACCCACATACTTAATTTTAGTTAAACTTACTGCAGCTGTGTCTTACTCTTTGGGTCTTTTACAACACTGCAGATAGCAGGGGATAACAACTGTGTAAAGTTAGATGATCATTTTGACAAAATGTTAGATTAATGGAAGACCTGTGCTGATTTCTTAAGAATAAAATCTAATGTAGCCAAAAAGTTTTAGTATTTAGTTGTGACTTAGCAAAAGTGAAGTTTTGTTTCGTCTGTTTTTTTAAGTTTAATTTTCCAAGAAGAGAGATCTTGCTATAGTGTATTAGTGTTAATTTTTTTAAAGATGAATTGTTGTTACTATTCAGATGATGTTAAATTTGGATTATTTTGTGCTACTCTATTTTTTTTTGCATATGCGTTAATATATTTTGTTTTAAGAGAAATCCAGTCTCTGTGGCACCTTTGTGGAATTTGAGTCAACTAATTTATGTTAGGGAGAAATAGCACATGTTAAAAGTGCTCTGGTATGTGTTTCATTATACCTAAGTGCTGAAGAGTATTCCATGACCCCCTACGGTATGGCTGCCTACGTGTGAAGATCCCACCATGTACTCAGTATTTGCTGCTGAAATTGCTGTTGTGGAAGACAGACATTTGTACATTTCATTGTACTTTCAAGAGGCTATTTTTTGTAGGCTTACCTTCTACCTTAAGAGATTGCCCCAAAATATTCCCAAACAAATTAACGATTTTGTTCCACCTCTGTTAAAAGGCCTATTTTTATGGGGATTTGATTGTTCACTTAAAGGTTTCACTATAATTGCTTATGTGTCTAGAACATTTCTATGATAACATTAAAGTGATACCAAAAAAAAAGAAAGAAAGAGTCCATTTTGGCCTTGAAGTGTATACGAGAGAGAGAGAGAAAGAAAGAGATGAAATCAAAAGTTGTCCCCATTCACGGGACAACGGGTTTAGTCAATAGGTCAATAACGTGCCACACTGGTAATTAGTATAAAGGATCAATGTTGGGATACTGTTAGCGTTTTTCAGAGGGTCTGGCTGGAGAGTCTTGCCCGCATGCTCGGGGTTCAGCTGATCGCCATATTTGGGGTCGGGAAGGAATTTTCCTCCAGGGTAGATTGGCAGTGGCCCTGGAGGTTTTTCGCCTTCCTCTGAAGCATGGGGCAGGGGTCGCTTGCTGGTGGATTATCTGCTACTTGAAGTCTTTAAATAATGATTTGGAGCATTCAACAGCAGAGTCAAGGGAGAGAAATAGTTCAGGAGTGGGTGGATCAGCTTATGTGGCCTGCATCTTGCAGGAGGTCAGACTAGATGATCATAATGGTCCCTTCTGATCTTGAATTCTATGATTCTATGATTCACTACGAAATGTGGAGGTGCAATCTCAGACCTCTTCACATCTTCTTAAAGGGCCATTAAATATTGCAGACATTTTCACCCTCCTTAAAGAAGTGTCAGTGATGTGGCAAAAGTTAAAATATTCCTGACAACTTTGCAGCAGAGTGTGAATCATCTCCAAAATAAAGCCAAAGAGGCAAAAGAAAAATTGTAGTGAATAAAGCAGAGTTGACAAAGAAAAAAAAAAAAAAGCTTAATAAAGGCTGAGCTACTAAAAGGAAGTGTGGAGAACACAGAACAGGAGTAAAAGAAACAACTTCAGGGGCTTAGGATTTCCAGAGGGGGTAATAGATAGGCGAGACACTGGTTTCCTTTTTGTAGGTCCCCATATTACTGTGTTTAGAATCTCTAGCCCTGCTAACGAGTGAAATTGCATTCACTACTGACTGAAAGACAGATCTGGATTAAAGAGCAAGGCCAACTGCTGAAAAGTATTTTTAGTGCAATATTAAACACATCATAAGAAAAGACGACTTTGGGGATACCTGGTAACAGTCTTCAAATATGTTATGGGCTGTTATAAAGAGGATTTTTATCAACCGTTCTCCATATCCACTGAAGATAGGACAAGAAGTAATCAATGTAATCTGCAGCAAAGGAGATTTAGTTTCGATACTAGGGAAAAAATTCTAACTAAAAGGATAAAGTACTAGAATAAGGAGGTTGTGGAATCCCCATCACTGAAGATTTTAAGGAACAGGTTGGACAAACACCTGTCAGGGATGGTCTAGGTATTCTTAATCCTGCCTCAGCAGGTGTGTGTTGGGGGGTGGGGGGAGGGGAGCGGGAAATAGATGGACTAGATGACCTCTTCAGGTCCGTTCTAGCCCTACTTTTCTATGATGCTGTGACATGGCCTCAGTTGGGAAGAAGCTGTATTTGCTTTGAAATGTCTATCAAATCTTCCTGTACCAAGACCAGTTAAAAGATATAGCGGGCATGACGAAGAAGTTAATGGACGTTCGTATAAGTCCCAATCCTGTGAAGTGCTGACTCACCGTAACTCCTATTGACACTCCACACTTTGCAAGAACACTCTCATAATGAAAGACCTGGGGTGCCATATGGCACTATTATGGTGTCTGCCTTTTTAATTTTTGGCCTTTCTAAAGGAGCTCTTTGGGCAACCATGAAGAAGTACAATGTTGGTCACAAGCTTATTCGTACTATTAAACAACTGTATGGCAAGGCCAGCAATACAGGTCTCGTCAATGGCACAATAGGAGAGTGGTTTCGCACCACTGTTGGAGTCCAGCAAGGCTGCCTTCTTTTGCCCACACTGTTCAGTCTACTTGGAGTGCATAATGACTGATGCCCTAGAAGATCACATATGCACAGTCAGCACTGAGGGGCGAACAATCTCAAATCTTTGGTTCACTGATGACATTGATGGCCTGGCAGGCAGCGAAGATGAACTTGCCAATGTTGTGAAACAATTGGATGAAACCGCCGCAAAAGATGGCATGGAAATCAGTGCATAGAAAACCAAGCTGATGACAAACAAACGTGATGGGATCTGCTCATATATCAGTGTCAGTGGACAAGAGCTGGAGACAGTGAAACAATTCAAGTATTTGGGGGCAATCATCACTGATGAAGAATCCAAAGCAGAAATTAGGGCAAGAACTGCACAAACAGCAGTAGCAGGGGCAAAGCCAATTTGGAGGAATAAGAACATCTCCCTGGAATCCAAACTGAAACTGCTGCACACATTGGTCATCTCCATTTTTCTGTATGCGTGTGAGACATTGACCCTTACAGCAGAACTTGAATGGAAAATACAGGTAGTAGAGATGAGATACTTCCGTAAAATCCTGGGCATTGCCTACTTCAACCACATCACTAATGAAGAGGTCCTCACCATTATCACCCAATGCACTGGGTCATATGAAGACCTCTTGACGACCAGAAGAAGTTCAAGCTGAAGCGGTATGGCCATGTAACAAGATCATCTGGCCTACCCAAGAGCATCCTCCAAGGGACAGTACAGGAGAAGAGAAGAAGAGGTAGACAGAAGAAGAGATGGATTGACAACATAAAAGATTGGACAGGAATGGACTTCGTGGAGACTCAAGCACTGACACACAATCATCAGGGGTGGAGACAATTGGTTGATTGCTCATCAATGATGGTGCCCCAATGACCAATGTGGTTATGGGAGTGGTGATGATGATGGATGAAAAGAGCTGATGTGCTATCAGATAAAGGATAAATTCAAGCAGCTAATTCAGATGTGTACTAATTTATCAGGCTGTTACATGGGCTTTATGAGGTAAGATCCTTACCCTCGCTTAACCTCTGTACCATGGACACTGTGGCATAAAGGGGCTCTAAAAGCCCAATATCTGACCAGAGAGGAATTCCCTGGTGCAGGCAGTGCAGAAGTCTGCTGTAAGTCTGCCTTCCAAGAACTCCATTGGCAAGGTTTGGTGTAGTGGGTGAGCTAGGGGCTAGGTTGTAGACAGAAGAAGCAGCTGAGCAAGTTTTGGGCAGGGCGACTGCACAGTGCTGAGGAGATTATGGATAGTGCTGGGACCCAAAGGGCAGCCCCACGGTAAATAAGGCAGGGATCCAGGTTTGTCTAGGTTATGCCAGGTGCCTCTCCAGCCCCTGGAGGAACCCAGAATCAGGAGGGTACAAAGATGGCTAAAAGCTATCATAACCCCCTTACCTCCTGAGCTGTGAGTCCTATGGTGTGACTTTTAGGATATGTTTACACAGCAATTATATACCTATGGGTGGCCCAGATCAGCTGACTGGGGCTTGGACTGCGGGCTGTAAAAGTCCTGTGTAGATGTGCAGGTTCAGGTTTGGGCTGGAGCCCAAGTTCTGGGACCCTACATGGGGGAAAGGATCCTAAGCCCAGGCTCCAGCCCGAGCCCAAAGGTTTCCACTGCGATTTTTAGCTGGCACCCCATGAGCCTGAGGCAGCTGACATGGGCCAGCCGTGGCTGTGCCATACGTCTTTTATTCCAGCACCCTTGGAGTGCTGCACAGAATCTCACCCTGTAATTACAAAGTTATTGACAGGAATTACAGGTGAAATCCTGACCTGTTGAAGTCATTGGGCATTTGCCTTTATCTTTTACATATTTCAATGAAGGTAACTCTTTCTTGTTTTTAGTAATTTCAGTTTTATTCACTTAAATTCCTTCAACTTTGACATAAGGCCCTTTCCCTTGAGAGCTACATTTTGGGAGTGTTTTTACTTTTCAAACAGCTTATCTCTTTTCCCCTGCACTTTTGTGGCCAATGGTCAGTGGAATCCCAGAATTGCTATGCACCCCTTTATTACATACAGTAGCTAAATATTTGCTGTACTGCATCTCACTTGTTTCTCAGCAGTTTTTTCACAATCATTAAAAACTGGATTGCAGTTTGAGCTTGGTTTTGTTGAATCTTTAGTGACACAGCAATGGGTTACATTCATTAGGAATTTTGAAGCACTTTCTCACTTAAGCAGGTGAAACAATGGAGGATGGATTTCAGTCCTGGAGGATAATATCATGTAACTGCAACACTGCCTGAGACTTTTCTTTCTGTTTGAAAGAGTTCCTCTGTTACTTGTTGTATTCCTTTCGGTTCCAGTCCATCTCCCAAGTAAACATGCTACTAAAGATACCATGCCAGAGCCTCAGATGAGGAAATCAGCATAGCTCTGATGACTTCTTTGACAAAGTGGGATATACCTGTATGAAATTATGAACTCCCTTTTGTATTATGTGGTGACACGTCTAATCTTGCCAAAGGGCAGCCTATTATGATGTATTCATTACAGCTGCTCAGGCTGGAGCTCTGGGAGCATTTATGTAAGTGACTGGGGGAGCCTGTGAGATTGAAGACACTGATTTTGAGTGTGTCTTATGGTCCGAGATTAGAAACAGTGATTAGACTCTACCCAAACTCAGCTGACATGGAAGCAGATGGGACCCAACAATTGGGTTCACGTGCAACAGATTGGTACCACTCAATATGCTCACCAGACTAGGTTGTAAAACTTAAATGAAGCCATGTTGATTTTACAGTAGCTGAGGATCTGGCCCACAGTATATTTGATATTTGTCAATCATGTTACTACTACAAGGCTAGTTTCAAACAATAATTCTTAGTTATTATTTGCAGAAGGTACAAGAAAGTAACTCCTTGGGAGACAGACCAGTCCTCACTTACAGACAGCCCCCAACCTGGAGCAAATACTCACCAGCAACCGCACACCATACAACATAAACACTAACCAGGAACCTATCCTTGCGACAAAGCCCGATGCCAGCTCTGTCTACATATCTATTCAAGTGACATCATCATAGGACCTAATCACATCAGACACGCCATCAGGGGCTCGTTCACCTGCACATCTACCAATGTGATATATGCCATCATGTGCCAGCAATGCCCCTCTGCCATGTACTTTGGCCAAACCGGACAGTCTCTACGCAAAAGAATAAATGGACACAAATCTGACATCAGGAATCATAACATTCAAAAACCAGTGGGAGAACACTTCAACCTCTCTAACCACTCAGTGACAGACTTGAAGGTGGCAATTTTACAACAAAAAAACTTCAAAAACAGACTCCAAAGAGAGACTGCTGAACTTGAATTAATATGCAAATTAGATACAAGTAACTTAGGTTTGAAAAGAGACTGGAAATGGTTGGGCCATTACACTAATTGAATCTATTTCCCCATGTTAAGTATCCTCACACCTTCAATGGGTCATCTCGATTATCACTTCAAAAGTTTTTTCTTTTTTCTTTTTTCTCCTGTTGATGATAGCTCATCTAAATTGATTGGCCTCTTACAGTTGGTATGGCTACTTCCACCTTTTCATGTTCTCTGTATCTATAAATATCTTCTTGCTGTATGTTCCAGTCTATGCATCCGATGAAGTGGGCTGTAGCCCACGAAAGTTTATGCTCAAATAAATTTGTTAGTCTCTAAGGTGCCACAAGTACTCCTGTTCTTTTTGCGGATACAGACTAACACAGCTGCTACTCTGAATCCTGTTAAATGAAAACTCAAGGAGAATGATAAAGACAAGAAAAAAAATAGGCAGCTGATTTTAAGTCTTTGCTCTCCAAACATCAGAAAAAAAGTCTTTGCAATAATAGAATTACTAGCAAAGAACTTTGTTTGGCCAGAAAAAGTCTTGACTTCTTTGCATGACTAGATGGGGTCCTGGAGATGGAGAAAAGACTCCTGTGTTGACCAGTTCTGTGCAGGGGCAGCTCTAGACATTTCGCCACCCCAAGCAGGGCGGCATGCCGCGGGGGGCGCTCTGCCGGTCGTTGGTCCCGCAGCTCTGGTGGACCTCCCGCAGGCGTGCCTGCAGAGGGTCCGCTGGTCCCACAGCTCCACCGAAGCCACACGGGACTAGCGGACCCTCCGCAGGCACACCTGCGGGTGGTCCACCGGAGCCGCCTGCCGCCTTCCTGGCGACCAGCAGAGCGCCCCCCGCGGCATGCCGCCCCAAGCCCACGCTTGGCGTGCTGGGGTCTGGAGCTGCCCCTGGTTCTGTGGACTTTATCACCAGCTATAGGAAGTTCCCATAATTAATAACTGCAAATAAATTACTACTGTCAACCTAGCAAAAACATTCAGAGATTACATACCATCAAAGATCGCAAAAATATCTTTGAAGAGGGAGAAAATTTAATTCAATTAGAGTTGCTCAGAAAACAGTCATAAAATAACTTCCTGTTAAAATGGACTTTGTTCAGAACTCTTACCAACAATAATAATAATAATAAATATTTTGGATTTCTGAAGAGCCCTTCACCCAAGGAGTTCAAAGAACAAAAGAAAAATTCCTTCCTACTGATCCAGAAAAAAAGCAACCATTTTTGTTTGTTTGTTTGATTGATACTGACAGATTCCGGGCTAAACTGTATCTTAGGATAGGACAGGGGTCATGTGGAGGTCCAGCAGGGGCCCCTGGAAGCAGTGTGCCTGATGCAGACAAAATACTCTTGGGAATCCACCAGCTGCTACGTGATTTGAAGGGGCACTGTATGTGATCCATTCCTGTGGGGCCAGCTCAGCTGACCTGCAGGGTTGGGAGGAGATGGGGTTTCAGCCCTGACATTCTCTCTCTGCCCTTATTGGAGAGGTCAAAGTAGGCAATAGCTTGGAGCAGTTCTTATTTTCCCTGAGTGCAAGAGCTGAGATTGTATTTAGGCACAATCTAGTCCTAAGTATATTTTAGTATTTCCTAAACATGTCTGTTATTCCAGTTATACAACATTCCCATGTTACTGTGTTTAGCATTAACTAAAATTAAAATCATCCATCCCTCGGTGATAGTAAAGGACCCAAAGACTAATCTGGCTTCATTTAAATATCCTCACCAGACTCAATGGTCCTGTCTAATTGCTAGCGATTCCAATCCCATAAACGAAGGATCTTTAATCTAGTCTGTAGCTCCTAACTGGCAAGAAACAAAAACAGCTATGGCTAGTAAGGATTTAGTTAGGTAACACTGAATGGCTGGAAATCAAATAACCCAAGGAAAAAGTTTTCAATAGTAGATCGATGTCACAAAGACAGGCCTGATGAAAAAGATAAAGAACTGAGATAGACTTTGGGCCAGACTGTGCCCAGCCCTACATGGGCTTCAAGAGGCTAGAATGCAGAAGGTGCCATTTCCTCTGCCTCCTTCATGGACACATGAAATCACTAGTCTCTTTTGAAAACCTTGATCTAAAAATTGAGAAACAGTGGGCCAGATTGTACTCGCCTTACTCCCAAGCATAGTCTGATGGACTTTAAGACTGCCCAATGGTTGTAAAATCATTTATTTTTCTCTTAAAGTATAATCCCTTATTCTATCTGGTATATTATGCATGCTTGGCCAGGTAGATCTCTTACCTCTTTTGCTTTGAAGTGTCTCTCCAGCAAGTTGGAGGCCAGGAGAGTTGTATTACAAAAGAAAGCAGTGCTTTCCTAATGTATGCAGAATACATGACTGGGTTTGCAAACACTGCAAAAGGGAGAAATAGTAAGAAAATACTATGAGGTGTTTCTAGAATTATATTGAAGGAGTTATATATAAAACCACTTGCCCTCAATTTTTAGTACCCTCTCTTTCCTTGATAAAGGCCACTAATCTCCAAAATATGTTTTTGTGGGTCTTGTCTTTTTTTTTTTTAATCTCTATATATAGTTATAAAGCCAGAATTTGGGCCAAATTATTTGTTGCTGTAAATTAGCAATGACACAAAGCTGAGAATTTAATGAATTTGTATGGGACATACACCAGACAGGATCTCAACACAGAGTCAAATTCTTGAATTCTTTCAGATAATTGAAATAAACAAACATCCATGTTGCATTCATAGCAACTTTATTATTTGGTATGTTGGTAGTACTCAAAGCAGCATTTCCAGACCTTCAGATGATGCTTGAGAGAGAGAAATAGTTATAAAAATAACGATGGCAAATAGAGTCAGATACTGAAATGTTTAGGTACATTTTAAGTTATGTGAGCTCATAGATGGCATATGCTGTTCTTTACAAATAAATGTCAAATAATGAACCATGAAGCTAAAAATAGAAAGCATGACTATCTGCTAAATGTGGAGATACAAACAGGCCAGGAGCTATTCTAGATAAAGTATTTAAGTCTTTTCTCAGTCTGTTGTAAGGAAAACATTAAGATAGACTGAGGTTATATGCTTGAAAGAAAGTGGATGGTAATCAGATCCCGATATAGGAATTGGAATATAATAAAAATAACACCAAATTTTAAAAAAGTGACCAATTCTGAAGAATGATTTCAATGATTATTTTGCTGCTGTGAATAGCTCTAATTGCCATGCTAAATACAACAGGATTGTGTGAGAATTTTGAAAGAGACAATCTAGTCAGATGATTTTTTTAAACCATTTCCTACAATAAAACATGGGTTTTAATAAGCAGATCTACCATCTCCAGCTTTTAAGGATGGTATTTTGCTAGTTACTATGAATTTTTTGACTTTGTCAGTTTCACATGAACAAAATCTCCAGTTTGAAACTTGTGAAGTTCAACACCTTTCTTATGATTTACATACAATCTATTTCTGTTTGTTCTTAACATATTCCCAAATGGTTCCATTGGAAGCTTTGGTTGAAAAAGCAGAACATGTAAGCCCTTGACAGGTAGTAAGTCGTCTATTGGCCTTGTGTCCTCTTAACTGTTCAAAGGGTGGTACTCCTATTGTTGAGTGTGGCGTGGTTCTGTAAGCAGTGTTTCATGTAAGGCTTCTGTCCATGGTCTCACTTACCAACTGATAAGTTGAAAACTTTTTCACCAGTCTGTGCATTCTGTCAACTACACCGTTAGCTCTCAGATGGTATAAATAAATCATTTTGTGCTTGATGTCATTGCTTCTGAAGTAGTGTTGCATTTCAGCAGAGGTCAATTGCATTTCATTGTCAATTACCAATTCCATAGGAAATCCTTCTTAGGTGAAGACTGATGACATGAACTTAATCGCTATTTCTGTGATAAACTTTTCAGAGAATGTAAATTCTGCCCCTTTGAACACTAGTCTACCATTATTATGGCAAACCTTTGCATAACAGGCTGATTGTCCAATCCTCCCATTATGTCAAGGGCCAGTTTTTCCCATGGACAGTTGGAATAGTTAGCTGGTGTGAAAGGGATGCTGAAAGTTTCTGTGACTTATCACATCTAGCTGTCTCTCCACAAAAAAAAAACAAAAACCAAAAAAACCAAAAACACACTTTAAAATATTACTATTTGGTACAAATTGCCATTGCATCTTCTAGATGCAAAATTTGATAAAGAAATGTGACTTCAGGAATGAATTCTCTTAAAGGTCCAGACAAAATGGTTGAAACTGGAACTACACAGGGCAAAAATCTCAGTAAAGCAATATTAAAAACACACACACACACACCCCGCCCAATAGCTCTAAACTCTGTATTAGCTCAGGCTGTGTCCTGTGGACTATTTGTGGTCTCAGAGCATTTGCTGGTGTTTCAAAGATTTTTAAGGATAACATGTTACTATCTGGCTCCACATTTTCCCAGCTAACACACAGAACTAATGGAAAGGAGAAATTAAATGAACAGCAAAAGAAGATGCTGTGATTAGCTTCTCCCCCGCCCCCAACCCCTGAAGAATAACACACATAATGTATTAAAGTCTATAGTACAAATACTTTCCAAGTGATACCTTTCCTTGTAAGCAATTGCTATTTTTGCATCTGGGAAGTTTCACAGTTGTGATTGGAAGAAGTTAATTTCTCTTTTCAGATATGGTCCATAACAACAATATTAGGGTATGGCTACACTTGCAGCTGTACAGCGCTGCCGCGGGAGCGCTTTGAAGTGCGAGTGTGGTCGCGGCGCCAGCGCTGGGAGAGAGCTTTCCCAGCGCTGCAGGTACTCCACCTCCTCGAGGGGATTAGCTTACAGTGCTGGGAGCCGCACTCCCAGCGCTGGGGTACTGTTTACACTGGCGCTTTACAGCGCTGTAACTTGCTGCGCTCAGGGGGGTGTTTTTTCACACCCCTGAGCGAGAAAGTTGCAGCGCTGTAAAGCGCCAGTGTAGCCAAGGCCTTAGAGATTGCCTGTGCTCGGGCATATTATTGGACTCTTTGCAACAACCACAACTGTGTGTGCTCTGAGAAGAGCATTGTTCTCACAGGGGTCAGATTGAGGTTGAAGCCAACTGAGAGGAACAAACAGATAGTATTTCTTTTGAATGTGCAGTTATAATTAAAAAGTGATCAGAAATGGTATCTTCCTATGCTGCATAAAACATTTGCTCCCTTTGTGTCTGTTACTGACAAAAGCAGTGTTGTCGCTGAAGAACTGATACAGCTATGAGAGCATACATTGAATTATCTTCTGCATCATCTACAAAACAAATGTTCATCTGGATTGCAAAATATTCATTATTTGTAAGGGACAGAAAGAACACAGCTTGATTTTCAGATTCCCAGACTGAATTTAATGCTGAAAGTTAGCAATGCCACCTTTTGACTGGTAGAATGAACAAATTTTCATATGGAAGTCATTGTGAGAGAAAAAAGATCTTTATAGTTGCTTTTCTAATTAAATTGCGCTTTCAGAAAAGATTACTTCAGAGAAGTTAAGTTTTGCATTTGTGTGAATATGGTCTCTACTGAAACTGAAAAACTGTAGGCCAAAATTTCCAAACTTGTGTGCCTAAAACTAGGGTATGAAAATCAAGTTTTAGGCACCCGATTTGCAGATGTTGTGAGTACCTGGGCAGCTGCCATTAAAACCAAAAGGCGTTGTGGATGTTCAACATAACTGAAAATCAGGTCACTCAATATAGATGTAGGCAATAAACTTTAAAATTTGTCTTTGCATTTAGTAAGACTTAATGAAAGAGTATCGTACAATTCTTTTTCAAGTGTCCTATTGTACATACAAGGTATGCCATTGATTTCATCAACTGTATTAAGTAGATATTCAATGCAGAAAGGGAAAAAACACCTTTTACAACACCTCAGAAATTCAGTTTCATGGATCTAGGCTCCATAACATACTTCAAGTAGTTTAAATTTTTATTTTATTTTTTTGTTTACAGTAGGGAGTTTGGGGATATTAAATATGAAACCCTTGTCTCTACCTATTGAAGCCATGCCATGCATATTGAGAAAGTACCGTATATAGAAGTGACCACTGAAATGGACACTTGCTAATGTAATAGGCCTATTGAAAGCAAAAGTCTTCCCTATATCAAACCAAAGTACATACAGAAGTACCGTGGAAACTTTTAAAGGCCAAACAAACAAATTAAAATAATGCAGTTCCTATTCAAATGCTAACCTGTAATAGAAAAGTGATGTGAAAATGAACTGTTAGATGGATGCACTTTGAATCAAGACAACATAAAATTAAAAAAAAACTAGCACAACTTTCTTTGTTAAAGGAACAAAACATCTGTTAGCAGAACAACATTTTGGTGCAATAATGTTTTGGGGGTTTTTTTACTTAACAACCTAAAATTGCATGAAATGGCCTTGGAACTCAAGATAGTGTTTTCCTTTAGAGCAGCCTGACATTGAGAACTGACATCTCATTTGAGGGCTCTGCACAGGATATTGCTTTCTTGTAAATACTGGATTACTGTTATGTTAAACTTGTTATGCAAGCACTTTTAAATAAATAGTAGCTTAACGCTGTCTTTTAACTCATACTTTTTCTTAATGCCAACATGCTCTGTTTACATTTGTGGGTTGACTTCATCTTTCACTTTCTGTATTGCATTGAACAATGATTGGCCATAGTAATAAGTACTTTATGGTTTGAATGTTTGTCCCAGAAGCAAAGAAAATAAAATTGTTGAGATTGCTCAGTACAAGATAAACAAACAATTTCATAGTTTCCTTTCTACTGTTACACTAATAAAATAATAGTAACAGGATCTTATAAGGTGGGCAAGGCAAAATACCACATTTATTGTAAATACAGAGAGAGAGAGAAATCAGGATATGCAATTTAATATTATTTCACTACCATTTTTTACTTATTTACACACTCATTTATACAAGTTCTGCAGCGTTGTTATAGTTACCAGCCTAGAGGTTGCTCATGGCAGAGTACTGGCCAGGTAGTCTGCACATGAGGGTGGAGCCAAGTCCTTGTTAGATGCACATCCGATGCTCCTGGAGGGTGGTTGCAGAACCAGACTCAAAAGGTTTTAGTCTTTAGAGTCTGTTCTTATAGGATTTTGTTCTTATACAAGTCTATGGGAATTGATTCATCCTGCTGATGTTTGTTTGAGGAGATTATCAATTATCAGGTGGCACATCCCTGAGGGCTGAATGTCTGAGTGTTATCTTGTTCTTCGGGAGTTTTCAGCCCTCCATTTGGTGGGGGGGGGGGAGGGAGCACTTGGGTGGATATCCGGTTATCTCTAGTCTATGCATTCTTCAGGCAATTGAGACTGAAGTTGTAATTCTTAGGCTGGCACTTTCCTGATTCATTTTTTCTCTAAATCAATTTATCCTTTATCTAAATCAAGCATCCATTAATATACATTTCCTATTTTAACAAACATTTATGACTTTACTATTTCTTAACTTTTAGCAACTCTCAGGATGTTGCAAATCTACTTAAACTTTAACATACATAACAAGTTAAAAGTTACTAAACTGTGTTCTGTTCGGAAGAACAATTACAGGTTTTTTTGATAACAGACTTTCTGTCTTAGGATGTGTTTACACAATTAGCAGTTTGGCCTTGCATGTTTCTCACAGAGAGGGAGAGACACAGAAATGGAAAGGCAAGAGGCCTAAGCTGTGGGGAATTGAATTCAGTCTTACCCCTTGTCTCTCTTGGCCTCAGACTTGTTGTACACATACACTTTATGGTTCTAATACAGAAATTCCCTGATATGGTCCAACACTACTCCATGCCACCACTGTTCCTATATGCAGACAGATACATTCTGTCTTATAAGAATGTAGGAGCAGTTCTGGGATGCAGCTTCTTTGGGCATACCCTTGCACAATGACTTTTTGGCTCCTTTTTATGATAACTAGGCTTACTCTCATGCCCATTAAAGTCAACAGTCCCATTGATTTAACTGGGTTTTGGATCACACTGTGTTCAGATGCCTCTGACGTTCCTACTGTTTTTACCACAATTTAAAGAGTAGCACAAAAAATAAGGTTGAAATTATTTATGGCAGCATTAAGATTTCGCAAACAAAATTAAAATATTAATTGGGGGGAATGGCAACAGAAGACATTCTTAACATGTTTTTCTTTTCCTTTTTAATTTGACTGTCAGTAAATTTATTACTCTTTGACAGCCATGAAAATGGCAACACATCATGCAGTGCTGTAGCTGTGTCAGCCACAGATGACATTATGTGAAGATTGATATGTCTGAATGTGATCAAATTCGCAGTGGTAATTTAACAAATCTGGAGCTGGTTTTGGTCATTTAATTTTGGTCATTAAAATAAAGGAAGTGTCTGCCAGTGTAATGCTAGACATAACAAAAAAATGGTATAGGGTTTACAGGAATCACTCTCTTCCCAATTTCCAGGCGGTATACTGGTTACAAGAGCACTGCTCATGTCTCAGATCTTATGAGAATATTAGGACCACTTCTATCTCATAAAACTCATGGTTATAAAATCATCTCTGTCCTTCAAGTTATGCAAAGATAATATATGGTGTTTTATTACCAAACCAATGGTATCTGTGATCATTTATTTTAGAACTGTATATAGCTTTTTAATTGTACACTTAGAGCCACCTTTTCAAAAGCCTAACAACTATCAGCTTCAATTTAGGCACCTAAATAAAGTTTCCAGCTTTTCAAAAAATCCTCCATGTCTAGCAACTCCAATATAAAACAATGGGAGCAACTGAGCCCCAACTGTAGCACTAAACACTTTTGAAAGTCTCGACCATGGGAAAGCTGCATATATTAGCTGTTATGTCATCCTGGTCATCTTCCCAACTCCACTGTGTTCTACACCCACCTGTCTGCATTTGGATTTCAAGCTCTTTGCATCAGGGACTGTTATTTTTATATTTGTACGGACCTGATTGGCGCTTCTGCGTGATACTGAAATATGGGGACATAAATAACATTGACAAAATGAACAACCTTATGAAAAATGTCCATAGAGTTTAACAGATAATATAGTCTTTCTAGTGAGTCATCCTTAATAAAGAATTGTATTCCCGCCATAGGATTCTTATAAGACTTAAGAAAAAATTATAGAAATGGCACCACTCTTTATTAAACTTGATAGGTTTATGAAGTAAGTACTATGGGCTATTACATATCTATACAACCCTACTTGTTTCATTCTTATTAAATTCTCAGACTTTTCCATAATGTTTTTTGTTTGGAATGACTAAAAAAAAAGAGGCAGATTTATGGGGTAAAATTCTGATTCCACTAAAATAAATGAGAGTTTTGCAATTGACTTCAATGGGGCCAGGATTTCACTCCTTCTATAAAACACAAAAATACTCTACATAACCCTAACTAGCTTTGATGACATTACCAGTCTAAAGCTTTTGTTGTAAAATTCTTAAATGCATCATAGCAGTGTCTCATATGCCTTGCAGCTAGTATTTTTTTATGAATGAATTTGAATGTAACGCAATGTACAGTTTATTATTCAACTCACCCAAAAGATCATATTAAAAATATCTGGGGCTTTCCCAAGTCTGGTCCCTGGAATCTCCTCTGGCCTGCTGCAGTTGCATTCCATCTGTGGCAAGTCTATTGGAAGGCATCCTGCTGGGCCTTGTGTCTCAGGCAGGATTCTCTGGATATGGGTCCTAGGACCGGATTTGTTCAAGATCTTCATTAATGATCTGGAGGCTGGCGTGGACTGCACCCTCAGCAAGTTTGCAGAGGGCACTAAACTGGGAGGAGTGGTAGATACCCTGGAGGGTAGGCATAGGATACAGAGGGACCTAGACAAATTAGAGGATTGGGCCAAAAGAAACCCGATGAGGTTCAACAAGGACAAGTGCAGAGTCCTGCACTTAGAATGGAAGAATCCCATGCCCTGCTACAGACTAGGAACTGAATGGCTGGGCAGCAGTTCTGCAGAAAAGGACCTAGTGGTTACAGTGAACGAGAAGCTGGATATGACTCGACAGTGTGCCCTTGTTTCCAAGAAGGCTAATGGCATTTTGGGCTGTATAAGTAGGGGCATTGCCAGGAGATTGAGGGATGTGATCATTCCCCTCTATTCAGCATTGGTGAGGCCTCATCTGGAGTACTGTGTCCAGTTTTGGGCACCACACTACAAAAAAAGATGTGGAAAAATTGGAAGGAGTCCAGCAGAGGGCAACAAAAATGATTAGGGGGCTGGAGCACATGACTTATGAGGAGAGGCTGAGGGAACTGGGATTGTTTAGTCTGCAGAAGAAAGAATGAGGGGGGATTTGACAGTTGCTTTCAACTACCTGAAAGGGGTTTCCAAAGAGGATGGATCTAGACTGTTCTCAGTGGTACTTGATGACAGAACAAGGAGTAATGGTCTCAAATTGCAGTGGGGGAGGTTTAGGTTGGATATTAGAAAAAACTTTTTCACTAGGAGGGTGGTGAGGCACTCCTTCCTTAGAGATTTTTAAGGTCAGGCTTGACAAAGCCCTGGCTGGGATGATTTAGTTGGGAATTGGTTCTGCTTTGAGCAGGGGGTTGGACTAGATGACCTCCTGAGGTCCCTTCCAGCCCTGATATTCTATGAAAGATGGATTAGTGTCAACTTTACTCCTCCCCTGCATTCACTCTTATGCCGAGTGCAGCTTGGTCATTGCATTTTTTAAAAAATGTAGTAAATGAAAGAGTTAGGGCCATGATGAAAGCTTCCAAATCATGCTCCAGGCTGCTCTATGCTGGAGAATGATCAGCTGCCCAAGGTTTGAGGAGGGCCAATACCTACTCTAGACTTGTGTTAAGCACTTTCAGCCTGCTAGAAGAATTTGGCCCAAGGCTATATCATACCATAAGTTTTTAGGAAGACCCCACTGTTACATTTGAATCCATGAAAATGTATATATTCAATCTAGTATATTTACTTTGGAAAAAACATTTCTATTATTTTCTGTTGTGGTAGCTCTTAAGAACCTCACAGAGGGTGTAAGCCCCCATTTTACCAGGCACTGAACACACACAAAAGCCATTCTTGCTCCAGAGAGCTCATGATCTAGGATTTTGTTAACATAGAACAGGTGACTAAGCAGACACAGTAACAGTAGAGACAGGTATGTTTTGATAAATTAGTAGACAGTAGTCTCAAATGCCCATCTGCCTAACCAAAGCTATGGTAAATAACTTTTCCACTAAACATTTGTTACAAAAGTGTACTCCAATCCAGTGGAGAAAGCTTACTGTCAGAAAATATGTTATCACAAAAACTTTTCTTCTATTTTAATTCCAAGTGTCTGCATGGTGGAACAACCTATAACATGAGGGAATTACCATGTGTTGGTAACTCTTTAACTTTGAGTACTGAGGACAGACACCAACTGTAATTTTCCCAATCTAGCCCCAATTTCCCATGAAGGAACTGGTGCTGAGACATCATTCACACATTTCATACAGTAGCTGAGATCTGTTAATTATAATGGTCACATACTGCCTCATGCACTGCCTAAGTTGTTTTCACTCTATTTATGCTAGTTTCTTTCAACCCCTAGCCTCAGCCCACTGATAAATCCACCTGGTCATTTGTCATTCAGGCTGTACAATCAAGTCTAAAAATTAGTGCTGAGGGGGAAGCATAGAGATATCAAATCAAATCTACATTTCAGATAACAAATTGCCTACTTTGATACAGCTGGGTAAAACTGTCAAAAATATTTTATTTGAAAAAAATTCACAAAATGTATATTCATAGATCATTTGCCCAGTTCTATAACATGGGTGAATGATATGAAGAAAGTGTGGGATGTTTTGTTGAAAAATATAGTAAAGTCCATCAAATTATTCAACTAGTACTACTTATTGAAGAAACAACCCACAGATTCACAATGTGGTTTAATGGAAACTGCTTCATTTTACTACATGCAAAAATTAACCCTCTGTGAAAAGCCTCTTAGATACCCCTAGCTATGTAAGTAGTTTTTCCATTAGTGAAAATCAAAAGGGATAGAATTCTGATACTATATTTTCACATACAATACTCCATGTGTGTAGACAATCTACATCAGCATAGGAAAATCTGACAAAAGTTGCAGTATCATCCAAAATCTAAGCTTTAATTTTTGTTTAAAGTTCTAGTGTTTCTGATTTAGAAGGCAGCCCGAGTGTCTCTTTATTGTCTCCAGCTAAACTAACTGGAGCAATAAATAACAAGAGATGAGTTGTTTGAAGTTTTGTTATAATTATGACAACTGTTATGCAGCATTGATATGACTAACATACCAGATACTTCTAGCAAGTGGAATTTGTTCAGTGTAGCTGGATGTGCTTGGGTATGTGCTAAGATGTCATTCATATACTTGAACAAACATTCCATAGTTGAACTGCTTCTTTTTAACTTCCAGTGGAATCTATGCATTTCTCCCTGGTTCTTTCCATCATGGAGTGCCTCAAGAATCCATCCTTGGCCCTCTTCTCCATGTACCCTCATCTTCTGGGACATTTCATTTATAATTTCAACACTGGTTAGCCCCTCTAGTTGTGACACCAAACTTGTATTCCCTAAGCTAGTTTTCTGATCTTTTCCCCATCTGTATGTCGGTCTTGTCAGAAATTGGCTACTCTACACTAATAGCATCAATGAAAAAAGCGCCCTATTCTGCCAGCATTCACCTTAATTCAGACTTGATCACAAATCATGAACCTGTCCCCTTTTCTTCTTCCTCTACCCCTTACCACTGGGTAAGCAGCAAACACATATTCAACTACCATCTCTATGCTGATGAATCAAAGATCTACCTCTCTACTCCACACCTGTCTCCTTCTGTCCAAAATAAAAGCTCAGCCTCTCTCTCTGACATCTCCTTGTCCATGTTTAGCAGTCAGCTCAAGCTAAATGTGGCTAAAACAGAGCTCCTTTCCCCTCCACCCCCAAGTCCTGCCCACTACCTCCTTTCTCAATCATTGTGGACAGCACCATTATCCTGACAGTCACTAACCTGGGCATCATCTTTGATTTGACACTCTTTCTAGGTCTGCGAATCTAGGCTATATATCTATGTCTTGCAAATTTTTTATCTGCATAACATCTAAGATACAGCCTTTCCTAACTAGCCACACAGCCAAAACTCTGTGCCAAGCTCTCATAATCTCGTGTCTCAATTACAGCAACATCTTGTGCTCTGGCCTTGACAAATGCAATCTTGTCCTGTTCATATCCATTCAGAATGCTGCTGCAAAGATCATTTCCCAGGCCCTTGGCTCTGACCATGTCACCCCTCTCTCTGAATCCATCCACTGGCTCCCTTTTTTCTACTGTGTTAAACATAAGATGCTTGTCTTGACTTTGAAGGCCCTTCAGCCAGTCCCCATCCTACCTATTATCTCACTGTAGCTATCAAGCTGTGGATGCTCACCTCTGAACAGGCTCCAATGATACCAGCTTCCAGTGCCCACTTGTTAAATCTTCAAACACACACCTTCATGCCTTCTGTGCTGCCCCACACACTGGGGAGGTGCTCCCCATAAACATCTGCAAAGCTTCCTCATTATCCACCCTCAGATACCTCTTCATAGCTCCACTTTGCCATCATGCCTGCCTAAAACTTGACAATGGTTAGGCCGCTATCCGATGGAGAGACCACTGGATATCATGCTGACCAATACTGTCTCACTGTTTTCTTGTACTCCCCCTGGTGTCTGTATCCTTCAGTTGTCTCTTGTCTTATACTTAAATTGTACGTTCTTTGGGGAAGGGAATGTGGTTTTTTTCCTGTGGTTATACAGGGCCTAGCACAATGGGGTTGTGGATCACGACTAGGACTCCTAGGCACTACCATAAAAACAAATTAAATAGTAATAAATGAGGGTGGCAACCCACCAGCCAAGGAAGCTTATTGCGTGCACTTTGCTGGAATTATGATGTTTGGTTCCCACAATATATATTTAGCATATGGACAATGTAGCATGGTATTCACCTTGCATAATTGAAATGAGGTTTGAGGGTGAAGATCTTGGGTGGGGGTGGAGGGAGAAATTTCCTCCTTTGGGTTTTATATTGTTTTAAATATACCTGCAATGTAGTGCAATACAGTCAATTACAAAAGCAAAATATGTTGCCCTTCAGAAGTATTGTTCTGAGTCTCTGGCAGAGAGGGTTTACCAGTACTCAGAGAGGTGACTCCGTAGGATAGGAAATTATTCTGAACTTTGTGGTAGAGTTTTAAAAAGGAATTCCTGGGAACTGCCTCCAATAGCCACTTCCAGTACATCACTGCATCCAGATCCTTCCACCAAAACATCTACAATGTTTTCACCATTCAGTGGTACAATGAGCTTTGCCATCCATTGGGTGACCAAGGCAGTGAAAAGGCCAGAACCTTGAAAACCGAGACTTGCCTTTTCTGTTATTTTGCCATCTGTTACTGGAATGAGGTGGAAACTTCATATGTTCTCAAATATGAACTGATCATCTGCATTTCAAACCTGGCAACAGCATGTGTGAATTAGCTGACTTAGAACCAGCAAAACAATATGCATGGATTAGCGACGGGAACCCATTTGCAATTCCTATGTCTTTTCAAACAGCATTTTTCAGAGATTGCCCTTGTGAGTTTCATGTCTGCAGCTTTGGTTTCTTCTTAATAAAATTAACATAAATCAAAGGAAAAAGAAAAATGCTGTCTTTTGAAGCTTATGTTGAACACAATGAGAAAAATATGAATACTAAGTCCTGACACATTTGAGTAAGTTTGGTGCCAGAGATGAGGGTGGGCAAAGGAGATTTTTGACTGGAGTTAATAAGATATTATCAGACAAAACAAATGTTTGTAATCTTTGCAGTCAAATGAATGTGTATTGTCATCATGTTTTGCTTCTGTTTTTGACTGCTGAGAATTACAGCAATTTGACATAGCTAGGTTTTGCTTATTCTCAGTCGGCTATACCCTTGCAAAGGGATCATTCAGCTGCTTCTGGAAATAACCTGCAGAAGTGGAGTTATGCAGGTGTTAAAAATGTTTATGGATGGAACTGATGAATCCAAACTAAGCTGCAAACCGGAGGTTGTTTAGCTTCGTATCTGATCTTTGAAAGCTTTGAAAGATTTTCTGAGATTTTTTTTAATGTATCTAAATAGTGGCACATAAACTTGTCTCCAGAAAAATCAAGAAGCTCAACTGGAGAAAAAAAAAGGCTCACAGTTCTCAGAAGGGGACCCCTGTAAATGGGCCAATTAATTATAGGGAGCGGGGAAAAGTTCATTGGCTTTTGCTCTTTGAATGTCAACACATATTGAGGGATAAGATGGGAAAAGCTTGGTTTTTTAATTAATATTTTGTGGATGTCTGAAAACAGCAGATACAAAGATAAAGTAACATCCTAAATCTTATCATGTCTAGTTTTTAAAAACCAATCTCCTGCAGCAGGGAGCAGCAGTAGCACGGACGAAGGGAGTTGCAGCATCTCCAGTCACTGCCAGCTGGCTGCTTTCTTACTCCTACAATTTCCTGCATTAGGAACTTTCTTAGCTTTATAGTCCCTTAAGCCTTGGAAATGTCACCTAGAATATCACATCTGTTTCTGGTTAAAGAGAAAGAAACAGTAACCCCAACTGGTCCTTTCAGGTGACACCTGCTGGTTTCAATGACCAGGATCTCCGGCATTGAAAAATGCCAAGGGAAAAGGGACTCAAACAAGATGTCAAAATTGATTCAAATTAATCTTCCCCCATAACTGGAACTTAACCAACCCCATATTAGAGGTCTGCTAAAACACACACACACTTTTCACCCCCACACTCTAGACTTATTGTTTTTTGCGCGAGCCAAAAACTGAAATATCTTGAGAGAGGCTGCTCTTGCACTATTTCTTTCCTGGCTGTAACCAGGAAATACTGGAAGTCTTACAGGAAAGCCTGTGCTTGCATGATTTCCCAAAGCAGAGGTTTGGGTAAGCCTAACAAAAGCAGATAATTATCCAAAAGTTACCTTAACCAAACCTACAGCCTTCTTTAGGATCAGCCTTCACTAGCTATTCCATAAACTATATTTTCTCTCTTGGATTACTGACTAATGCTGATAGCTTATCCTGGCATTCATCTGGAAAGAATTTTCAAATGTGCCTAAGTTACTTAGGAACCTAAATGCCCCCCCCCCTTTTTTTAAACAGTGACTTTGGCACTTTCAATGAGACTAAGGCACAAAGGGCCAGATTTTTAAAGGTATATATATATAGGCCCCTAAAGATGCAGATAGGCAATTTTGAAAAGATCCCTAAAGTGCCTAGACACTTAACTCCCAATGAAAAATCCCAGTAAGAACCTATATGACTCTTTAAAAATCTGGCCCCTATGTACCTAAGTCACTTTTGAAAATGGGATTGTTACCCCTTTTTGACCCGACTGTCTAGTCAGAGTTCAGGCCCTGGGGATGTCGCAGCTGGGAGTAGAAAATGATGATAGTCTGGTGTTTTTGTTGCCGCAGTCTTGTTCATTTACAAGGAATGTATAAAGTCCTGTTTCTCTGACTGCAGGAGGAATCAAAACTGAAAGGAGCAGTTTCTTAGCTTACAGGCCCACGCTTTGTTCAGCCAGAAGCCTTGACTCAAACCTCTCTCTAGGCTTCTTCAGAGTCACACCAGGCAGCTGCTTGGCTTTCTTGCTCTGGCCCTGAGTCTCTCTCACAGGTGCTGTTGTCATCATGAATAAGTTGGAATATGAACAAGAGGCTGCTAGGCAGCTCTCTAACTCCACGTTCTACAGGCCATTACCCTCTGATCCCACTGAGGGTTACCAAAAGAAACTGCACCATCTGCTCAAGAAACTCCCTGAAAAAGCACAGGAACAAATCTGTACAGACACATGCCTAGAACCCCGACCAGGGGTATTCTATCTACTACCCAAGATCCATAAACCTGGAAATCCTGGACATCCCATCATCTCAGGCATTGGCACCCTAACAGCAGGATTGTCTGGCTATGTGGACTCTCTGCTCAGGCCTTACGCTATCAGCGCTCCTAGCTATCTTCGAGACACCACTGACTTCCTGAGGAAACTACAATCCATCGGTGATCTCCCAGAAAACACCATCCTGGCCACTATGGGTGTGGAAGCCCTCTACACCAACATTCCACACAAAGATGGACTACAAGCTGTCAGGAACAGTATCCCCGATAATGTCACGGCAAACCTGGTGACCAAACTTTGTGACTTTGTCCTCACCCACAACTATTTCACATTTGGGGACAATGTATACCTTCAAGTCAGCGGCACTGCTATGGGTACCCGCATGGCCTCACAGTATGCCAACAATGGGATTTAGGCACCTAAGTCTCTTAGGCACTTTTGAAAAATTTATTCTGACTGGCTAATCTGTTCTGAAGGCACAAGAGAACATTCTGGGAGCTTATTTATACAAGTGGAAATCGCACCACTAATAACATCAGATTCGATCCTCACGTGCAACAATTATGAATAGCAAAAATATCTTGGATAGATTTTATGCTATTTTAAAAACTCTAGTGCTAAAATAGTTAATGAATAAATCTCAATATAAAATCTCTAAACATGAGCATGAGAACACACACTCAATTCTTATTACCATGTGTGCCTCAGAAGGTCAGATTCTCTGTTGTCACCCAGATCCGTTTCATGCAGCAGAGAAGGGTGCCCATTATAGCTACCCCATTCCCGGCTCAGCTCCTCCTCAGCCACAACATAGGTAAGAGCAGCACGGGAGCTGCTCTACCTCATGCCAGCTGTCAACCATCTCCAAGGGACTGTCTGTGCTGTGTTCTGGCTACCCCAGCCACACTCTGGCCATGCTCTCTCCCCGTCCCTGCACACTCCCTACACAGTGTGATGCTGAAGGAACCAGCTGCACCAGCTCCCTGCCTGCAGAAGATTCCTCTAAACTGGGGCAAATCACCAGCTGGGGAGATGTGGGTCACTTAGATTCCCCTCACACTGCCTGAGCAGATCAGGGCAGTGAATCCAGCCCAAGGCACCTACGTAGAATAGTGATAGGTCTATTAGAAATACAATAAATGATGCAGGATGGCAAGGAAATACCTCTAATGTTCATCTAACTGAGGTCTGCGTTCAGGTTTATTCCTTTAAATAAGGGATCAAAGGTGTTGTTTCTAAGTCCTGTTGTTTTTTGTATATTTTCCTGCTGTTGTCTGGTCCAAAGTACTTCAGATAATGCTGAAATCTTGTACATTTTACTAGGTGGATGTGTTTTTTAGTCTCTTTTAGTGAAATATTTCATTCCTAGGCTCTCACTGCATTCATTGGGAATGTTATCTAAGGAAGGCCTGCATATTTTGGCCCTTTTTCATTATTTACATTTTTAGAGTCTTCATCAGTTCTTCCACAGCTAACGTCAAGCAAACAGTGATCTCCCTGATTGCGACGCTTCAGCCATCCACATTATATAATATTGCACTGCTCCTGAAGGACGTAAAAATCACAGTGGATAGCGAAGTCAGATCACATTGGGCTAGCCCTCATTCAATGTACTGCTGAAAAGCACCAAGGTCACCTTACAGAGTATGACCAAAATCATCTTACATCAATCACATTAAGCAAGCACACAATCCAGGTCAGAGTGCGCCAGAGACCAATATTTAGCACTTGCAAGATGTAACCATTACTGCCATAAATGTTTCTCTTCCTTCATCTATGTCATCAATTTAAATGAAAGTCTTATATACTTTCACAATAGCAAGACAAAACCTAGCTGTACACTGAGATGTGCAACAATAGAACCATGAGATGGACTAAATTAAAAGCACTGATTCAGCTTCTTTGTCCTTTTTACAGCTGAAAAAGTTGTAAAATCTTAAACCAACATTAGCTAACCTGAATAGCAATGTTAGAAACTAGTGCTCTACCAATAAATGGCATGTGTGGTATAATGTACTGTACTAACGTAGATAGCAACTCAGAAAGTATTAAAACAACCTACCTCATTCAAATGTAGAAAACCTTTCAGAACAACTTTCCGAGTTTGTTTCCTTGTAATTTTATGTAATGTTAGCTATATGCTAACATACCCTAACCAGAACATCCACTTGGTTGTTTTCACCTTTAGTATTGGGAGAGCTGATTGTGCTGCTAAGCGTAAAAAAGGTTGCCTAACAACATTATAAACCTTCATTTTCAAATTGCCTATAGCTTTGACAAACTTTAACGATTCAGGTTGAAATTTGCTATCCTTGGTCTCTCCCTCAGGCTGGTGATTATATATATATATATATATATATATATATATATATATAAATTGAGAGAAAATAGTTCAGCTATTTTTAAGAAAGAACCTACTTACTATAAGATTGTTTTGCAAATGTTAATGTTTTTTCCATCTGTTTTTTGAAGAGTTTGAGTGTTTCAATGGTGTATAACTGGAGCTTATAATTTGGCAGAGAGCCAGTCCTAAAGTCAAAAAAATGTCTTTTGTTGTCCCCATGAAAATCCACCCTGATCTGGCTGAGTTATAAACTACAGAAGAATCCCAGTTTGCATATGCATAGTAGAAATTGTTGTATGTTTGCTGAATGTTCCAAATGCACTGTTCATGCACTCAGGCTCCTCAGCTTCTTGGATTTTATTAATACAATATGTGTAGGACTAGAAATCCAGACAAACTTTCTTTTGCATATCATAGATTTTTGTTTTCTTAAAGAATTAAAGCAACAGCAAAAATATTAATAAAAAAAGAGACAAAACCAGTCTCAGATGTGTTTCATACTAAACTAGAATCTTTTATACATCTTAATAGGATATTAATGTTTGGTAGGATTGCTCACTGGTCCTGCATATTAACGTCACTAAAATGTAAGCTCCAGGGCACAGCTGGTATAAATCAGCAGTATTTAGTCAGAGTTACATCGGTTACATTAGTTGATTTTCTTTGTATTCAATAATCAGGCTTAGGCCATTATTTCAGCTATTATTTTAAAGTAGGTACTGGATATTTTCTAGGATGCTACTGCAGCCCTAACTGACTGAAAAAGGGCTCAGCCCTGAAATTTCTTACACATCTAAAATCATCATTGGTCAACAGGAGCCTCGGTCGTGCATGCTTGATCACTTTGCTTCATCCTAAGAAGAGTTCAATAGGAGTAAAATATAACAAACAGCTGAAAAATATGTCATTTCTGTATGATTTTTCTAACTTTAAAAACACAAGGAGTCATTTTAAAATGTCTGCAGACAGAGTCCTAATAAACCTCTCAAATTTTATGACAAGTTGGACCATGGCATTTCAGAAAGGATTTGGTTTGGATTGTTAAACACACTCCATAAGCAGAACCATATCTTGGGTTTGTTAACTCTAGTAGTGCTATATTTGGATTGGAAAGTAGTTACGGGTGAGTACGAATAACCATTAGAAGGCAAGTTAAAAGTCTCAAATAGATGATATTATATTCAAGGAAGAAACAACTTGAAAGTATCTGGGCAAATTTCCACGTTGCCTGAAGCAATACTTTTTCCCATGACATCAGATTCAAAACAACCACTATATTCTAGCCCATATGTTGATTAAAGAAAAACCCTCACAGTACAGAAGCATACACCAGCCTTCTAAACAGTGATTGTACCAAAGCTGGATTGCTTGCAAGGCAAGGAAATTAACAAAGCAAACAATAAAAATCCCCCAGTGTTCAGGATAAGGAGCCTGTGTAGGACATTTCAGCAAGATGTTGTGAATACAGAGGTAAGAAAAAAGCAAACTGACTGGATATAAATATATATTTGGTCTAGCTAGATAAATACAGTAAGTGAACAGTACTCTAAATATACAGTAATCTACAAGAAAATGAAGAGAGAGATGGCTATGGATAATGTGGTTAATGAACACAGTTGTGTTTCTGAAGTCATGTGACATTTCAGTGAAAAAACTGGACTCTGGAATAGGGTTTGATCTGGGTTACAAGGATGAGTTAGAAGGTATAGCAAGAAAATTCCCTGTAAGGTAATGGTGAGGATGAGCATGCAAGAGAAAGTAACTGTAGAGGCTTGTCGAAGGACTGATACGGCTTTCACAAGCAAGCCTGCATTTTTAAAGAGGGAAAATAGACTGTGATTTGCTAGAGATGTTAAAGCAAAATCTGTAGAGTATTGTTAGTACATCATGGCATCCAGCAACTTAAAGTGACAGAGGCAATTCATAAATCTTACATCTAACAACAAAACAAGTCATATTCTAGAGGCAAGAGACATACATGTTATAGTTTAGTGAATTGATGGTGTATAAGAAAGAGAATTGGGAATCAACTGTCTTAATTAGGTAGGACCTTAGACCAGTAATGTTTACTATAAATTGTTGAGTTCACCAAGATGTTCTTTTATTAGAACTTGAGTTATCTGATCATTTGATCAGCTTTAATAACAAGTTGCAGGACATCTTTGTTCTTTCTTCATCTCTTACAAAATTTATTTAATCCAAAATGAGATCTGAGACATTGTAAATGAAAACAAATTTGGCTAGGGGGTAAAGCAGGCAAATTGCTAATTTTGATTAACAATAATGAGGTAGGCTCAGGTTGCTTCCTAAAGACTAATTACTAACTGGGAGGAGTTGATCGGCCATTAAGGTCTGGGAAATGCCCTGGACCAACTTCATATTATTATTGTTGTTATAAAATTAAAATTAAAAGAAAAAAGTTTAGCTAGATAGCATTTTTTAATGCGTAATCTCCATCGATATGTGCAGTAGTTCTGGGGGGGAAAAACCCAGTGCCCTATTCATTAGCCAACCATTTTAATCATCTCTCAAAATCTCATTCAGTTTATAGGTTTTCTCTCATTTAAAATAAGACAGGAAGCATTTTGCAGCAATACTGTATGTGTAATTAGTTTAAACACTCTACATTTAGTGATCCCAAACTTTAAATCAGGGAATGCTATTGGTCAATGTCACATTAGTCGCTGAAAGTGTTTAACAGAAAAGCCATGCAAATAAACCCAGCAGCAAGAACCCTAAGCCACTTGATTTAAATCTGCATATCAGTTTTCTCCAAGCTGGAGTCTGGGCTCTAGGGGTATGTAGGTAAAATAATATACACCAGTCATAATTAATCTTAGGTACTGTCAACAACAGAAATTTACAAGTGTGCTGCTTCCAAGCAACATCCGTCCTCTTGAGGCAGCCCTATTATTTGTCAGAGGGATCTTAAAATCCCTGCTTTTAATGATTGTCTCCCACATATTTGATACCTTTACTGAAGCCACCTGTGGTAGATGCTCAAGGTAGTAAAGAACTTATTTTTTAAAAAGGCTTTTCAGAAAATGGATGTGAAATAATATTTCACAAGTATACAATACTTTACATGTTCAAAGAGTTGGGCAAACTTTAGGGGCCCAGTTCATGAGTCTAAAACTGCTCTTGTGCACCTGACATTAATGAAACAGAGTGGCCAGATTTGGCCCTTAGGGATTGCCCCTGCTATGTAGGGCTTTCCTGGGAGTGCTAATGTAAGGTGACCCTCCCTTGCAGCCCCATGCTAGAGTCATGGCCAGGGAAAGGGGTATGGCCAGACAGTTTGGGTATTCTTGGCAGTTGCAACAGCTCCTTGGGGCTGCAGGTTAGAACAGCCTTTAGACTGCTCTAAAATGTGAATGACCAGCCCCAGAATACAGGCTGTTCAGATATGGGTTAAAGCCACTCTTGTTGCCCATCAGGTCCTACCCTGAGCTGAACTTAGTTAGAACTTGTAATGAGGGCCTCATAATCAATATATTCAGTTGTGATAGATAGACTATTAAAATGTTGTTTGACATTATAACAAAATCCTAAAATTGCCCTAATGTATGTTCTCTTCCTTTGCAACTTTGACTTTCTATTCCATTCCCTGATACCTCTGATAGAGGAAGTGACAGTATTAACTTACAGTATTGGAAACTATTATTTGACACCCTTTGATTAAGTTCCAGTTTAGAGAAATAGTGGTAGATGGTACATTAACTTCTATTGCTTTCCTTTGAACTGTGTCATTGCTGACAAATTTTCCAGATCTGTTCAGGAGGTGCTCTTGGCCAGTAAGGCTAGTTGAACTTTCTGTGCTTCAGTAATCTATTAATTTGAAACAATGGTTCCATAAGTATAAATGCAATTACATGTCAGCAATGAAAGGGTTGATTGGTGTTGTCATAGGTCTTCTCCCCCACTTGGAGCTTTTGGGTTCCAAGATGGGGACCTGCATGGACTCCTCTAAACTAATCTTAGTCTAGATCCGGTTCTGCTGCCACCAGTTAAGTTTAAAGTGGGTAACACAAGTTTGGGGAACACTGCCTGTCCCCCAAACTTCCCCTGGGGAACTCAGATTCAAACCCCTTGAATCTCACCAGAGAGAGAGAAACAGCCAGTTCCCCTTCCCCGCTTCCCTCTCTCCAGCCTGCTCTGGAGAGATTACACACCGAGTCAAATCCTTGACTCAACACAAAGAGGGACTCACCTCCCCCTCCCCTTCCCTTGAAAATGCAAACAAGAGAAGAATCAATCAAGTCCTAAAAAGAAAAGAGTTTATTAAAAGAACAAAAAGAAAGTACACTATCTCTGTAATACCAGGATGGAACAATACACAGGGTCTAACGTATAACCTGGAGAGAATTCCCCTCACCCTTTCTTTCTCAGTAAAAGCAAAATAACAGCAACAGAAATAAAGATATTCCTTCAGCAACACACACAATTGCAAATGTAGAAATAAACTTATAATACTAGTACGCCTTTCTAATACTCACTAAACTGAATAGATGAAAAATACTGCAGAAACCTGGGAGGACTTGATTAAGATGTCTGGACTCCCTTAGCTCCCAAGAGAGACTCAACTCAAACAAAAAAAACACAGAAAAAAAACTTCCCTCCACAGAGATTTGAAATTATCTTGTCCCTGATTGGTCCTCTGGTCAGGTGTTCATCAGGTACTGCTTGTTAACCCTTTACAGGTAAAAGAGACCTTAACCCTTAACTAACTGTTTATGACAGGTGTGCATGAGAGTTGCATGGATAAATTCCTACCCAGTGTGTTGGAAATGGGCCACTCTACCTTGATTGCATTGGCCTCGTTAGTAATTTTCCCTCTCTTGATATCCAACCCTTCTTGTCAACTGTTGAGAATAGGCCACTTCCACCTTAACTGAATTGGCCTCATTAGCACTGACCCCCTACTTGGTAAGGTAACTTCCATCTTCTCATGTGCTGTGATATATATACTGCTTACTGTATTTTTTCACTCCATGCATCTGATGAAGTGGGCTTTAGCCCTTGAAAGTGTATGCCCAAATAAATTTGTTAGTCTCTAAGGTGCCACAAACTCCTCACTGTTTTTGCTGATACAGACTAACACGGCTACCACTCTGAAACCTAATTCCCAAGCTCCACATAAACAACAAGAGGGTGTTCAAATATTCATGAGGCTTGGTAATAAATAGTGTATTCTTTCTTTTCTTATTCTTTGACACTAAATCTATGCCACTTCAGACCCTTGACCGAAACAATGGGAGCATGTTCTTACACAACTGTGATGATCCAGGACTTAACCTATACAGTCACTCATACTAAGAAATAGTCTTCTGTTCATCCCATTGAAACCTATATGGGTTGGTGTGGAGTAGGATGCTACTCAATATGAGCAAGAGCATCAGAATATGACTTTAATTGGTAAATTTTAATTGGTATTTTATAGGAAGCAGTGGTCTGATCAGAAGCTGAACTTAAGGGTGAAAAAGGTCTCTAGTATTTTCTATAACTGTATTTCAGTTTCAGAGGAAGAGTGAAATTTGCTTGCATATTGCAAACTTTGTGAATCACATTGATGGCTTCTTGATTAATTAGATCAGCACAAGACACTTGAACATTCACAACACTCATAAAATAACACCTCTGCAATTTTTTTTTTAAATGAGTCATGCCTTCAGTGATTTCAGCTACCACACCTCCATAGATCACAGTTTTTATATTTGTACTTGATTGCTCTGCAAAACTCAGATTGGTATAACATGCTGCAATTCATTAAAATAAAATAAAAAGATTCTTTCAGCTGCTCACTCATTTAATGGGAATATTTATGCAATAGGTGAAGAGTAATGGAAATTAGCCACTGTGCAGAAAAATTAAGTAACCTAAATATTCATTTAAAAGTTAGACTGAACCAAATCTGAACTTCTTTTTAATCTTGAAAAAGTGTTTAGCTGCTAAATCTTAATTTTTGTGCACTTCAGCACTTCTTGGTTTTTTGGCTGAAGGTAGAAATTCTGAAGTGACCTTTCCTATTGTATTTTCTGCATGACCATAACCAAAACATTCTGGAAGTCTCACGAGAAAGCCTGATAATAAAAGATTTCCAGCCCAATTTCCAGATCACAAAGGTGAGTTTGGATCAGTGTATGATGGTTTGGGTGCTTATCTAAATTGAACCAAATCTCCAACCTTCCTTGGTTCACTCACCAAGAACTGGACCTTGAACTCTGCCTATCCATTGACAGCAAACTGTAATGCTACCATCTGTTTTTACAAATGTTTTCTATTGCCTCTGGTTAACTGACAGATCAGGAGGCACATTATTTGAATTGATAATATTTCAAGGATTCATGTCAAAGTACACCTAACTGTGCATACAACTGTAGTTAGGAATGCATTTTTAAAAATTAATTCAAATACAGCAAACCTTCACAAAAATAGCCTCAAGATATTTAAATCAACATATGGTAAGAATCTATTCTCTCTCCCTTCAGTCAAAATCATAATCTGGCTGAAAAAACATAACTGAATGCATCCTTTGAAACAAGTCTTATTTCTCCCCCATCTTTTGTTTGTACTTTTGTTTTAAATACAGACCACAAAAAACAAGTTCCAGCTTTGCCTTCCTGCTAGAAAGTGCAGTTGTGCAAGTCAAACATTCATTTTCTATTAAAATAGTAATCACTAAACAGGCCTTGGGAATAGGCACTTATCTTTCTTAAAGTGAGGCCAAAGGAGCAGTGCCTATTAAAAAGTGTTACTCTCAGGTGCAGCTTTTAAATAGATTTGGCACTACAGTAGGAAAAAATGAGGTCTCCAGACTTTGTCCTATAGTCAGTGCCAATGAGGTCTCATTTAGCCTGCAAGCCATTTTGATAATCTGAAGGATTATTTTAATAGTAGTTTCATAATAGAAGACTAATATAAATACCAGTTACATTTAATAAAATCTCAGCATATGTAGAAGCTGCATTTCAGAGTAAAACAATATATATAACTCTTGGCAAGATCCCACCTTGAAAAGCTAGCACAATCAGGTAAGCTGCTGTTAAATTTATCTGAAGCCTGTTTATGGTTTAGAAAGTTGTTTGTTAGTTGGTGGGCTATCCATTCCCCAACCCCCAATTCATATTTATGTGGACGTCTAATTTAATCTTCTTAGAGTCATTTGATTTCTATACCAAACAACTGCTAGGAGTACTGTTAATTCAGACAATGACATTTACTGTAAGATCTCAAAGAGTAGGCCAGCTCTCAAAAGTCAGTTTGTAAGAGTGTCACTGTGGGGCTGCACATGTATTTTCTCTTAGCTGTACTTTTCTGTTATATATGATCAATGTACAGGTTGAAGGGTTGGTTGGTTGGCTGGCTGGCTGGCTTTTAATCCCAGCCTTAAAAATCCAGTCAGGGCTCTGAGGGTCAAGCTAGACTTTATGGTTCACTCATCCCCAGAAATACAGGTCTATTGCACCTGTCCTTCAATGGCTTTGAACTGGTAGAGCTAGTTGGAATTTCATTCTGTTGAAGACTTAGAAGATTAGAATAACATTACTCTCCTTATTTCTTAGTTGTGTTGGCTTTGCAGGGCTAACAGGAGTAAAAAGCAGGACAGTTATTTTAATCACTGAGCAGATATGACTTTTAATACACCTAGAAAGTAGCTCTGTAGGGTAAGATGCCATTCTTATGCAGTCACTTTTCTGGGAAAAGGCAATCTTTATGGCAACCTTCTACCCAAATAAAAAAATCTGACAGAAAATTTGCCATTTTCTCTTTCCTATGGATTGTATGAAAGAACTCTACAGATGAGACAGAAATGTTGTTCTTGAATTGTTTAGATATTGATTGTTTTCTGAGATGAAAAAAGTTGTCATTTGTGACCATCATATTCATATTATCTGTTACAGTCACAGGCTTCCTAAACAGTCTAATTAGAGATTTCCCTTCAAGGTTTCAGGCTCTCCTTGTACTCACAACAGCCTATAACACACACTCAATTTCATACCTACCTGCTTCACCATCGGGTCACTCCAGTCTACCATCCTTGACCTCTCTTCTCCCTCCTTTCTAAAACTCTCCTGGAGCTTTGTTCATTTGAGCCACCTCATAGTTCTGGGTTCTCAGCCCTCTCTCTCTCAGCCACTGACTTTGCTTCCTTTTAACTTAACCCTGTACTTTTGTGTTTAGCTTATGGCCTTATGACCAAAGGACCCAAGGTTTTGCTCTTTGAAAGGAAAGGCAAAAGCATGAATAAGTGACAACAGCAGAACCTCCTGCTCTCATTACATCTCTATCTCATCCTTCAGCAGTGTGTGTATGGGGAGAGGGTAAACCCTACTGGGCTACAACTTTACTGTGAATAGTGCAATAGAGGCAAGCAAAGGAAAAGATAAATGATTTTGTTGTTATTCATTAGGTGAACAGTAGTTTCCCTACACGTATTACCAATGCCTATGTCCAGCCCCACTCTGCCATCTTTACAGCAGGGGCGGCTCCAGGCCCCAGCACGCCAAGCGCGTGCTTGGGGCGGCATGCCGCGGGGGGCGCTCTGCCAGTCACCGAGAGGGCGGCAGGCAGGGTGCCTTCGGCGGCAGGCCTGCGGAGGGTCTGCTGGTCCCGCGGCTCCGGTGGACCTCCCGCAGGCGTCCGCGGGACCAGCGGACCCTCCACGGGACCAGCGGACCCTCCGCAGGCACGTCTGCAGGAGGTCCACTGGAGCCGCGGGACCGGCGACCGGCAGAGCGCCCCCCGCGGCGCGCCGCCGTGCTTGGGGTGGCGAAATGGCTAGAGCCGCCCCTGCTTTACAGTATACCCCACTCTCTCACAGCAAGTGCCTTGGGATCAATGCACAGTCCTGTTAAAGGAGTGGGTGGTACTGAGTCAAGTACCTATGTATAAAATTCGTAGCCCAGATTAGGATAAAACATATCACATTTGCACCATAAGGGTAACTCTACTATGCCAGCACTGACACATTGCTATTAGCCCTGCCTCTGTAATCAAGCCATTCTGACAAGCCTAAAAAAGCCATTCTTTTAGGGATGAGAGATTATGAGCAATGAGTGCAAAAAAACCCCAAACAACAACAAAAAAACCCACATTGTCAAAAAACAGAAGATTTAATAATAAATGTAATAAAAATGCTCCTACACTCAAGCAATGAAAACGGCTGAACCTATAACAGCAAAGTTGATTATATACAAATTTAATGGGATATTTAATTTCAGTATATAGGGACTATCCCAGTGGAGGTGGCTGGAAAATTCCACCGCTACCCCCTCCACACACACACCACCATTTTAAATGGTGGAAGAAAACAGCTATGCAAAATTTTGCTTTTTTTCAGGGGTGGGGGCTTTTTGTAGCTAGTTAGAAATTTTTCCATCTGAAAATATTTTGAACTAAAAATGGGAAATATTTTGACTAAATTGCTAATGCTTTTGTCCAGGGTTGTGTATGGTGTTCTCACCCTCATTTTGCATGCAAGGTGCATCATGATGTAGCTTCAGAGCCCAAGCCTGTAAATTATTTGATTTGGGCCCTGTGCCCCTGCCGAGCCTCCTTGAAGCTTATGGGGCTCCTTACAGCTGTCAGGTTCTCTCCTGATTGCAAGATGGAGGCCCTACGTACTACAGTATCTATTTATATCTATATGTGCAGGTAGATAGATGTGAGCATGCATGAAGTTGAAGGTTTTTCTTTTTAGAGTACCTGATATTACTGTTTTCAGTGTGATTGTCTCCCCCTCGCTCAGGATTACCACATTGGTACTGCAGCAGTAGGCGATCAGCCAAGGCTTTTCTAGAGCTACCTAATAATAATGTTTAATATCTGGAACGCCATATCCTCCCTTCTTTACGGTTTAGAATCTAGCTCTGAAGATCATACAGTATTTTAGTGATACAAACTGATAGAAAGTTAGATGGGAAGGTCATTCAAAATACCACCTATTGTTGTTACAGAAGCCATCTTCCTATTCTAGGACACTATGCTTTTTTCATTCTTTTTATTTTAATCTTGTGTGATATTAGAAGCAGGATGTTTTGTGGACGTTTTAACCTTAATTTTTTTTTAAAAAAAAAGGTAGACGTTCATATAAAGAAGTAACCAAATCTTGGTGCATACCTTGAGTTCTAAAGTGACTTTTTTTAACCGCAGTGGGAATCTATTATATAACAAACAGTCACAAGTAGCCTCACATAAATCTTCACAAGGTGTGCAGTTAGGATATTTAAAGTTGAAACTGCACATTGAATAAGAAACCTGTACAAAAACTGTTATTGTAAGATGCATCATTTGCTCACATCCTGTGTTATATTAAACATCCTAACAGCATCCAGATTAGCCATTTATGATGAAGACAACATATTGTGCAATTATAATACTATGTACCAGAATTTTGAGAAGATTGTGGAATAACTTCAGTGTTCAGCAAGTTACTATACTTAAGTTTGAACACAAGAGTTGTTTCAGAAGTTAGTATCCAAAGTTGTGTAAAACAAACTTCTTTTTTCCATGGATGGTAAGAGGTCAGATTCTCTTTTCCATTTTTAGTTTTCTCAAATCAGGAGGGTGAAGGCCAATGGCTCTGTGGAGCCCCAAGGCTATTTCTATCCATGGGGATTATTGTTTGTTTGTTTATTTATTTATTTAGGAGGAACTTTAATGTAACATTAGACTATTATGGTCTAGGTGTGCTTCATTAACATAATTGGAACTGGACCTTATTTATCTCCTTCCAAGGTATTAAGCAATACTTTCAAAGACTTCCTTGGAACTGCAGAAGAACTTGTATGGATGATTATTAACCATGTTTATGACAGTAGTGCTTAAGGGCCAACCAAGAGTGGGACCCCATTTTACTGGGTGCTGTCTAAACAGACTACTAGATTACCCCTGCCCCAAAGATCTTACAGTCTAAATAGACAAGACAGACACAGGTGGGGGGGAAGGGGAGTAACACACAAACAGAGTGAACTGTATGATGGTGGAAAACATGTTAGATCCACTTTTGAGAGGAGGGTTTCTAAGGAGGGGTTCAACTGAAGGGAGAAAAGGGTAAGAAGGGCAGGCATGAAGCCAAGCTGAGGTGAAAAGGGAACAGGATTGGAACAAACAGCCGATCAGCACAGGGGCAGAGACAGCCTAAGGATATTCTATAGGTTTGCCTGTTTCTGATCCTACTGGCTGGAGTATCTAGCTAACTCTTCTCTGCAACTTGCCCCTAGGGCCACAGGGGCAGACAGGGCCGGTGCAACCATTTAGGCGACCTAGGCGGTCGCCTAGGGCACTAGGATTTGGGGGGCACCATTTTCTTCAGCAGCAACTGCGGCGGCCGGATCTTCGGCCACCCCGGTCACCGCCGGCATTTAGGGAGGGAGCTGGGGCAGGGTAGCGCGGAGAGGGCCGCCTGCAGCAAGTAAGGGGGGGGCGGCACACAGGGGAACTCCCCGCCCCAGCTCACCCCTACCCCGCCTTCTCCCCAAGCATGCCATGACTGCTTCACTTCTTCCGCCTCCCAGGCTTGCGGCGCCTAAGCTGACAAGCCTGGGAGACAGGAGAAGTGAAGCAGCGTCGGCGTGTTCGGGGTGCTTGTGCTCGTGCGCGGAGCAGGGGTGAGCTGGGGTGGTGGGGTGCCTCAGGGCAGAGGGTGGGGAGCTGCCACAAGGGGGGCGCCTCAGGGCGGAGCTGTCATGGGGGGGCACCTCAGGGCGGGGGCGCAAGGTGGAAGTTTCACCTAGAGCGAGAAACATCCTTGCACCGGCCCTGGGGGCAGAGGCATTATCTGGGTTCTACTGCTCTCCAGAGTGTCTTCCCCATACAGTTCTGAGTCCAAGGGGTAGTGGGTCCAGGTGGGCCCCCTTTTATCTCATCCCCGGAGGTGCAACAATCCTTGCTGGAGTCCCTGTCTTAAATATTAGCACCAACTGCGTAATTAAATTATTCCTTTTGAATGACGGTACTTTTTTATTTTATCAGGTACTATTTCTAATATATAAGTACCAAGAAATTAGAATGAAGATAGAATTATATATGAAATATGCCTTGTAATTACATACCAGTTGCAAGAGTTTGTGGAAAAATAGAAAAGCTATTCCATGAAAATACTCAAAGACAAGTGCCAAAGTTTTAATTCACGGGGTTTAAAGTTGACCCATTTTTCATTTTTGAATTTAAGATCTTTTAAAAAAATTATATTTTCGTTTCCCCCTTTTCCTTTTGAAGATTATCTTAAAAGACGGGGGGTGGGGGAAGGAAGGAAAAATAAGAATGGGGGGGAAACTACAGAAAAAAATAAAATGATGGCAATTTTTTGAAAAAAAAAAAAATCCAGAGTACCACCTGACAAAAAAATTGTACTAGACAGGGTTATAGGCACACCCTAGAATTTTAAGACAAACTCATTAGTCACATTTCAGAAACAGACCGATGGGGAGTTACTGGAAAGTTAGACCAGTATAATTGAAGCTTGGTCTATACTTAAGTTTTGCTACCACAGCTATGTCAGATGTTGAGCTCTCTCTCCCCCACCAACCCCCATGCCAGCAAAAGCCCTAGGGAAGATACAGTTATACAGAGACGAAGTCCTTTTGCTGTTATATCTTATTCCATTCAGAGGACTGATTTAAGCTATATACACAGAAGAACTCTTGCTGGTATTAAGTTGCTTCTACACTAGGATGTTTGCCAGTATAGTGGTACCATTGTAGCTATGCTAACAAACCTTTCTAAGCATAGGCAAGGCTTGAGAAGAATTTGGCCCTTGAGCTTTTTTACATTCTTCAGTGGTGTCCTTTAAACTCTATAAAACATCTTTGAGAAACCCTGCTCCTTCATTTTTGAAAACAGAGATAACAGCTCTATTTATTCATGTGCAATAAAAACCATCAAGAAAACCAAAGTGATTTGTGCTTTTAGCCTGCATTTTAGAAGGCAATTATGCAAATGTACATAAAGGAGCAAGAAGGACAGCTCAGTGATGGAGTATAAAAAATATCTGAAGGACAAAAGTAAGTATTATTTGATCTGTTTTATTCTACCTGACAGATATTATATCTACATTTAGGTAACAACTCATTTATATCCATGCAAAAGCAAGCAAGTAAATTTTGGGCTAAGTAATAAAATCCTTTATTCACGCTCAGCTTCTATCTCAAGCATTTAATAACTTGGCAGTGCTATACTTGTACTCACAGTATCATAAACCCAATTGCACAGAAGAATGGAATCAATCAGCATCTGCTAACAATTTATTTTTGCTGATATGGAAAAAAATAATTAACTTATTTAAGTATTTTTCCTCATGGAGAAACATGGCTGCAGATGGCGAAAACCATCAGATAGCAACATTTTGTTATGCTGCACAAGTTTCTATAGCTTTTATATTTTGCACAGCAAGCAAATGAGATTCCTAACCATTGAATTTCTTATAAGAACACAAGAACGGTCAAACTTGCCATTGGGTCAGACCAATGGTCCTTTCATCCAAGTATCCTGTCTTCTGACAGTGGCCAGTGACAAATGCTTCAGAAGGAATGCGCAGAACAGGGCAATTATTGAGTGATTTATCCCATGCTGCCCAGTCCCAGCTTCTTGCAGCCAAAGGTTTAAGGACACCCAAAGCATCCTGACCATCTTGGCTCATATCCATTGATGGACCTATCTTCCATGAACTCATCTAATTCTTTGGCAATGAGTGCCACAGGTTGACTGTGCGTTGTGTGAAGAAGTACTTCCTTCTGTTTGTTTTAAACCTGCTCCCTATTAATTTCATTGGGTGACCCCAGTTCTTGTATTATGTGAAGGGGTTGCTAACACTTCCTTACTCACTTTCTCCATACCATTCATGATTTTATTGACTTCTATCGTATCCCCCTGTAGACGAGCGCCTCCTTGTTCGCTGCACAAATTAGCCGGAGACCTCTTATTTTGCAACCCAGTGTCCTTTTATTTCCCTGTGTTCATTCCCACCACTATCTATATACAATTCTATGTACAAGTCAATTGCAGTTAGGTAGCCAGCTGGGGGATAGCTAGTGCCTGTTGCTAGCCAAGAGCAGCAGTTCCTTACTCCTCCTGTTTCTCCCTCTGCACTTCCTTCCTGTCAGCTTTACAGGCCTTCCTCTCAGCAGGCTCAAAGGTGTTTGCTCCTAGGCTCCTTTAATGAGCCACACCCTGCCAGCTCCAATCAGTTCCCCTGTATGGGAGCTACGCTAGCCGGTTCTGAGCTAACAGGGGCTGGTTCAGTGCCTCTTAGGCCAGCACCCTGTTACGTCCCCTTGAGTCATCTCTTTTCCAAGGTCAACATCCCAGTCTTTTTAATCTTTCCTCATAGGGAAGCAGTTCCATACCCCTAATCATTTTTGTTGCCCTTCACTGTACCTTTTCCAATTCTAATATCTTTTTATTTTGCGATGGGGACCAGAACTGCATGCAGTACTCAAGATGTGGTTATACCATGGATTTATATAGTGGCGTTATATTTTCATTCTTATTATCTATCCCTTTCCTAACGGTTCTAACATTCTGTTCACTTTTTTGACTGCAGCTGCACACAGAGCAGATGTTTTCAGAGAACTATCCACAATGACTCCAAGATCTCTTTCTTGAGTGGCAACAGCTAATTTAGACCCCATCATTTTATATGTATAGTTGGGATGTTTTCCAATGTGCATTACTTTGCATTTATCAACATTGAATTTCATCTGCCTTTTTGTTGCCCAGTCACCAAATTTAGCAAATTTGAACTATATGAGACTCGCTAGAGAATTTGTCCTTCCAAATTCTATATTCAGCCTGGTCTTCTACTATGCTGAAGCATTCTTAAACAGAACAAAGGATGTCAGCCAAAGACACAGCAGATATTTGTGCACTTAAAGAGACTTGATAGATTTTAAAATGTGTTCTTTTCATTGCAGATTGAGAGTTTCTGATCAAGTGAAAAACCATCACTTTAGGCTCTGATCTTGCAACTGACACTTTGTGCATTAAGTCCCATTGAATTCAATTGTAAAATGAATTCTGTAATAAAAACAGAATAGTGTTGTTTTTATAGATTATGTGACAACTCAGTTTCACTTCCACAGTCCCATTGACTTCAGTGGGGTTACACAGGCATAGAGTAAAAGTTAGCTTCATGTATATTAATATTTTCAATGTGAACTAAGTTATTTAATAATAGATCAGATAATTATATTGATCACTTACAGTATAGGATTTCAGAAGTTTTATCTGTACAACTATTGTGTTTATTGATTGACAAATCTCAAGAAGATCAGAAGTTCATTTTAACATGCAACTGAACATTTAGATGCGTATTTTAAGCTTTTCTGAACTATCCAAGCCTTTTGGTTCTATTAAATTGCGTTGTTATTCTCATGAGAATAGCCTCTCATAGTATTTTGGCAGTTTTACTTCCTGTCCTTTCTGAAACTAGAAAATGTTAAAGCTCCAGGGAAAAGGGAAGTTAACCAAACATCTCTGAATCCCTAAAAAGGTTTTCCGTATGGAAAAGCCCTATAGAAATCAATAGAAATGTAAAGCTTTTCTATAGTTTTCCCATTATCTTGTAGAATTTAAGAGGATTGTATTCTATAGGATAAAATAAAATACCTGTGAAAAGGATATTGTGTGAAATTTTATCAGTTTTTATAAAAAGCACCTGAGATTGTGTACAACAGAAAAATATGCCATTTCAATAACTACTGAATAAAATGCCACCCTATAAAAAACTGATAAATAGAAACATATGGGGAAGATAATTAATTAAAAGAAAATGAAAGATTTGAAGGTAAGGTAATAACTACAGGGTGCAAAGGGAAGTTTGAAAAAGATTGTTCACAAACAAGCTTTAATGTTATTTCAGGGGAGAGCAAGCTTTGACAATGTAAGACCCACCATCACAAAGGCACAGTCAGCTACTCAATGGTGGAAAATAGAGCGAGTCAAAATTTTTCAAAAACCTCACAATTTCCAAGACAATGCTTTGCAAAAAGAATGTCCATCAATTTTTGTCCAGCACTAACTGTAAACAGTGCTGGACAAATAGAGATAAAAATGGCTCAAGGACAACATCTTGCGTGTACTCAGGGCCAACACCATGAGTGACTATATGATATATAGTGCCAACTTCAACTCAAGACATCTCTTTGTAGACAGCCATTGTAAAGAATGGAGATTATGGAAAATGACCATATAAAAAATTGACCTCTTGTATTGTTGGAAAGATGTCTTACTTTAAATGACATGCAGACAATAGTTCCTTTACAGAGGAGATTCTGTGCAGAGAAATAACTAACTCACATATGAAATCAGTATTATGGATATGCAAAACTATATACTGCATGTAAAGATCTAGCTGAATAACAGCATGAATTGTGTGCGCTCATGTCAACACATCATGTCAAGGCAAGTCTTAAATTTCTGTAGCAGCTGATTAATATATAGTTCCACATTGCAATGGTCATTTGGCTTAGCAAACACTATACAAGGTCAACTATTTCTTACTGCTTGCCAACTGAGTTGTATTCTTCAGCCCATTACTCATTTTTTAGGAATGCATAGCAATAAATGAATACTGAATGGTTGACAACAAGTCTGATTTTAAAACAGACAATTACTTTTGCAATTACATTTTCCCCTCATATTGCTGCTTGTCAGTGTCGTGCAGTAATCTCATTTAAAAGCTGTGACTTGCTAAATAAGCAGGGTTTATCCCACCTGCAGAATACTAGTAGCTTCAATTTAGGTTTCTTCTATATTCTGGAAGTTTATCATAATTGCCTCTGAAAGTTTAATTTAATACTCAGTCACTTGTATATAGCCTGTACATTGAATAAAGCTAACCATTTTTAAGCACAACTCCTGGTGCAAGTTTAGCATTAAAGGCTCTACAGGCCCCATTAGGCCCTCAGTGACATCTATGCAACCCCACCATGACCCTGCAAAGTGAGAGGTTCCCAGAGCTCAGGTTGCAACCCAAACCTGAATGTCTACACCACAATTAAACGGCCCCTTAGCCTGAGTCAGCTGGCATGGGCCAGCCTTGGTGTCTAACTGAAGTGTGGCTACACCCTTAGTGACACCTGTGCACGCCCTTTGCTTTAGGTGTTCACATTGCTGTAACTGCTTGGAATGTAGCAAATAATTCCATTGATGCACAAGATGGAATAGAATCCACCCCACCCCACCCCCATTTTTTTTTCTTTTCAGTGTTGGCTCTACAAGTACAACAGTGGGGGGAAAAAAACCTTAAAATCTTATTTTTCTCACTGAAGCCAGCTGAATATACACGGGACCCAAATTACTAAAAAGGTGACATTTATACATTGTCACTACTCAGACTAGCACTGTACTTTAAGCATAATTTAAAATATGCAAGTCAGACCCATTGTTGGCCTATACTGATAAGCACTCTAAGTGCTGCCTCAGTCCTTTAAAGAGGATCATTTCATGACAAAGCCTAATTATTGTTTAATGCTGGAATTTTGAAGAGAGGTTAAGTGACTTAGGAGCACAAGTCCCACTGGAAAAGTCAATGGGACTTGAACTCCATATTTTCAAAGGTATTTAGGTGTCTAAAGATGCCAGGAGGTGCCTGGTGGAATTTTCAAAGGCAGTCAGTGGAAGTTAGGCTCCAATCTCACTTAGGTACTTATCTTACAGGTGCCTAAAGATGCAGTTAACGTATTCACCACAGCATCCCCCTTGTGTCAGAATGCAATGCTACAAGGGGTCCTTGTCTCTAGCACCTCCTGCAGACTATCTGCCTCTCACCAGGTCTTCTGTGCCTCAGTCCTCTAAGCAAGTCACAAAGTTCAGTCCGCTTTCCAGAGCATTGCAACTAAAAGGTGCAACTAAAAGTTCACAAAGTGTCCGGAGAGCACCTTCAGCCCCCCTTTTGGGCTATTCCTTAGCTCATCCTTTGAATTACTCTTCAGTCCTACCCTGGGCTCATTATTCCTTGCACTGGGCCTGCATGCCCCTTCCTCCAGGCCTAATAGGGGAATCCAGGCCCAACCACTACCCACAGCTAGGTCTTCTCCTTCAGACATGCTGTGATTTCCCTGGGCTGCTTCCTGCCTCTAAACCCCCTTGTGTTGCTTCCCCACAGTCTTCCCTTAACACAGCCTCCCTTTGGGTCTCAGGATTCTAGCTTAGCCTCTCTCTGCTGAACTAACTACTCTTCCCTCCCTGGCTTCACTGAAGCACAGCTACTGACCCTTCCTCAGGGGTTCCCCCACAGCTTAACTTATTCCCCATACATTCTCCTACCTGGCATCTGCCTGTTTCAGCCCTATCTAAGGGCTTCCACTTCCCCTCCTACCAGAATCTGAACTACTCTCTGTAGGTTTCTCTTGACAGTCCTGACTTCTCTATAGTCTTCCCATCACAATTCCCTTAGCTTACTTAGAAAGCCAGGTGCCTAATGATCCTTACTTAACTCCATCCCTTGTGGCCTGAAGGCAATCTCAGGTGCACTAATTTGCTCTTAACCCCTTGTCTAACCAGTGATGGGAGCAAGTCCCAACACAGCACTTAGATACCTTTGTAAATCTTGCCTTCCTGTGCTTTTGAAAATCCCACTTTAAGTCAGGGTTTCTTGAATGTTTCAAGAGCTATGCTGATGTTTTTGGCTCCCTCCTCAGCTGGTTTTGTCCATATGTCTCCAATTTTGTCTGTCTCTCTAAAAGATTCTTTGTCTCAGATCATTCCTTTAGAGGTCCCCAAAACTCTGTTCTCCATCCCCTTTGCTTTCTTTCTCTGGCTTCTTATGCTTGCATTTCACTCTTCAGTCTCAACTACCTCTTAAACTGACACCCAACTCTGCCTCTCATTAAAATCCTCCCTCAGCTTGCTCTCCTACACAAACATGTCAACATTTGACTCCACCTTAATTTCCTGCAATTGAATATAACCAAGACAGATAGCCTTCTACCCTCAGTCACATCTAAATACCTGACTCATACTTATTCATTGCTTTCCTCAACTCTTGACCTAACTATCGCCTCTCAGGTCTGGAATCTTGATTTCATCCTTAATGCCAAACTCTCTTTCTTGTCTCATGTTGAAATTCCAGCCTGTTTGGCTCACCACAGCACATTTTCTTATGCACAAATATATCCACAGATAATTCTTGTCCTGAAAGACTACTCATCTGTATCTAAGGACTTCAATAGCCATGCCTCCAATGTTCATGTATGATCTTAGCTCTCCCTATTCCCTATCCCTCTAATCATTTCAACCTCGCTAGTCTATATCTGTTTATCTAGGCATTTAGGCTGCACTCATCACATCATTTCTGAGTACCTACCCCAATCTCTCCTCTCAGCCTCCTCTCTGTCCTCACCACCCCTTCTCTGTTGGATGTTTTCCATTGTTGCCCCATGTCCTGCAGTCTTGGACATTCTATCACCCTCCTGTTTTCAGAAACTGCCAAGTCCTTTTCAACCCTAAAAACACTGCTGACATGTAGATTTGTCCTCAATAAATTACAGGGATATTGTAAACAAGGATTTTTGAGGGCAGCTGCTGGTATCTCCTAAAACAAACTCTTCAACTGTTCTCTAACTGCTAATCAATCTTGCTACCCTTTGTCAAGCTGGAATTGAACTACTGTTTGTGGCAGGATACGGTGGCTAGGATAAAGCCTATCATGCAGAATCAGAAAGAGAAAGAGCTTTAGTTCATGAAACAATTTCCTGGTAGGATCCTCAAGCCAAGGGGAGGGAAAAGCTTGAACTGTTTCAAGTTTGAGATTTTAAGAAATGTTGTTGCACCTCTCTGTTGTACTTGCTAGTGAGGTTCAATTAGAAAGTTATTAATAAAAGAATTTAGTATTAGGTAATGATTTCATTTTAAGCACATTTTCCCTTCCAGATAGTTCTCTATGAATTGTAACCTTTTATCATGGACTTAACAACCTGTGGGTTGCTGTTAATTGTCACTTCCAGGTTTCTGTGTTGTTCATAAGCGACTAATGAAACCTGCTGTTTCTATTTACTCACACAGTCATTTTCTAATGCTTTTATTTAGGATAAATATAACTTAGACCCAGATTATTCTTCATTACAGTTTCTGCAGGTCCATCACCATGGTTGGAGAGAAGAAAAAGGACAGCTGAATATTCTCAATTATTTTCAAGTGGTCTGCTGGCCCCTGATGTGACAGAGGAACACTTGCCAGCTGCCTGCTGGTGTCATCAGCTGCACTATAATATGACTAGACAAGACAGACAGAGGGCCTGGTGCAGGAAGCACACTGCCACTGCCTAAATGTAGGTTAGTTGTTAGTGCCAGATTTTGCTATCTTTATGCATGCTGAGTAGTCGCTTCCTCCTTGATGTCACTGGAACTATTCAAGGAGGAAGAGACTACTCAGTGTGAGTAAGAGAATCAGTATCTAACCCAGCTGGAAACCAGCACTGCTAACAAGCCTTCTTTGTTAGGGAGCATTGCTACCTCTTAGTGCAGAACTATTCAGCACCTCTGAGGAAGCTGTGTTGCTGCATTTGCTTTGGAGGTGCAGTGCAACAGGCATGCCACTCCCAGGCAGCTGACCAGCAATAGCAGAGAAGTACAACTGGAAATAGTCACTGTGATTTAACTTTTGTTGATTCTTAAAATCCATGAATATGGAAAAAACTATACAGCAAATCCTTCTGGTTCCACAGTACAATGTATTCGAGGGCCATTCTCCTCTCAGAGCAGATATGTACAAGAGTTAATTAACAGGAGTTAGTAGGAGCATTAAATAGCTTTGCTGAAGTATTTTATAAACACTGTCATGCTGAGGAGAAACTTACACAAGCAGATCACTGAAGTTCACAGGACTTCTCACAGAATAAGATATTTGCCATCATGAGTAAGATGGCAGAATCAGGTCTCTGATTATTTCTTTTCCTTTCCTTTTTTTTAAAAAAGCTAGAAATAATTCACATAATAAGCACAGTTTTTACTAGTCAGTTGTTGATGAACTGGTTCTGATCAAATAAGGATAGACACTTCTGTGACTGAATAGCTGAGAGGATTTGAATGAAATATACACATATAGCCTATTTCCTTTACATTGTCCAGTCAAATGAGCTCGCCTCCATCCATCTCACAAAACCCACCACTGTAATAGGAACAAATTGGTGTTTCCATTCAGAGTCTCAGCAGAGAGTCCAGGGGTTTTGGGGGCATGGGATTCTCTTTGGTCCTTTCTTGTTCCAGGCTGAAATATATTGCCAAGGCAGCGTAGAGAGGCTTGCATTGCTGCTGAACTTTGTGCTTTATTTAATAGGGAGTAGAGGTAAAAGACTTCAGTCATTAAAGCACTTTTCATGAGCACCAATTTAATTAAAATAAAAAGAACAGACTCCATCTTTGTCCCATGCTTCATATCTGAACCCACTTTTCTGCACCTTTGAAAAGTTTGATTAATTTTCTCCCCTTCATTTTGCATGCACTATTGCATTTTGGGGAAGCAGAAGCAAAATACTCTATGAAAGAAGGCTCCTTCCTTTGGTATTTTCAGCCTATCCAGAAACAGGCAGTACCAGAAATGTTGGGAAAAAGCAAGTTCTTGTGAGACTTTTAGCCTAGTTTTGCAGACAAATAGGACAGGCATGCATGCGTTCTTTTTGGTCCTTATCTAAATGGAATCTCTGAACAGTTGTTTCATCGTTGGTTTGGTTTGGTTGAATAACTTTAAGACTTAGAGATGAATATTACTATGCTAAACAAAAGGCATTGCTTTTCATTCCGAGAACTGAACCACACTCCTAATCCTTGGACTCAAAGACAAACACAAAAAGAAAGAGGGCCTTTTGTACGCGAGGTACACTTGCTTAGATTTCCTTGCAGTCAGACTCAGTGGGCCAAATACAAAGGTGATACGTAGTGCTAGGGTATGTTACATATTGGTAAGCACACGTGAGATTTTACTCTCATTCACCTCATTTGGTGAGCTGTGTTCTTGTCACGTGCAAAGCTGTTATTTTCAGCTGTTTTCATGTGTTAATAACTCAGATGAGAATGCTCTGCTTTTCCACATTTTCTGGAATGTGGATTTTGGGGTAAAAGAGTATTATGCTGGATTTACTGTACTTTTCAGTACTCCTGTTTCAGTTATTCAATATTAAAACCATATTCCTCCTGCAAGAACCAGAATAGTGTGACACAACATTGGAAAAATGGAATTTAAAGTTGTATGATAGAAAAATCTCACCATCAGTGTAATGACCAGTTACCGAACAACATAAAAAGACATTCAAGCAAGTTAAGTTCAGTAATCATTTTTCTATTGGTTCAGTTTCTCCCCCATACTTTTTGTTGCCATTATACTAATGCCATTATACTCCTACCAAAGTATTATTGTTGGCCACATACTGCAGCATTTAGCTGTTGATGTACATCTGGTTACAGAACATTTTAAAACAGTTACATACAGACCTACATAATGTATGTGTTTTGGCATGTTATCCAAAGAGAACACATTAAGAGCCACATACAGCTTTTGATCCCTGATGGAGCTTCTATTGAGGACAACGGGCACTGTGCCCATGGATATAGGGCAGTACCATATATGGCCATAAGACAGCAACAAGAATGTCATAGTTATGTTTTCATTTCCCTCTTTAAGGGAATATAAATGTTATAATATTTGTGATACAGTAGGGGTAAGAATGATACTGAAGTATATAATTTGTGAATTACAAAAAGTGTTACGTTCTAATTTTAAATTTCCAGTATTCCATAGAATGTCTTATTTTTTGTTTCTTTGTTTGTTTTTAGAGGCACTCATTATAAAGGAATGCATCTCAGCCACCCACTTCTGGGAAAGCAGCTAATCATGGATCCCTTTGTTTTTGCACAATTTTTACATGTGCCTTATATGGGGGACAGCTCCTTTAGTATCTCAGTGCTAGATGCTCCTTAGGAATTCAATAGAAAGCACCATATTGTCTCCCCCATTTAGAGCCAAAGTAAAGAATATTAGAATCCATTATTTGAATGTATAGTTGTGCAGCATTTAACTAACTCATGCTTCTTACAGACGTAAGACCATAATCTAATCTTTGCTCAGAACTTCTTTTGACATCCGTGGGCATTCCACTCGCCAAACAAGAGTAGAGTACTGTCTTTAAGGTCTAGAATTTTCAAAGAGCTTAGCTCTCATTTAGACACATAAATAATGGGCAGATTTTCAAAAGTGCTCAGGCTCCACCTGCGTCTTTTGTGATACTTATAGCTAGATTTTCAAAGACCTTAGCAACCAATATGTAGAGCCCTTCTGAAAATCTGGCCCCTTATTTTGGTGCCTAAATGGGAACTAAAGTCTTCTGAAAATCCGGTCCTAAGACTATCATCTGTTTCAATGGCCCTTCCTCAGATATTTGGATCATTCATGCAATTCAAGCTTTGCTAGGTGTAGTGGTTGAGAGCATAAATGATTCCTTTCACCCAGGGCAATAGAGTCAAAAGGTCAGGCAGATCTTAGGTAAGGCTGCCCTTTTCCCATGCACCCTCAGATATCTCATTTTCCCAAATGAGTGGCTAAATGATTTGTTCTTTGGGGAAGTTTTGGAAAGGGAGCCAAGTCTGAAGAGCTGACTAATAGAAGACATTTCTTCTGCTCCAATTACTGCTTCCATGCATTTGGCTAGCACACATAAAAGACTTTACTGGGGTAGCATCGCTACTTTTCAAGTGCTTTTGAAAGGTTCTGTAGATATTCAAAGCTATGGATGTACACTATCAGGTAGTTATTTTGAAAGATTGATGAGAGAGAGTGGAAGGACATGTCACTTGTGGCAGCTGTATTATAAATAGCATCAAAATCCTTTTTTTCATATGCAAGTGACTCCGTTTTCAAAACATCTGAGGTTGAACACCGTGCACTGAATTTATTTTCCTTTTTTCCCCTAGTGTAACTGATGACCTCACACGATAAAAAATCAGCGTTCCATTCCATCCCATCATGAAACCAAGGAAATAAGAGTAAGGAGCCACATTGCTCCCAGCCCAAAGGGGTCCAATCTTATTATTTGCCAACATCCACATCTTTTAACATTTATAGTACATCTTTTTAACAGTACATATATTTTAATTTTCAGTTCAGATAGATGTAGATTTATTGCCATCTGGTACAGTGTGTGTTCAGAGTTATTCAAAAGAATCTACTACAAGAACCATACAAGAACTGTTTTTTCCCCCTCACAGCTAGATTAATAGATTTTAAGGCCTGAAGGGAGCATTAGGATCATCTAGTCTGACCTAACATAGGCCATGGAATTTCACCCAATGAGTCCTGTATCAATCTCGATGCTCCTAACCCTAACATAGCCACACATGGTATTAAGAGCAATAAGGTCCCTTCAGCCCCACTGTGTAAATGCACTAGGGCTAGTAAGATCTTGGGTCAGAGTCTCCATACCAGATGTTCCCTCCAGAGGACAGATTGGTGGAAAATAGGGCCTGGTCTACACCTAAAACTTAGGTAGACCTAGCTACATTGCTGAGGGCTGCAAAAGCTTTCATGCCTTTAGGTTGACCTAATCTGCACTGTAGATGCAGCTTGGTCAACAGAAGAATTCTTCTACAACTACAACCTCTCGAAGGGGTGGATTTTCTACAGTGACAGAAAAAAAACCCTTCTGTTGCTGTAGTAAGTGTCTACACTACAGTGCTACAAAGGTGTAGCTGTGGCTGTGCCACTGTACTGCTTGTAGTGTAGATATACCCTGGGTGAAATTTTGACTCTGGCCTCCATGTACCAGCCAGCTTTGCTAGCTGGACATAGAGGAGGGAATAAGCTGCATTTTTTTCAGAGTTGCAGTTAATTTATGTCCCTCCTGGAGAAAGTTGGGAGTATGGAGAGGAATTGTAACTCTCAGCTACTTCTGGGTGGTAAACAGTGTATACCATCCCTTACACCCTCTGACCTTCAGGGTTTATCACCAACTATCAGTGGGCTAGATCCCAGCTGCTTTGTGGCGCCACTGCATTCCTATGTCACTCACGGCACATCTCTGCATCACACGGGGAGTTCCAAGGTGTAGCAGGAGCAAGAACATAATGTGCTCCAATGATCTCAATTACTGGAGTGAATCCTTGGGAGCCCCTATCCTCTGGCACAAGATAGAGAGCTCTAACTTGCACTGGGAGCCAGTTTGGCCCCTGAAAGCTTCCAGGATTTGGAGCTGAAAGGTAACCCACTATCTCCAGTCTGTGGTGCAAATTACATGAATCAGAAGTACCTGTATATTTCTATGAAGATATCTCAGAATTAAAAACTACAGAGAAAGTATGGACCAGACAGTGTCTGAATTTTGCCAAGCTTTTCCACTTTCCAATTTATATAGCTGTAATCATTGGTGTATTAACCAGGGAGAGTTAATCCAATACAGAGTTATTCAGTTCATGAGCAGTAAATGTGGGCAATGAATATCAAAATCTAAAGACCTGTTACCCTACTGATTATGATTTATCATACCGCTATTTACTGTCTTTTCATTTCTCATAACAAATCTTAATGTATTCAGAATAACCTTAGCATACATGTCTTTCTATCTGTCCTTGAAGCACTTCTTTCCTACTGAAATGAGCTGGGTGGGCCATATACCATTCCAGAGTACATTATCTACAGATGACCAAAATGGCTTTGGTTTTTGCAAGTGGAGTCTCACAGGCATGAGTCAGAAAACATTAGGATTTTAAGCAAGTGAGGGTATGTCTATTCTGCAATTAAAACCCTGTCACTGGCCGTCTGTGCCAGCTGACTTGGGCTCACAGGGCTTGGACTGCGAGGCTGTCTCACTGCAGTCATAGGCGCGGGAACTAGGGGTGCAGGGGGTGCTGAAACCCCCACCCAGATTTTGTGTGGGGTACTGCCTGCCATGCCATGCCCAGGATCCCAGTGCTGCTGGCTCCGCACCTGGGGTCCCGACTCAAGGCTGCTGGACCCGTGGCCGGGGCTCTGTTCCTGGCCCCTCACACAGGGTCCCAGCTGCCACCAGCCCCGCTTCCAGGGCTCTGTTGCTGACCCCACACCTGGGGGCTCAGATCCCAGTCTTTCTATTGCTAGTCTACTTGCATGAATTAATAATGAATAGCCTGTCAGTATTCATTACGTTTAATATACAGAAGATTCTGTTTAAGACCATAACTGACATGCTGGATCGCATCAATGATCCATCTTGTCCAGTATCCTGTCTCCAACAGTGGGTAGTACCAGAGCTTTAGGGGAAGTGTACGGAACCGGGTAATCTGAGAGAGATCCACTCCCTGTCTTTCTCTCTCAGCTTCTAGAGAGACAAAGTGGGTGAGGTAATATCTTTTATTGGACCAACTTCTGTTGGCGAGAGAGAGAAGCTTTCAAGCTTACACAGAGCTCTTCTCTGCATACTTCCCGGCTTATGGCAGTCAGCATTTTAGGGTCACCCAAAGCATGGGGTTACACCCCTGATCATCTTGGCTAATAGCCATTCATGGACCTATCCTCCATTAACTTTTTTTTTTAAACCCAATTATACTTTTGGACTCAATTATAATTTTGGCCATCACAACATCAGATGGCAATGAGTTCTACAGGTCAACTGTGCATTGTGTGTAAAAATACTTCCTTTTGTTTGTAGTAAAGCTGCTTGCCTATTAATTTCATTGGGTGACCCTCAGGTTTTTGGATTGTGGGAAAGAGTAAATAACACTTATCTCTTCGCTTTTTCCACACCATTCATGATTTTATAGACCTCTATCATATCCCTCCTTGATCATCTCTTTTCTAAGCTGAATACCCCTAATCTTTTTAGTCTCTCCTCATATGGGAACTGTTACATACCCCTGATCATCTTTGTTGCCCTTCTATGAACCTTTTTCCATATCCACTATATCCTTAACAGCCTTTCCAATCTAGTACTCCAGTCCTGCAATTTATAACATGCAAGCCATCCGGCACCCATGCAGAAACCCACTGAAGTTAATGAGACCATTTGTGGATGCAGGAATCTGCCCACACATTATAAATCGCAGCACTGTGGTCTAGGACTGGAGTACAGTGTGTTCCCAAGGAATGTGTGGGCACAGCGATCTAGCGGTGACAACAAAGAGCCAGGAACCAGAAGAGTTCTGGCCTGGGTTGCCGTGAAGTCATGAGCATTTTCTCTTTATGTGCTCCTGAACAAGAAAACAGATTAGAACAATGATTTTTAAACAATTGCATCGGTGTAATTAAATAAACAAATGCAAAAAATATTGACATTGTCAAAAATTAAAAAGGCTCTCAACAATGAAAAAAGTAGAGAGATTGTTATATTTCTAGAAGTTATATTGGAGATGATTTAAATCACTATAAAGTGGATATTGGAAGCTCTTGTATTTAGTGTTTAAGGCAAAAGACAGAATACAGATTTGTGCTGAGCTACAAATTCACTCTGTGATCCTGAGCAAGTGTCTTGTCCTCCTTGTGTCTCTATCAACCCAGCTGGAAGACTTGGTAGTAAAAAAAACACCAGCATTTCAATGAGTTCCAGATGCTGTGTTTAAGTTCAGTTCTCCTCAGTACATATGTTCCAAATAATAGCTGAAGGAGAAGACAGATGCCTGATGGCTGGGTTTTAGACATGTATATGAAATTTTGTAATCTTACATTTTGCTTATGTTCCAATAGCCAATGAGAATCCAAAAGAGCCTCTTTTGGGATTGGAAAGAACCGCCCAGGATTGGTTATTTTATCCCTACTGAAGGTAATACAGGGTTAAAACAGAACAATGTTGTTGTCATCTTATCTACAAAACCAGATGATCATATTATTTATTATATATTTACTCTGCAACATACATTGCACTACCTACATTAGTCAGTGAGTATATGACTGCTTCTTCTTATATGAAATACAATTATTTTGCTGTTACCTTGCCCTTCACTGGTCTCTGTTTCCCTGTCCCCTAGGGTTGTTTTGTTTTATTCTCTTTAACCTCTTTGGAGGGGACTGTCTTCTTCTGCATGTACAGTGCTGGTTGAAGCTGAAGCTGAGCGAGACAGGGATGATGCTGGTGTGTGGAGGAAAGCACTCTGAGGAGTTTAGAGCCACAGTACAGTTCTCTTTGGTTGAAGGAACCAGGGGCAGCTCCAGGCCCCAGCACACCAAGCGTGTGCTTGGGGCGGCAAACCGCGGGGGGAGCTCTGCCGGCGCCGCAAGGGCAGTAGGCAGGCTGCCCTCGGCAGCGTGCCTGTGGAGGGTCCGCTGGTCAAGCAACTGACATTCTGGTGTTTCCTAACCTTTGAGTGCTTGACTTTGTAACCATAACATTTTTTTAACATATTTTTTGGATGTAATATAAATACATGATATAAAGCATTACACTTCATCCGTAAGCTTTCATACAGCCTGCAGGACACTATGCAGTCCCACATTTCCTGTTGACTCTCAGATTCTGACATACTGGGAACTCTGAAAGACTGAGTCAGAATATACGGAGTAGAGGCTAGATTGCAGCAGTATTGGTGGTACTGTGTTTGTTTTTTAAATGATTTCTCGTTGTTTGTTAAGGACATGATTGAGAACCCCTTGCTCACCTGGAGTAGTATTTTACTAGGAATGCAGTCCCTTTGATTTGATCGAGACTACCTGAATAGTAAGGCACAACTGAAGGTGAGTATGGAGTTCCCACTCCAGTAGTAAATAACTGAGGGCTTGTCTACATTTAAAAGGCTGCACCGCTGTAGCATTTCAGTGAAGATGCTACCTGCACTGACGAGAAGGCTTCTCCACTCTGCGTATGTAATCCCCCTTCCCAAGAGACAGTAGCTTGTCAACGGGAGAAGCCCACTGTCTACATAAGGAGTTAAGTCAGTATAACGACACCCTTGAGCGACATAGTTATACCGACGTATATTGCTAGTGTAGGCCAAGCCTAAGTTATCCAAAAACCTCTCAGCCAGAGGGTCAGGAGGTGAGGATGAGGTCATGCAATTGCTTCGGTTAGTAATGCACACATTTGAGGGCTTCATCATTTTTTAAGCTATGGTAATGATACTGTTACTGTGCAGGGAAGACTAGAGTTATAGGCCTCCTAGCAGTTCATTTAAGAAAAGATTTGAAGGATCTAACATGCCATTGCTTCTCATTTCTGACTCAAGAATAGTACTTCCAATGTCTCATCACATCACTCCCAAATCTCGTTACAATGCCACATCACATTGCCATCTAGTGGCTAAGTATATTCACTACTCCTAACAGGGGCATAGATATTGTTTAGGGTTTCTACCCTACTGTGCGTTACTGTGCTACATGCTGGTTTTTATTCCAAGACCCTTACTGTGGCACTGTATCTCAGCATCCACAAAAGCCTTCTTATCTTTCTGCTGCCCCTAGAACGTGACTGAAAATAACCTCTCCCACTATTTTAAAACAAAAGGAGGTAAAATATAAAACAATGAGGCAAATAAGCTACAATCTAGTTTTCTGGTGGTTACATGTGTCTTACATGTACAGTATCACATTTTAGAACAATTTCTTGATTCTAGAAACAATATGAAAGCATTCATAAGTGAAACGAGTTCAAGGGCCTCAACCTCATGAGGAAACCCTGACAGATTTTAGCAAAATTTCTCATAATTGTCAGGCAGTCTGAATGTAAGAGAGAATCCCTCCTGGAAATGCAGGAATGTTGTAGGTCAGGATGAAAATGCCTCTTGAAGGAAGTTTGCACTTCTTGTGCCCATACTGTTCCTATTCCTAGCCAGTTTTTTCTTTCTGGTTGTGTGGTGTGATACAATTAAAAACCTGAAATACTTGAAGTTAAGATAGTTCATGTTTATTTGGGAAGAGGGCATCCTGGGAATTAGCATGTGTTTTCAGTCAGAAAAAGAAAAACCAAACCTTTCCAATCACAATAACCTGAAAGCATGTCTGTATCTGAGTTATCATCTGGTGCACATATTTAATCTTTAAAAAGTGCATCATATTATTAAAAACAAATTCACACTTATTTACTTTCTGGGAACTTGATATTCATTTCTGCAGAAGGCATGGCACAGTCACTTTAAAAATTAAAGTGCAGGAGGAAAATAAATGGAAAATGTTAAGAATAAACGTATTTATGTTTTACAATGGTCTTAATTCTCTGCCCATGAATCTGAAGAATTCAATTTAACATTAATATGTGAGAATATAATTTCATAAAATCACATCCTACAAACCCCAACATCTCTCTATTTTGCAACATTCCCTACTCCCTCCCGCACACCAGCAATGACCTATTGAATAGTTCAGGGTATATGATCAGCAGTTTAAATAGCTATAAAACTGATAGTTAAAAAGCAAATTGTAAATATGTGAATATCACAAGTGCCCATAAGGAAGAATGAATTTATAAGGCCTGATTCTACCATACATACTCATTTTGAGCAGAATTGAGCCCATAGAATTTACCTACCAGATTTTAACATCACTCACACCACTGTAAATCCAGCATGTTCTCACCAAAGTCACTGATGTCAATGTTGTTACTCCTAATTTACACCAATATAACAGAGATTAGCCCTAAAGCCAAGGAAACCTTTTAGGTCATCTCGTCCAGCCATTTTACAGTGCACCTTGCATTAGAGTGTCATTGCTCCCCTCCTATTTCATCTCACCTCCTCCTGTGACTTGTTGGAAGTGCACTTCTTTACATTGTGGGAGAGTCTCAGGGTCATAGTTAGCCTTGTGGTTTTGTTCTATTATATGAGCTCTTCTCCATTCTCCCAGGCTTTTCATATGACAGTATTAATCTGCATGCACTGATATAATTAGACTATAGTTGGACAGAATCAGAAAAACCCACGAGGCAAACAAGCCTGCCAAATTCATTACAAGTTCTCTACATTCACTTGTCTTACAAGACCAAGAAAAGTCAATGGGTAATTCTGAAGTCAGAAAAATATTAGAGCAGCAAATAAATGTCATGTGGTTCAGTGACCTTAAAATATACGACAAAAAAACCCCTAATGTTCTATCTTGTCTGAGGCAAGGCATTATTCATGGGAAGGATGGCATGTATTTGGAAAAGAAGACGCCTGTTGGGGAGTTCCATACAAGATAAGTGGAGAATAGGGTAAGCAGAATGTGGACCCAGTAGCTGGACTGCAAGCTTGTGATTGGCCTTGCCTGCCAAATCACCTTCCCCCAGCCTCCCACTTCTGACTTACCACACTTTTCTTTCTCCCTATGTAGCCATAATGAATATGCTTTCCTCTGCCTCACAACTGTAACTGAATGCAGAAAAATCAAACAGGCAGGAAAATCTTTTTTTTTTAAAAGACCAATTTTGCAAAAATTGAATGTCACATCTGTATTTATACATCTGCCCTCAACAACTGTACCAGTATCTATAGCAGCAGCACATTATGGTCCTGAAGAACAAGCCTATTATGTGACTGGCAGGAAGCCTACCATCTCTAAAGGATTAGGCTGCTTGCACTCAGCAACATTTCATGGCAACTCAGAATGGTAACATCTTTAAAACCTCTTATTGTTCCCTGCTAAATATTAATATAGAAACAAAACATTTGTAATAGTAAATAAAGGCAGAGTTGTGTCTATCATAGGGTGATCTCCTGAGAGTGTTTTCCAGCTTCAGTGGTGACCACCAGAACTCCAGTTGCTCTTAACCACCACCATGCTTTTTCAATCCCTTCCACAGACCAGTTAGTGGGTTCTATTGCTGTTCCCTCCTTCTTCTCCCTCCCCAGCACTGCCTTCCTGTATGCTTACATACTCCCAGCTTCTTGGGGATGGGCTTACTTTCACCCACTTAGCTTCTCAGTTGTGTCTCTACTCAGTTAATCGGCACCCTCTTCTAACTGCCTGTCTTTCAATCAGGTCCCAATTAATGTCCATGGTTGGGGATTTGAGTTGACTCAGTACACACTGTTACAGTGCCCTATTTAAAATGTGTTATTAGTCCAAGGCCTTTTAAATAATTTTATTATATCTGGCTAACTACACATTTGACTCCACTCAAAGTCCAGCTACTAGTGCACTCTGCTACTGACAGAAATGAAATAATCTAAGGTCTTTGAATGCTGTGTAAATGGTTGGGACAAGGTGATTTAATAAAGATGTTTATACATAGGTAATGCACAGGGAAAATTAACACCAGTTGACCACCATATGAATTACAATGTGAAGCACCCATTCCTGTATTGTTTGTGCACTCAATGCTCTCACTGAAGTTTATGGGAGCATTGTGTGCATGGTTATACAGGATTAAACCTTCAACTCCTAGGAATAATAGGAGGTTTTTCTTTCGCCTGTTTCTCCTATCTTAGGGCCTGATTCTTCACTGCGGATGCATCTTCCACTCCACATTACATATTGATTTACATCTGTGCAAAATGGGTGTAAAATGCAGCCATATCAGAATGGATCCACCTCGCTCACATGGAGATGACTACAGAAATCAGTTCAGCTTATCTCAGGCTCACATCAGCTTTAGGACTGCTCTAAGGTACATGCAGCTGTAATGATCATCAAAGGACTATTTCACCACTGTCTGTCCCCTCCACTGCCCTGGGCATTCCCATTCCCCCTGCAGCCAAGGCGACAATGCATCCTTCAGGGCTGAGAGCTTGGCAGGTATAAAGCTGGCTATGCTGGTTCTATATCACTGGAGCACTCTTCCATGGTGGGAGAATCCTCAACTGGCCACTTAAACCAATTGAAGTCTGTTTTGCACAGAAGCCGTCTTAATGGGGGTCAGGCCTGGTTAACTGTCTGTAGCAGATCTAGTTCCTCATTATTTATTCGCAGTAGAAGCTTATTAATTCACACCACTGACTGAGAACACCATTGTGAAATGGTGATTTTTGTGACTTGGCAAGTAAATCAAACAACAATTTAAAAAAATCAAGGGTACTGCACCACAAAATGTACTTTGTTCCTTTGTTTGACATTTGTAGTTTCTTTACATTACTTCCTTATACTCCGATAAGTGTTTTGTAGTTGTAAAAGTTGTAAAAAGTAGTAAAGGCTCATTAATACAAGACATCAGTACAGCAACTGCTGTTAATTAAGAAAAGACCAACATTTCATGTGTGAAAATGATAGGTTGTACAGATTAGTGAAGGGTCTGAATTAGTCACCTCCTACTGTATTTTCAGAACCTTTCCAGCACCTAACAATGTGCCTAACATTTTATTTTAAATGGACTGTTAAAATGTGAGCCATCCTAGAAATGACAGAGTAGTCCAGTGTTGCACTGTGTGCCACTGTTTTATCTGATATGTATTGCTCATCAAGATCTACTTGTTTAAACATTGATCATTTTATATATGTGGTAGGGTGCCAGAGACATAGGTATCTAATAAGTTGGGTAGATGCTACAACACCAAAGTTGAAGAGAGAGACAGTTCTGCCATCTGTACTGTGAGGAAGATGGGGCTTTTCTGATAAAATATACTTCCAATTGCAGTCACTTGATATTATGGCAAGGAGATCCCCCCCCCAAAAATCTGCAAAGCAACCACACTGTCCTCCTTCAAATATCTCCTTAAAGCTCATCTCTGCCACAATGTCTACAAAAAGCCCAACAATTGTTAGGCACCTAGTGTGCGGTGACTGCTGCTTATTGTGTTGATCAGAATTGTTGCTTTGTGTTCCCCCTTCTCTTTCTTGTATCCATCTAGTGTCTCTCACATTATATGTAGACTGTAAGCTCTGTGGGGCAGGCACTATCTTTTCATTATGTTTGTACAATACCTACCAACACAATAGGGCCCTGGTCTCCAGCCACTACTGCAATAGAAATACAGATAAAACTGACAATTAGGGATGTATGTTTGATTTAACTTCTCCTATCACACTCTGTAAGTGCATGTTCTTCACTTACACAGTACTTCAGCCACAAAAATCAGAATCAAATATCCTTATTGCAGTTTAACCCATGAAAATATTCAACATCTAAGATCTTTTCCCCCCACTTTCTGGTGGTTCAGCAGACATATCAATATTCTTTTTCCTGTACAAGTGTCTCTTATGATGGGGCTAAAGGTGAAAAATAAGGCAGTGCTGAATTCCATTTCAAACATCCTGATGTTCTCCCTGCTGCTCTGGTCAACCTGGCTTTGGGCAATTTAACAAATGCTTTCAATTTCTGTATCTCTGCCCAAGAACAGTGAATTCTACAACTGCTGTTCTGTGAGGACATCAGAGGGCTGTATCAGACCCTCTGGAGATGATGGGAAAGTGTAAACAGGTCCATTTGCAGCTCATTTGCTATCAGTATAAAAAAAAAGTGAAATGACAAATCTTTGATTGATTGTTGGCTCTCCACAAATTCCTACTCTGTGGTAACAGCATTACAAATGAGTTATTTCAGGCAGGAGCCTGTGGCTGTTTGATAAAATGCAGCAGTTCTGATAATACATTTAACACAGACTTGTTAGATAATTTTCAAAGACAGACAACACTAGGTCAAATTCACCCCAAGTATAGCTTCACTGATCATTTTTAAAGGAGTCAGAGAAATTATTGTAGGAAATGTATACATTTAGACTTGACTTTCGTTTTACAGAATCTAAAGGCAAATAAAATTAATGGAATCTGAAATTATTAACAAGAATACTTGCAATATCTAAGTCTGTGCACAATAGCTATGTTTTCCTTAGAAGCATGGTAAATGGAAGCTGACCTGTCTCTCTGTAGAGTTGACTCAGGACAAAATTTTGCCAGCGGATATAGCTTTTCACAACAGAAATAATTAAGTGCTTTCTTCAGAATAAAATTATGAATTGGCCCCCGACTTAGAATTTGCCAGTTTAGCAGCAAAATCAGCTTTGAGCATTGAAATGAGAGTTTTCTGCCTTTGGTAAGAGCCTTTCAACTCCATTGACTTCTATGGGCTTTCACCAGGGATAAATTTGGCACTGTATTTATAAGGACATGAGATTTCATACAGCTGTATATTGTTCAAATAAGGTTATACAGGCTTTATGGAAAGAAGCTATTTCACTTTCTAATTCACCTGATGAATCAGATACAAGATGAAAGTAATAACAGATAATCCAGTTTGCTATTACTGACATAATACAAAGTCTATGCTGACACATTACATGGGTACGCTGCACTGAAAATGAAAGATTACAGTAACAATATGCACAACTGTTCTCTTCTGTATTATATTAACATGTCTTTCATGCCATTGCAATGTAATCAGTCCTCAGTATTTTTAATTATAGTCTATTTAGTCATGTAAAAATTGGGTTCGGTTTCTCAGGAAAAAAGGAAGGCTCTTTGTAGTTCATCAAAAGTGCACATTGCTGCGTGATGAACACTGTTGACAAATTAAACTACAAGAAGCAAAACTTAAAAGATATGGGGTCAGCTCCTCATCTGATATAATCCCTATAATTCCGTTAATGTCAACACTTCTCTGATTTACATCAGCTGAAATTCTGGGCTAGGATGAAGTTTGGGTTCATTGCAGGACACACTTTATCCAGATATCCAAACCACATAAGCCTCTAAAACTGATCTAGGAATTTTGTAAGAATAAACATTTTTTCAGAATTTCTAGTTGTTCCTACTTCTGGTAGGCCTTCATGGTAATTCATCACCCTGGGCTCACGACTACCTGCTGTGAAAACAATTCCCACTGATGTTAATGGGAGCTATTGGCATTCAGCCCCTTCCGGAGTTGCTTATCACCTTGGAATACTGAGCCCACGGTGCACAAATAAACTAATAAACTAACCAGTTGTGATGGACCCAGGATACACAAGTCAGATCCACATTCAAATCAGAATGTTCTCATACCTCAAGGATGTTTGGATCTTGAGTTTTGGGTAGGCTGCATTCACATTTGTAGGTCCAACTCCTTATTCACTTTTTACTCAGTCCTTACTCAGCTAGAACTCTTGCTGAAGTCAATTCTACCTCATTCTACTCATGGTATGTGCAGGATCTGAACTTGGGACTAGTCTTTACAAGTGCAATATAGAGATTGTGCTTCTCAGCAGTTGGAGAGTGTAGTCCTCCTCCTCCGGTCACACCTTCCTTCCTTTGCAGCAGACCCTGCCCATACCAAAACCATTAAGTGAAATTGTAAAGGCTGTGGGGAGGGGGGATTGCCTCATCTTACAATTATTCAATGGGCATCTCAGATTCAGGGGGACCTCAGTCCCAGGGGACAATTCTGCAAGAACTGTGTGAGAGTACTAACCAGTGCTAAATGTTCTATTGAGCCCATGAAAAAGCTAGTTGAAAATATGTAAACAAATTATTCAGTGAGGTTTTTCATTATTCATTCAGATTACAGAGATGGGTAAATAATTCATTTTTATGCTTACACACACACATACATCTACATAGATAGATGTAAATTAAATGAATTGTAAAAAATTTCAAATAAAATATTCACATTTTTCTCATTATTCTTGTAGCTCTCTTCCATGGTATATTTCTAGCAAAAAGTCTTCTGATTAAAGCACTAGGCTGGGACTCAGAAGATGCATATTCAATTCCCAGTTCATCCACAGACTTTGTGTGTAACCTTAGGCAAGTTATAAATGGCCCAATTTTCACAGCTGCAGTGTGCATGCAGCTCCTATTGTCTTCTGTGGGAACTAGGATTGTTCAGCACTCTGATAATCAGGCCATAAATCTCTCTCTGCCTCAGTTCCCCAGCTTTAAAATGGGGATAATTATATTTCTTTACATCACAGGGCTGTTGAGAGGATAAATGCACAGATATTTGTAAGGAGCTCAGATCCAATGGCAAGCAGGCCCTGGCAGCACAGTACCCAGATAGACTGACCATTTATAAGAAGGCTGTGAAATTTAAATGGGAGCTGACTCAGCACCCTGTTACTCAGATCCTACCAGGTTATATTAATTGAGCTCTGACTGAAAGACAGGCAGTTGGCAGAGGAGGCCAATTAACTGAGTGGAGATACAGCACAGGTGCTAATTGGGTGGGAGTATCTCCAGCAGGTAGCCCTACATACGCAAACAGGAAAGAAGTGCTAGGAAGAGTGTAGGAAGCTTGAAAGAAGGTAGAAGAAGATAGGAGTGGTTACTTCTATTGCTGTACCTTTCCCCAGACGCACGAGGGGAAGTTGGCTGCTGAATGGAAATATAATATATAATAAAGTATGGTAGTGGGTAAGAAGATATGGAGTGATTGTGGTCAGTTACTGAGGTTGGAAAGGACTCTCAGGGGACCATCCCATGATAGGCACCTAACTGTTTTAGGCTCTTCAAAATCCCATCTGAAAGCGTGATAGTCTCTACTAATTCATAAGGTTAAGTATTTACTGCATTACTGAATTTAAGCTATGATTAAAACACCCCAAATATGCTAATTGTTACTTCATTTCACAAATAATTCTAGGCATTATCTGATAGTACAAGATGTTAGTCTGTCTAATAATTCATTCATTCATTTTGACAATGCTTGATAAAATATCTCATTCCCTCCTGGGAAATGCTTGCAGCCAGGCCACTACTGTATGTATTAGAAATTCAGAAGCATGAATGAAAGCACTGACACATATAAAACAGCATATCACATTTTCTCTTGCTATTAGCTCTCCAGCTAATCTTTCTAAAATGTAAAATGGATGCAGATCGCTTTCTGCCTTGCTTTTTCTGGAGATTATTTACATGAAATCATCGTCAGCCATTTTTTCATAATATTCGCACACAAAACCCCCAAGCAAGGCAAAATGCTGGACAGGATTAAAAGAAACAGAGAGAGAGACAGATAAGCATATCTGGCTATGAGTGAACAGCCTGTTTTGGGTTCCTCTCCTGGAATTATTCTTCCTTGGGTTGTGCCTCACCTCCATTTTTTCTTTTAGTGATGCCATAGCCTGCTTCTCTAATTACGTATTATTTTGAAGCATCATCAGCCTGAAGCCCTATATGAGATAGAATGTGCCCAGAAGCAGAAGCAAAACTACTTTTTTAGAGCCAGGAACTAACTAGTGTATTTCTCTGTACCAGCTACTGAAAAAATATTTTGTTCTGTATAATTTTGTATATGAAACATATGTAATTAGAAAAGCAGGTTATTCCATTACTAAAAGAATCAGCTGAGGTAAGGGGCAAGCCAAGAAAATAAAAGAGATATATATGTATTCATTTCTCTGCCTCCATATACATATAAAAATAAGATTCCAGGATTGTTACTCTGTGCGTGTGTCAGTCGGAGGCCTAGAATGTCTGAGCCAGTGTGAAGTGATGGAATCAGCTACAAGCATGGTCAAGAGTTCCTTTTGTTTAAAATATCACCAAGTTCAATCATCATTGGGATTCACGGTCTATTACCATCGAATTTCTAAGTTCTCAGCCATTTTTGGTTGTTTAACACTTTATGAATTACACCCGTTTGACATCACACTCCCATATACACTTTCAAATTCCCATTCATTTAGATATATGGGAGTTTAGAAACTTAGTCAACATGAGCCATCAGTCACCCCACTTCAGTTTGGAAAGCTCATTCCCAGAAAGCCAGCAATTTTTTCAGGACCATTTGTCATTCCTACCATCTTTGTATACATCATAGTCCTGATTGCTTCACAAACCTCTGCCACAACATTTATTGATTAATTTATTTGTAAATTAAATGCTATTAATCGGATAGACATGGCCTGCTAAACCCTGGGTTATGAGTTCAATCCTTGAGGGGGCCAGTTAGGGATTTGGGGATTGGTCCTGCTTTGAGCAGGGGGTTGAACTAGATGATCTCCTGAGGTCCCTTCCAACCCTGATATTCTATGATTCTATGAAATGCAGTCAGTATTAGGTGATGAGTGTGGTTGTGGATGGTTTATTAAGCCTTTCCATGGCTAGGTCATTAGTTTGAATCCATTCCAGGCTGGCCTTGATCAAAAGTTGTTATTTTATGGTGACTGTTCAGTAGCCTATGTGAAGTGAGTTAGTGTCTGGAAGTCAGCAAGTATCTGCTATAGTTGGCACTAATTTATAACCTTTTTTAAAATTTCTTTAGCCCTGCATATCTCTCATTGAAAATGACAGTATACATTTTCCAAACAATCTCCAAGTGGCTTTTCCATTTACGCCAATTCATTTGCATATGTAACCAAATGCACATGCAATCACTGTATTATCCTGAACTACTTCATTTGCAAGCACAAATAAACTACTTTTCTATTCACATGTTATCTGCAATCAGGTCATGATTTTCACTGATTTCTTAGTTATTAGCAATCATTCAACAAACTTGATAAGATCACTATGAGTATTCACTCACTGATACTTGCACCATACATTGGTCTCCTAAATCACATGGTATTATTTATCTTCTCTAATTGCTTTGGGGTTATGTGCATAAAAGAGCCAGAGAATATCAGCCAATCAAATTTGCAGACTTTGCTCACAAAAATATTTACAGACATGTTTTCTTTTACTAAATTTGACCAGCTCAAACAGCGATGACAAACAGTTTCATTAGCATAGACATAAATCAGAAACTGTTTATACCCCAGACTATTTGACAGTGATGGCCAAGTGATGAAATAAATAAATTAAATAAAATGAAGAGTAATCAATATTCTTTTCTAAGTTGTTTCTCTTCCCTGCCCTGGCAAGTTTGAGTGCCTCCCATTACATATTTGCATAATTCCATCATCGTGGTGAACAAATATTTTACCTGCCTAGATAAATGTATAGAGGACAGGTCCATTAATGGCTATTAGCCAGGATGGGCAGGGATGGTGTCCCTAGCCTCCATTTGCCAGAAGCTGGGAATGGGCAACAGAGGATGGATCACTTGATGATTACCTGTTCTGTTCATTCCCTCTGAAGCACCTATCATTGGCCTCTGTCAGAAGACAGGCTAGATGGACGTTTGGTCTTACCCAGTATGGTTGTTCTTATGTTCTTTCAGTTTTGGGGCCTCATCCTGAAATCAATGGAAGTTTTCATAGAACCATAGAATTGTAGAACTGGAAGGGAACTCGAGAGGTCATCTAGACCAGTCCGCTGCACTCATTGCAGGACTAAGTATTATCTAGACCATCCCTGAAGGTGTTTGTTTAACCTGCTCTTCAAAGATTCCACAACCTCCCTAGGCAAATTATTCCAGTGCTTAACCACCCTGACAGTTAGGAAGTTTTTTCTAATGTCCAACCTAAACTGATTTAAACAGCTCTGACTCAGATCTGCACAAATATAACAAAATAATCCTGCTAAGAACTCTTTCAGATTTGAAAGAAGCTAAGTTATTAGTCTTTGGCTTTTACTGAAAAATTCTCTTTGACGCTATGTGGAAGAAGGTACTTTTTCATAAGAACAAAAGAATGGTTGTACTGGGTCCATCTGGCCAATATCCTGTCTTCCCACAGTGGCCTGATGCTTCAGAGGGAGTGAACAGAACAGGGCAATTTTCAGTGATTTATTACAAAAGAAAAATATTGCCATTTGGGTATTTATTCCCTTCCCCTCCACCTCCCTATTTTAATGGCAGGTTTGTAATAACACTGTTGTAAAATATAAAAATGTCTCAACTGAGGCTAAGAAAAAACACAGCAGTTTCACAAAGGGTAAGGAGATGAACTTCAGGATAAAGGTTCAGCATAGCAGCTCGCCTACTGCCCTTGGAAAGGGTATGCAGCATACTCAAAAAGAGCTTGAATGTCAAGTCACTTTCTTCATTATATTTCATTGTAACTATATGTGGGCGAACTTCAGAAAGCTTGGAATTCCTATTAATTACACATAAGCATCTGTGTATGGTGAGTGTGATTACTTTGCAAAGCCTGAGTAACTGTGAAAGAGGGTAAAACATACTTATAGATCTTCTATAAACATATTTTGTAGGAATCAGTAGTCCTTACTTAGGCAAAATTTCTATTGAAGTCCATTGGATGAAGGAGTGAATAAAGACAGGATTTGATACTGCTAAATGTAAAGACCCAGCAGAAAGGGACAAATTCTACTTTAATTTACATTAGTGTAGACCTAGTGTAGCTCCAGTGGGATTATTCCACATTGATCCTGGTGTTTCTGAGGTCAGGATGTGGCCCACAGTATATGGTGGGAAAAACAGATGCAAGCATGAAATTTTTGCTAAGTTTACAGAGGGGCAAAGAATGTGCTAAACTTTGTCTTCACAAGGTTGTTTTTTTTTATGATTTTCCCTAAATTAGTCTTGGAACAAGCTGTAGCAAAAGGTCATGATTTAAGTGCTTTAGCCCACAGAGATGCATTTCCAGGGAGATGTGTGTTTTTAGTGTTGCTAGGGTAACTCTTAATCTGCCATGGCACCAGTCAAATCCTCTGGAAAATAAGTGAGAAAGAAAGCAAAAGCAGGTATGGAAAACACTTTAACATCATAAAAAGATTAAAACAAGTGTCTAGAAAGTAGTTAACTATAAGTGACAGATAGCCAGAACTTTAAGCAGAATGACTAAAGGAAGGAATTAATGATGCTTTCAAAAAGACCTTGTAGGGCTTTACCTTGCATCCCTGAAATCAGCAGCAGCTTTTCCACTGACTCCAATGGCAGCAGGTTTGGGGCTGTAGAACTTTGCAAACAAATCCAGAACTCATGGAACAAATCTGTAGAACTTTTCTAACAAATCCAGAAAGCAGGTGACACTTTCTTGTTTCAGGATTTGTTACAAACCTTTCATGAAAACTTGCACCGTGTCTTAAGTTACCCATTCCCAAGGGTTGCTGCGTAGAGATTTACTGTTTTGACCTGACAGTGCAAATCTGTATGAACTGAACCAAGAATCAAAGTTTGCTCTGCCCCATGGAGACTGAAGCCACAGCTCTAGTCCTGTATTACTTGAAGTGATGGGGCGAGGTCCTCAGCTGACTTCAGTAGAGCTATGCCAATTTACATCAGGTGAAGATCTGGTCTATGAAACCTACTTGCTAAAAATGAAAAAAAATCAAACAATAATTTTGAAAAGGAAATTAGTTTTGAAAGAGCTTCTCACATAGGCTGACCAGACAGCAAGTGTGAAAAATCGGGACAGGGAATGGGGGGGTAATAGGAGCCTATATAAGAAAAAGCTCCATATATCGGGACTGTCCCTATAAAATCAGGACCTCTCGTCACCCTATTCTCACACCTCAAAGATACTTGGACAAACATTATATTTAAAGAAAAATTGTTTACATTGTATGCCATATATTTTCTGAATTTGTCCTCCATAGTTCCTGTTACAGTAAATCCCATATGACATAGCAACAATTGTGATATTCCACAAAATGGACTATGTGGGATGCATGAGCCAAAGCCTGGGGCAACATCCAGTGGTCAAAGGAAAAAGAAAAGGCATCCATAGTTAATTTTTCATTAGCTACATGCATGTTTGAATCACTTTGATTTGTTTGTATATTTTCATGATGGCCCACTCTAAGGCTCTCTGATCACATAGACATGGCGTTCAAGGCATGAAGTCCCATTTCTTTGCTAAATGTGGCACCAGTGCGCTAGGCAGCATATGAGATGAGGACAATTTTTTACCTCTTATTCTTAGCTGGATTCAGCCAGAAAAGAGCAATATTTTTACTTTTCTCCCAATAAGGCACCAGAAAGGGACCACTGATAGCTTGTTGCAGAGAGTGAGAAGCGAGTGAGATGCAGGAAGATATGATACACCAGCAAAGCTATCTTTGGATGTTGCCCAAAGAGTCCCAGGTAGCACCAACTTGTAAATCTGTTAGGGGAACCAAAAAAAAGCAAAAGCAAACTTGGTGATTCAGCTCTGTTTCTTTACGTTTGGCTATTCATACAATGCTTATCTGAACTATCTGTACTTTTTGGACCCTGTGCGCTGAAAGGGCTAACAAAACTAACAAAACTCTGGAAGTCACTACCTGACTTTAACTCCCCCCAACACACAATCCCTAGAGGGACTGTCCCCACATTCCATTTTTTTTAAAGAGGGCAGCAGTCACACAACACAAGACCATCTTGGCTGAACTCACTGTTCTAAATTCCAGCAGTGAAATTCATGCATGAAATTAAACTCCAATAAAAAATAAATACAGTCACTTCTTCAGTTCCTTCTTCTGAAAGCCTGGATGGTTGTAGCTGTTGACTGGTGATCTCTTCAGTGGCCTAAGCTGGAAATATAAACTAATAAAGTCTGGGAGGAATTAACAATGGAAAAAATGACTAGTATTAAGAGAGACAATTACAATAATTGTTTGACCCCATCAGTTCTTTTCATCAAAGAGGCAGAAATGATCATTGTGGCCTGCATATATATGATTATTTATATCATATATTACCTCTTCTGAGAGGTACACATGCATACACGAGTGACTGTGGTCTTGTGCCTTTAACTCTCTGCACTTAGCAGGGAGAGAAGTGTAATTTAACTTTGCTTAGGGATGGCTTTTCAGTCCTGGTAGTAGTTGTTAGGAGGAGGTTCAAAGCTATAAAAGGGGAGCTCCAGTCAGGTTACTTTATTGTATATAATGGGTCTGATTCACCAGGACCAACAGTTCTACACCAGCTTAATTCCATTGATTTCAATGGTGGCATGCCAGCATAAAACTGGAGTAACACAGTGGTGAATCAGGCCTATGATTTATTAATTGATCACAAGCCAGATCATCAGCAGTTATAAATTAGCACAGATCCACTGAAGTCAATGAAGTTACACTGATTTATGCTAGCAGAGGATCTGCCTCAACATCTTCCTATATCAATGTGCTGATATATGTATACTTATATTAACATGAAATGCCTGGTGTGTGGTACATACATGAGACATTCAATTTCTATCTATCATGAACCTTTAGTTCCTTGCACCTTATATAATTGTGGACCTCTGTGCAAAGTAAATGCAAAGTGGTGTAAAAATATAATAACTCTGATTTGGTAGCATTTCATATCCACTTTGTACAGGTGTAAATGGCCACCAAGATCAAAGACAGTGGAGAATCAGCCCCCGTATTATATGTTTAGTCACATAGGGTAGAAATCGGCATCACTCAGTGGTGCGCAAACTTTTCCAATCACGCCTCCCCTTACCATTAACAAAATCTGTCCATGCCTCCCTCCATTACTGCATGGCTTCCTCAGCCCCGGAGCCTGGGCTGAAGGCGGAGCTGGGGGCGGAACTGGGGAAGAGTTGGGGCTAGAGGCAGAGTGGGTCTGGAGGCGGCGAGGGAATAAGGGCAGAGGTGGAGTGGACTGGGCCTGGAGGCAGAGCAGGACTAGGGGATGAGCAAGGCTGGGGCCGGAGCTGGTCTGGGGCAGAGTGGGGCTGGAAGTATGGCATTCCCTCCCCACCCCCTGAGGGGGCTGGACCTGGCCCTGCTGAACACCAACCATTCCTCCATGCTGCCTTGGGGGAAGCATACCTCACAGTTTGGGGACCACTGGCATAGCTCCTTTGATGTAATATCCATGCAGTTCAGTGCCTGGGGGGTTGCCATTGTGGGCTTCATATTTCAGTCCTTCTCCCCCTCAGTCTAGCTGCCAGATCTCTGGTGGTGCCAAGGGCTAGGCTGATCATCAATTTGGGGATCCAGAAGAGAGCTTTCCCACATTGAAAAATTGGCAAACTGCTGTGTGGATATTTTCACCTTCCATCTGGAAGGTCTGGCGTGGGGAGGTTTAAAATCAAACTGTCACAGCTTTGGCCGGTTCCTATGTGATTGGTGGGTTAGAAAGAGTTCGACGTGATGTCTCACTAATCCAGTGAACTGCCTGGGAACTGGTGCTTGGCACAGCAATTCATGGTGAGGGAAGATAGCTCTAAGTCTCTTACAGCTTTTGGCTCCCCTCATCTAAAAGCTCTCCTACTTCCAGTGTAAAGGAGAGAAGTGGGTTAGGACACTGGCCTTTAGTCAAAGTCCCTTGACAGGCTTGAGGATGTAGGGAGGCATGGACTTCACATGGACCCTCAGGTTTATAGACCACTGGGTCCACTAGTGCTAGTTGAGATCTGCACGGGAACAAGCCTGCTGAGAAGATTTGGGTGTTTACTTCAGTCACATAATAGTTTTAAATAGAGTCACAGTCTGCATTTCACCATATTATGGTGTCTGCATCTCATTGTTTCCATTTCCACATCAGGTATCTTCATGAGTATTTTCTTTAAGACTGAAGAAAAATTTATTGGGGGGGAGGGTCAATGATGGGAAAAGCAAAAAGAACCCATCAGCAAGAGATAATCACCTACAGAGGTCTGGTTTCTAGCTAGTTTTTTACATACTTCCCTTGATATGTGACTGATGATGGACCCTGGTGGAATTCCTAAAAGAAGACTTAAACAATTTAATGATCAAGGGGCCACATTTTTGGTGAAGCCAGGCAATGTATTAACAAAACAGCAAGTGCATTAGGGAAGTGCACATTCTATGTTACAAATTGTTTGTTAATTTTAAAAGCATTAGTGGCTGGAATGTTTGGATAGACTATGGAAAAATGAGATACCGGTAGCACTGTGTCCTGTCTGAGAAACATAATGGGTTGTTGTAAGTGCAGGATTTTGAACTTCAGATGGTGAGCTCAGTTTGCAAAAAGAACCATTTGTGCTTCTTTGTGGTTTATAGGCATTTTTCTTGGATTTTTAAAAATAGTTTATTTCCCTAGAAAGATTCATGTAAAACAGTCTGCATTTTCCCATATCCTGCTAAGCTGAATCATTTAGTGGCTTGAACTATAGTAGTTGAGGGACAATAAATTTCTTGCTCTAAGCACACATTCCCATTGGTTTGATCACCAATATCCAAAGCTATATTGGGTCGTTCAGCACCCAAACTTTAAAAGTTGATACAGTAATAGATTTATCAGAAGAAAAAGCACCATAAAGAAATGTCCATGTCTTGTGTTACACATTATTGCTCTAGATTTTTATAATTATATTTATATAAATATACTTATATAATTATATTTTATAATAGATTTTTATACTATTACAGTTGACAGAACTGGTGTTAGCAAATGGTACATAACCAATATAGAGGTCTGAAAATATCATTGGAAAGTCCACGAAGAATGACTTTCCTCTAGGTGGACTGGAAAAATCATTTTGTTAGTGTCATGTGATTGTTTTCACTAGATTTTTGCTAATGATCTAACTTTGCAAAAACTAACTGAATCTCTTTGTGACTACAGAAATATTAGCAGATGTGGCTTATGGCTGGTCATCATTCTTAAATCCCAGTTTAGACAAAGCAGAAATATTTTACTATAATACTCAAAGTTTATAACCTCATTGTGACATTCCTATATCATAAATTATAGAATTATCCTAGGATTTCCCACCATCATACAATAATTTAAGCCAGCTATGTAAGGGGAAGAACTGGGGAAAGAATTACAGAATAGAACACTTGTTAAGGACCATCTGGCTAATGACATGTTTTCTTCTGTGCATTCATGTCTCAGCATTCCATATACCTGAGACATTAAAGCATAGAGAAGTGAGCATTTAACCTGAAATAATAAATCCAATTCTTATCAGCTGCCAGGTGAAAAACAAACAAACCATGAAATACACTTAGTTCAATACAGGTTCCAAGGTTTCAGGCTTCAATTACTGAAAGGTATGAACAAAGCAATCAGTTAATAATAAGTTAAGTTCTAGCAGAATGAGTAAACAAGTGGGCAGCTTAGTTCTGCTGCACTTAACAGATGGCTGTAGTCTTCGTGTTGCCAGACAGGTTAGATTTCTCAGCACAATTTTCTTTTTATAATTACCATATATTTCCAGCTCTGTTGAAAAGGGTTGGCTTTGATACTTAGTAAAGTGTCTCGACGTGGACATTTTTTTTTTTAAGGAAGTGAATAAAAGTGACCTCGCAATGGTGCCTTACAAATAGTCCAACTGGCAAAGACCTTTCATGCAGATATTTGTTTTGGTGCAGCAAATTGGCAACAGTACCAAAGAACCAACAAGAGGGATAAGGAAGCCAGTGGATGAAATATGGAAGGAATATGAATTAAAAAACAAAATGAAACATCAGTTTAAATTATAAAAAAGAGCAATCCAGCTTTAAACAGTTTAATCCTGGCCCTTCACTCATAGGATTTTTCCAATGACAACATGGCATGAGCAACACTAAGTCCTTCATAAATCATATTGTAGGCAGATTATGGAAAAGAGCTCAGATCTTTCTAGTTCATGATTCATTTTGTGTGTGTGCACACATGTGTGTGCATGTGCTGAATGCTTAGGGCTTTATTCATGTAACTTTTTTATTATTATCATTCTATGCAGCCAAGAACAGCATTAGTTTACCTCCTACTCATCTAGTAAATTATGAACTACCTAAAATGAATTCACAAGGTTTAAGTTTCCCAAATGAGAAGTCTGTAAATGTTAAACCAATGAACGAAGTATTATAAAAAGAAAATAGTATCTATTATTTACACTCCTTCAAGCAAAACTTAGCACTTAAATTCTATGGAGATAGGTGCTAAAGAAAAACTAAGGGAGAGAGAGAGGGAGATAAAATCATCTTCTAGTCATTTGCAGCTTGAGCCAAAGACCAGTGCTGTACTCCCATTGGTCTTTGGATTGGGGCTCTGGTGCATTAAATATCTGCATTGATTCATTTGTCTACTTCAGAGTGTAAGTTGCTTAGAGTAGGGATCATGTGCCTTATATCTATGTGGGATTAAAATAAATCATGGGTTTCTCCCTTGAAGTCAAGGAAGTTATGCATATGAAACTGATATGAGTAAGATCGGAATCAAGCAGTATTCCCTTATATATTCTACTCACTGGTGGTAATGAATATATATTAAAATATTCATAACTGCAAAGAAAAATAAAGCAATGGCAAGAAAGGTCTCATTTACACCTCAAATTATTCAGTTTTATTTATGCAGTCACTCCATTACTTTCAGGAGTTACTCCTGATTTACATTGGCTTACATGAAAGAAGAAATAGGAAAAATGAATTTCAGGAACAGCTGAACGTGTAGTTCATTGATTTTGGGAATAGTTTACTTTCCACATAAGTAGATACAGGGAACAAATAGATACAGTCAGGACAATAGAGCAATGAGGCCACATGAGATTGTACCAAGACAGTGACAATAGGGTATGTACTAGATCAGTGGTTTTCAAACTTTTTTTTCCGTGGGCCACTTGAAAATTGCTGAGGGTCTTGGCGGACTGCTTAATAATCTTTCCAAATGTTGTTTGTACCGTTAGCTAACTATTTTAAAGCGCTTTGGATAAAAGTGCTATATTAAAAATAATAATAATTAAAAAAAATTGTTCTACAAATAAAAGCACCAACTCATATTTTAATATTAGTAGTCTTACCTTTCTAATTCAATGTATGTGCCCTCTCTCCCACACCACAGCAGCCCCCGAGCTGGGGCTGGGAAGGAGTGGGGGGTCTCTCCCGGGCAGCCGCAGCCCTGGAGCTGAGGGAAGTCACCTCTTTCTCTGGCCATCACAGCCCTGCATGTCCCAAATTCCCCCCAATTCCTCTTCTCACTCCACTGCATCCTCTCACCTACCTCTTCTCCCCCACCCCCAAGGCCACCACTTCACTTTACCTGTGCATCCTCTCAGGGGCTGGGCACCTAATTAGTGGAGCCATGCCTGTGTGGCTCCACTAATTAGGTGGGTGGCCCTTCATTCTCTCGTGTGTGGCTGCCCAGGTGCACACCTTAGAGAGACCTATCCGTGGACCACCTGAATGGAGCTCTCAGACCACTGGTGGTTCACGGATCAGTTTGAGAACGTCTGTATTAGGTTTTGATCACTCTGTTTTGAAAGCACCTCTCCTCTGCAAAGGTCCCTTTATTTTATGGACACAAGATGGGGAAGGTAATATCTTTTACTGGATATTCAATTTCTGTTGCTTATGGTATGTCTTCACTAGCAACGTTAAAGCGCTGTCGTGGCTGTGTAGTCGCGGCACCAGCGCTGGGACAGAGCTCTAAAGAACACTGTAAAAAAAAAATACACCCACGAGGGGAGTAGCTAACAGCACTGGGAGCACGGCTCCCAGCACTGGTGCACTGTCTACATTGCCACTTTACAACGCTTAAACTTGCAGCGCTCAGGGAGGTGTTTTTTCACACCCCTGAGTGAGAAAGTTGCAGTGCTGTAAAGTGGCAGTGTAGACAAGGCCTTAGAGAGACAAGCTTTTGAGCAAGCTCTTCTTCAGTTCTGGAAAACTAACTCAAAGTTCCACAGCTAAATATAAAGTTAGAACAGATTGTTTAACATAAGTAGTTAAAACATATTTCAAGAGAACATTCAAGGTGAAGTGGCCTGTTAACACCCCTCCAGTCATGGGAGGAAAGAAGGATGGGGGGAAGCAGCTGGGGGTGCGGGGGAGGTTGCTAGTGGGTTACAGATTGTAGTAATAATAAGCCATAAATCGGGTGTCTCTATTCAGTCCATGATTTTTGGTGTCTAGCAAAGTTATGAATTTAAGCTTGCGAGCTCGTCTTTTGAAAGTCATGCCTGCGGGAGGTCCACCGGAGCCGCCTGCTGCCCTCCCGGCAAAATGCTGCCCCAAGCACGCGCTTGGCGCGCTGGGGTCTAGAGCCAGCCCTGGTCATCTGTCCTTTGTTGTAAAGGATGAACAGAACCTCTAAAATATTATCTTCTGTATATCCACTAAACAGAAATCACTATTCAGCCAAACTGTTGCAAATGATCTACATAGGTCTCCATCCCACAGCTGCAGAAAAAAATGTCTCTTTGCAATGACACTCTTTCTTCGAGTTCTGAGCTACAGGCTGTGCAGGACGGATAACTAGGGAGGCACTGGTTTTGGGGGTGTACAAACTCTCCACAAGACTGAAGACCTTTTCCACAAGAAGGAATGCATTTAAAAAAAAGTTCATGGTGGGGTGACAGATATCAACATTTTCTTTTTTTGGACTAAGCTTTGTTTAGTTTCCATTAAGTAATGAGCTGTTAAATGATGTGCTGTTACAAGAAGAATCTGAAAAAGACACCTTAAAAACACTGATGGAAAGCATCGTCCTATGGGACAATTCCATTGTACATCCTGGTGCCAGGAGGCATTCCATCACTGATACGTGAACTTGAAATAGCTGAAGCTGAAGATTTGTTCCAGAAACATTCCTGACAAAAATGTTTTCCTGAAATACATAACGATTTTTTTAAACATTCCAATATTTTTACTGGTTTGGTAGCTCTGACATAAGGCATGAATTACAAACTTACAAGTAGACAGAATTCTGCCTGCCTTTTGATGGAAAAGTCAGGCACTGGTGATTTTTTCGAGACAGAACAGGGGAACAGGCAACATATATATTGTTTGCTTGAACTTCTTGCACTTCAGGGTGAACAATGCACAGGAAAAAAATATTCAGGGCCAGATTTTGATATCTTTATTCATCCTGGGTAGCACCTTATTTTGTAATTAGTTCAATTGACTTCAGTGAGACTATTTGTGAAGTATGGTACCATTCAAATGAGTAAGTATATCAGAATCTGACCCACCATAAATTCAGCTTGTTTTCCTGTTTGTTAATTGTCTCTGGACAGAACATAATTTTAACTAATTTTTTGCACCATATGAAGTTGTTCGACAGTTTTTTGTATGAAAAGCAATATGCCAACTATACACTACTTGTGACTAACAGATTTATTTGGGCATAAGCTTTCATGGGTAAAAAACATCGCTTCTTCAGGTGAGGTAAAAAGCATCGCTTCTTCAGGTGAGGTTTTTTTACCCACGAAAGCTTATGCCCAAATAAATCTGTTAGTCTTTAAGGTGCCACCGGACTCCTAGTTGTTTTTGTGGATACAGACTAACACGGCTACCCCCTGATACCTGACTACTTGTGAGACATTTGTTGTATTTGAGTACCCTATATTCACAATTCTATATTTCAGCTGTTGCCTCACCTAAGTCACATTATTTCTGTTCCCTGATGAGATGACTTTTAGAAACTATTTCTTGCTGCCTGAAATAGATTTTATTTCATCATGAAATAAATTTCATTTGATAATTGAACTAATCTGTTACAAGCCCATGCTTTACTCTCCATAGATATTATACACACACACACACACACACACAGAAAAGCAAATAAAAAGGGCTGCAAATACATTTGCTGAAAAGTTTGTAAATGTTTCTTCTCATTGTTTATTTGTTCAGCTCTACTCATATCATGCATTCTATATATTTCAAAATACACTAGCAATAATAGGGTAATAACGCTGAAGACCACATACCCATTTCTCTAGAACTGGTTACTTGAGAAGATTTGAAGCTAAGGCTTAGTATATTTCTGCATTTGTATTAGCCAGTGTTGTTTTAGTGAAACCACATTAGCAGTCCTCCTTTTTAACTCCAAACCAAAGGATGAGACTTCTCATTATATCAAGCTATGGATCCTTACACATATTACATTTTCTGAAACCATGCATGAGTGTACTTAGGAGAGGTTGGGGGGGTTGCCCCCTCAAATTGCAAGCCTCGGGCAGGTATGGAATTTGCCCCCAGTATGCAGATCCATTGATCTGACTGGATCTGACCCCTCTCCCCAAATATAGAAGTCAAACTATGCCTACAGAAACCAGGAATATGTGAACCTCAAAAGATTCAGTTTTTATATCTGGGTTATGCTTTTAGGCCCTTAGGTCTCAGAGTATATTAGAACCAAACCAAACCTCAATTTGTAACTAGAATGAAGTAGATTAACATTGAAATAGAACAGCACAAATGTTTGACCCTACTAAACAAATCACAATTAACCAAAAGGTTGCTAGAAATAAAAGGTCAGGCTGGATTTAGCCTTGGGTTTTGCCACCATAGCCCAGGGTGCAGGGATCTCAGTGGAGGAAAGTTGATTCAGAAGGTTTTTGCAGAGGTAAGCAGAGGAAGTGTGTGGACTCCTTGCACAGCTCTTAAAGTTAGTTGTGGAGGGGATGTGGCAAGAACAAGTCCATATTAAAGTATTGCTCAGGTACTCTTTCAGATTAAATTTCAGAGTGGTAGCCGTTAGTCTGTATCAGCAAAAATGAGGAGTCCTTGTGGCACCAGATGCATCTGATGAAGTGGGTTCTAGACCACAAAATAAATAAATTTGTTAGTCTCTCCTCATTGTTTTTTCAGATTAAAGTTGCTCTTCTCTGGTAGGACATCCAGAGAAGGGTGGCAGTGAACATATTGCCTGCTCCATCCCCTTGCAGGGCAAAGGGCATCACTGGCACAGCTTGTGAGATCTGATGTGAAATGGCAGAGGCTGCAAGGCTCCATTAATTTACAACTATCTTGGGCAAGAAAGGTATTAGTTAAGCATGATGAAATTAAAAGTGAAAATGTGTCCATTATAAAGACAATGGGCCAAATCATGAAGTGGTGTAAATTAGCATAGCTCCATTGACTATGCCAGTTTACACCAGCTCAAGACCCAGGGCCAGCTCCAGGCACCAGTGAAGGAAGCAGGTGCCTGGGGCGGCCAATAGAAAGGGGCGGCAGTCTCTCCATCGTTGGGGCGGCACGTCCGGGGCGGCAGCGGCAGCATTTTGGCGGCAGCTCAATCGGTCCGCTTCAGTCTTCAGCAGCAATTCGGCGGTGGGTCCTTCAATCCCTGTCTTCCTCTTCGGTGGCACTTCGGCAGCAGGTCAATCGATTTGGGGGGGGTTTTCCGCCACTTGGGGTGGCAAAAAAGCTGGACCCGACCCTGTCAAGACCTATCCCTAGGACTGAAAGGAAGCTATTGCCTTTAAAGGCCTGTATATACAACGGGCTGAGAGCCCTTCAGTTCTATCAGCTTCTATGGTCATTGAGGGTGCTCAGCACCTTACAGGATTGGGCCCTAAATTCCCACAGGGTCCTAATTTTGCTAGTGCTTTAGTTAATGATGAATTTAAAACTGAAATAAGAGAAACACTTGTCTAAATTAAAACCATTTTTCAACTGTCTGCACCCTCAAAAATATTTTTAAATATTATTTTCCTAATTTGTTTAAAAAATCTCCCTGCCAGACTATAATGGCACACTTTTAATTTTATGATGGGACAGTCTTGTGGGGAAGATACAGCATTAGGAGTCAGGCAGGCTGGGTTCTATTCTTGGCTGTATCATAAACTTTATGTGATCTTGGCAAGTCATTTAACATCTCTGAGACACAGTTTCCACATCTGTAAAATAGACTGGTGAGGCTAATGCTTCCTTCTTTCACAAGAGTGTTCGCCTTCCTCTGCAGCATGGGGCACGGGTCACTTGCTGGAGGATTCTCTGCACCTTGAGGTCTTCAAACTATAATTTGAGGACTTCAATAACTCAGACATAGGCTAAGGGTTTGCTACAGGAGTGGATGGGTAAGATTGTGTGGCCTGCGTTGTGCAGGAGGTCAGACTAGATGATCATAATGGTCCCTTCTGACCTTAAAGTCTATGAGTCTATGAATGTTTGTCAAGAATTTTGAGAGGAAGGCACTATAGAAGTGAAATGACATAATTATACTGGATTTTTTACATTTGGTGAGTGGTTGAGAACATTTTGTCTTCTGCCTTGTGCCTTTAGCATTCCGAAGGTGTCATCTATTCTCTCATTATTTCATTCTTTATCATCACATCAGGTTGCCATCCCCAGAAACCAATTACTTTTGTCACTCAAAAATGGCATTTTCACACCCATATGTTGATATTATTTCACAATAACATGAAGACTGATGCATTTCACACAGTACCTTATATATACTGTAACCAATGAGCCCGTACTATGCAGTCTCTTCCCATAGTTTCTTCTTTGCATTTTTGCATTTCAGATGGACCATGTTCCCCTTACCTTCTTTGCTTAAAAGAGGTTAAGTAGGGTAATGGTTCCACTTTGAAACAAACTGCTTTTTACCCTGGACATTTAGGTAATGGTTATACCTAAATGGTGATTCAGCAGTAAAGGGAAACAGCCTTTCCTAATCAGAAATTCCTGGGTGATCTGCCTTTGTTTTCATACTTAGAACTTTGAAAGCACTTGGTATGAACATTCTAAATTAGGAATCAGAATGTTCCAGGTTTCTGAGTACAAGTGTAAACTAAAAATAAGCACTTGTACACCACCTCACCAGCAAGTGAGCAAGAGAAAGACAGTGCAAGCCATTCTGGATCTGTTTTAAACTAGCTTGTTGAGGCTTCATAAAATCATTTTAGGGTTTTGTATACATATCTAATTAACCTCCCAACTCCACACCTTCCCTTTTCTTGAACTCTGTACAGTTCCCAAAGGTATACATATTAATCAAAGTTTTCAGAGTGGTAGCCATGGTAGTCTGTATCAGCAAAAACAACAAGGCGTCCTTGTGGCACCTTAGAGACTAACAAATTTAGCTTATGCCCAAATACATTTGTTAGTCTCTAAGGTGCCACAAGGACTCCTCGTTGTTAAAGTTAATCAAAGTTAAAGCTATAGCTAGTATCAGAGGGGTAGCCGTGTTAGTCTGGTTCTGTAGAAGCAGCAAAGAATCCTGTGGCACCTTATAGACTAACAGATGTTTTGCAGCATGAGCTTTCGTGGGTGAATACCCACTTCTTCGGATGCAAGCTTGCATCCGAAGAAGTGGGTATTCACCCACGAAAGCTCATGCTGCAAAACATCTGTTAGCTATAGCTAGGATAGGCCCAAACCAAAACACCAAATTCAAACATCCATAAACTTCCAGGACATTCAGATCCTAATCTGGCCTCTCTCTATACTGGGCCAAACCTAAATCCTGGAACCAAATAATCCTAGATTGGATTTGAATTTGCCAAATGTCCCTTATCTTTTAGAGTGGATGAAACCCAACCCTGAATTCAGTCACCAAAATCGGAGGTTTCTAAAATTCAAATACAGATCTGGATCCAAAACATATGGCCTGAGATGAGTTCATCTTTGTCTGAATAGAAATAATTTATGGCGTTTTGGATGCAAATCCATTTAATTCTACAACCTTAAGAAATGTGGTCTTTTATGTTTTGTCAGGAGTACTTAGAACACATGTAGAAATCTGCAGAACTCTAAATAAGTATAGAAATAAAAATTGGGTTTTCTTCATTTAATAATTTTTATTTTCAAGGGCTACTGTAGTAGTTGTGTTTGCCAGGCCAAACTTTTCAGGCATACAAAATTGTTCTCTTCAGGGGATCTTAGCTCTTCAGGGAATATAACTTTTGTCTCCAGAAAAATGCTACTTTTTCATTGTCTAGTGAAAAAAGTACTGAGATAATAAGTCAAAACTGGCTGTAACTTCTTAGTAAGGTGACCTTTGCTATAACAATATATCCCTGAAAAGGGAAAAGATAGTAACAAAATAAGTCTTAAATATTTAGCACTTGTTTCTATGTCCATTCTATCTTGCTCTTCATTGAATCTTAAAACACTATAGAGTTTACTATTCTACAGCATCCATCACATTATAAAATAAAACCAATTTGATCTGAACAGATCCAATACTCAGCATTACCTCTATTTCATCTGCTTCTCATTTTTCCAGGGTGGAACTCTCATTGTTTTTACTCGGACCAGGATTTCACCCCAATTAGAGAGACAAGGTTGGGGAGGTAATATCTTTTATTGGACCAACTTCTGTTGCTGTGAGAGAGACCCATGGATCTTGAAAAGTGCATTGAGGAGGTACAGATCATTGCAGCTGTGGAGGTATGTCTACAGGTTTTGCATCTGATATTATGGCAGTGTCTGGTGCTGCTTTGAGTTACTGCATCCTGATCAGTAACAAGCTTGCTTCTAATGATGAGCTTGGTGAGGCTGTTGGGTTGTCTGAAGGCCAGAAGAGGAGTAGTTGTGGGTGGTGTCGTCATTGTTGTGAAAGAATTATTTGAGGCAGAGTCAATGGAAGAACTTTTCTAGTTCTCCACATGTTCATATGGTCTCAGGTTCTGCAGTGGGACAGAAGTTCTGTTCCTTGAAGAGTACAGATAATTTAGCTCCAGTTAGAAGCTAATTATTAATCTTAATAAATTGATGATGTTGGGGTGTTATGTAGCATTCATGAGGTGGGTCCTGGTACCCTGGTTTCTCCCAGAGACGATGTTCTGTGGGTTGTAGTTGGTTCCACTTTTTGTTTTTTGTGTTGGATGGCCATCATCAGGTTTTTGTTATAGTTTTGAGTTTCTTGCATGATCTCTAGGTAGGTTTCTTGATTTTTTTCCCTTCCAGTGTGTGGGAGTATATGATTATTTCTTGCTTAAGGTGGCCCGTTCTGGAGTATGTGAGGTGTAGGAAATGGTTCCTTAGTTTTTCTGAAGTCCTTCCGCTGAGCTGTTTAACATATTTGGAGTTGTGTGTAGTGTTCAGAGGGTTATAGATGGTGAGTCCTCCGGGGATGATGTTTTGTTTCTTGCATTTGCTCAGGAAGTAGACATCACTCTTAAGTTTTGCTTCCTTTTTCTTATTGTTGCGGAATTACCATTTTACTGGAAGGTCAACTTTTCCCAGTGAAGATCACAGGGATTCAGAGCTCAGGCCTGCAAAGTACTGAGCATTCTGGCCCTGATCCAGCAAAGCACTTAAGCACAAACTTAACTTTAAGCACAAAAGTAGTGCCTATGACTTCAAACATGCTTAAAGTAAATCCCATGCTTGGGATCACAATGCTCAGTGCCTTGCAGGATCAGACCTCAGTGCAATTCAAGAGATTTTGTCACACAACTTCCATTCAGATTAATGGACAATGTATGGCTAAATCCCCTACACTCCTGGAAAATCTCAGTGCACATATTTTATGAACTGTATGGATTTGAACAATTTGCAGAGCTCAGCTTGAAGTGGCAGACATGATAAAAGTTGCTTGGGAAGCTTAAGAAAGTAAGCTTCCTAATCAACCAACAGTGGAAATGGTGGGTGCCTCTTAATTCATATGTACAGCTGGTTGGAAAAGGGAGAGGAGGGAAAAAATTGTGAACTGTTTAAAAAATACTCATTGCCATTTTGTTTTTGTCTAAATTCCCCCCCTCCCCCCAGCTCCATTCATAGACACTGTAAGATACACTTAAATGAAGTAAACTCTTACGCAAGGTCAAACCATGCCAAGCTAACATGGGGTAGAGTCCAAAATGTCTGTTAAGCTGCAATGCATATGACATCCTAGATATGCAATGTGGGCAAAGAGTTTGCCAAAAATGTTAATGTTGTGAAAAAATATCAGAGAGTGTTTGGTTTGGTTTGAATATATTAAATTTGTCTAAAAGAAAACAACAGAAAATGTCAACCAGCTACATAGGGGCTGGCTGGTGTCCAGCAAAAAAATTGTAGTGGCGAGGCCATTTATGTACAAATGCCAAAACCTGAGTGCCTTGTCATTGATATTTATGATACAATGGGAATGAGCCTTATTAAATACCACTGGAGGAAATTATGGTATTTATGTTACACAGAGTCCTGGAATGGAATGTATAGCAGTAATAATAAGCTAAATGTTTGGATAGTTACATTATAAGCAACTTCTGGTTTCAATGACACAAAAATTTAGACTCTGACTACTCTGCCAAGCCTGCCAGGTAGAATACATGTTTGAATAGTATTTACGGGAAAACAAAATGTAATGTTTAACTATCATGCATTGCTATGGGCTAATTGCCTTAGATATTGATCTCATCCCAGCACAATTCTCTTGGAACTGTATTGCAATGTAGCAAACTCGATGCATTGTTTTACACCATATAAAAATTTATCTTGGTGTCTGCTGAAATTATAAAGTAACTTATCTCAACCCTAGTAGGATTTATCATGCAAGATTCTGAGTGCTGCCCATGAGGTGCTCACAGGGTCAGCTCTAGGCACCAGTGTCCCAAGCATGTGCTTGGGGCGGCACTTCTCAAGGGGTGGCATTCCGGCCCTTTGGGGGGCACCTTTGCTTCGGCGGCAGCACTTTGGCTTTTCTTTTTTTTTAGCTTGGGGCGGCAAAAAACCAAGAGCCTGCCCTGGGTGCTCAGCAACCTCTGTTCCCCATCATGCTATAAAAGGCACTCAGCAACTTTCAGGATAAGGCCCATTGTGAACAAAATTGCCTTTGATTCTTACTGACTTTTGTATGAAGCTTCTTTCATAATGTAACATGAATTCCATATTTTAATGTAATTTGTCCTGACATCATAATGCCCTGTACTTTGTTATGAAAGCATAATTAGACCCTTTCATATGTTTATACAATTCATGTAAATTTGCATGGTCTGTGTAACATACCCATGTTCCTTATTTTTAATTGAAAAATGGTCCCCTTATTCTTCTCTTGACATAAATATTCTGTTCTATGTCACAACTTAATTCCTATAAACCACTGTGCTTTTTCAACTTATGTTAAGAAATAAATCAAGCGTGCTCTAGACATCACATTTTTCATCAAGTGTCTGGCATGCTTACTGCTTATATAAAAATACAGCATTGTTTAAAAGAAAAACAATGACTTTGTTGGTAGAATGCATTCACTTCTTTAAAGCAACAGTTTGCCCAGAGAAAAAGGGAAATTCATAAAAAGAACACCATTTCACAGGTTGAGCAACGAATCTCAGTTTCAAAATTCAGGGAACCACCAAATGAAGATAAGTTTACAATTTACATCTCTAGGGGTTATCGTATTTAGATGTATCACTGAAATACAAAATGCAACATTAATAAAAAACCATGTAGCATATGTATGTAGAATAGCATGAACTTCATAACACATCCAGTAGAACACAGTTACCAAGAAAACTGATCAACACTGAGACCATTTTCTGCTGTATTTTTGTGTACAAGTCCTACCTGTTGTATTCATTTGATTCCTCCTGATGAATCCTGGCTTTGGGCCTGATTCTCTTCTACTGCCATTGATTCCCGGTTAGTATTAGTGATCTGCTGGATTACCGCTGGACTGTCTGCTGTAGGTCTATGTCCTTTTCAGGTTCCACGTATAGAACATAGCTTGCAGGCCTAGGAGGCTGATCAAGTCTCAGCAAACATTTGTTTCTCATCTTATCTGGATTTATGCTTATAGTTTGGCCAGGAAGAAGAGGCCCAGCTCTGGATTACAAGACACCCAGAATAAACCAAACCAAACCAATCAAACAAACAAAAAAGTGTTTTTCCTCTCTTTCTTCAGTGAAAGGAGCTTGCAAAGGTAGCTTTAAGCTATTTTTGCTCTCCCTCACTTCTGGGACTTGTTAGGGGACAAACTGGCCTCTGGCATAATTTAGAGTAGCCTAAAGGCTGCTGTAAATAACAACTGGCTGCAACAATTCCCAAGAGGCTGTTCTACAGTCAGGGATTACTGGAGTGCAATGGCACTTCAGTTTATGCCCCTTTCCTCCCAGAATCATCCCTGGCACACGTTTACAGCATGGCCAGTAGGTAGCAGTCCCAAACCAGCTGGGTAGAGTGGCTTTCCACCTGTTTCATATTTCAGGATAGCACAAAACAGAGGACCTGATTTAGGTCTTACTATGTAGGATGGTGTGTAGGGTTTTTTGTGTTGTTTTATCTGTTAGTTTTGTGAGAGAGAGAGGGAGAGAGAGAGAGAGCAAACGCATGCACAGTGATTCTTGGGGAATTGTAGGGCTGGTAGGAATGTTGAGAGGTCATCTTGTCCAGACACCCCATGCTGAGGCAGAACCAAGTATGACCATCCCTGAAAGGTGTTTGTCTAACCTGTTGTTAAAAACCTACAGAGACTGAGATTCCACATCTCTTAGTAACCTATTTTAATGCTTAATTATCCCTATAGTTCAAAAGTTTTTCTTCATATCTAACCTAAATCTCCCTTGCTGCAGATTAAGCCAATTACTTCTTGTCCTACCACCAGTGGACATGGAGAACAATTGATTTCTATCCTCTTTAAAACAGCCCTTAACATGTTGGAAGACTATCATTATATTCCTCCCTCAACCATCTCTTCTCAAGATCAAACATACCCACTTTTTTTTTAACCTTTCCTCATAGGTCAGGTTTTCTAAGCCTTTTACATTTTTGTTGGTCTTCTCCAGACTCTAATTTGTCCACATCTTTCTTATAATGTGGCACCCAAAACTGGACACAATATTCTAGCTGAGGCCTCACCTGTGCTGAGTAGAGTGGAACAATTACCTCCCGTGCCTTAGATATGACACCTTTATTAATTCACCACCGAATGATATTAGCCTGTTTTGCAACTACATCTGATTTTGCTTATTCAATTTGTGATTTGTTATAACCCCCAGATCCTCTTTAGTAATACTACCCTCTAGCCAGTTATTCCCCATTTTGTAGTTGTACATTTGATTTTTCCTTCGTAAGTGTAGTACTTTGCACTTACCGTTATTGAATTTCATCTTGTTGATTTCAGACCAATTCTCCAATTTATCAAGGTCATTTTGAATGATGATCCTGTCCTCCAGAGTGCTTGCAACCCCTCCCAGCTGGTGTCGTCTGCAAATTTTATAAGCATATTCTCCACCCCATTAGCCAAGTCATTAATTAAAATATTGAATAGCAACAGCCCCCTGTGGGACCCCACTAGATATGCCCATCCAATTTGACCATTGATAACTACTCTTTAAGTACATTTTGTCAACCAAATGTGCACTCACTTTATAGTAATTTCATCTGGACCACACTTCCCAAGTTTGCTTATAAGAATGTCATGTGAGGCAGTGTCAAAAGCTATCCTAAAATCAAGATAAATCAGATCTATTGCTTTTCCCTATCCATTAGGTAAGTAATCCTGTCAAAGGAGATTAGTTTCAGAGTAGCAGCCGTGTTAGTCTGTATCCGCAAAAAGAACAGGAGTTCTTGTGGCACCTTAGATTTATTTCAGCATGAGCTTTCGTGAACATCCGAAGAAGTGAGCTGTAGCTCACGAAAGCTCATGCTGAAATAAATTTGTTAGTCTCTAAGGTGCCACAAGTACTCCTGTTCTTTTTAAAGGAGGTTAGGTTAGTTTGGCAGGATTTGTTCTTGACAAATTGGCTGTTCCTTATCACCCTATTGTTCTCTTGGATGGCTTAGTCATGAATGAGGCCTTGTAGTTCTATCTGCCCTATCCCAGAGCAGCCTGTAAGCACAGCTGAGCCACAGCAGGGCCACCTGGTTGACCACTCTACCTGACTAAGTCAGCAAACCTGCTCTTAAACCCAGCAGCATCAACTGATCTCTGGCTGCTCAATACACGTGCCTGCCTTATTTCTAGTCTGCTCCAGCCCTGCTTAGTGCCTGATACTGGCTATGACCACCCTTGTCCCAGTTCATGACAGCTATATAGAAAAGGAGTGTTCTACACTATGATATAAAGGCTGTTTGGTTTGGGCTTAGCTTGATTTTTTGGGCAAGCTACATTGCACAGCTGGAGTACTGCAGCTTAGAATGCTCAATTCCCAGTTCCTAATAGCTGGAACCTGCATCTATCCAGCTGCAAAATCCATATGGTACACAGTTGTCTTGGGGTATTGTGCATGGTAAGGCAGTCATGTCTCTGAGCATTAAGTATCCTGTGGATTAAAACCTGAGCAGATCCTCTATTGGTGCAAATTTTCAGAGCGAACATTATGTCAACTGAGCTATACAAATTTATACTAGCTGAGGACCTGCCACCTGGGCTTTAAAATACTTTTCTGAAGTGACTGGGCAGCCAGCAGTGTTTGCAAAGCACAGATGAGACATTATTGTACTTCATTGTTAAAGAGCTGTTCTATTATGTGCTCTCCCTCCGTTAAAGTTAATGGAGTTACTGCAGATTTACACTAGTATAGCTGAGTGTAGATCCACGCTGTAGTCTTTGTCCTAATTCCTGAATGGCTGACTTCACTTTTTTCAAAGTGTTGTAATTAGTAAACCACATGTCTATTTTATAGTGAAGATTAAGCTTAGAATTTACATTTTTAATGCCTACATATTCCAGTTTTAATATTAAATGTCAAAATTTAACAGACTTCTCTCTTTAGCTGTAAAACAAAAAAAATTGCTCTTTTTTATTTTGTTTAGGTACAGTATAAACAGGCCTTGGAATGTAGACACCAATCTGTACTAGGGGCAAATGAACTCTGAGCATGTTTTCTTAAATGTGTCAGAGTTAAAAAGCATCTGTAACTAGCACCATATGATAAATCTACCATAAGCTAGAACATTTCAGTAACTCTGGGACACCAAAAGTACTGTATATTGGAGTCAGGGTGGGGAGGGGACTAACTGTTTACTCACATGCAGAGTATTAGACCGATCACCAAATTTGGAGGAAGTTACCCCCTAGCATACTGTAAAGGACTTTTGGGGCTATTTTATTATGGTATTTCTTTTCCCCAGCTCAGGGTGAGTGAACTGAGGGGGGTCTTCTTTTGGTGGGCTGGATAGAGTACTGGGGACATTGGATCTATTTGTACTTCAGTATTTATTTTATTAAATTGTGCCTTGATCTTCACATAGGCACTCTTTAGTAGATTTTTTTTTTTTTTACAATATATAGAAAATATCTGGCAAAACCTTCTTAGAGAAATATTCACATTATGGCAAGTTTGAAAATAAAAGGAAAATTACACTATATTTCATACACTTGTTGGCCCGTATTTCTTCTTTTTCCACTAGTGACTTCAAAGCATTTGTATTTTGGTTAAAATCAGTCTGAGATTAATATTATTTTATGTATAAGAGCAGTGATGGCTCAGTGGGGAGCTGCTCTTGTGATCTCTCCCCCACCAGGCACTCTTTCCAAGTGACAGGCCTTGACCTGAACTCTCTCCAGTGTGGAACTCTGCATTCATCCCACTTTAGACTGGATCAGTAGGCTACACCTCTTCCCACCGACCTGACATAGTTACAGGGCAGTGCCTGATATCCCCTTCCAGCCCCTCATGGGTGCACCCTCAGGTTTTGCTAGCTTCACCTGTCTCAAGTGGAGTGGAACCCCAGAGCTCTACCACACTGGACTCTAAGGTGGCACCCTCTTGTTGCCAACAATGTTATTGTGGCAGCTTCTGTGTTAACAGAAGTTCTTTCTAGGAGCAAAGAGGAAGGACAGTGTTCTAATCTCTTAGGTAGAAAAGTGAGGCCTTGTAATCAGCATGTCAATGATTAGAAATGAAAGAGGGAGCTAAACATGGGATTTGAAGGAGACCAGTGAATGTTTAAAGGATTTATCATCCTTTTTACACAAAGATATACATCAGAAAGAAACAGAAAGGTAAGAATAGACCCTTTAAAACAAAAAAGGGATGTATCCATGACCTACATTTGCTGTGCTTGCCTGTGTAGTGCAGGGCACAAAGAAGTGGGGTAGTAATTAATGGTATAAAGGCATATAAATCTGTTGGCATTGATAGGTTAGAGCAGCGGTTCTCAAACTTTAGCAACTCAAGGACCCCAATTTTTATTTAAACATTTTTACAGACCCCCAAGGCCCCCGATCAGCTCCAGGCCCTGCCCCCACTCCACTCCTTCCCCCAAGGCCCCATCTCTGCCCCTCCTCTTCTCTCCCTTTCCCCAAGTGCACCCCGTCCCTGCTCCTCCTGCATGCTGGGGAACAGCTGTTCACCAGTGTGCAGGAGGGACTGGGACGGCAGGGGAGGAGTTGATCCACAGACCCCAGTTTGAGAAATGCTGGGTTAGAGTTTTTAAAATAGTTTAAGGAGCAATTACTCCCCCCCACCCCCATCTAAAATCTGAATGACATAATACCAGTTTTGAGAGAGGAGCTCTCTCTGATAGAATGCAAGATGCTTCTCTTTAACTGATTTTACTGATGGAAAGGCATTACAGAGCCAGTTCAGACAGCACTATCAAATCTAGAGCTGCAGGAGACACCCAGCAGGTCCTCTTGGGGAACAGGGAGCCAACCAAGGACAGATTGAAAGGATGTGTGCTATTTATTGTTCACTTTCCAGTACCATGTGGTGTGGACTGTGGAATGTGACCTTCTTCATTATGGAAGAAAATGCTGTGACAATAATTTGAGCTCTCTGGGGAATCAGGATGTTTCTTCTTTATCAGGAGTTCTGGGAGGGCACATCACAGGTTCCTGGGGCACCTAGAATTGGCTATTGTCAAAAGACAGGATACTGGGCTAGATGGACCTTTGGTACCGTCTGACCCAGTACGGTCATTCTTATGGTCACCATCCTCTTCTCTGACAGAAATTCTTCACCCACTCTTCTCCCCAGCTGGTTAAAGATTAGGAATCAATTCAGTAAATTTACCAGACTGAGTCAGATTAAAACATTTTTTTTTGAGCCGGATGTTGATTCCTGACTGACACTAATGATGCTGTAGCTTTAAGGTTAGTACAGAGACTTCAAGTGTCAGAATCACCAGGCAGCCAGCTGAGGCAGGAGCAGATGCAAGCTGGAGCAGGGACTAGTTAGTGTGGAAATGAGCATGGTCTAGAGTGGGAGCCGGGGCAATCTGTCAGAATTACCAGGTAATGGGAATGCTTCCAGCCAGACAGTGATGTTGAGTGGATAAGAGAGACTGATTCCTTTAGGAGCCTATATACTTGCGTTGGGATCATTTGGATGGGTCCTTGTCTGTGGATGTGCTGAACCCTGGTTGAATGGGATGGGGCCTATTACAAGACCTGAGGTACTTGCTTCTGACTCATCATGCTCTCTGGCTCAGGGATGACTTATCACACCAAGTTTCCATTTTTTCTTCTTTCAGTTAAGTGTCTATGAATAATTAAAATACAGGCAGATTTTTTTTTCATTGTTTTAGGGCAGCTGCATGTCAGGCCACAGAGTCAGTATTTTAAGTCTGGTATATTTCCTTGACTTCACTCTATGAATTAGATTGTATGAAAGGAATGCAAACAGGTGTACTCTGTAGAAAAAGTCTTTGATGGAATTACACAGAATTATACCAGCTGGAGATCTGACCCATATATCAACCTGATTTTCTTCTTTCTTACTCTAGTGTAAATTATAAGTCATTGAACTAACAGTGATGTAGAACTAATTAAGTTGAGAAAGTACATGATGGTATATAGTGGTATAAAGGCTTTATAGGCATAGATAGCAAATGGTTGTATTATTTGCATAGTGAGTGGTTTGAATTAATCCATAAACTCAGAGCACAATGCTGCAAATATATCAAAAAATTTTGTTTAGCCTCAGTACTGAACCATAAATCTCTCTCTGGTAACCTAGGTCTCTGAACTGTAAATGTGCCTGAAACGCAATCCATTTTCACTCATGGCTCAATCCAATCTTAAATGAAACAGTCTAGGTTTATTGAAAGGTTTTGGTATGGTAACAATCCTGAATTTCATCTGGTTTGCGGGGGTGCTCTAGAAATTTTGGCAAGCTCCAAGAATACTGTATGTACTATCTAGCAAAAATAATTGCAATGTTTTCTGTACTCAGGGAAGATGGTTTGGTGTTTTATGTATTCACAGGAAGTACCACTAGTCGAATCTTGGGAAAAAACCCACAAGATGTCACTGCATTCATTTAAACAAGAAATACAAGAGTTCAAGGACACCATCATGGTGCATAATTTAAGGAAAAGACTAATGTAAACACGACTTGCAATTGCATTAAAAATGCTTGCTCTTGCTTCACTGAAGCATGTATAATGTAATATGGCAGCACATAATATACTCCCTTTCCTCTCTTCTCTCAGATTCCCTTTGCTGATTAACAAAAACATATCGTAGATTTAAAAAAATAAAAACGATAATCTAAATTGCGCTCTTACTGCTCTTATGAGTTATAGAATGTGTAGCTCATTCTCTACAAACCACAATCTGTGCCCACAAACATCTTGCAAATGCAGTTTAAGGGGGTGTCTGTACTGCATCTGGAGGTATAATATTCAGCTCAAGTAGACATACCCGAACTAGCTCTGATCAAGTTAGTGTGCTAAAAATAGAAGTATAGCCTCACTAGTGAGAGCAGTGGGACTGGTTAACAATCCTGTCTGAGACCCTAGGTATGTACTTGGGAGGCTAGCTCCTCCTACAGCTCATGCTGCAGCAGCTACACTTCTACTTTTAGCATGCTAACTGGATCAGAGCTAGTATGGGTATGTCTGCTCAAGCTGGAAATTACACTTTCCAGCTCCAGTGTAAATATACCCTGAGAAGCCAGATTTGAAAATATGTCCCTCAGAGTCCTGGTAGACACTCCATCTTATTCTTCATCCCATTCCTTATGCATGCTAACAGCTTGTTAGGTTTCTTTTATTGCAGCTGCACACTGAACAGAGGCTTTCATTAGCTTTCTACTATGATACCCAGCTCCCTGTACCTTAGCAGTACAAGTAGTTTAAATTTTTCCCCTCCATGTGCATTACTTTGTATTTGTTGACACTGAACTTCATTTGCCATCATATTGCTGATTCTATTAGCTAGTTTAAGTTTCTCAGAAATTCCTCAAAGTCCTGTCTAGTCTTGACAAACCTAAAAAACTTTGCATCATCTACAAATTTTGCTACCTCACTACCCTCGCTTTTAAGATGATTAATAACTATATTAATCAACACAGGAACTCGTACAGAACTTTGAGACACCCTGCTGTTGACCTTTTGCCATGATGAAAATTGAACATTTAATCTTATTTTGCTTTCTGTCTCCTAACCATTATTTTGATCCATGATAATACTTTGCATCTCACCACACAATTACTTAGCTTCTTTAGTAGCCTCTTGTACGGGATGTTGTCAAAGGCCTTTTGGAAGTCTAAATAAAGGATAACTGGTTGATATAATGTATTTATTATTTTATTGACCGAATTCTTTGAATATGAGAGACACTTTTCTTTTTCAGAAACAACACTGGTTAAAACCTATTATCTCATGATCTTCCAAGTTTTGTTGTTATATTTCAAATTTTTGCTTCAACCTATTTGCCAGGTACAGGTGTAAGACTTATTGGAGTAAGATGCATCTAAACTCTTAAATATCCTCCAAATCGCTGAACTAATGGCTGTTTTTAATAAGCGGTTGCATATTTTTGTTATCAGCTCAAACCAGAGTTCCTTCAGAATTCCTGGGTGAATGACATCTGGCCTGGTATGCAGTATTGTTGTAGTCGTCTTGGTCCCAGGATATTAGAGGCAAGGTGGGTGAGGTAATATCTTTTGTTGGACCAACTTCTGTTGATGAGGGAAGCAAGCTTCGAGCTTACACAGAGCTCTTCTTCAGGTCTGGAAAATGTACTCAGGGTCTAACAGCTAAATACAAAGTGGAACAGATTGTTAAGCATAAATAGTTAACATATATTTCAAGGGGCTATTCAAGATGAAGTGCCTGTTAACACCCTTTCAGGCAGTAACGTACTGCATTTAAATTATTGTATGCAGTGTAGTTGTAGCCATGTCAGTCCCAGGATAGAGACAAGGTGGGTGAGGTAATATCTTTATGGTCCAATAAAAGATATTACTTCACCCACCTGTTCTCCGCTTTTTAATTATCAGTTTGCTCTAGCATCAACTTTTGTGACCCCCAACCTCTGACACTACTTTGTTACTAGAAAAAAAAAAGCAGAATTACTATTGTGTAACAGTCACCTCAAAGGAAGGAACAATAGGCATTCGGATAGCTAACCTTACCTCTACCTATGCTGCAGATCTGATCATGCAAAGGTACTGGAAATACTCACTTTACCTGATGGAGTATTTTCAGCTTCTCTTTATTCACAGTAACACGAAGCCCTTTGCAAATGCTAACTGAGCCTCACAATACTCCTGTAAGGAAGCAACCTCTACCATGCTATTTTACAAATGGGTACGTGGAAATAGAGAGGATGAGGAGCTTGCCTCAACCACAGAGAAATCAGTGTCAGAGACATATTAGCGTTCAGGCCTTCCTGGCATGCAGACCTATGCTGAAATCATTAGATCACCTTTTTTTTCTCACCACTTTTAAATAAAAATGGTATCTGCTGTAGCATTCTGGAATGTGCCTTGGAGCTTGAAAGTCCTTGGGAAAGTTTTTTGCAATATATCGCAGATAAACAGAGTGGCAAAAATTTGCAGAAGGGTTTTATGCTTCTATCTATGCGTGTTCAATTTGTGTCAGCTTATACCTGATTCTCAGTGGTCCTGAAGACCCATATCCTCCGGAGATGCAGATCTTCACTGCCTCTGAGAATCAGATACAAGGTATCTCAAGTTGGGCCCCCAAAATTTGAGGACAACAAAATGAGTGAACCCTTCTGAAAATGTATCTGTATGTTTATTGTTTGTTTGTACTAAATAGGGTGTAATCTCCATGGCCTGACATTCTCTCTCATTTATTTGAGCATTCTGCAGCAAGGTTATATTTCCATGAGCGCTCACTGTGCATATATTTCCCTTGAGTCAATTCTTAAGACAGCTCTTCTAATATGGTTTTGAGTTCAGCGTGTTTGCCACCTTCTTTGCAGAGTTATAGTATCAAATTAACAATCACTGGTCATTGTGCTAAAAATGAGCTTTTCCTAAAGGAAAATCTATTCAGTATTGTTAGGGAGAGTAATGTTTAGTAAGTGCTTGAGAGGCAGATTGACTGGAGACAAGGCACAGCACCTATAAACTCTACTCAACTCAGAGTTCAGCCTCTGGAAGCTTCTGGCTCGTAGTGGGCATTTAAAACACAGTAATTACAGTTTAAACACAATTTTCAAACGCAATTCCATGCTAACATTACATCACTTCATTAGCATAGTCATTTCCTTGCTAGTAACACAATACTTATCCTTAAAGGGGGGATTTTTAAAAAAGATTTTATTTAAAAACAAATATTGTTTTATCTTTATATATAACCTTTAGCTGTACAGTGTAATGTATACACCAATGTGTTCGAATAATCCTGTCAAACTAATCATTTAGTCAAAGAATCATTTTATTAAGGTAATGTAACACATAAAATATCAAGGCATGTGGCTGATTGGCTGAAAAGAGGAGAAGGCCCTTGATCAAATCCTTTAAGCTGTTCACTGAGGACTGATCGTGAAAAGGGCCGGCTGGGCACCTTCAACTCCCAGAACATTTCAGGGTCAGGGTTAAACAGTCAAAGGAATAAAGGTCCAATAGAACAAAGTGCTGTGCACATTCTGGGCTGTGTGTGCTGAGATCTCCCAGTTCTCCTCAATGTAAATGGGAATTGAGGATGCTCAGCATCTTGCAGAACCAGGCTGTAACTGCACTACATTCAATTGCATAATCTCAAGTGGAAGAGAACATCCGTCCCCCAATAGCTGCAGGCACAATCTGGTTTTGTGTCACTATATGCCAACAGACTGGAGCAAGAGAAGCTCCAGTGACATCAAATGTTGCTTCAAAGAGAAAATGAAGTGTATTTAACCATGTTGGTTTTGCCTTTCTGCACACGTTGAACAGCTACAATTAAAGGGCCTTTGACCACAACAATTTTTATTAGAATAGCTTCTCTCACAGCTGCTGTCTTCTCAGACTTTACATCGTTTTCACTTACCAGCTTCTTTGGGGCATATTCCAAACTGGTTATGGGAAGAAAAAGTACCTCTAATCCTCCTGATTGCTATTAACCAGTCACCTTATTCCTTTTTGTTAATTTTAACAATAACAACAAGGATGTTTCTTGGGTGGTTTTCAGCTTCTGTCCCCAGGATGAATGGCTAGGTGCAGCTATACTGCCCTCTGCTTTACCAGCAACTATTTCTATTCATCTTTCAAAGCATTTTTTTCAGCACACTCTCGCTGAGAATCATGAACTAGCTCTCTACTTGATAAAGATTTCTATCTTTTTTGGTGCGGAAACAAAAGGTCTGGAACATAGCATCTGGCCCAGGATCTTTTTAGTAAATCTAACCTAAAAATCTGGAGTTTTTACCAAGTGGAAATGACCATTGAGCAATTTTGCACTGTTTATAATTCAGAGTGACTTCTTATTAACATTTCTAGTGCTTGTTGGAAAATAAAATGGTGCTGTGCAGCATTGCTGGGGCAATAGTTAATTTTAAACAACTTCAAATTTGTCTGTCTACTTAATTTTTCCTCTTGTGACTTTCAATTAAGGTTGTTCCTTCTGACACTTGATTAAATGGCTAGCAGAGCATGTGCCCTCTTCTAAAGAAGCAAATGGTTACTTAGAATGCTTTAGGAAATCTATCATGTAGTGCAGAGGCGGGAAAACTTTTTGGTCTGAGGGCCGCATTGGGTTTCGTAAATTGTATGGAAGGCTGCTTAGGGGAGGAGGTCATGGCCCAACCCCCACCTCCTATCCTCCCCGTGAACTCCTGCCCCTGTTCCCTGACAGCCCCTCTGGGACCCCTGTCCCATCCACACACCCCCGCTCCCTGTCCCCCACAGCCCCAGACTCTCACCCGCCCATCCAACCCCTCCTCCCTTGATCCAGGACCGCAGCCCCATCCAACCACCCCGTCTCCCTGTCCCCTGACAGCCCCCAGACTCTCACCGCCCCATCCAACCCCTCCTCTCATTCCTGATAGCCTCCCCCAGGACTCCAGCCCCATCCAACCACCCCTTCTCCCTGTCCCCTGACTGCCCCCGGAACCCCTGCCCCTGACTGCCCCCTGCCACCCCATCCAACCCCCTTCCTTCCTGACTGCCCCCCTGGGACCCCTGCCCCCATTCAACGCCCTAATCCCCCCCCGACCACCCCAACCCCTATCCACACCCCGCCCCTGACCACCACCTTGAACTCCCCTGTCCTCTATCCAACCCCCCCGCCACTCCCTTCCCCCTTACCATGCTGCCTGGAGCACTGGTGGCTGGTGGCGCTACAGCCGTGCTGCCCAGCTGGAGCTGGGCCATGCTGCCACCACCGCCGCCAACACCACACAGCTCAGAGCACCGGGTCAGGCCAGGCTCTGCAGCGGCGCTGCCCCAGGAGCTCACAGCCACGCCACCCAGACTACCATTGAGCTGGCGGCGGAGCGAGTAAGCTGAGGCTGCAGGCAAGGGGGAACAGTGGGGTAGGGGCCGGGGGCTAGCTCGGGGGCCAGGCAGGATGGTCCCGTGGGCCGCAGGCCATAGTTTGCCCACCCCGATGTAGTGGAACTATGTAAATTCACTGATACAGTGTACATTGAAGAAAGTTAATCAAAACAACTTCTGTTATGATTTGCAAAGGCAGCTCTCAGGAGACAGATGCTCTGAGGGCTCAAAGAAGGGCATCCAAGTCAAAAATCAAACTCAGGAACTAGTGGTAGAAAAAAATGCTAAAGTAAGACAAATGAACAAAAGAATAAACACAACCCTTCTGAGATCTAAGCGGGGAACTGACAGAGAAGGAAAACAGGTTATACAAATCCAGAATGACACAAATATGTTTCCATGGGATCCTGGAATTCAAAGCAGATATGTTTCTAGAGTTTGATGAACTCAATAAGTGGGTAAGAATCTCTTGTTTCTTTATACTAGTTATAAATGTCAGTATAGTTTGTAGGAAAGTCTGTCTGCCTCCACCTATATACATGTGTACACATGCATACACTCTCTCTTTCTCCTTTAAGGAATAAAACACGTTTGGAATTCCTGGAAATTCAAAGTTAAGGTTACACTTAAAAAAAAAGACAAAGATTAGAAAGCATGGAAGTGCAGTCATCTAAGCATCTGAACACTGCACCTGTTTCCATCCACAGCGCAGTCTAAAACTCCAACTTCAAAACTCACAAACTCACTGGACTACTATTTATATTACAGCAGTCCTCAACCACTATCCAGGTCCCATTGTGCTAGGAATTGTGAAACTTGTATACTAAAAGATAGAACTAACAGTCTAAATTTACAAGAAAGACAAATTGTAAGAGGGGAAACAGAGGCATGAAGAGGTAAAGTGTCACACAGCAGGGCAGTGGCATAGCTGGAAACAGAACCCACCTCTCCTGACTCTCAGACCAGTGCACTGCCAGTGTCATCTTAACTGCATCTCAGATCATAATTTCTTTTCCCACTAAAGCAGCATTTGAAGCATTCTATCACTCCCAGAAAAGTACTTATGCTTTCTTTAAGACAAAGTTGCTAGTAAAAGACTTACCAATTCAGAACAATGATTTGTGATGATTCCCCAAAAGCATATATTATGGATTCCAGTGTCAAATGTTGTGATCTAGGCCTGGTTGATACCTAACTCCTAGTTATGTTGCTCGGCGAAGGGGGGGGGGGGAATTCACGCACCTGAGCAATGTAGTTAAGCTGACCTAAGTCTCAGTGTAGACAGCACAAAGGTGATGGAAGTATTCGTCCATCGATCATGCTACTGCCTCTTGGAGGGTTGGATTAATTACATAAATGGCAAAACACCTTCTGTCACTGTAGCAAGTGTCTATGTTACAGTACTTTAGTGATACTTTGTATCAGCTGTAGTATAGACATAGCCTCATAAGTCTACACATGCAGATACTATAAATCTGATCCCAGAGTCTATGCCAACTGCTTTGCACTGTTCACATCCAGTGTGTGTAAGAGAAATAGCTGGAAGGCATAGAACTGATACCCACCCCTGGGTGGAAGGGTGGTCCTAGGAGATTGGGTAGGTGACCATACCATCCTTATGCCTCAGCAATCCCTGGCCATTAGAATGGCCTTTTGGGGATATAGGCAGCAGAATGTAATTTAGAGCAGCACTGAGGATGCTCTAAATGACAATGGGGACAAGACCGGCCCCAACCCAGGCCTCACACTGGAAGATTGCAGTTGTAATTTTATCCAGCTTCCCTTCTTTACCCTAATTGTACCAAACATAATGTGACTGCAGTTGAGAATATGACCCATATCGGGATCTACAAACCTCCTAAAGGGCCCAAATCACAAGATGTTAAGCACATTCAACTCTCAATGTTTGTCCTTTGAAAGTATCTCACTACTCTGACTGCAGAGACAATGCTTGCTGCTAATCTGTATACCTCTAAAAACCACTGGTTTCCTAGAGGAGTTGACTGAGATGTCTGATATAGTGATGAAATTCCCAATTCTTATTTTCCTGAGAAGCATCAACACCCATGGTGACAACTTCCTTGATGCAATGGCCCCAAATCTCTTCTCCACACTTTCTGAAGATAATCTTAGAGAACCCCCACATACAGCTATTTATGTCCTGGAACTTATTCTGGACTGCCTGTGGCTCCAGAGAAGCCCCCTGTGATGGAGTAACCACCACTTCCTCTAGACAGAAATTAAAACCTTCCTGGTCTTCAAGTAAGAAGAAGCAACCATAGTGGACTGCTGCTGGAAGCTCAAAACATCCTTCCAGATAACTCCACCTTTCCAAAAAGCTTTGGGATAGAATATTTAGTAAATCTGGTAAATTTAGTAATGATTTGGTTAATCATTAGCCACAGCCATTAACTCTCTGGGACTCAAGAAACGCCTCCCTCTCCATCACCCCAATAGATCTCCATGGTTCTCTGGTGACCTGTGACAGAAGCAGAAAGGAAGAAAACCCAAGCATCAGTGATGCCCTGGCTGTGGAATAAGCAAAGAAATTCTTCTTCTCCTTCACCATAGCAGCTCACTAGAACATCTCCACTGAACTATTCTGGACCATTAACCACATTGTTAGCCCCAATGCCTCCATTTAACTCCAGAACCCAGCACATCCTACTGTGAATTATCAACCCACTTCTCAGAGGAAATCATTTTAATCTGAGATGGCCTTTCAGGACACCAAGAACCATTCAACAAATGAAGGCTTGATGACATGGTGCCTTCCCCTATAGCCCCTTCACAAAGCAGGACAACATCCTAGAAGCACTACAGGAAAACTGAGCCATCACCTGCAACTCAGATCCATGCTGTTCTTGGCTAGTGAAAGAGTCAAGAATATCTCAGAACCACTACTAGCTGAGATCACCACTACCTTCTTTAGAGGGAGGAAACCTACCTCACACTTTAGAATGCCATATTCTGACCAACATTTAAGTTTAAGAGATCATCACTTGGCAAAATTGACCTCTCTAACTAATTCCCAGTAACCGCCCAATCCTGATCAGGGCCCTAGAGTGTTAAGTAATGACAAATGCCTTGTTTGGCTGGAGTTGATATAATCAAAGCTAAACAATGACTGCTCTGTTTTGTCTTGCAAAAGAATATACTCAAATGCACTCATCAGTATAAAATGACTGCTGTGTAATCATATGTTAAGTCTGTAGAAAGTGGAGATTTTTAAGGAAGATTTTTTTTTTGCTAGCCCAAGTTTGTTTGTTTGTTGTTTACAGAGAAGACAATTTTGTCTGAAAACATTTCCGGATGGATTTCTTGGAAAGAATTAGAATTCTTTTCTTTTAACAACAGACAAGACTTGAGTTGACAATTTGATCCTTGAAGAGTTCAACTGAACATGAAGTTTGCCTAATATTTGAAGCCTTTTGACATATGTGTATTTTTTTTTCTGTTTGAATGGAAAAACTGGCTTTAGGCACATTGCAGAGACCACATTTAATAGCCTCTAATGGAGGACCAGAGTGAAGCAACAACCTTTCTTTCTCCATTGTCTGTAACTGATACAAACCAGAATCCTCTGTCTCTTTCTCTCTGATCTCCCTTACACTGATGAAGCCATAGAATTGTCTGAAATTGCTTAAAATATACAGCATTCGAAAAGAGATAGAGAGAGAGAACTTCGTTCACTGTGATGTGCGTGCGGAGGGTATCCTCTTAGTTATTCTGCCCTTCTGCTGTTGAATCATCAAATCTGGATTTAAAAGCAGGCAACACACTGTTACAGACTGTGGTAGTGGGAGTATAGCTCTCATTTGGCAACTTGCTGTTATCTGGATGTTCCCTAGAAAAGCTTAGATAAATTGGCAAAACCTTCTCCATTTCCTGTCACCAACATAATTTCATAGGCTGAATAGATTAATTATCACCATATGGGCTAATGGTAATTAAAACTCAGAGACGTGCGTATTTGAAAGGAGATGAAAAAACACAGTCATTAGATCAGGGGGCAGGTGAAGTGTGGCCTACAGATGGTTTCAGCCTACAGTGATACAATGCAACTCATTGCCAAGGCAAATTAGATCAAGCAGGGTAATCTCATGCTGGGATTTGCAGTGTGTGATGACTGCACTTCTGTGTATGGGCTTCTGAATAGATATGCTTTATTAGGGTGGGCCCATTGCCTTATTAATAATAGTTTGTTGAAATATAGCATGATTTATACAAGTATCTCAAACCACTTTATCAACATTAATGGTTTAAGTCTAACAGGGAGGAAAATATTAGTATACCTGTTCTCCAGCTGATTAAACTGAGGCACATCATTAAAAACTCCATGTCTGTGCTGTGAGAGAACTGCAGTATAGAGATCCCTGTGTGTGAAACTGTCTATGGGTGTGTTAAATACTGCTTTCGCTTGGGCCATTAGCCTCTCTTAATATCATCCCTGCTCCAGGACACCAACTCTTGCTTCTTGTCTTTTTGTAAGTATTATATTCCTGATCCTTGTACCACATCCTGAAGTTGATCTGTGAGATGTAAAATCTTCCTTACCATCAGCAGGGCCATTCAGACACACAGGAATGTGGTCTCTAAGTGAGAATGATCCCCCATATCCGGGATGAAGTCTTCATGCATCTCATAGGTCTGGCTACGCATGATCACTCTTTTACAATGGATATCAGAGAACAACAATTGTCAGATCTGGCTTCACTTCCAAGTCGTGCATGACCTTTGCTGGTGCATGGTATTTGCTTTCTGTGTTCTCAGACTGTCATTTCAGTACAGACCCTGACTACGAGAATAGTGCTGGCAGCTGGAATAGTGTAGGGTGAAGTGCTTTTTCAGTATTTCCTATCTATTACCTACACTTCACTCTATAACCTGACTTTGTGTGAGTGAGTGAGTGTGTGCAAAACAAAATCTCAAAATACTGTTTTCCTTTCTAAAGTGACTGCTTGTTGTTTTTCTCTCATATTTTGAGTCCATCTGTGTCTCCCTGGCTATGGATGTGCAGAGATGTCTGCCTAATTTTGTAAGAGTGTGTGTTTACATTGAAGGGGAAGTTGGAACCTGCCAAGGAATAATTGTCAAGGCCCTTTTTTGTTTTCATTTTTGTATCTGTTATTTTTGAACTAAAAGGGTTTGGCTCTCCTGTCTCACCAGTGTAAATCTGGATTAAATTCATGGAGTTACTGGTGTAGACACCAGTATAAACAGAATCAGGCACTTAAAGCATGAGACAAATGTGCCCCTGCGCAGCATATCCATGTACTTTATTTGATCATACACAAAGACTGGGTCTACACTAATTTTTTTCTTCCTCCCTTCCTCCCCCACCTCAACATATTTCTAACAGTACTGCAGCTCCACACATGATAGCAATTTCAAAGGGCTACATTAGACAAGTCCCCTGGGTACAGCCAGTCTTTTAACCAATGTGTCTTCTAGACCTGGTCAGGGCACAGCAAGATGAAACAGATGTCGTGTCTCGTATACTAGCTCTTCCACTAGAGCAAGTACCAGTGGAGCTGCCCTGGTATTAGAGTAATGGCTGAGCAAGTCCTGCACCCTGCCTGTGTAGACAAGGCCTAGAAAATTCTTTTTGTGCAAGCTGAATCTTTGTATAAAGAAAAACACAAATAATATTTCAGTAAATTTTTCAATCTGAAATAAAAAGAGTGGCATTATCAGCCAGAGTTGTCACTTATTGAGGGTATTGATCTTGGCATGATCTAGGGGCAGAATACCCAATGAAGTCAAATAGGCATTGAGTCAACGTCTGTGTTCTGCTATACTGGTGTAATTCTGGGGTAACCCTGATAAAATCAAAGCAATTACTCCAAATTTACACCAGGTCAACGGAGAGTAGAATTTGACCCATTGTGTGCAGATGATTACAGGGTCCGGTTCCTTTAGCTGTGACTGGACAGTAATTGAAAGGATAATTGTAAAGTTGATTGCAGTGATTAGTCCTGGTGTTTTTGAGGCCATTTCTTTTCCTAATCCAGGATGTGGTATATAATAGCTTTTGAAAAGTTACTGATAGCAAGGAAATTAGGCATCATATCCAGCTGTTATTCTTAATGTCTGACACAGTATGATGTGTGCTGTTCACAAAGCAGGACAGGTAGATGCCTAAACGACAACTAAAAGCAGGATTCTAATTAAGTTACAAGATTTTGAAAATGACAAACTCCCATTGGCTTCAATAAGAACAAGATCAGACACCAGATTTTGACATATACAAGCTTGCTCTTGTGATATTTCCAACCCAATTTTGTAGACCAGGAGGTTTAGGACTTGACATAGTTCAGATAAAGTTCAGATAAGTAACCAAACTTTGATGTGTTTATCAGAGCTCAAGCTCTGAAATTTTAGAGGGTCACTCCTCGGTACAAATTACCCAACTGACTTTTGGTTCTTTGCTTTGTCAGTTCAGTTCTATTGATCTCACTTATCACAAGGCAGCCAATAGTATTAAAAAGCAATACATTTTATGTTCCAACTCTGCAAGAGATGTGGAGCATTTCCTGAGAGAAGGGGCTTGCTTAATACCTATAGAAAACCATGTCACATACTGACAACACTACATGCTAAAAATTTTGCAAGGCCTGGCAGGCAACTCAATATGTGACTTAGCTGCTTTGTAGCAGGGAGGTCTGTTACTGTGATAATTAGGATTATGAGGTCTTGATGGAAGGCAAAATCTTTCATCCAAATCTCTCAGCTGTGTTTTTTTAAAAAAGAAATATTGCTCTTGGTTACATTTCCGCCCCCCCTTTTGTTTTGAAATTTGCATCTAGAAGCTGCCATTCACTCTTAACAAGTGAAAGTACAGTGAAACCCCGCTATAACGCGATGTTTGGGGTCCAAAAAATTCCATCGAGATAAATGCGGGGTCGCGGTATCGCGGGGTTTCAAGCCGGTCAGTTTAAGTCAGTGGTCCCCAACACGGTGCATTGATGTGAGCCGCCTAGTGCCCCTAGTGCCTAGTGCCCAGCAGGGGAGAGAAGCTGTGGCCCCGCGCCTGCCGGGGACAGAGAACTCCGAGGCTGTGGGTGCTGGTGCTCTCTGTCCCCAGTGGGCGCAGGGCCGTGGCTTCTCTCCGGCTTCTCTGGGGCTGCGGGCTCCGGTGCTCTCTGTCCCCCAGCAGGTGCAGGGCTGCAGCTTCTCTCTGGCCTGCTAGGGACAGAGAGCACCGGCACCCGCAGTCGCGGAGAAGCCGGAGAGAAGCTGCGGCCCCGCACCTGCCGGGGACAGAGAGCACCGGCGCCCGCAGCCTCAGAGTTCTCTGTGCCTGGCAGACGCCGGGCCACAGCTTCTCTCCCCTGCCATGGTGTTGGGGACCACTGGTATTAGGCCTTAAAGGGGAGCCAACTTATGATTGCGTTATATGCGATTTTGGGTTATGGTGGGGCGCGTAATTGCGAGGTTTGACTGTAGTTTATTTGAAATAAAAGGGCACTGTGACATGAGATGCTCAAGCTGAATAAAATGCAAATAGTAAACTAACAACATAAATGTTTTTGCTCTCTCAGGACCAAATTCTATTCTCAGTCACACCAATATAACATCTGGTTTAAATTCCCAGTGAGAGAACTTTGTGTATAGCACTAGAAATACAGAATCATGTGATTTAACTAAAACACTGGGGTAGATTCTTATCACAGTTATACTGGTGCATAGCTAGAGTAACTTGCAGATTTACATTCATCTAAATGTGATCACAGTTTGACCCAATATGTTTAAAATGCAAAGCTATCGCATCTTAGCTACCAATCGTATGCAACTGAGCATTACACAAGCAGGTTAGTATCTAGTAGTGTATCCTATATATAGCCCTTTCTAAGATTCCTTTCTGGATGAAATGGCAAGTCTTCTTCCTAGAGGTGTATTCCTTGGGTTTGCAAGAGCCCCTTCTTAAAGTCCCACCACCAAATGGAAGGCAAGGTTTCCTATGAAGGTGTCAGACTCTCTCTCAGTACTGTTAGATCATTCCTACCAGATAAAACTAATCTGCAGGATTCATGCTTTGAAGAGCACTGTTTTTGCTTTGGAACATACCTATGGCAGGTATTTTCGATACAAAATTAGCTTTCCATAAAAGGTTAAAAATATTCACTAGGCCCTCTCCTGTGTCAAACTACAAAGCTGAATACTGCCATGTTATCAATACAGCTAGTATATTTTTCAGAAACAAAGTATAAACATGTAGCTAATGCACTTAATATAACTTTGCTGAGGACATTTGCTTCCTTTCTTGGTTATGGTTATGAGAAAGTGTTTGTTTAAATGGGGGGAAAAATAGATTCCCCAGACTCCTTTCCTCTGCCAGCACACACATGCTTCTCTGCATGTTGTGTAACACAGAGTGAAAAGGAAAACAAATGTGGATCCTCTTTTAAAATATTTGCAGCATACCACTGCTTCTCCCTCCTGTAAATATACACTTAAGGCATGATCAATAGGAGTTTTACCACTGACTTCAAGAGAAGTCCGGTTTAGTCTCCCAGAATAATCAGAAAAATCTTTGATCTTAATTTTGCTTTCACACTGGCATGAATCCAAAGTAACTCGACTGTGTCTCTCCTAGTGCTTTCATGTAAATGTTGAATAGGATGGTGGAAGAGACAGTAATCTGTGGAACTCCACAGGTGAGAGCTCTGAAGGTAGAGGTACAGTTTCCCACCACAAGCCACTGGCATTATTAAGAATGGAATGGTTTGAACGATTCAAGTGGGCCACTGATACCCACTGTTTGGTCTCTGATATGCCCCAGCAGGAACTGATGATTGGCAGTATCAGATGCTATAGAATGATTCACTACAGTGAGTATGGATGTTGTCCATTGTCCATGGCTCATGGGAGATCATTCAACAGTGGGAACAGCACCATCTCTTTGATGCCTCTATGTTTCCAGTGTGAATCCAGGTTGATAGTACACTGCTATCTCGATATAACGCCACCTGATATAACATGAATTTGGATATAACGCGGTAAAGCAGTGCTCGGGGGAGGGAGGGAGCCTGCGCACTCCGGTGGATCAAAGCAAGTTCAATATAACACGGTTTCACCTACAACACATTAAGATTTTTTGGCTCCCAAGGACAGCGTTATATCAAGGTAGAGGTGTAATTAAAACTTGTTACTGTCTGAAGACTGTTTGGTAGCATATGGGAAATGAGTTTTGTGATCACTCTCCAGTGGATAAGTGCCACATAAAAAAGCTACTACCATAAATCTCATGAATTGGAAAACTTGTTGATAGTCCTTAGGGACACCGAGGATTTGGATAGGCCTGGACATTGAGCACTCCTTTCAATAATATAATTAGTACATCCAAGCCATTGTTGCGGCATGTTGGATACACCTACACTGCAACAAAATCCCTGTGACAGTGAGTCTCAGAGCCCGATTCAACTAACACAGGCTAATGGGGCTCAGGCTAGGGGCTAAAAGTAAGAGTGTAGATGGGCTCTGAGACCTACTCCCCGCCTCCAGATTTATGAACCAGAGCACCACCCCAAGCAGAATGTCCACACTTCTATTTTTAGCCCTGTAAGCCCAAATCAGTTGACCCAGGCTCAGAGACTCACTGCCACAGGTTGGTTGGTTGGTTGGTAGGTTTGCAGTGCAGACATCCCCACTCACACTACCGTGCACTGTGGAGAGGGACCCACAGAACTTGCTGTATCTGGTTTGAGGGTAAGTAGAGTGCTTCAGTCTTTAGCCATGTCAAACCAGCATCCTTCACAAGCACCAAAAATTCACACACAAATAAAACAGCAGGCTTGATGTTGATCTACTGCTTTTCCTTTTGTCTCCAATTTCCAGCCCTGGTGTCTCTCACGAAAGGTCTTCTAGTTACACCAGAGAGCGCAAAATAGACAAATTACTTTCTAACAGCCACATGGGTACTATCACCAGGTCCTCAGGAGTCTGATTCAGAAGACAATAAGACAACTATATTTATTAGCTCTGGATCCCTTTGAACTGAACTTCTATTTCATCTCTGTATGTCAAACATCTGTGGATGATGATCCCTTAAAAACTCTGGCAGCTGGCTAGAAAGCAGATGCAAGTGAATGCATCTGCATTCCAGATAGCTCAGCTGTATGAGTGACTCTGCTGATGTGTCTGAGGAACACACTACCTGTCAGCTGTTTGACAGGATGAATTTTAAAGAAGATCCAGGAGAGACTATTCGAGAAAGGCCATGGCACAATTCAAAAGCATTTTTTTCTTGCCACTCCTCTCTTTTTATATATTTACTCATACGGCTTGAGTTAATGCTCCTCCATCATATAAGGTCAGAGTTGGTGAAAATTAACAAAACAGCAGGTACAGCCCCAAGTATTGATTTTTTAATAATTTCTTTGGGTACTGAATATACAATCACACACTTTTTCAGATTATCTAACTACCTCTGTGTATTAATCCAGGAGTACTCATGCAGATAAAGCAGCAAAGAGTCTTGTGGCACCTTATAGACTAACAGACGTATTGGATCATGAGCTTTCGTGGGTGAATACCCACTTTGTCAGATGCATGCAGATAAAGTATTTCTATTCTGCTCTGCTCTGCTACTAATTTATAAGCAATATGATCTGCACTGCAACAAGCTTGTCTATGACCAATTATGTATTTTCCAGAAGATAACATTATTGTTTATTTTAGAGATGTTCTTTTCCTGGATTGTTTTCTTTAAGCTGTTTTGTTTCATTTTATTATACAGAGTTTTATTCCTATTGAGGAATAAAACATCAGCAATAGTTTTCTTTCCATTTTTGGGCTAAATCCAGGTTAACCTGAAACCCAATTGCCTTTTTAGACAACAACAAAGAAGGGCAAATAATGAGAATTATTTGTCACTGTATCTAAGGCTCTTGCATTTGAGTTTGCGGATATTTTTATTTCACTTTCATGGATGTTTGTGTGAACAAAGTTTTGTTGGCACAAATGGAAGTGTAAGAGTGAATTTCAGGCTCATAGCAGAGATTCATCTCCAAATTTGTTTCTTGATTAACTAAATTCATTCTGGCAGAATCAGCGATTTTTTTTAAAGGTCAAGTTATTCAGGCAGTGAACAGAAACACTACTATGTATATAATAAAAAGGCACAGTCCCTGCCCCAAGGATCTTACAATATCTGACAAGAACACACTGAGTTCAAGAGACTGGTGATAACTACTAGCCTTTTTATTAGGATGCTGATGGCATTATATTGATGTTAGTGTTTGTGAGCCTAATGGAAGTAGTATTTTTTTCAAGAGGAATTTGAATGAGAGAAGTTAGGATCTGGTATACAGGAATACAAGACTTTTTCAGGCCTCGGTAGTAAATAATGAATTAGAATAGGAAAAGGAAGTGAAGATGTTGAAGCTGGCATCAAGCAACAATAGAGATATAATGGGATGGAGTAGTGCAAAACCTTCAAGAGGTAGACAAGAACTTTAATCTTAATTTAGTAAGGGCTTCGAAGGGTGGGAGTTACATGATAGGAGTGTTGGACAAGAAGAAAAATTTGGCTACTTCTTTCTGGTAGGGACCAAGCTGGGGAACAAGGAGGCCAGTTAGATATCTGGATTCTAAGATATGGAGCTATGGGAGTGATTTTGGAGTGGCAGGTGTAAAATAGTTGAGAACAGTATTAGCAGAGGGAGAGAACAACTGAACTTCACCTTGACAAAAAAAGGCATTTTACTCCTATTTCTTTTTGCTACAGTATCAGCATCTTCCAGGAACTATTGTACTGCTCCATTCACTAGCATAGCTCTTCAAAAGCAGCAGGAATCTCGAGGAGCTCAAATAAAAGCTTTATTTTTGTGTAGGAGAGGTTGCTGTGATCTGACGTTTCCCTGCTGTGACAGAAAGGAATCCAACTGTCCTAATGCCTTGAGCCACTTTCAGTGAGAAACAGCTGAACCCCCAGGCAGAAACATAGTAAAGAAAAAACAGCACTGTATTTCAGCTGAGAGCTCAGCTGAAAGGTATCTGTGCCCAATCCATATTCTAAAATAAGGAGTGAGCGCAGCTCAGCTTCCTTGTAGTTTTCACTTCAACTTTACTGACAGGTCAAAAAACGGCTCTTTTTCTTTACTTTCCCTCGTCCCCTAGCCTTTTTCTTTTGGTTTCTGAAATAGTCTAAAAAGGATCAGGAAATGGAATTACTGTGTATAAACAGTAATACATCTTTCAGATAAATTACTCTCCGTTAGTTTAACTGCAGCCATCAATAGGGCTGCAGTTTTGTAACTAAGAGGAGAATTTGATTCAGTCACTTTAAAAGTGCTATGACTCAAGGTAACATGAAGGTTTATAACTCATTTAAACTAGGGATGGACAACAAAGTGGACTGACTAAAATAAGAGACCATCTTTCACCTTCATTCAAATTTTGGATTGTTCCTTTTCAGAACTTTCAATGAAGTCTGGTTGTTTTTTTCTTTCTTTTGCCATTTTTCATTTTCAGATCCCTCTGTGCTTGTGCTTCCAGACAGGCTGCTCTTGTGATATTTTTGGAAGTAGCAAGTACTGGAAAGGTAAGGGGGGAAATTCTGTTCTCGTGAGATTTTTCAGCTCATTTGGCCAAGCCCAGAGGTTCAGATTAGCATTGTTTTGTGTTAAGGCACACTGTGAGATGCAAGAAATTCAGGTACATTTCCTAGCTCTGCTATGAACTTCTGATATGAGCTTGAGAAAGTTAGATTTCTCTGTGCATCAGTTTTCCCTATCTATAAACTGGGGATAATATTTATCTCCTCACAGGAGTGTGAGAAGATAAATTCATTTATGTTTGCTAGGCACTCAAATATACAGTTATGGAGGCCATAAAAGTTAGGCTTTAATTGCACTAAAAGAATGTGCTCTAGTGACTGCTTGCTGGTTTATCTAGTGCCACTGGGTGCTTCAAGCAAGGCCTGAGGAAGAGTTGTGGCCCAGGCTGGCCTATAGTACAGCTTATGGTAGTCTTCTTCTTCCTGTACATACAGAGTGAGGACAAACCTGATCAACTGCAGATTTTTACTGCCAAGTTATTTATTTCCAGCTGTCAAGAAAGAGATGAGTTCAATCAAATATTTTGGTGGTGGTAACCTATTTTTAAAAAAATTAATAAACTTCAGTGCAAACTAAGTAGCTTTTGAAAAGTTACCAAAAAAGTCCTGTGCATTGCACATTTCAATCACATATTGTAAATCTGCCTAAAATCTATGTTTCCAACCCTTCTCTGTATGCTCTTAATCATTCATTTATATCAATGTATATGAATGTAAAGTGTCTATCTGGAACTCCAGAGGCCATAAAATCTTAATTAAACACATAGACATATCCATCTGGATCTATAGTTTTTTTGTGGTACTTTTTAATATATTTTTAAAAGTACCACAAAAAAATCTCACAACCCTCGACAAATAAAACCCTCCCTTTAGCCCACCCTCTATCTCAAACACCCCATGCCCTAAAGCAGTGTTTCCCAAACTTGGGATGCCACTTGTGTAGGGAAAGCCCCTGGAGGGCCAATCCAGTTTGTTTACCTGCCATGTCTGCAGGTCCGGCTGATTCCTGGACCACTGGCCACGGCTCACTGCTCCAAGCCAATGGGAGCTGCCGGATGCGGCAGCCAGTACGTCCCTTGGCCCACGCCGCTTCCTGCAGCTCCCATTGGCCTGGAGCAGCGAACCGCGGCCAGTGGGAGCCGCGATTGGCCGGACCTGCGGACGAGGCAGGTAAACAAACTGGCCCAGCCCTCCAGGCGCTTTCCCTACACGAGCAGCATCCCAAGTTTGGGAAACACTGCCCTAAAGGAAAGGGTGGGGAGAACTAGAGTGTATGAGTTACTCAGCTGTTCAGTGGCTGGAGAACTGATTAGTTAGGTCTTAGGTTTGTAAATACTATGCTGAAATCAGTTCATTCTGTGAATTGTGACATATTGTGTCATATTTTATTTTTTCAGTCTGCTCATGAAACTACTGGACCAAGTTAGGCACAACAAGCACTCCTGTCTGCAAGGGACTCTCAGACTCCTTCTTGCTTAAGATTTAGTTAAAACAAAAATTAAATTGTTTTTTTTTTCCAATCACATTTCTGGCTAAAAGGGAAGAAAACTCTGCAGAGTTTTCCTACAAACAATTGTCTGACATAGCCAGCATCTTTGGCACAGCTGGGGGGAATTCCAGGCTTCTGAAGAGTCTTTTTGACATTCCTAACTGATTCAAAACACCAGCTTCAACTAAAGTATATGCTTCTTGTGTATCACTGTCCAAGTGTATCCGTGGGTCTGATTCAGCTCATATTATTAGCATTATCATGATTTACTATTTGTAGCACAGTAGTGGCTAGAGGTGCCATCTGAGATTGGGGCCCCAGTGTGTGCTAGGCGCTGTACATGCACATGGTAAGAGACAGTTCCACTAGTAATACACGTGTGTGAGTCCATTGATTTCAGTGGAATTACTCCTGATTAATACCGGAATTATGGTCTTTCAGTCTTTGGTGACTTTGGCACTGGGTCCATTTTTATTTTATTTTTTTTTTAGCCATAGAACAAACCCTTTGCATGCACATTTATCCAATCTGCACATACAAGTACATGTTTCTGTGTAGATCCGGGACTTTAAGGGGAAAAAAACAAAACTTGTCCCCATATTCATTTTGTTAAGGGTATGAAAACATGACTCCTGGAGTGCAAGATTCAAAGCACAAAACTCCACCTGTAGACCCAACTGCAGCTCTTCTTCTCTGCCCTTCCTAAAAAACGGTTGTGCCGTGTTTCTCCTGCAGAACGGCAGCTCTATTTTCTTGGAAAAGGCAGCTTTCTGTCACGTCAGTGAATGATTTCTATATATTGGAGACCTGGATGCCCTCAACCCCTGCTGAAGTGAATGAGATCTGAGGGAGTCCAGTATTTCCCTTAACATCTGGCAAGATCCGGTCCACAGTCTGGGGAGTCTTTTGGGGTCCTGTGGACACTATGGCCCAGTCCTCAAAGGTATTTAGGTAACTAATTCCCATTTATTTAAAATCAATGGGAATTAGCAGCCTAAATACGTTTGAGGATTTGGCCCTATATAAATATCAATTGTTAAAGTAATTTATTGTTATTGGTCTAATGATAGCTTCTAGGTAACTTCATTTCTGCTTTATTCTTGAATGGACTTTGCCCTTCTGAGCTTTGCTGCTTGTGGATGTGTGCTGTTCATGTTAAATAACATTTTACTATCAATTGCTTCCTGTGTTGGATACTATGCTGGCCTATTCATCAAAAGTGTTTTCAGCCCAAATGAAAGGCTTCTTCACAGGACTCTGACATAACAGCTCTCCACATGTTTTTCTACACATGATTCTGCTACATTTCTTGCAGGCTTTATTGGTTTGCTTTAATGCAGCCATGCCAAACTGGGCCCTTTAAGCCATTTATTGCTAGTGACTGCTAAACTTGTGCCCATCTGATAAAGTTGCAGAGCTATCAACAGTGACAAAATCAAATTAAAAAAGGAAATGTTTTCAGCTTTCAGCACTCCTCTGAGAATCCCATCTGATCAATGTATAAAACAAGTTGTTATAATATATAAACCATTAGAGTATTTCACTTAACAAATACATCTTTGTGCCAGATTTCAAATCAGTTGTAATACTTCATAGTGAGGAAGTGTTTTACATTAAATAATATATTATATGATAATGTTAAGAAGCAGGGCCAGATTTTTAGCTGGTGCAAATCACTATAGCTTCATTGTAGTTAATGAAGCAATGGTGATTTACACCAGTTGAAGTGTGGCTAGTAATGTGCTAGGAAGAAAATTTGTAGTTATCTACATTATAACAGTTGATTTCACCATTGTAAGAGATGGCTAATTTATCTTCTTATAGATCCAAGTCTCATAGAGACAATTCTGAAAGGTGTTGAGTTCTCTCAATTTCCAGTGCAGCTAGTGGGAGTTGAGCATGCTTTGCATCTGACAAGATCAGGCCCTAAACAGCAGCACTAGTCATAAGTTCCCTTGAATCCCACGTATCATTTTATAGATAATCAATTGTTAATTCTGTATTGGGTACATGTTAATTGTTTCTTCAAGCTACCACTGTTGTATGTAGTGTTGTTGTAGCCATGTTGGTGCCAGAAGAGTAGAGAGACGAAATGGGTGAGGTAATATTTTTATTGGACCAATTTCTGAAGTTGGTCCAATAAAAGATATTACCTCACCCATCTATCTCTCTTCAAATTCAGACCTATGGAGCTGTCAGTCGCTTGATTTCTACTGAATCAAGTTGACCTAATTTGAACTGATCAGTATTTCATCTCTAAACAACCAGAAGTTGACATAAAAATGTCTACGGCGTACATCAGTCTAATACAGTCAACTCAGATTTTAGATGGAGACTAAGTATATTAAGCCATTGGTACAGTCCCTTCCTTTTATTAGTGCTTGCAGTTAACTGGAAAGGTGTACTTAAAAGTCTTGTCTCATGCGTCTATTTAAGTGAGATGGGACACAGGATCTGGCATAGAAGGATTATCCTGTCATCCAGCTGTTTCACAGCGTCAAGTGTTGCAAGCGAGGGGGGAAGAGGGGGAATGGGGCAGGCTCAGGGGTGGAGGTGGAGTAGAGGTGAGCTGGGGTGGGGGATAGAGTGGGGAGCTGCAGCCCCAGAGCACCCACGGAGTCGGCGCCTATGGTGTAGGGTATTAAGCAGGACTGGCAGCAAGTGACTTCTGTGTTATAATTCCACCTCTGACAGATTCTTTCTGTAGCCTTGGTCTAATCACTTAACATTTCTGCTTTAATTCACCCATCTGTAAAATAGGACTAATAATAACTACTTACTTACCTTTCTCATAGAGATATTATTATGATTAACATGGTTAACATAAGAGCTTTTTGAAAGCACAAATGACATTTAGGTGCCTAACTCCCAGTGAAAATCATTTTATCTTGCAATCTGTAAGTATATATATTACAACGGCATTCAAAGGCCCCAATTAGACTGGGGCCTCGTTGTGCTATACACTGTAGAAACACACATCAAGAAACAGCCCTTGCCCCAAAGAGCTAACAATCTAGAATGGGTCAGAGATGGAAGGTAAGTAGGAAATCAAAGAATGGACGAAGAGAATAAGCATGGAAAGACACACACAACCTTTAGGTAAATTTATATAATGTATCTCTATGTCTTTATTTGATGATATTTCCCTGGCAGACATCTTACATCTCTATTATGGCTAGGAGATGGCTGTCTTGAGCACTTACACTGTAATATTGCTGGCTTCTCTAGATTCTATACCAATATAACTGCAGAAAAATTAAAGACGGCCAAAGTCAGCATGGACTGCAGGTGTTCCGCACTTACTGAATTTGTCCCAAAGAATATGACCTGAAATTACAAACATATTTAGAAAACTCCCTACAACTGGAGCCTGTTTGCCCCCAAAACTCTGCCCTAATTGGAGAATTATTCTTTGAAAAATATTTCTAAATGTCAGTAACTATGCACGGATCCCAGCAAAGCACCTCAGTTTCAATACTTCTGCAGCAAGGGAGGCTGGTGGTGGCCCAAATTATTTGATGGGAGGGGCCAAAGAGTCACCTCACTAACCCTCTCCAAAATCATAATGCCAGCAACTTTTGCCCCCTGATCTGGAGTGGATTTAATTAGTAACCTAATAGTGAAAGGCTCTGTAGTCCACTATGATGTCCTGAACCAGGGGTAGTCAATAGCCAGATTGTGGGCCAAATACAGATCACTAAACGCTTTTGAACAGACCTAAACATATTTTTATTTACTTATTATTATCATTATTGTTATTATTATTTTCTCTGGAGTCTGAACCTTGACTATACGTTGACCAAGAAATTTGGAGCTTGACTAAAAAAAAAATTGAATTCTCCTGCTGGAACCATTCAGGCTCTAGATTCCCACTCAGCTAAAGCTGGGGTCAGCTAAAGCTGCGGGGGGGAGGGAAAACTGAGGCGGCAGAATGCACAGCCACTGTGGGGAACACCTCTCATCAGCTTGCAGTTGATCTAATAACAGCAATGGTGGGCTCTGAATAGTCCCTTTCAGACTCCCTTGGCTGAACAAATGTCTACACCACAGAAGTCTTTAGGGATGGGACATGAAAGCTGAAGGGGAAAATGGAAGGATCCTGAAAGGAGTACGCCATACCCTTCCAAAAAAAATCAAATAGGATCCAGAAATAGACACATATTAGTAGGTAACAACCTCTTTCCATCTTAACTGTTCTTGTACATTTTTTTGTTGAGTATAATTAAATGCCACACAACCCCACTATATACAGTTAGCAGTGCTGTGGCTAGTATTAGCTGCAAACTAATTTCTAAAACCTTTTGCCTATACTTCTTCAGAAGAGTGGAGATTTAAGTTCAAAACCAGTCATTCTTTTAATTTATCCATCAGAACATTATGATTAAGTAATCTGGCTCTTCACTTTGTTTACTGTTTTATTTCTGTTGTTAAGGGATTGGTAACTGGAAGTGTTTTCACTGACCTTTCAGAATCACAGATTAGTATATTACTTACTTATCTGAGTCTGTCACTCCATGCTGTAAAGTAACTTGATAACAATTTTCATCTCCACTGCATCGTACTTGTGTGGTGTACTGTGTGTTTAATTTTAAGCTCCATGTGGTTTTTTCCCACTTTGATTAAGAAGGTGCTTGAGTATTTGATAATGTGCCCAGATCAGCAAGAGGTATTTCATGGTGCAGCTTCCAGCATAATGGGTCCCTGATTGGAGCCTTTACACAGAACTGTCATAATTATTAAAAATTATGATTTTCCAAGAATCAGTGCAGCAGCATCACTTTAATGACCTTACCAAACCTGAATGTCATTTTACTGAAGTATATGTACTCCCAATGGTTTAGCCAAATAAACTGAAACCTTTTTAAAATTTAAGTATAGTGCGGGTTTGGTAAAGGGAACATTTCATCATTCAAAACTGTCTTCTAGATATATCTATAGAACATGTTCAATAGTTGATTACTTAGGAATTTGGACAAGATCAAGTCTGAGTTCTGAGTACCAGAGTAATCCCATAAGTCAGCAGTTCTCAAACTTTAGCAACCTGAGGACCCCCATTTTGATTTAAAATTTTTCGTGGAGCCCCAAATCCCCAGCTCAGCCCCAGATCCCACCCCTCACTTTATACCTTCACCCAAGGTCCCACCCCACCTCTTCCAGCCCTGGCTCCACCCCGTCCCTCCTCTTCCCTGCCTCTTTCCACACCCTCCCATAGGCACGCCCCGTCACCGCTCCACCCCCTCCCTCCCAGTGCCTCCTGCACGCTGGTGAACCGAGGGTACTCCGGGGGTCCGCTGGCCCCGCTGATCAACTCCTCCCTCTCTCTCCCTCCCGCAACTCCTCCCCCACCCTCCCAGTGCCTCCTGCATGTCGCTGAACGGCTATTCCCCGGTGTGCAGGAGGCACTGGGAGCAGGGGAAGGACTTGAGGGAGAAAGGGGGAGGAGTTGATCAGTGGGACCATCTGACTCCCTGGAGTCTGCGGGCCCCAGTTTGAGAAATGCTGCCACAAGTAAATAAAATCAGTCAAAGGGTATACTTTTAGATTCAGAATTGTTTAAAAACTAGGACACTGACTAAGTGTCTGTTTTTGCTATCAGTGGTGGACTACAGTATAATACAGTGAGTAGGATGACATCTACAAATCCTCCAGGCAAGTTGACAAGTGCACAGCAATATGCTTTACAATACATGTTTATTTTACAATGCAATCATTAGGTAGCACTTCACTCCACATGGTAATAGGGAAGAAACCAAACCAAATGTATACAAACATTTAGGCACCTTGTGTCTTTTATTATGAAGATTTCAAATTAATTTTAAGCTAGAGATAGGGCAGCCTTGAAATTTTTCCCTCACCTGGTAGTACATCTCAGGTAATCCACCAAAGTGTAGATTTGGAAGTTTGTTGCAAATCCCAAAAGTGCCAATGGGTGGATTAATTACCTGTTTATTAGCCCAAGCTTAAGTACAATAAAATTAAAGGGAACAGAAAGCTCAAAGTCAGAGAAACATTGCTTTGAGCAGACACTTAGAATACTGGAGAAGTTCCACAGGTCTGGATAAAAAGCTAATGAAAGTATATAAAAATGGGTAAATGGCATGACTCGGGTAACTTTAAGCTAATTAGCTGACATATGTCTCTGGCAAAATGATGGGAAGGGTGATATAGGACGCAATCAGCAAAGAATTAAAGGATGGTAGCATAATTAATGCCAATCAACATGGTTATATAGAAAATAGGTCTTGTGAAGCAAAGTTTGTATCCTTGTGGTAGCAAGTTGGTCCCAGGATATTAGAGAGACAAGGTAGGTGGACCAACTTCTGTTGGTGGAAGATAAGCTTTTGAGCTTATGCAGCCCTCTTCTTCAGGTCTGGGTAAGGCACTCAGGGTATGTCTACACTTAAAATGCTACAGCAGCATAGCTGCACCTCTGCAGCTGCCCCACTATAGCACTTCAGTATAGACACTACATACACTGATCCTCCTCTCAGTGTAGGTAATCCACCTCCCCGAGAGGTGGTAGCTGGGTTGATGGAAGAATTCTTTCACCAACTAAGTGCTGTCTACATGGGGATTTAGGTCAAATTAACTACGCCACTCTGCGATGTGGATTTTTCACACCCCTAATTTTCTAGTGTAGACCAGACCTCAGGGTGTTTCCCCGCAATACAAGATGGACCATTGGTTAGCAAAAGGAGTGAACACATATTGTAAAAGACCACTCAAGGTAAAGTGGGCAGTTAACACCAGAGGACAAAAGAGGGTTAATGGGTTATAGATTTTTGTAATGAGCCATAATCCAGTTTGTTTATGGAGTCCATGATTTTTAGTGTCTAACAAAGTTATTAATTTAAGCTCCTAGGCTCGTCTTTTGAAAGCGTTGTTTAGGTTTCCTTTGAGGATGAGAACTGACTGGTCAAATATGGTGAGATAATTTTATGAGAAGTGTTCATCCATGGGTGATACGGTGATTTTGTCTTTTATCATTTTTCTGTGAGAGTTCATTCGGGAACATAGTGATTGTCTCATTTCACCCACACAGTTGTTACCGGGGCATTTAATGCACTGGATGATATATACCACATGTTGTGACAGGCATTTGTACCATCCATGGATCTTGAAAGATGTGTGGTAAGGAGTACTGATCATGGTAGCAGTAGAGATATGTCTGCATGTTTTGCGTCTGTTATGGCAGGGTCTGGTGTCACTTTGAGTTGGTGTGTTCTGGTCTGAGGGGAGCTTGCTTTTGATGATGATCTTGATGAGGTTGGGGGTTGTTTGAAGGCCAGAAATGCGGTTCAGGAAAGATTTCTTTCAGGATGTGGTCCTCATCAATATGGGTTTTAATTGCTTGATGCCCCATATGGATTCCAGTGTGGGGTGGTAGGTGACAACTAGGAGTGTGCAGTCCATGTCCCCATTCCTCCAGACACACATTTTGAGTGAAATTTCATCTCATTGAGTCCATGGGAGTTTTTCCATTGATTTCAAGGGACTCGGTATTTCACCCCTTATTTATATCCAGCGCAATCCTGATTCCATATTCAACATGATCTAAATTGCAACAGTACCCAGTGGAGTCAGTGCATACTGACTATAATCTTTCAACAGAGATATTAACCTTCTGTATCTCTGACCCACATCAGAATGACTAGGACCAGGAGATAAAGAACAGTTTCTCTTGCCAGAACTCCTGTGCATCATACAGTGGAATGGCTGGGTTATTTGCCTCATTGCATTGGTTCAGTAGTGTGGAAGGTGACAATTGTGTGGAGGGCATAAGTCCTTGTTGGGTTCCCAGAGTAAAGGACTGAATCTATGACAGTGTTGACACAAAAAGTCAGGGGCTATTTCAGACATAATGTCAAGCCTTTTTAAAAAAATAAATCCTAACAAGTGCTTCAAGGGGTCAACAACATGCCAGATCTCATCTTGATTATGTGAATTAAGAATTCTCCCACACTTGGAGCCATGTGAATGATGGGAATTGCATGGAGCTGAGCATGCATCTGCACAGCAAAAAAGGAAGCTGAGAAAAGGTTGGCATTGCATTGGTTGGTGCACTCCTGAGTGATTTCTGATCACCAGTTTGACAGCCTTGTTATATCTACATTAAATGACTTCAAAACAATTATACAAGGCAAATCAGGTAATTACAAAAGTTTCTGAGAAAAAGCCACATATTATTGTTATCGCATACGCTAAGCTTCTGTGTGAATTTGATGCAAGGAGCCATATACATCATGTGCCAGCTTTGGGCTGGCCAGAATCTCACTGGGGAGTGCAGTGTCTGCTGCCTCGTGGCACCTTTGTAAGGAGCTGCTTGTTCAAAGGCAGTGGGAAGAGGAAGTCCTTCCCCTGTACCTCTCTACAACAGCCCAACAGGCCTCACTGGTTCTGGCATACAGGGGCGGCTCTATGTATTTTGCTGCCCCAAGCATGGCAGTCAGGCTGCCTTCGGTGGCGCGTCTGCGGGTAGCAGCAGCTCCAGGCACCAGCGTTCCAAGCGCATGCATGGGGCAGCAAGCCGTGGGGGGTGCCCTGCCAGATTCGGCGGCAATTCGGCGGCAGGTACGCCGAAGCCAGGGACCGGGGACCTCCCGCAGGCATGCCGCCGAAGGCAGCCTGCCTGACATGGTTGGGGCAGCAAAAAAGCTAGAGCCGCCCCTGCCTGCGGGAGGTCTGCCAGTCCCGCGCCTTCGGCGTACCCGCCGCCGAATTGCCGCCAAAGCCGCGGGACCAGCGCGGCCTCACAGCAGGGGCAGGCCTCACAGCAACCGGCAGGTGCCCCCCTGCGGCTTGCCACCCCAGGCACACGCTTGGTGCGCTGGTGCCGGGTGCCGCCCCTGCTGGCAGACATTCCCCAGGAAGAATTCTGGCTGACTAAACTAGAATTCCTCCTGGAGATGACATCTACAACCTGCCCCCTACATACACCATTCAGAACTCCCAAGTGAACCAAGGGCAGTATCTTGCCCTTTGACAGTCTCATAACATAAATGTATGGAGCTCTATATAAACAAGGAGCTTAATTCAGACCCAAGTTAAACTTCCATGGAGTTGTGCTCAGCTTCATCAAGTCTTAATTTAGCCTCAAAGTCACTTTTAAATGCTTTATCTGAGTCTGGCCACATTTCCATTGCACATTCTGTACTGGGTTGGAAATATTGGTGAAATTCCTTTACTAGCTTCATCCTTCATGAGTTTACAAAGATCAGAGGATTAGAACTGTTCCCTGCCCCCAATGAATTTACAATCTTGCTTTAAACAACCCAGCAAGATCTTCAACTCCCATGGGACAAAATATTTTTCTTAAGATTTTCAGTGGAAAGCAGAAGAGATAAAAACTAAACAGTAGCCATCAACTAATAAATTAAACTTTGAGCCCAAAGTCTAAGCCAAGGGTTCTCAGACTTCATTGCACAGCGACTCCCTTCTGACAACAAAAATTGCTGCACGACCCCTGGGCGCGGGGGGGGGGGAGGAGGGAGGAGGGCGGCGGGCAGTGTCAAAGCCAAAGCCCCACTGCCCAGGCTTCAGCCCCAGGCAGGGGGCCTGTAATATGAGCCCCACTGCCCAAGACTGAAGCCCTCAGGCTTCAGCCCCAGAGAGTGGGGCTCAGGCTTTGGCCCCTGGTGACCCCATTAAAACGGGGTCATGACCCACTTTGAGGTCCCGACCCACAGTTTGAGAACCGCTGGTCTAAGTTATTCTTTCCAGACAATGAAATAGGAGAGACAATTATGATCCAGTTGATAATCTGTATATTACAAACAATTTGAGAAGCTGCTAATTTCCTGAGGGTGAGAAAAATGTTGGCTGCTGCTTTGATGGAGGCAAAATACTGTATCATGTTCAAATCAAAATAGGAGGAAGCCACTACTTTGCATGGCTTCCTGTAAGATATATGCAATGTTATCCCAAAGGAGAAAGCAGTGTAGGTAGTGCGGTAGCAGCTCTGTGAAGTTGTGTTTATTTGGGAAGCATTTCCAGTCATTATTAGAAAGGGGTTGGAGGAATAAACTTGCAAGAAATTCTCATGAGATTATAAAATTAAAAACGTGCTCTTTAATTGCAAGGAGTCAGATTCTGGCCCCTTTTATCACTCAAGAAATGCAAAGGGTCTGGAAAGCTTGTGTAAGTAGCCAGCTAGGAATTCCCCCAGTGTGTGGAAAACCTCCTGCTAGTGTAGAGCCAGCATAGCTTGCTGCACCATTTCATCCCAGTCCCTCTGGTAGTTTGGAACAGCCCTAAAGTTACTATTAGTTGTGCTAGGAGCCAAAGCAAACCAATCACTGGCTAGCCGCAGGATCAGGGGATGGCAGGAAGGTGGTGAAAATCTACCTTGCCCCCAACTCCCAGCCCTGCCAAACTGCTCCAGTGCATCTGTGGATGGAGTCCAGTAACACCATTGCTTCAGTGAAATGGATTTACTTCTGTAAAACAACTCTGTTTATGACTTTATAAACAGAAACACACAAATAATGACAATCTCTAAAGCAGTCTCTTTTCTCTCATAGCATTGGTATTCTGTTTCTTTCATTTGTATATGTGTGGGTAAGAAACACATATATAATAAAGGGTTTCAACAGTAGGTAGCTACTTTCATGTTTTCTGGTACACTAGGCTGAATATTTTGTGCATCTCAAAACGAACTCTTAAGTGTTTTATATGTTTTTAGCTGTATCTCCTTTACACATTTGAAATTGGGTTAGAAATAAAAACTTCATCATACACATTAAAAAAGTTTTTAGGTTAGTAAAATAAAAGTCCTTCATTTAAGACAAACTCCTTGCAGAATTCAAGGAATGTGGGTCTGTGTCCAAGCAACTTGACTGATGCACCAAATGTAAAATAGCACACAAAAAATGAAGCCTGAACAGTTCAGATTCTCAAAAACTTAAGGACGTTTCTGGGTTTTTAATTCTTGCCTGATTTTTAAGAGAATCAGTTTAATATGACTTAGTTCTGCTCTAATATTTTCCAGTTGTGTGGATGTGATGAGACTGTAGTGAGGATGTAGTGAGACAAGTTGGAGCAGCCATACAATTGCTATGACTTACAGCACTGGGAGAATGCCTTAGGGTTCCAACACCCATGACTGTCAGAATGCACTGTGTTCCAGCTCTCTCCCCTTGTGCCCCTCACATGTCCCTCCTTGCTCTGGAACACCCTCAATGTGGATAGGGAGATCATGAGTGACATAAAGTGGGATACATTGGCTTTATACAGCTGAGCAGCATTCCCTGCTCTTCATGATTAAAGCAGTTTTACATCTGTAATGCACCAGTGGAGCAATGCAAAGTGGGCTTATCTAGGGTTGAGGATATGGCTCAGTGTGAAGAGCAATATCAGTAATGGAGAATGGTGAAGAGGGGCAGCAGAGTGTTTTAGCAGCAGGTCTTTATGTGCTAAAATCAGACAATAACACTGTTTAAATGTTGATAAATGACTGCATGCTGTACTGTAGATGGAAGCAGAATTTCATTTTGGCAGTGACGTTGACAAGTGTACAGATCACCTCAGTACAAGGATTATAGATGGCAATTTTCTGCAATGGGAAAAGAATCCTGCAGGCACTACACACCGAGAACTAAGTTTGCTGACAGTGTACCCTTTAAACACCTATAGCTGCCTGTGCTACATTTCAGGTGGCAATCAGTTTTTGAGAAGCAGATTTTCAGAAAGTGAGGTCACTGGATGACTTGCCATTTCTGTAGCTAAAGTGAAAGACTACAATACGCAGAAGAAAATGTTTATTCCCTTTTATGGGGAAACATGTAGGAATGACTTATTATTTCAAATGAGAATGAATAAACATAGACTCTCTTTATGCATAACATAGCACATGAATAGATCAGTCTCTAAACTATATACTTTTCTATTTGTTGTTGCTGACAAAGATGAGTTATCACACTCTCTAATTTATATATGTCAGACTAGGCAAAATCATATTCTTATCTTCTAATTGTCTCCTGGCTTTGTGTTATTTGCAAAGCATACCATAAGCAAGAATTCAGTACATCTCAAAGCACTCCCAAACCCTACTCTGGCTCCAGAAATCAAGCATTAGCACTTCTCTACATGCTGGATCTTATACCGAATGTGACAGATATTGCAATCCCCACGTAATACCTTTGGGGACCATAGTATTACATTTATGAATAGTTTATGTATGATTGTGTTCTACTCCATGGAGTATGGTAGCCACAGCTCCTCTAGGAGCTAAAACAGTAGAGGGTTGATTACCTCGAAGATTGTAAGCAATTCCAGAGATGTTTCACCCCCTTGGGTGGTTTGCATAGACTGGCTCAGGATGAATTTCCTGGAGACTAAGAAACAAAGAAAGGGCTTGTGGTATAAAAAGATAAGCTTGAACTGCCTCTTGACCTTCTTCCTGATCCCGCAAACAGACAGGCCCTTCTGTCCAAGGGGAGACCCTCCCAACCATGTGGAAGGGTCAGAAAGACTTTGGCCTACTAGGACTGCAAAAGACTGATAGGTGGGTGACTCCTGGTATGTTAGTGTGTGTTTAAATCTGTTTATTTTTATTGTGTTTTCTCTGTAATACTTTTACCTTACGCATAAATGTGCTTGCTTAGAGAGAACTGCATGGTAACTTGTAACTGCTGGCAATACACACTTCATACCCCTTGGAGAGAAGGCAACACACAGGCACTGGCCATTAGGCAGGCTGGTTTGCTGGTCAGTATAAGGCAGGGAGCTGTGCAGTCCTTAAACCCCTGGTCAGAAGGGAGTGGGACATGGTCTGCTCCAGGAGTACCTGACTGGGGTACTCCTGGAGTAGACCATGAAGGGGGAATATAGGTGCAATTACCCTGAAACTGTGATACTGAACACACAAATGTCCTGCTTTGCCAGAAGTAGCTTTTGAACTTGAATAGGGTTTACTTATTCATAGATCATTACTCAGAATCCTTTCCAAGCTCACAGCTATTAGTGCTGTCATCTGAGCTCTGGGAACAAACTGAAAAGCCTCCGTGTGAGCTGAGATGCAGAGTTCTTTCCTGTATGCTTTGCAAGCCAGAGTTTTGGAAGGCTTTTTCCACTTTTAGCCTTCACATCTTTGTTGTGTTTGGCTTTTATATCCACTTGTCATCTTAAAAATGAAAATAGCATGTTCAGGATAGTACAAATAGTATATTCATGAAAATATACAGTGACAATCTCCTTCCCTACCCCCTAGCAGTTCCATTTATACTTGTTGTGGAAAAGGGTATTCTAATTTCTGTTTGTATAGCATGCTTCTCGGCCACTAATGTTTTACCACTGTGAATGCAGGAAGATAATCTCCTGTACTAGCTACATTGTCTCTTATCTATGGGCTAAATCATGGCATTGTGACAAGCCGGAACCAGAATCTGCCTCCTGGATTTCCCCTTTCTTTGCGTGTGGGAAAATGGTACGCTCTCCTACCTGGTGCAGGTACCCTGATCATTCCAGTTTATACCCCATTGCTCCTGTGTGTCTGTGCAAGCGGGGCCATGTTTTAGCTCTACATTTCCACAGTGCCCAGAGCAATGGTGACTCATTCTCAACTGGGACCTTTGTGGGGAGCTACTAGAATATAAATGTTATTCCTATCAGTGCTACTTCTACTAATAATAATCTGAGATGTGGGATAGCATGTGTTGCAACTGAGATATACAACACACTGAGTGGGAGGCCTTTTGATTTAGAGGCAGATTGTAAAGAACATTTCATATTAGAGAGTGAAACATCCATAGGAGACCTGTGACAGTCTCCATAAGTGTTTGTGTGTTGTCTATGATTATTTACAATCGCATTATATTTCCTTTGTAGTACTAACTTGATAGTCCTCCCAAATAAAGCAAACCAGCTAATACAAACACACCACAATCATGTTATCATATACGTGCTGAAATATCACCCTGGATTTGGGTCACCCAGAAAAAAAAAAGTCACTGTGAAGACCTGAGCCTGTAGTAGCCTTCAGAGGGAAATTTCCCCTAGATTTTAAAATCAGCAAAATTTGTGAAAAAGAATTTTTAAAAATCATTATTTGTACAGTGGGAAGAAAACTGAAGGAAAACTGAAGAAAAAAGATAAAAGAATATCAGTATTTTCATGTTTTTTTCAGTTTGTTTTGTGAAATAATCCAAAATATTTAAACAACTTAAATATAAGTGAATGCTCATATTTCTTATCAGATGACAGACTGGAAACATATGTGCAGACATCGAGAAACATAGGAATTTCCACACGGGTCCAGACCCAACGTCAAACTAGTCCAGTGTCCTGTCTCTGGCAGTAGCCATTGCCAGATGCTTCTCAAGCAAGTGTAAGAACCTCACAGCAGACAGATGTGAGACAATCTGCCCCCACATTAGGTCTCCTCCTGGTCTAATAGTTAGAGATTGGCTTAAACTTTGAAGCATTAGATTCCTTCCAAAATGTGTTAGCATTTACTATGACAACTCTGGATATACTTGTTACCCGTATAACTGTCTAATCCCCTTTTGAATCACATTAAGTTTTGGCTCAATTATTTCCTTTGGCAATGAATTCCACAGAATTTCACACAGTGAGTTGTGTGAAAAAGTATTTCTTTTTATCAGTTTTGAATTTGCTACCTTTTAATTGTTCTTGTGTTATGAGACTGGCAGCACAGAAGTTCCTGACCTATGTTTGTCATACTGTTCATTATTTTATTCTTTTTTTAATGTCCTCTCTTATTTGATTCCTTCCAATCCCCTGGACTAGTGGCTGTTTTTAATAAGATTACATATTTTTGTTAGCAACACTCAGCAGCTTCATACTTTAGCACCTTCAGAACTCTTGGGAATATGACACATGAGCCTGGTAACTTATTGCTTTTAAATTAGTTATTTGTTTCAGCACCTCTTCCTCCAGCACCTGAATCTCTGAGAGTACTTCATCTTTATTATCAGAAGACAGCAAGTGTTGGGTAAGTTTCTCCTTGCATCCCTGGTAGTGATGACTGGTGCAAAGTTATCTTTTAGCTTTTCAGCAATGTCTTTATTTTCCTTAATTGCGTCCTTTAACCCATGATAATACAGCAGACCTGCTGTTTCTGTCCCAAGCTTCCCACTTCTGATGTACTTAAAGAATCACTTGTTGTTCATTTTACACCATTAATTTGCTTAGTCCATTCTTGCCCTTCTAAATTCCCTCCTACTTATTGCCTGCTGTAATTTCTGCTCCTATTTATTGGCTTCACTAGGGTCAGATTTCCAAATTTTGAAGGAGTTCTGTTTAGGTCGAATAGCCTCTTGAATCTTCCCTTTTTCTGAAGCTGTAGACATGCTTTCTGAGACTATTCTAAAACAAATTAGGGAAGTTCTTGTTGTTTCCCTTTCTGTGTGCCTCGCTTTATTATAATTACAGTTGAAATTCATGAATCCTTCACAAAGCCCAAGCATTTGGATTTTCTGCAGACATTACCTGAGAATGATAGAAAATCTGTTCTCTCAGGCTGTGTAGTTGCAAAGCCATTTTATGAGCAGGGCCAGTCACCACTACCTCAGCCCACACTCCCAAATTCTGCATCAACCTGTTTGGAACTGCAGTGGAGTCCCCCTAAAGAGCACACAAGAACTACAGAGGCATTCATGGGTATCTGTTCTATTCACAGCCTTCATCACAAGTTTATGTGCAGCTGAAAATATTGTATTGGCCTTCTGCAATGAGATGATATACACCTGATATGAATATATCTCTACCTTACTTGATTACAAAGTAGGCTACTCATTTTAAATTCCTGTTTTCCAATTTCCATAGAAACTTGCTGTTATATGTGAGATGTTGCCATCAGAAATTGAAACTGAGGACAGACAACTACACGTTAATAATTGCGCTTGATCTCCAGTCTCCTGTGGTACAATATTTGAAGCTTCTCATTCCTGAGTCTTTGTCACAAATTTAAAGCCCCTAAATCTCACATTTACCTATCCCTGTTCAAAGGTCTAACCTTCAATATTATGAGGGCTCTCTAGATAGAGAATCTGGGATACGAGGGCTGTGTGATTCTTGTGCTTGGGTCATACTAGGGGCCAAGCACTTAGCCCACAATGTTCAAACCTGGGCACCTAAAATTAGAGAAAATAGGAGCTGAAAGTGCTCGGCACCTTTGAAAGCCAGGCTACTGCTGTTTTGGTATGGATCGAAGAACCTAACCTTAGGAAGGCAAGATGGAAAATGGGGGCTTTAGAACCCTATGGCTAGAGCTATGTTCCAGTGAGTCAGCCTGGAAAGGGATTTCAATCTGCCACCTTTTATAGAAGGGTTTAAACATACCACTCTTTAAAAAATAATACTGTGGAAAACCCAAGGCCCTGAAGGCACACTCAGGATTCATGGTTCTGTTTTTTCAACTTACTTTTCTCTCTTTCTAGGGCCTCCTCCTGGGGTATCTGCACCAGGCTTCACCTTCCAAACAAGGAGCAGCTCCAGCGTGTGGCACACAAACAAATGTCTCATTTTTTCCTTCAGTCACTTAATCAAGGGCTCTCCTGGCACTGCCCTGGGCTGCAGCTGGGGGGACGCTGTGCCCCACGGACAGTAGGCTCCCTCCTGGGCGCTTCCCCCTCCCCTAGCAGAGTGCTGCTGTAAAGCCAGGTCCCTCGCGCCTTTGCCCCCGTTTGAAGCGGGGCAATCCCCGACCCCTGCACGGGGAGGTAGAGGAGCAGCCGCAGCGAGATATTTTGCGGCCAGCAGCTCCTGGGGTGCTGGCGCTGCGGGACAGGACCGGGGCTGGAGTCGCTCCGGAGCTGGCTGGCTGGCTGCCCGCCGCCTGCCCCGGGCAAACACCTGGGAGCAGGAGAGAGGCAGAGCGCCGGGGGGTGGGGCTGGGTGGGGCGCTGGCTGAGCGCCAGGGTCCGGGCTGTGCGCGGAGGAGGAGGGTCTCCTGAGCTCTCCTGTCCCTGATTAGACAAGAGGCCGCAGGGGAGGGGGTGAAATCAACAACAACAAGAAGCCGCGCGCGGTGGCGGTGGCAGTCCAAGAGGCGGCGGGCAGCGAGCGGACCATGGAGCGCAGCTGCCTCCCGCTGCCGCAGCAGGAAGCGGTGGAAGCCTGGCTGGATGATCACTGGGACTTTACCCGCTCTTACTTTGTTAGGAAAGCGACCAGGTAAGAGCGGGGGGGGGAGGCGGCAGAGCCCCCTTCCCCACACCCGAGCCCTCGGATTTCCCCGGCGCTGCCTCTTTCCCAAGCACCGTCCCCTCCGCCGCTCCCCTCCCGACAGCTGCCAAAACTGAAACCAACACACAGCCGCTCTGTTCCGCTGCCACCCAAGTTCACAGGCAAGCGCTTCCCGGGGCTTTGCTCCGCAGCGGGCTCTGCCTGCCCTGCCCCAGCAGAGCCGCGCTGCGCATAGGTGCTGGGTGCAGGGGGGCTGCTGCACCCGAAGCGCGTTTCAGCCTGTGCAGGGTTTGCAGTTTGCTTGGGTGGCTCTCAGCGCCCCCACGCTACAGGCTGCCCCGGGCGCTGCGAGGCTCTGAGCCACGGGGCAGTGGGGACTAGACATGCCGTGCAAGGGGGACTGGCGGGTCTGGAAACCCTAGGCCTGACCTGGGTCTAAGGGTCGCCCTGTAAACCTACATCGTTCACTTGGCACGAGTAGCCACGGGGACATTCCCCCGCAGAAATAGGCCGATCCCCCCCTGCTTTTGGGGGGTTGTGTCACTGGTTAAGGGCCACACAAGGCGCTGCGCTCCGGGCTCCGCACCGCGGGCCGGTTTTGACATCTCCGCCGCGGGCGGCGGCCGCGCACAGCAAGGCGGGGCGAGGCGGGAGAGGGGGTGAGCGGGCGCAAGTGCCAAGTGGGTTGAGGCGCCTGGAACGGCTGGTCGTGAGCTGTCTCGGCGCTGCGTTTGGGCAGCGAGCTGGGGGTGTCTCCCCACTTAGGGGAGTGTGGCAGGAGTGGGGAGCAAGGGGACGGGACCCGGGGGTGCTTCTGCAGTTGGGGAGGGAAGTAGGGGCTAAGGGTTGAGTGGCGCTGTGTAGCTGGAGGAAGGGGGGTGCATGGCGCAGCATTTGGGGAGGGGAGCAAAGTCTGCACACGTGGTGGGGATCTGCAGGATGAGCAGAGGGAGCGGTGGGGACTGAAGGGGCTGGGGGGAGCTGCAGCAGTTAAGGAGGGCGGTGGGGATTCAGGGGGGCTGGCTGGTGTCGGGGTGGTGGTGTCTCCACGTGGACCAGCTCAGCGCGGGGAAGCGTCCGGGGAGGGGATTGATTAGGGGTGTCTCTCGGAGGAGCATAGCCGGGTGCAGGCGATGGAGAGAAGTTCCCAGTGAGGCTTAGACGCTGCAGGGAGCTCTCGGCAGGGATATTCCCCGCCAGGGGGCAGCGCTGCGCTGCACATCGCGAGAAGCAGCCCGGGGACAGCGCCAGTGCTAAGAAGTTTTCCTATGAACTACTGTTGACGGGTGGCTTGGATTTTATTTATTTATTTATTGCAAAGATTTAGTGTAGAGATCAGAGGCGCTCGTCTGAGCTGACGCCCCTCTGGCTTGTCATGCTGCCGTTTGGAGATAAGACGAGGTATATTTGCTCATCATTGTCACTGACACCTCAGCGGCGGGATTGCTGTTGAAAGGGAGTAAAAGCAACTATTTTTAGAAGTGGAGTCGGGTTTCCAGTTTGAATATTTTCCTATAAACAAAGCAGTGGGGATGCAAAGTGCAGGCGGTCTGCCGCTCCCACGGCATACGGAGTGCAGGGCTGGTTAGTAAGTTGTGTAATTCGGTCCTTTGAGTGCACGCACCATCTCTGCGGATTCACTCTTTCTTGTTGCTGAGCTGCTTGCACCATCTGCTATCGCTGCTGATTTACTTACCTCCCAAGTCACTTAAGAGGAAAGGATGGGTTCTGAATGAGTTTTGCTGCTGCCCCTCTCTGCATGGGATGGGGCGGTAAGAAGAGAGATCCCCATTAATTATTGACTTGCAGCGAGCGAGAAGGCTTCAGGGGTCAGTCACCTGCTTCCCTGTTACCATCTGTGCGAGATCCCTTCTCCTCCCCTCCTGCTGCTTCATAGCAGACAGGCTGTCAGATTCATCTCTCTGGAAAACAGCAATCAAAATGTGCTATCTTAAAAAAAACCACCCTAAAAATAAGTTAAATAGCTTTAAGAAAAGTAAGAGCTGGATGGGGATAATTGGCATGTGTGGTTAACCTTTATATTTTTACAGAATACTGGTGTATGGTATATGAGTGAAGGATACTTTGTTTATCCATGAAAAATAGGGTGGTAGCATTTTAACCAGCTTTGAGAAGTAGCATTTTATCAGGTCAGCTTGCCACACTTCCTTTGGAAACTGGAAGTAGCACTGAACAAATACAAATGCTAATTAATAGTAACCATTATGTCGATTTGTTTTCCCCATGGAGTAGGTTGGCTAGTCTTTTTTTTTTTTTAGCACTCAGAAACAGTTGTATTTTTGTAAAGGTCTGAAAAAGGCAGTGTTTTACAAAATACAAATTAATCGGGTACCTGTGACTAACTGAAATACCCTTATATTTTTTTTAAGATTTCTACAGAAAACTGTCAGCTTCAAATGCTTGTTTGGCAACAATCCTGTTGTTGTTTTTTTGTAGCAATGGAGATGTCACATTATTTTCAGAACTGTCTGCCAGTCTGACTTAAGTGTAACAGCTTGTTTCTTTTTTTATTTTGAATTTATTTTATAAGTAGGAGTCTATACAAAGAAAAGGCAAGTTTTCAGTTATTTGAGGGCCTATCTGGTTTTCTTTGTATACTCTCAAATTACGCTTCATAAACCTTTAAGAGTCTGAAGCAATCAGTGTATTTAGTAAAAACAACGAGGAGTTTGGTGGCGCCTTAAAGACTAACAGATTTATTTGGGCATAAGCTTTTGTGGGTAAAAAACCCACTTCTTCAGATGCATGGAGTGAAAATTACAGTGTATTTAGTAAAAGGTATAATTGTCTATGTTGTGGAGTTATTTTAGAATATGGCTTGATAGAGAACCTTGAACTTGATTCCATGTTTTGTTATTTTTTTAAAAATTGCATCATTTGTGCTACAGTAATAATTACACTGAACAGAGGTGATTGCAGTTTACTTTTCATGTTTTGATTGCTTAACATTGTACTTGTTCTGTCTGGTAAATGGGATTTCTCTGAGATTCTGAGATAGTTTTTAACCTATACTTTTAAAATCTAATTTAGTTTGCACTTTTTAGTTTGTTTCATCAGTTTTATATATATATATATATACACACACACACACACGCATCTTGAATTAATTTGGTAACTCATGGAATAGGCACATCATGTTTTAGTCTGAATTCATATTTCTGTGTATAATTAACTTTATTTTGCTGAAGGCATCAGAGCTTTTCTGTTACATTTTCAAATATGAATACAAATGAGCAGAAACAGAATTGAGCTCCATTATTTGTTGCAAGGTTAAGAATCAGAATTGAGAATAAACATTGAGTGTGTGATTCAAAACCCAATCATTGTAACTCTTTCCATTGATTTCAATGAGCTTTGGCTCGGGATCTTATGGAGCAAGTAAGTATCTTTGCAATATTAAAATCAATTATACAAAATATTCCTCTCTCCCTTCATGGTTTAATTTGTGCAATTCCTTAATCGTAGAGTAATCCCACTGACTTCAGTAGGAGTACTCACATGAGTAAATAAAAAAAAAAGAAAGAAAAGATTAGTTTAGGTGGTTTTATCCCAAGTATTTTATAAATTTAGAGCCACAGTATCATACATATTCTGTAAAATACAGGTGATATTTGTCTATTTTTTATAGATCACATCATCATTAATGGATTTCTGTGTATGGTTTATGGGGAGACATTTCCTAGAAAACAACACTTTAAAATAAAATATATATTTCAGTTAATTTATAATTATTTGTAATCTACACAGCTATGGAAGCGTTGCTAGTCAGTATTCTGGACCCATGTCAGTATGGGCTGCAAGACTGGACCACCTGTGTGTTAAATTTGCATAGCATTGTTATCCTTTTTATAATAGTTAATTGTATAAACAACAGTTTAAACCTTATATCCGTTATGGCTACAAGCTATGGATCTAACCCTGCAAGATGCTGAACCATCTCCTGTAGGCTGCTCAGCACTTTTTAGGAAGTGCTCAGTGTAGTCCGTATTACTTCTGTTCCACAGTTCGTACTGATTTTGTAGATGAATGAATTTTGTGATGCAGTATGTTCTGATATGAAAGTGTACAACCTGGGCCTGATCCTACAAAAACTTATTCAAATTTGAAGCTTTTATCCACATATTCATTTCCATTGACTACATGGGAGTAAGGACTAGTCACTTGGTAATGGTTTATAGTATCAGGTATCCACAGGTATTTTATTACTTTGTTTTGTACAAGGCTATATGGGAAGTGTATAAATAAATATTAAATGTGAGGTTTTTATGAAAGCTCTGATCAAGATGCAGAACAATGGTTCAAATTTGTCCCTGGCATACTAACTTAAGTTACACCAGCGCAAATATGGCTCCGTTTATTTAGGCCTGTTTAATTTTGGCTTACTCAGATACAAAATTTTTAGTGGTAATAGTTCAGACTGTACATCTGTTGGTTTGTTGTACCACTTCTTCAAGTTCCTATTTCCTACTAAAATTAAGCTATTTCTTTTTTAAAGCATCCCTCTACTAAAATTAATCTTCCTTTTTGATGTTTTTTCCCCTTTCAGAATTTTAGAATTTTATTTGTAAAAGTGGCTTTTTCAGAAAGGGGAGGAAATGGTTTTCAAATTAAATTTAAGTCTTCTCATTCTTGTACAGCATATGGACTTGATTTTAGAAAATATCTTTTGATTACCCATACTATTATTGTAGCCTTTTCATAATTAATGTTAAAAATCATTCTTCTGTTACAGTTAGGGATGAATCTGTTATCAGTATCAGATTACTGATGGTATACTCTTTGTATTTCTTTTGTAAAACTGTTATCCAGGCAGTTTGTCACATCACTTTCCTCTCCCAAGCTTCACCCTTACTTAAAGCTCTCTTCAAGAAACCAGTATACTGTATACAATATTTCTGGTTTCCTTTATTGTTCCTCTTAAAAATACTGGTGTGACTTTCTCTTAGTACCTTTTGTGCTCACAGACAAATTCACAGTTCACTATTGATTCACTCAGCTCAGGGGAAAATTGCGTTCCAGCTATAGGCAACTTCATTGTTCCATAGAGGTTTTTTTTTTCTGGCTTCCTAAATGTATGGTATGATAGATAAAAATTATTAAGCTAAGATTTGCTTTTGTCCTAGTGAAAATAAGATTCTTTGCAATAACTATCTTGGGTTATTATAACACAGGTTGACTATATCAGTGATACATGAAAGGGCAAGCATAGTTTATTTCTCTTAATGACAGTTCCAAGTATTCCATTTGGGCTGGTTTCTCAGTTCAGAGGTCTTCAGTCTCCATCTTCAGGGAGATATTGGAAAATGTCTTTCATCTTGAGCTATCTATTTAGTGTTTTAGCTTTGTAAGCTTATGTTAGTTATAGTTCTTGGGTGTTGTCTCATAGTATTATTCATAGCAATATGCCTATGCTTAGTTTTTCTATATAAGAGGAAGTTTATGCATTTTTATAATAAGTGTACAGAAGTTCGGACTGTCAAACAGATTCTGAATGTGTGTTTTGGAGAGTTATTTTTGAATGATCAAATTTGAAAATACTTTGGTAATCCCCTCTGAAAAAAATGAATCCTAAAAATATAGAACATTTTTACAGGAATGAGTCAAATCGATCCCTGGTGTAACTTTGTTGACATTAGTCATGTTACACCATTCTGGCCACAGTATATTTTCTCCCATTTGCACATTTTGTTCACGTCATATGTATTTACAGAGTTTTGCCTGAGAAAGGAGTGGAGGAGGATAGGGTTGTTGTTGGGTTTTTTTTTTTTTTCTGTAAAAACCATGAAATGTGTTTTACTTTTAAAACTAATTTTCTTAAAATCCTTTTCCTCCAAGTAGCCCACACATTCTTAAACACTTTTCTCAGGAACCTCAGCTCCCCAAAGAAATGTATACACTGTGCATTAAGATCACTGCAAAAATTTAAGGCCCAAATCCAACAAATGCTTAGGCATGTGTGGAAAGTTACTCATATGAGTCAAGTTACATATATAGGCAAGTAAGTTACACTTGTGCCTACTTATTTGCAAGAAAGGGGTCTAAAAGGAGAAGGGCAATGCAGCTGCAAAACTTCCATTGAATTCAGAGAAAGCAGGGTCGACAGGCTTTCTCCCCCACACACCTTTTGTACAAAATGGAGAGAGCATGATTCTGCAGTGCCAGTGCAGGCAGTTCCCTCTTGGATTTTACTGGGAGCTTTGTGTGCATCAGAGTGAGAGGATCAGACCCTAACTTTTTGGTACAAGAAAATAAAGTGTGGGAAGGGGAGTATAAATTCCATTTGAAGGAGGTAGGAAGGTGTGATGGATAGTCAGAGAATCTTTACCATTGGGTTAGTATTTCTTAGCCATAGGAATTCACAGACATTTTGGCTACTGGCATCTTGAAGAATCCGCCCAGATTTCAGCTGATCGTGAATGAAGTTATCTCCCTGTGCAGCAGGCTAGCACAAGGCTATATACTCCTTAAATCTCACTTAAGTCTGATTAAACTGGTGATCAGAATGTCTTCAGTCCAAAGAGTGCATGTTCATGTTTTCATAGTGTATTTGCATGTTTTTGAATGTTTGTCTAAAGGTGAATTGTGTGGAGAATGTAGGATCCAGGTCAAGTACTGCAAACAATGCAGCTCAACCTCCTACAACGTTTCCTGAGTCAGACTAATACTGTACAATCTATTTTCATTTTGAACATTAAATTAAAGAAAAGCTATTTTGCTTTGTCATAGACAAATATAATTACCAAAGTCACACAATGTAAGTCTCCCTCTTTTTTTCATGTCCAAGAAACATAAATAAATTTACATGGAATAATTTGTGATTTATATGTATTGCTCAAAAAACATCATTAGATGCAAAAGACTATTTACAGAGTGCCAAAAAAAACCCCTTGTTCAAATGGTCCTTGTGAGTAATTCAAGGGTTGTCATTTCACATTAGGCCTGGCACCAGCCACAAAATATATTTACTTAGTAAAAAAAAAAAAATATTTTCCCATTTATTTATGTGCTAAGGGTGAATTCACCCCTGTACAGAGGCTCAGCCCAAAGCCTCTTCACCACTTAAATCCTACTTAAGTCCTATTTTGGGAATTGAAGTGGGACTTTAGTAGTACATAGCGGTGAATTTCACCTTTAAGGCTTAAACCTTTTCCCACTAGAATCAATGGCAAAACTGCTATTGGCTTCATAGGAGAGTGAATGGGTCCCATAGTTATTTTGAGGCTGGGGCAAGAAACAAACATATTAGCAGGAAAAATAAAAGATCTCATTTATTATTATTATTTAAAACCTTGACCTTTGCATCGCTGTAGTTTTGCTGTGCCTTTTTTGTATTGTGAATGGAAAAACCCTTCTAGGGCCAGATTGCTGTTTTTGAAAAGAAAACAAAAAAGGTTGGGCCTACAGTTTAGTTGTAAAAGATGACTTGTAAATCGCCAAGAATAATAAATTATCATAAGGACATGCACTTTTTGGTATCCTCACTTCAACCAGCTTATCAAATTGTATGTCCTATTTAAAAAAAAAACACCAATATGAGGCAAGATTTAAATTATTGCATAGCATTGAAAAATCATTAATTTTAGCTCTAACAATACTATATCTGAATCAGGAGCCAGAGTTCTTCATTTACATTTATACTTGGCAAAGAACACGTTTAATTTGAAAACCATGAGTTGTCCCATTCATTACTCACGTGTTTAAAGTTAAGCATGTGCATAGGAACTTTGCTGATTTGGGCCCATAAATCATCTTTAAAATCACACTTCTATCTTTAAAAAAAAAAAAAAAAAAGCATTTACTGTTGTTACAAGTAACACATCAAGGGATTAGAACAAAATAGTTTTCTACGTGTTTTCAGTTATTTGCATTTGACAGCACTTTGAATATTGTTGTTTTTCATTATTTCCGCTATGTAGTCATACAATTTCTCCTGTTTGTTTAGGTCTTTCACAAAGCAAGAGGTGAGAGGAAAACATTTTAAAAAATGTGTGAAAATGGGAAACCTCAACTCTTGGCAAGGGAACACGGGGCAGTTTTAGTACCAGAAACAACCTTAAACTGTCTTGTTAAAAATCAACTAGATTTCAAGTTGATGATGATCCTTAAAATTATTTCCACATCTAAATTACATAAAAAAACTGAAAAGAAAATTGTTGACGGCTAGTGGCTATTCTAAGAAAAGCACATTGATAAGGACTAATTATTAGGCCTATCTTGAAAAACTGTTGACTTCAACAGCAGTAGGATCAGGCTCTAAAAATTAATGCAACTGAATGTTGGCATTCTATACCAGATGAATTCAGGCGTGAGTGTCTTTCTTCTAAGGATCTCAAAGTGCTTTATAGATGTTAAGGCGATCACTTTGTGACCCTTATTGACACAGGTAGTATCACTACTAATGTGAGGACGGCAATCCTAATTTCTCCTTAACTCATTAAATATCACCATAGGTTTTTTGGGGTAGATAAGGATAATATCTATTTTGCAGATGGGTAAAATTAAATGCATGGTGGTGAAGTCACTTATCTAAGGTCACAGTGAATTAGTTCCATAAGAGCAGTATCGTCTGTGGGATTGAACACTTGACCAGGAGTCAGGAGAGCTCAGCTCTACTCTCAGATCTCCCCCTGGCCTGCTGTATGACCTGGGGAAGTCACTTCTCCTCTGTGCCTCTGTTTCCCCTTCCACCCACTTTCTGTCCTTGTCTATTTAACTTGTATGCTCTTTATACAATTAATAAATAACAAGAGTTGGGGTTATGTAGCTCTGTACAAGGGAACATTTTATTCTCCATTTTCAAAAGTAATAACCCTCATTCTCCCTCCAATAACACCCCCCACCCCAATCCTCTCAAAAGGTTTTCTGTTGGAAGAGGTCACCTGGCAAATTCAGTTCTCACCATACTCTAACATTCAACATCTTATAAATGAGAGGGAAGAGTGGATGTGACTAAATGCAAATGACTGTAAAAATAGCCATCACCTACTCCCATTCATGAACTTTGGGCTCAGTTATGGTTGCCACAGTGCAGGCTCACTGGAAGAAAAGGATGCAGGCAGGCAGTAAGGAGGGCGTGTGGCTGTAGCTGCACACCAAGCAATGTTTAAAGGGCTACGCTGGGGTGAGAGAATATTACAGTTTTGAAAGAGTGAACAGATTTCTTGCAGCACCTGGATATTAGTATTTGCTCCTGTTTTATACGAAGCTAATCTCTACTGTCACTGCTGCGACTTCTCCCTCACAGCAGTTCTCTGGCCCTAAGAACCTTAGGGCCAAATCCCGCAAATACCTATGCCTCTTGAAGACAACTTGTGTGATTTAGGAGTGTTTGCAGGATTGACCCTTAATTTGGTCCTTTTCACATCCCATTTGTCTCATAAATAGTGATTTCTCATTTTTTTCCACTGAACTCTCTTGTAGTTCAATGGGTGTCTGGGACCGATAGACCTTACTTATACGGCCTATTGTATGCTGAGAAAATAATTGTTATACTTGTCATGCATGGCTAAATGGAAAATGGTACTGAAAAAGCAAAAACAAGTCAAGCCAATCCTCTGATTGATTTTTAAAATAGATTAAAACGACTATATTTTGCATTTCATCTAAATAAAACATTAGTTCTTCAACCCATGCATATAGCTGTGTGTGAGAAAACGGAGCTGAATAATTTCTTTATAAGAAGTGTTACTCAGAACAGGTCAATAAAATTGTTGTTATTCCAGCTGAATTTAAACATCTTTACTGTTGCCTTGTGCCATTTCAAAGTGCTTTACAAACATAGAGTCTAATAGTGCAAACTCTCTCTTTCCAATGAGGAGAAGGTCCTTATTCCAAGGCAGTGGGACTACTTGGATGAGAAAAGTCTTACACAGTCAGGTTCTAAATCCTCCCACCATCCCTGTGAAGCAGGTAGATAAGTTTTGAAATCCCTACTTTACAGATGGAGAAGATGAAATGGGAAGATTCAATTACTCTTGGTCCATGGAGTCAGAGCTGGGCAGGGCTGCCCAGAGGATTCAGGGGGCCTGGGGCAAAGCGGGGGAGCTGCGGCGCTTGCACTCACCCAGTGGCCGTCCGGGTCTAAGGCGGCATTTCGGTGGCAGGAGGCCCTTCAGTCGCTCCGCGTCTTCGGCAGCACTGAGGGGCCCCCCGCCGCCAAAGACCCAAGTGACTGAAGGGGCCCCCCACCGCCGAAATGCTGCCAAAGACCTGGACCGCCGCCGGGCCAGGACTCACGGAGCATTTTGGTGGCGGGGGGCCCTTCAGTTGCTCTGTGTCTTTGGCAGCACTGAAGGGCCCCCCGCCGCCAAAATGCCAGCCAAAAACCTGGACCAGGGCTCGTGGGGCCCCAGCGGGACCCGGGGAAAATTGTCCTACTTGCCCCTCCCCCCAGGCGGCCCTGGAGCTGGGTTTAGAGGTTTTTGTTGTTTGTTTGTAATTGTTATTACATTAGTAAACCTGTGCTATGGCACTTTACAAACAAAGTGGCAGGTCTCTTCTCTGAAAAACAAAGTCCATGCTGTAACCAGTACACTGTGCACCTGATTCTCCACTGCCTTATATTTTGTAGTCACTTACACCTGTACAAATTGAGTGTGAAACACTACCAGGACAGAATGATAGCATTTTACTCTTCCTTTCATCACATGTAAATGATCACGCAGATGCAAGGTAGCAGAGAATCAGGCTCCGTGTGCCTCTTCTAATAAACTGTGGTCGTTCAGTAGGTGGGTACAAATTTATCATAGACTTACAAATGATAAGTATGTGAGTACATTTGGCTGATTAATGAGCAGGTTAGGAAGGCTATTCCATCTTGTTCTTTGCTTGTATAAATGCGTTTAAATTTGATTTTACAGGATTTCTAACCCCAAATGTTCAAAAATTATGGAGTCAGGTTCCACACAATTTGAGACTGGATTAAAAATCACGAGTTTTTAACATAATAATAAATGGGTTTTTTAGTTGCCTTAGTTTCTGAGCCTTCAGAGTGCATTCAAATCACATTTTCAAGCTTTCTTTGCAACCAGGAGGGCTAGAAGCTTATTTTTGTTAATAAAAGCAGAGATTTTCAGGTAATTGCTTATCTCCAGAGTTAAGGCTTAAAGAAAAACGCCAAATATCGCAAGTCTCATGCTGAAATCACAAGAGTCAGGAACACTGATTTTAATCCAGGGATGCTTGCGGAATCTTCTTATACAACTATTTATTTAATAAATCACCTGTTTATTTCCTCAGGGGATATTTTTGGCCATTTTCATGATTTTTTTCCCCCCCTTTAATTTCCTCCTTCCATCAAGAGAATGATTAGATGTTGGCTTCTTATGTTGTCTCTTACTCAAACAGCTTGCAGCGTGAATTGAAAAGTATGATTTCATGTATTTTTATTGTACAAAGTCTTCTCTCCCACATTTTAACATCATCTGTGGAAGCTCAGCATATTAAGTGCTATAAAGACGTCCTTGTTAAAATCAGAGTTATGATAATATATTAATCATTCTTCCTGTTGATGTAGTTTTTCATATGAAAGTATCATTTCATAAGCCATTTGGGTGAAACCAGATCTCTTTTTCAAAGAGAAATTGATGACACTGTAAAGAAGACAGATAATTGAGAATATTTATTTATATTAAATAAACCCCGAATTTACTTCCTAATAATTTTTTTAAATAATTAACCATAACCCTCTCTTTTACAGCAATAGTAGTGTCATTTATTGGTCATTCTATTGCATTTTATTATCCAACATCATTTTCTAGTAATCAGACTGGTTTAATATTCATGGGTGCTTTGTAATAGATGTTGATGTACACAATAATAGTAATTATTATTATTATTTCACCCAAAAGTGTGCTAGGCGCCTCACAGAAGAAAGGGACAGGATTTCATCCCACGTGTTTCCCCACTGAACTCGATGGCAACACTCCCATTGACTTTAATGGGGCCAGCATTTTATCCAAGTTAGTTACCCAAAAGAGCATGCAGTCTAAGGCCCTGATTCTGCAAAAGACTTAGAATTGTGCTTAACTGTATGGACTGTAGTCCCATTGACCTTGACAGGATTATCTCACAGTGTGTGAATAATAAGCACATGTGTAAATCTTTGTAAGATCAGGACCAAAATACTGCAATTGGGAGCCCAGATAAAGATCAGATTCTATTTTCAGTTATGGTGTGATTAAGAGCAGAAATTGGTCCAGCAGCTCTGTTAGATAATTTTAACCACCCACTGCTCTGAGGGAAAAAATATTCTCTCATATATGACCCTGAAATCCTTACTGATGTGTAGTCTGCAGTTACATCACTTCTTTTCCTGAACAAGTATTCACTACATAGACTCACCACATTTTAAATCTATCCTCATTCAGTGAATCAGTTTTTAACACCACATCTGTGTATTTCTTAATCCCAGCCAAGGCTTCAAGTCATATGTCAGTGCTCAAATCTTCGCAAGGGAAGACAAATATGCTTCTTTTTCAGGTTATGGCTTACCGTAATATCTATTGTTTTGAAGTGTAGTTGAAATAAAAGACTTTAGAGACGAATCAATCCCTTTAACTTTGCTTTGCCAATCATTTTCAGCAGCCCCTCACTGCTTTGTATTTTACAATGCTGTGGAGACCATCCTTTAAATAAGGAATATATGTATACAGAGATGGTCTCTTGGTTCTCTTGTATTTGTTCATAAAAATGTTCAAAACCTCTTGTTTTCATTCTGATGTGGAACAAAACCATGTTCGGAAACCTCCAAAATGTTTTGAGGAACAGAATTCTTGTTTTCCAGCCAACCTTACTTGTAACAGACCACTGACCAACTAACAGGATTCACTGTGCTTCTCAGTCTGCTGCACCTTTGAAATTTGGTACGCTCATTCTATGGTATGCTGAGTAAAGAAAAAAAAATCCCAAATTTGAAATATGACCTCTGACTTTTCCATCATAAGCTACTAAAAGATCAGACATTTTTACTGGGTTTCAACTGTTCAGGTGCCCACGTTATGTGATTTGCAAAAATTAAATTAATTTATTCTATGATCTGGTCATATACAGTATGATGCTTCCACTTTAGAAAAATGATGATCAGCTGAGGTTACAAATTCTATGTTTCAGATTTTAGCCAAGAAAATGTCTATACATGTTTATTGGGTACATAAGAAAAATTACTTTAATTTCAGAGATGATGCATGTTTTCATAAGTAAAGGGGTCGGATGACTGTGTCTTACTGTTCACATACCTTGGGGATCCACTAAAGACAAAGGGCAGCTATGTGCTGGCCTTCCTGATGACCCTTCCATTAAAATGACAACTGTAAATAGTGTCACTGCATTTAAAAGTCAGAGCTTGCAAAGGGCAAGCAAGTGCACCACAATCACAGACTCTCATTGCCACATCTGCCTACAGATATACTGCACTCAGCTTGAGGTAAATACATTTTTTAAAGAATATTTTTGAACCAGCTCCTCTTTATAATATTATAGACCTTGTTTGATAATCCTCTTGTATGTAACTCTCGTTCATTACAAGAGTGGAAAAATCATTCAAGAGGAGCTATCTCAAGGCCAAGTCCTGCAACCTGGGAGTTTAGGTGCTTGGTTCCTTGCAGGATTGGGCCTTTGTGCAGTAATTCTGTTCTGAAGAGCTCCATGTTATCTATTCCAAGTTTTCATTGCTGTCTCTCAGTCCAGTACCCCAAGTTCTCTTTCCAGAATTCTGTTTGTTCTGTCAGATCTTCAGTCTCCAAGGAAGTATCACACTATAATCTGGCACGTTGGCAGTCATTGCTGTACCATCTGTATGGAATAAAGTTCTGTACAAATTGGACCTTGTAATACTGTTACTGAATTACAAAAGCAGAGTTTTTTTTTTTTTTAGAAACACAGACACTGTATACTGTGCCAACAGCTTAGTACCTCTCCACATTTAGAGGGTGGAGGGAGTGGAAACTCTAATTAAAATACCAACATGTATGGTCCATGTGTCCCAAAGTTTATACACTGACGCTGTTGCCCCATTAAGATCAATGGTACTAATCACGTGAGTAGAATCACACGTTTGTAAGATCCTGACTTTAGTGAGTGAATAGGAACATGCATGTATTGGAAGTTCATTAACTGCATATCCACATGTCACTCCTCAAATATATAAAGACTATATCAAAATGTATATGCTCAAGGGGCAAAATTAAGATGGCATGTTCAACCTAAACTTTGTCTGACTTTTGAGTATTTAACTGTGCAAGCTTCAGTGACAATACTTGGGTGAGTAAGGATCATTCAAGTGAGTAACAGTCTGAACATTTAGGATCTAATCTGGCATTGCTGAGATTGATAAGAGTTTTGACATTACTGTCAATAGGAGCTGGATTGGAGCCTTACTCCTTAAGGTTTTTTTGTTTTTGTTTTCCTTCACCATGACTTCCCCTTATTTTGGGATAAAAATAAATAAAATGGTCAAGCTCAATTTTTTGTATATTGATTAATCAACCAAAATTGGATGTGAAATGTTTAAATTTATTGGTCAGAATTACAGTTGGCAAAAAATGTTTGGTTGAAAACTTCTGTTGAAAAATGGCCTTTTCTTTAAATGAAAATTTTCAATGGTTGAATTTTTCTAATTTTCATTTTTACTATTACTATTTTTCTGTCAGTTTTTTGGTCTTTTTCCTCTGAACCATCAGAGGGATGGCCACGACTGGAGATGGGATTTTGGGCAGGGTGAGTAGGCCAGGTCTCGGAGGTTGCATTGAGCATTCTCTCTCTCGGGTGCTTGGATGGCTGGTGGTTCTTCACATGCTCAGGCTCTAGCTGATTGTCATATATGAGGTTGGGAAGGAATTTCCCCCCAGGTCCAATTTAGTGTGTGTGTGTGTGTGTGTGTGTGTGTGTGTGTGTGTGTGTGTGTGGCGGGGGGGTTGCCTTACATACCCTGGTGCCGCAGATGATCATTTGCCAGGATTATCTGGATAACTCTCACTTAATTCCCTACCATTTCAGGGGCTTTGGGCATTGGTACACCTCAGTCCCTCTTATTCCCTCCCAGTGGCACATAATAGTCTAGTCTCCTGTGATAGGAAATCAGATGATCTGGTGGTCCCTTGTGTCCTTAAACTCTATGACATGAAAAGGATGAAGTATTTGTGATTAGTATAGTCATAATTTTCAGCTTTTATGCACTGAAAGCTATGTCATGAGTAATTTTCTGCCTTACTCAGCATCATTTATTTAATCAGAAATACTGCTTTTTTTATAAGACACAAGATATTAGTGCTTAAGTCTCAGCATTGGCTGGAGATGAACAACACCGAGTTAAAGAGAAGCAGGTGTTTCACTAAATGTATTTTATGTAGTATTGTGTAAAAAGGGTTGGTCCCTTTAAATTATTATTGCTTGGGGATTGTTAACTCATAGTATTTATTACCTTTCACTTCTGTTTTGCAGAGAAATGGTCAATGCATGGTTTGCTGAGAGAGTTCATACCATCCCGGTCTGCAAGGAAGGAACCAAAAACCACAGTGAGGATTGCTCTTGTCCTGCTCATCAGACTACCCGAGCTGAGAGCCCCAACCCTGGGACACCAGCAAGGAAAATCTCTGCTTCTGAATTTGACAGGCCTCTAAGGCCCATCATTGTCAAGGATTCTGTTGGAACCGTGAGTTTCCTTTCTGGCTCTGGAAAAAAGGAACAGATGCCTCTGCAATCTACAAGGATTGGGACTGATGCAGGGGATCAGTGCTCAAGACTCTTAGAACTAGTGAAAGATATTTCCACTCACTTGGACGTCACAGCCCTTTGCCACAAAATTTTCCTGCACATCCATGAGCTCATAGCTGCTGACCGTTATTCCCTTTTCCTGGTCTGTGAGGATAGCTCCAATGAGAAGTTTCTTATCAGCAGGCTGTTTGATGTTGCAGAAGGTTCCACCTTGGAAGAAGCTTCAAACAACTGCATTCGCTTGGAATGGAACAAGGGGATTGTGGGACATGTAGCAGCTTTGGGCCAGCCTTTGAACATCAAGAATGCATATGAGGTAAATATGGTAATTTTGTTTAAATAAAAAGAGGCCAGATCCTCAGCTAGTGTAATACATGCACTTCATTGGAGCCAGATTGATTTACACTAACTGAGGATCTGACCTCAAATATCTCTCTATTAAATATATGCATATTGAGGAATGGATGTTTGAAAACAAGTGATGGACATTTGAGAGTAAGGGTCAAGATTTCATCCTGGCCTTAACCAGGTTTCTATTTCTCCACCCACAGTTATTTGCATGTGTAATTCAGGTCACTTAGAAATTTATGATTTTGATTGTACCAAGAAATTGGGTATTTAAAGTGGACTAAATTATGGGGGCAAATAACTGTTTGCATTTTTTAAAATAAACATAGGCCAATATATGAAAATCTACTTCTAGGAATTGTATACCAAGGCTGCATAACTTGGCACAATGGGATGAAACTGAGCAAAGGAAAATGTAGGCTGAATATCAGGAAAAAACCCTGATAATAAGATATATTGGGCTGTGGAAAAGTCTCCCAACTGAAGTGGTAGAACCCTTATTACTTGAATGATTTAAGCCTAGACTGGACAGCCTGGAGAATACCCCATAAGAAACAACCCTGCTTGATAGATAAAGCGGGTTTTGTGCATTCAAAGTTAGGGATAAGGGAAGAGAAGGGTTCCCAAGTGGAACAAACACTGGAATTTTGACTTGCAAATTAGCACTTCTAGTTGGTCATCTCTTCATCCTCCTGAGTGGATTTTTTTTAGGATGTGTGATATTGCCAAACAATGTTTTCCAGCAACAGTACATATAAGGGTGATATAATCTGCTTTAATGGTCATCGTTCATGAAGACTGAGTATTTTCTGGATTTGGGCCTAAGTATATATTTCGCTTTAAGCACGTGAGATCAGTGGGAGTATTCATGTGCTTAAAGCTAAGTACATACGTAAATGCTTTCCTGGCTCGGGGTCAGTGTACTGAGCTTGAAATCAAATATTGGTGAATTAATCTTCCTTTTAAGAACATTTTGCTGTATTTTAGTGAGATGATTAAATAAAAATCAATGTTCCAGAATGATACACCATTTAAACAAACCAAACAAACAACAAAACAACCCCAAAACCAAACTCAAAATGAAAAGGAAAGAAAATGAATCTTATTGCACAATTTATACCTGGAATTTTTTGACAGTCTATGCTAATTCTCATTGCGTTTTATGTAAATACAAGGGGAATGATTTTTCTTTTAAACTCATGGTACATAGTCACAGACCTATACCATCTTTTTGCAGTAATGATAAGGGATTTTATACATACACAATACAAATGAGACTTTATAGGGGGTGTTGCTTTTTCTTCTGGCCACCTGCCCTATGCCTCACACTCAAGACCATTCTTCCTGTACAAGTACTAGCTTACCCCAAAGTTGTGGTGGCAGAGGAGCCCAGAACCAAAAGCTCTTTCTTTTCAGTTCCTATTGTAGTATGTATTCCTACAAATGCCATAATGCTTAAAGTCTGCCAGCTCCCTATTGGGCTGATTGCACTGAATGACTCAAATTGGTGGTGAGAATTTATTCCGATTGTCAATGACTATTTTTAGGTACACTACTGTAGACAAGAGGACTCACCCCTGCAGCGCCTCCTGCTGGTGACTCCTGGGAATTAGCTCTTTTTCCAGCCAGGAGCACCCTTTGCAGGCCAGTGATCCTCCTGTCCTCTGGCCCCCATGTCCCTCCCTGGACCCCAGTGCCCCTTTTAACTGAGATGCTGCCCCCTGGCAGTACCCCACCAATCTGGGTCTCCCCTCCCTGGGGAACCCCCAACCCACTACCCCCACTTTGCCTCAGTTTTGGCTACTGCCCAGTCTCCATCTAGCCCCCATTCACTGAGGTAGACTGCAGTATCAGCCACTCATCATAGGCAAAGGGGTTTGGACCTGATGCCTCTGCCTACCTTTGGGCTGCCCCTTTGCAACCCCAGTACCCAGTTGGCCTTATTCTAGGCCTACAGGGTTTCAAGGCCAGAGCTCCCCAGCCCCTCTTGCCTTCTCCCAGCTCTGCTCCACCTTCAGTACCCAGGTACGCTCCCTAGCAGCCAGGCCCTTCTCCCTCTAAAGGCAGAGAGTGAGTGTTTACTTCTGGCTTCTCTGGCCTTCTTATAAGGCCCTGTTGCTCAGTTTGGGGCATGGCCCCAGCTGCAGCCACTTCCCCCAATCAGCCAGGGTTTAGAGCTGCAGCTTTTAAGCCCTCCCAGGCTGCTTTTTAAACCCTTCAGGGCAGGAATGGGTAACTAACCTGTTACAATTATGAATTATTCTTCCAGGAGCAACAGTCAGTTTTTAGAAAATGGTTATTTTTGCATTAAAGCTGCTTTCTGAAGCTCATGGGCTTGACTGTTCAGTGAGCATGGGAACTTGTCAGCCTCTTCCTGCAAACGCTCTTCAACACTGAAAAGGAAAAAAAGTACATTTCCAATGTTTTTGGTGTATATTCCATAAAAGCCCATTCGCTGACTTTTTTCTCAGATGGGGTGTTATTCATTTTAACCCCCAAATGGAAATCCTAATCCTATTAATAAAATGTAGCCATGCCTGCCTGTCTTTTGGAAATTTCCTCTGAGAACAAAAGACATACTAAAAATGGTTATGTGTGAATATCTAGCCTGGACAAACAGCTTTTCCTAAGCTTACTGCATTTTCTGACATTTGTATTTATCCACAAGTGTTTATATTCCTCATAAGCAGTTTGTTTTGTACAGTATTGCTAGAAATTCACTCAGTAATAACATATTTACATAGTCATTGTCTCATAATGGAAACGTGACACTGGGTAACAGTTAAGACAAATGCTATAATTCCTCTATGGGCCTATAAACTGGGGAATTAAACAAGACATTTTTTGAGGGGGTATTTAATTTCACTTTTTCCCCCCTGTCAGGATCCCCGATTCAATGCAGAAGTTGACCAAATCACAGGATACAAGACTCAGAGTATTCTTTGTATGCCAATAAAGAACCACAGGGAAGAGGTAAGCTGCGGTATCTGGATCATCTTATACAATAGCGTTTATAGCTCTGTTAATTCCTTTAAACACTTATCTCACAGTAGAGAAAAACTTTTTTTTTTTTAATGTCCTGTCTGCATATCATTCCATGGAGTCAAATTTTATCTTTTCCACTTCATTTATGTTAACCAGAGTTGTTGAGAAGAGCTTACACACAATTTTTGTTTTTTTAAACAATGTTGTTTCTATTTCCAGTTAAGAAAAGGATTCTGCATTTGTTATGCACCCAAAACTCCCCGTTCACTTCAGTAAAATCAATAGGAGCTTTGTGTGTGAAAGAAATGCAGGAACAAGTGGTAAAATAAATGAGCTTCTTTCAAACTATAGCTGCTTATCATGTATGTGCTACTATCTTTAAACATGTAAAATACATGCCAGTAGTGCCCAAATAACTTCAGACCTAATTACAGTCCCACTGATTGTTCCATGCATTGTAATAAGCCATGAGAAGGGACTTTTTCCTGCAGAAACCAGTGATTATCTTATTTTGAATGAAAGATGATCTTCCTTTTCTCTCTTTTCTGAATCAAAGATACTCCCCAAATGTTCTACTGTGGCTTTTCACAATGCATATAAATCTTATCTTTAGGTGACACTTTTCAGTTTTTACCACTATGTAAAATGGTGACCACAACAGTCTACCAAACAACTCACAAGTTTAAGATATCGAGCAGGGGCTCCCTTTCATAGACCCAGGGCAACATTTTCAAAGTTATGTACCTGAAGTTAGGCACCTGTATCCACATTTTAAGTACCTACATAAAAATGGCATGATTCAGAGAATCTGAGCACCCACAGCTCACATTACCCTTAATTGATTTACAGTGGAGTGCATGCAATCAGAATCAGGTCTTCTGGTTCTCTGCACAGCTCTCCCCTCCATTCCTGTGTCACTTCTCACAGCAATATTCCTTTAAGGTCTGACCCTGCTACAATTAGAGTCAAGGGAGTTTTGTCATGGACTTCAAAGCATAAACAAAGTAGGTCTCTGTTGGGTGGCAATAGCTAAAACATTATCAAGAGGAAATTAGAAAATGGGAAATTAAGTGAGGAATGACATGCTGAGTATTCACCATCAGCTATCTGAGTAGAGTGATCCTGGTTTCCTTCTGACACTGAAGTAATTCAGGAGTGACTCCAATTAAGCCAATGCAATTACACTGGTGTAAAATTAGTGTAAGTGAACAGAAAATCAGGCCCATTGTGTTTTTATGTATTGCCAGTAACTGAAAGAGCTTCTTGAAGCTGGAAAGAATAAGATTCAACTTCTCAGGATGTTGGCACAGCATAGGCTAACCAAGGAGTGCCCCAGAAATTTTCAGACAGTGATTTGCTGTCCACTAAATCTTCCTTTTTCAGCAGAGTTCATGGTGCATGTCTAATCAGTTCATACTGTTAAAAATTGCTCAAAAAATGATTTGAAAATACCATTTTCCCTTCTTTCTAACCTTTCCACTCTCCCAGTCCTGTTGTGTAAGACACCAATCTCTCATGTTTAACCCCAATTCTCATTTTTACTTTGATTTATTTCATTCATTTGGGTCTGATGGTCCTGGTTGACCCAGTGATTAAATGTGGGATCGCCTACATCTGACTTCTGTTTCAAAGTGTTTTTTCCCTGCTCCAGGTCTCATAAGGAAAGTGTTCAAAATTTACAACCCACTACCTCACACTGGTCATGAACATGATCACTGTTCTCCCAGTCAGACATTGCTCCCACTTCAACATGCCTCCCCATGTTAATTGGCAGTAGATGCAACTGGCCATGAGCTAATCAGTGAGCAAGAAGAATGTTGTGTGCAGTGACGTCTGGCTGGGAGAGTGGCACTTGAGATATGATTGATGCAAGATGGAGCGTCTATGTTTTGTCCAGGTCACATGCTTTATTTATGTGCATTGGAAAAAACACAAGAATGCTATAAGCTAAGAACTTGGAATCATAAATTCATGACAAAATTCAGCTGGCCACAATACATGGGTGCTTACTTCTTACTCTGGTCATACATGAGAAAGAATTAAGTAGAAGTATTCTCTGCTCATATATATCAGCACTGACTTGTTGGGCTGAATGAACCTGTAACTGGCAATTTGCAGATCCTTAGCTGGGTTTCCCCTCTAAGCACAACAGGGGTTCTAGATGAAATAAAGCAGGCACCTCTTTATTATGAACATAGAAAACAAAGTGACAGATTAACAAATTGGTGAAGGCTTAAGGAGGAGGGGGGAAAATGAAGTGTTACTCCTATATGCTGTAAACTGGAAGATCTAAATTATGGAATTTCTCATAGAGGACTCTTTTGTTATTTTAAAGTCTTTTACCAGAAGGTTCTCATCACCCTCACTGTAATGCTTTGACACTTTTCTGGAATGAGATTTAATTCCATTAATCAATCCCTCAATTACCATCTGCGTTCAGCTGGTTTTTCTACTAAAAGCATCTCCCACCCCAAACAAAGAAACCACTGTGGTTCCTCCATGCCTCCCCAACCTAAAAAACAAAAAACAGACCAAGCCGTTGTAATGATATTGTATTTAGCACAGAGGTGGGAAAACTTTTTGGCCTGAGGGTCACATCGGGGTGCTAAACTGTAGGGAAGACTGTGCGAGGTAGGGAAGACTGTGCCTCCCCAAACAGCCCTGCCCTCCCACTTCCTGCCCCCTGACTGCCTCCTTCAAAACCTCCCCATCCAACCCCCCCCCACTCCTTGTCCCCCGACCGCCCCCTCCTGGGACCCCTGCCCCCTAACCACCACCCCTGGACCCCACCCCCTATCCAAACCCCCTTGCTCCCTGTCCCCTGACTGCCCCAACCCCTATCCACATCCCTGCCCCCTGACAGGCCCCCCGGGACCACACCCTCTATCCAATCCCCCCTGTTCCCCGTCCCCGGCCCCCCCCGAACGTCTGCCCCATCCAACCGCCCCCGTCCCCTGACTGCCCCCCAAGACTCCCTGCCCTATATCCAACTCCTCACCCCGGCCCCCTTACCATGCAGCTCAGAGCAGCATGTCTGGAGCCGCACCTCCCGGCCAGAGCCAAACTGTCCTGCATGAGCGCGCCACCCAGAGCGCTGCCCGCATGGCAGGGTGGCTGCGGGGAAGGGGGGACAGCAGGGAAGGGGCCGGGGGCTAGCTGCCCAGCCAGGAGCTCAAGGGCCAGGCAGGAGGGTCCCATGGGCCAGGTGTGACCCGCGGGCCATAGTTTGCCCACGTCTGATCTAGCAACTAAGGAAAACTGCTTTAGTGCAAAATGTCACTAGTCACAGTCCAACTATGTAGCCAAAATATGTCTCTGAGACACACCTGAAAATAAATACTTAGAAAGAGAAGCAGGTCTTTTCTACCTTGAAATTTGGCCCCTGGAAAATACGTATGATACATTTGTTGTTTGTTTTATATTATTGGTATGTTTAAAACTAAAAGTCAGTGTTTGATCTGCAGAAATATCATGGTTGAATATCAAACCTCTGGGCCAGTTGGGGAATTAAGATTTTTCCAGTAGAGATGAAAAATAGGCTCAGATTAGTCTAAACTTCCATGTGGAGCCTGAGCTGAGGAGCCTACTTAAAAATAACACAAGATGAGGAATAAGCTCTTCAAGAAGCAGATCCCATGGAGAAGGACTAATGAAGGACTGTAGTGGTCTTACCAACAAAAAGCACCATATGCAAGAGCAAGAACCTCAGTACTTTATAGACACACAAAGAATGGAAGTAGCTATGTTAATAACAAAGTAAACTTTTGTATAAAGCTTTTTTTCTACTTATTAATTATAGCTGATAGGCCTAGTTTCTATTGGCTCTCTCAGGCCCTGGACTAGAAAACACTGCTGTATGTACTCTTCAGGCTCAGAGCAAAGGGAGATTTATATAGGAGCTTGTTACAAACAGAGCTAGCACTATTTTCTCCCATGAAGAATTACAGATGCAAGCCGGCCAAGCTTTGAGTTGGACTTAAAGGGTTTTGAAGCAAGTTCTGATATCTGCAAGCCACTCCTGCACAATCTCTGGTAACTAAATGGAGCCTCTGTCCCATCCTACACAACCACCATTGCCACATAGTTTGCTTTGGCATTCCAGAATATGCCATCTGATGTTTATAACTATTTAGAAAAATCAAGAGGGAAGAAAGATGAGAAACCTCACTTCTACGCTACAAAGGGGAAAACAAACAAACTGGCCATGAGTGAAACCATTTCAAACTATATCTGTTTAAAACTGTCTATACAGCAACTGCAAAACCATTTGAAACATGCCATTTGGTTCCTTCTGGGTTTTTCTTCTGGCAATTCTCTAATGACAATAGATAACTATAACCTGATACCCTCTTAGTTTATGAAATCAGCCACACTAACTATGAAATGTAAGAACACACACAACTCTAAAATTGACTGAATTCTTATCATCAATGGTACTGTGACCACTAGTAGAAAGTTGGTATTAGCCAGCTGTTACCATATAATTACCATGGTTATTTCTTGTTTTATTTATAAGGGGAAACTGTGGTGTCTGTTGGCCACAACTGTAGCTGTAGATCTTGACCAGTTCAGTGCTACAGTGCATTTTCAGGAAGCAGGATTGTTAAAAGTACCTTCCTTCTGTTGAGAAGGTAGCTCATTCATTTTGGTTAGGAGAGCCATAACACAGCCTTCCAACATTCTTAGTGCACCAAGAGTACTCTTCACTGCAGGAGAGATGCCTACACCTATATTCCCAGGGCTTAAATTCTTATTTTCTGGCACCCTCCACACTCCCTCCAACATGCTATAGAAACTCCAGGGGGTTGAAAATATCTACCGGAGCTCTGCTCCGGACAGCTCCAGCTGAATTTAAGCCCTTTGTATTCCTCTGTACATGTGCTGTTCTAGATCAGCCGTGATCCAGCAAATAACTTAAATACATGTTTAACTTTGAGGCCAATAAGACTACTCACGTGCTTAAAGTTTAGGATATGTTTAAGTGCTTTGTTAGACTGAAGGCCTGATGCTCAGCTCTATGCTCAGCAACCTTTAAGCAGTATCTTTCTCTGCAAGTTTAGTTCAGTGGGAGTAAGGTACTACCCAACATGAGAAAGGATGGCAGAATCAGACTCTTAATGTTCTGTCCCAGGAACGGGAGTATGGGATAACTGCACATTTCATATGTGACCTTGGACCAAGTCACTTCTCCTTTTTGATCCTCAGCTGTAAAATGGGTTTAATAACACTTCTTTACGTCAGAAGGATGTTGTAAGTTATTTAATTTATTAATATTTGTAAAGTGCTTTGACAGCTTCGGATCAAAGGCATCGTATATATGATACATGCAAAGTATTGCTTATCATAAGCTAACTGTAGTGGACAGGCAAGCAAATACCTTGTAGCCTAAGATTTCATGATTTATCAGCAAGAGAGACCAGTAGCAGGAGCCCTGGGATGGTGGCAGCTCAGTACTTTGATCTCTACTGACTGCATAGACTGAGTCTCAGAAGATTTTTTCCATCCCTGAGGTATACCTTTTGGTCCTCTAAAATGACTCATGGACGCCTAAGATCACAGGAGCGTCACTGATTTAGCCTCAGGCACCTTTATGCTTGAAGTGAGTGGGTTCCAATCGCATTTGGATTTGGATGGATTTATAGATCTGAAAATGGACTACAGAAATTGCTGTAAATCGTTATCTCCACTTCTAAGCACTTCTCCATCTAATTTTTCAGACTTGTATATGACCATTATAAAACCATCCTTTCAGCAACATCCCGTAGAACTGCATAGTAAATTATTTTTTTGTGTAGAATTTTGTGGCTAGAATTCTAAGTCAAATTCCTGGTTGGTTTAGAAAGGAGAATTCTCTCTTAAATTCTATAGACAGTCTACAGTAGCTTCTATAAAATCTTATTTTGGTTTCACCCCTATTAACTGTATATAGGATTTTCCCATATGGGAGCTTTGAGCTGAATTAACTCCTAAGCTCTGAGCAGAAGTACGCGAGATTCAACTTCCTGCTAGGTGAATGTTTCATTCTGGAAAAGATCACTACAGTTGTTTGGTTTATTTAATTTTGTTTTTATTTTTGCCTGGTCTTCTGTCACTGGGAAGTGCTTTGCTACAAATCAGGGGTGCTATGCTTTTTATAACAGCTTTTTTGTTGTTGTTGTTGTTTGTTGCTGTCTTGCTGATTTTTATTTTTATAAGGCTTAGCCAAGGGCATTAATGACAATCAGCCTGGGAAGGTGGTTCTTACCTCCCTCCCACAATGTAGACATAGTTGAATTATGCTTATGCCCTGATGTTGACGTTGCCTAATGAGCACCTGTACATCTTGGCACTCCAACAGTTAGCTAAGGCACATTATGGTGAAGAGCATTAGAAATGAAAGTGTTGTTAGTTAAAAGCTAGAGTCTGTAAGTAAATATCTGAGCAGGACTGCATACTTTTGTGGCCATGAATCATGCTCAGCCTCAGCAGGGATGAGGAAGCAGAATAAACCTAAAATCACACAGATCATAATTGCATATCAGTTGGGCCCCCCTTTTTTTAAAAGCAGATAGTGTTGAATTTCCTCTTTCTGTCACCATTATTTGGTTTAGTGAATCATCTTTCTTCTGGTGCTGGCTTTATTGAATCATTAAATCTTCTCAGGAAGCAAAAGAATGTTCTTAAAGTCAGTGAAAAGGAAGTGACTGTGAAAAAGGGCACTGGCTCTCTTTGAAGTAGCTTTCACAGAATTAGGCCTGAGAGTGGCGTGTACAAAAATGCAGCAAGAAGCCATCCAGATAAAATAAAATTCAGAACACAGCCATCAGCACTGAAGAAATGTCTGCTGTGTTCCATGAAATCCTGAGGGGGTGCACTGCCACTGGTAGGTATAGAAGTCAGCTATCCATTTCAAACAGTTAGTGACTGTGGTGGCCTCTGATAATTAAAGGAATATTTTTTCTCTCTCTCCCTTTTTCCCTTTATAAGTTGAATCAGGCCTTATGAAAGGGGATAACTGACATTCCTGGAGCCAAAAGCCTTCCATCTATTGAACAATTAGCAACAATAGAAGCTTCCCCATACTGTCAGCTATGCTTTGGTGGGAGGAAATGAGTATAAAGGGTGGTTATTCCTATTTATTTCTTGGTCTCCCTTCTGTGACTGGTGACAAGGGAGCCAGCTGAATTACTGCCAGTTGTGAAGTTGCATTTGTTTGTGGTGTTGGGTTGTCTCCTATAAACTGGAGAGACGCTACCAAAACAGGTAGCCTCTAATCCAATAGGAGTATTTCCATCGACTTTATTGATAGCTGGATCAGAACCTTAGGTCCTCCCCCCCACATACTCTCTCTCCCCTCTCCGCCTCTTTCCCTCCCTCTCTCTCTGGGCCAGATTCTGATCACTTCTCTAGTGATGTGCGAAGGGGCTGCAACAGCCTGGGGGATAATTCCCCTTATATAGGAGCTGCATAAGGTTGGCACATGCAATCCTCTGCTTCCCTTCCTCACCACCACAGCATAAGGGCTGTGCTGGGGCTGAAAAAGGGAATAATTAACACTCAGCATTGAAGCCTATTGGCAACCATAGAGTGGCTGTGATAAATTAGAGGTCTCCTGATTATGGAGATTTGTTGTTGGCGGCCCATACCCCGGTTGGGGTGACGGGCATGAATGATGATGAATGAATGATGATGTAGGTAGGTTGGCTGTTGTTTCGGTCCTTAACCCTCCCTGTGTCTCAGAGCTTCCAAACCTAAATTCTTCCCTGACAACTTCTGCCTGTCATTCCCCATCCCCGCTCTTTCTAAACCCTCACTACTGGGAATACAAGAACTATACGGGACGTTTTTGTGGGCACGTTACAAGAATAACAAGAAAATGAAAAATAGCTAACTTGGCTTCTGTTGCTAAACTATTCAGCTTTCAACCCAGTTCACACATCACCTGCTTATTAAAGAATTAAGGAAGGTAAAATATTGGGCCTAAGCAACAAGACATTGTCTAATAAAACATGTTTTCTTCTTGTTGCTGATTCTCTTACACCAATGCAGTGTCTTCACCAGCTAAAAAGTGCTTGAATGTCTGTGGATTGTTAGTGTTTGCAGCATCCTTCAGGGTTTACAGAGAGCAGTAGAGGAATTCTATAGAACCTAAATATGCTAAGTGCAGTGTGGATTCCACTCTTCCAACATACATGCAATTCAGGCAGGCTTCCCACATTTTTGTGTTCATAGATGCATAGATTTCAAGACCAGAAGGGACCGTTGTGATCATCTAGTCTGGCCTCTTGTATAACATGAGGTATAGAACTTTCCAAAATAATTTCTAGAGCAGATTTTTTAGCAGTATATCCAGCATCATTGTTACAATCACGTTGGGGCTAGATTTCCTTCAGGTGTAAACTAGCCTAGCTCCTTTTGAAGTCAACGGAGCTAAACCAAATTACACCAGCTGAAGATCTGACCTATTTTCATTTATGATTTGCTCGCACGAAAATTTTTTGAGGTGTTTTGGTTTTATAATAAGCTTAGATCTCTCTAATATACAGATCCTATAGTCTTCATGACCTGTGGGCTGTCATATGAAGCACATTTGTCCTAATTACCTAATTACTCCAGAGACTGGAACGGTTCCTCTTTAGTTTTATATGTCTCTTCCTAATTGCCTGCCTGTAGGAACATTTCCCATAGTTTGGCTAAGTAGCTTATCCACCTGAATTTTTTTTCTCATTATTGTCACTGGGCCAAATCTCACAGAAATCAGTACAGTTTGTTGGAATTTATACTGTTGTCAATGAGGTCACAATCCGTTTATCTTGTATGTAGAAATGGCAAACACCTCTAAAACACCTTTAAACATTTATAGTGTCACTGAACCAAAAATTGAACCAAAAATTGCTAAGGTTTGTCATCCACTTCGAATTTTTATCATCATAAGAAAAGCAATGAATTTCTAACTGTTTTATTCCTTTTTCTTTTTTTAAACACCTATTAATGAAGGGCTTTACAGGGATCTAAAAAGAGCACAAGTTCTCTTGGTATGCATCCTTCTCTCAGTAAAAGAGAAATCTGCAGTGCTAATGAGAAGAGACTAAATGGTCTTTTTAGTATATGCTAACATAGTCCTTTTACTGTTTCCTCGTGGCTCTTTAAGCACCACAAGCTTTCCTTTCATAGAGGAAAGGTGTTTACACAGGATAAAAGTGCTCACCTTTCGGATGCCTCAGAGAGCGTGTGAGCTCATTAAAATTGTCTTAGCTCCTGTGGTTCAAAGCTAATAAAAATACAAGAAGGCTAGTGGTGTGAATAAAGACCTGAGCATCAGCCAGTGTGCCTGTAGGTTACTGCAAGAGCATGTGAGGGGGCTAGACAATTTACTTACTGTTCAGAGGCTGCAGCTGTACTTAAGGAAAGCTGCACCTCAGTTCAGCAGTGTGAATGCTCATAGGATAAGAGGCATCGTTCATTGTGTATAAATAGGGTTGCCAATTTTGGTTGGATATATTCCTGGAGATTTCATCACATGACAATCTTTAATTAAAGATTAATCTTTTAATTCCTGGAGAGTCCAGGCCAATCCTGGAGGATTGGCAACCCTGTGTATAAATCATATGCACACTCCTGTTCCCATTGAAGTCAATGAGAGTTTTGCTGTATGGAGAAATGAACCGCATGGTCCTCACAATAAAGTCTTTATTTAAAATGGACATTTTTGAGTCTATAGCTGGTAGTGGCCCATCTTGCAAAACAATGACCTGACTTGTGACACTGATATTTTGGGAAGGCTCATATGAGAGACTTTAAATTGTCTTCTCTCCCATTAAGAGAAAACTATTTTTCCATCCGCCTTAAGTACTGGCTTAACAGTTATAACTTTAATGAATAACAGTTAAACACAATTCTTCAGACACGTGCACAGCAAAGTTCTTTTGATGTTGTCTGTACTAAAAGCAGGATGGAAAATACCATTGTTTTAACCATTCACTGAACTTTACACTGCTAAGGTCACAAATAATGCCGTTTCTCTGGAGCATGGCCAGGACTTGCTGCAAATGTGCCAAAAATTCTGAATTGAATTAAAAGCATAATTTCAAATAAACCGCCATGCTTCTCACTATGTAACTTTTCAGATTCTCATGCTCCTTCTACACTGGTGAGTTACATAATCATAATTTGCCACCAGTGCAGCTCCACTGCAAGTAGCAATGGAAAGGTAGGGCAAATGTGACTACCAGCTGCTTTTAGTGTGTCTCTGAATAGGATTTGACATAGTGATAAAGTTCCTGGATCCTATCCTATCCTCTTCTGCTTCCACTCTTGTTAAATTTGCTCTCATTGGTGGAGCTGTATCAATGTTGATTTACAGCTATAAAGTGTTCTTGTATAGCAAAGACTAGAGCAAATTTTACTTTTGCCAGCCCTTTTAGGTCACAATTCTTGGTTGGTGTCAATTGGCATAGCTGCCTTGAAGGCAGTGGATCTATGCCAACTTATACAAGCGAAGAACTCAGATTCCAACCTTATCTGTCTAATAAGTGCTCTATGAAAGAGACTGATTAATTGATTACAGTGGTATGTAAAATATGGGGAGGGTAAAAGGATGTAGGAAAGATCTATATTTATATTATTTGTAATAGTAATCAATATAATATGAATCAAAGTACTTTTTAAAAATGGAATGGCAGAAGCATTAAGTAGATTCTCCTCTCATTTACAGGCAAATCAGGAGAAATCCACTGAAACCCCACTGTTTGTCTTCAGAACCTCTTTCCTTCTTATTGGAGCCTGCTGTTAAATCACTAAGTTAAACTTATGACACTGCCATCTTTCATGTGGCAAAAGATCACGAGCTCATAAGCACAATAATAAGTGTAGGTTCAAGAAGAAGCTAAGCTAGTTTGTGGGATGGAGCACTCTGTCAGCACACAGATAGTTGTAATAGTTGCAAGGGGAGCACAGATAAATACTGTTCAAGTGAATAATTTCTTTGGACAAATATTCTCTATCCTCACATTTGCTCCTGTGAAAGTCTGTGTTTAAAATCCTTTGTTTTTGTTGGCTTCTATCACAGACCCCAGTTTCTAAAAAGGATGTCCATGGCCTTCATGAAAGGCCAGGCTCTAAATTGGTCACAAATTGAGGATTAAGCTTCAGAGCAGCCCTGCAATTTCATTTCTGCCCAGGCAGCAGAATCACACCCTGCCGTAGAGAGCTGGAGTCAATACTAAGCAGTGGTCTCATTTCCACCCTCATCTGCGTGAGTAGTTTAGCCAGTTGCTGGCCAGATGGACTTTTGGTGGATAGGAAGAGTTAGACAACTCATGTGCAGCTTACTGCAGCAGCTGAGAAACAGCTTTATATGATCAGAGGATACATACAGAGTGGGGAACAAATAAAGAGAAGCAAATAAAACCAGAGGGGGAGCTGTTACAGAATCCAGGCTCGGGGTAGGCAGTGGGCCTGGGCCAGAAGATTAAAACTCAAAGTGAATTGCTAAATTTTAAGGTGGGGATTGTATCTTGAGTTTCCTTGGGTACTAATCCATTTAGTGATTTATAGGTTGGTAAATGGAATTAAGTGAGAAATTTTTGAATGCACAGTTTTGAATTTTCCCTCCCTCTGCCTTTTGAATCCCCATCCTCTGTTCAAAAGTATGTGTGTATGTGGGAGGGGGAGAGGGGTTCCCGCCCAAAACCAAATAGAAATTTGAGCCTTGATATGTCAATTGCATGTGTAAAAGGTCTCCGTGATTAAATTTTGTTATCCTGAAAGTGCAGCTACATTGGAAAATTAGGCCCTCAAACCCTTGGGCATGGTAAGAAATAATAGATCAGATCCTGGCCACTTCAGTGTCTGCTTTGCTGCTAGTCTGTTGGTTCAAAGCAGCCAAAAGCCCAATTTAGCCTCTCTCTGAGAATTCCCTTGGCACAGGCCTCGGGATGGCGGACAGAGGGTGTCATCCTTCCGCCTTTCCCAGCCTCAGGCTCACAGCAAAGCTGTGCCAGATTATAGATCTAATCCAACAAGTATCCCATAGAGGCAAAACTGCAAAACTGAACTACTGTTCCTTTTCTTTTACCCTTCCTTTGAGGTAGTTTATTCAAGTGGGGTATTCCTGCATTGTCCCATACTGTGAGAAATACATCATGCAGTTTTCACTTGCAACCTGTATTAATTAATAAAAATTGCATTAGCATTTAGAAATAAATTCAATTTTCTTCAGCTTTAGTGCTGCCTACAGAATGCTGTTAGTCAAAGAGTGTCTGAACATGCCCCGGGAGGTATTTGTTGAGAGGTGAGAGCATACAGCACCCCCAGGAGGCACGCTGTGGCTTGTCAAATTACTTAAAATTTCCACCATGTTTTGAACAAACACATTGCTCTTCCAGGTCCATTCTGCACCTTTTATCTAAATAAGCAGACTGCATCAAAAGGTCACTCTTTGGGCCGATTTTCTTCTCTCCGGTAGGTCCCAAAAATATGAGAAATTCAGATCTTAATTGACCTCCCTGGAGGATTATTTTCTGTATTCTAAGAAGTAAAGTTTTAATGTCACCATAGAGAGAGTTATGTCAGGAAACTTGAAATCAGAAATTCCCCCAGAACTGTTTTGTATACAAAAAAGATTCAGTTAGGAATTTAAAGTAACTTGAAGTTAAACAAGCTTTTATAAGAGTTCATCCTAGCAGGAAATAGAGCTGGTCTGTTGATTTCTGTAATCATTTCAGAGATTACAACAGAAAGTATTTTTCTGGTTAAAGCAACAAGGAGTTTTTACTATCTAGGGAGTGACATGATATATGCAGATTATATAATATGTAGAGGATCTCTGTTATGTGAGGCCAGTTGGATGTTCATTCTAATGCCTTTGATGAGACATCAAAATATCTGAAAGTTAGGACATTGGTTATGTCCAGAGCTCTAGTGAATAAGGGCATCAAACATGGACTCAGATGACCTGGTTCAATTCCTAGATGAGTCATAGACTTTCTCTGTGACCTTAGGCCTGTCACTTATCTATCCTGTGCCTGAGTTCCCCATCTGCAAAATGGGGTACTTCCCATGGCAGCTGTGAGAATGTAATCCATTAATTGTGAGGTGCCCAGACACTGTGGTGGTGAGGTATGTGGATAGCGTGTAATATTCACAGTGTTAACAGAGGAAAGATACTTTTGTTATGGTGCCTGCTTAATATGCTTTTAGGAAAAGCCTAACTTTTAAAAAAATTCCTTTAGTTTGAAGAATAAATGTGAATCCGGTAAGAATATTACATGTGTATTATATTTATAATCCTTGTTTATCATCAACAAGAAAAAATCCACGATAGCAAATTATTTGGGTACAAATTGGTGAAAATACATTCAGATTCTAAGAACAAAATCCTGGACTCTAGCAACAGCCCCAGGAAACAGGGGCTCCACCTCACAAAAACAGCAGAGTTACTCCCAGGCCACTACTACAGGCTTGTGGTTGAAGAAGTGCCTGTAGCTGTTGCTACTCCCTGGGAATAGCTTGGTTCTATGTAATCATGGATCTACTCTCCTCCTCTTCCTCAGACCTATCTCTATCTCATCTCAACAAACCCTTTGTGTGCTGACCTATAAGAGGTCCTCACCGAGCACAGAGTGCAGACCCCCTGCACAGGCTACTTACCACCAGCATCTCAACCCCAAGTAGTAGATTCCATTGTATTCAGGGCTTCCATGGCTGCAGAGGATTTGGACTAGGGCCATGCTTCAGCAAGGTACTACACTATGTGCCTATCTTTCAGCACCTGAGCAGTCCCACGAAGTCACCAGGACTACTCACATACTTAAGCTATGCAGGTGCGAACGTATCTTGTTGAACTGGGGCCTAGGTCTAGTACAATTAAATCAGCTACATCAACACAATATTAGTCAGCCTCAAAGGTAAGTTAAAAAGTAGTTCTGAGTACTGCACCTGCCTCTGAATCCTATTGCTAATTTTTGTGGCGATCACATTTTCTTATTTTTAAAAATGTTTTTATTATTATTTATTATCATCATTTGTCTTGTGGTAGCACAGAGGAGCCCCAGCCATGGACCAAGGACCCCATTGTGCTAGGTGCTGTACAAACAGAACAAAAAGATGGTCCCACTCTCTTGTGTGAAAGACTCATACAATCAATCTGAGTGACTGAGTATGGAAAATGTCATCAAGTGCACAAAGTAAAGAAACTGGCAAATATGGGAAAAACGTCCACACTCTTTCTATTATAGCAATCTTAGGTGTCAGTAACAATAGTAGGTAAAAACATTCAATCCAGTAGTACAATTTTTTTAGTTGAGAACATCCAATTCTAAAGAGCTAGTCAGTAATTTGTAAAAATAAATAAATTAAAACCATAGACCCAACTCTCTAACTAGCCAAATGTTGAGTGTAAAAGTACCTGTAATCAATGCTTGTCATCTTCTGTAAATATTGCTTTCCAGACCGTGCAGAGGCAAACTCCTCTTAGTTACCTAACTCTTCTTTATTTTCATTGCATTAGGTTGTTGGCGTGGCTCAAGCTATCAATAAGAAATCTGGAATTGGTGGGATATTCACAGAGCAAGATGAAAAGGTATAAGGGATGTGGAGAGAGAGAGAGAGAGAGAGAGAGTGTGTGTATCATCAGTGGTTTTCTTTTATGATAGCTAGAAATCTTGAAGTTATCCAAACTGCACTCATCTTTGAATAAGTAAAAAATGGTTTGATGAAACTGTAATTCTTTCTGAGGCATTGCAGAAATGTCAGTGTGAATCAGTTTAATTTCTGGGTCAGTTTGGTTTCTCTCTTCTATTAGGATTCACAGTGTTTCCATGCTTTATTGAATGTATTATAAAAGGGTGTAGGCTTAACAGCTAGTAGTTGAAGTCACCTTATCTCAAAGGAATGTCACAATGGACACTCAGTAGCAGCTTAACATTAAAACTAAAGCTTGCCAAGCAACTTTCAAAATTACTACATAACTTAATTTCTGTGTACACTAGTTATAGAAAGAAATAAAGCACTGGATAAATTACAGTCATGTCTGACATAATCAGTAGTGCAGAAAGTGCATAGATTGTGAACTCTCACATTGCAGGCACTTTAAGAATGCTCTCAGACTTAACATGCAAACTGTGGTGCACCACGAAAGGCTGAAGTCAGGCCGAAGAAGTTGACTTAAGCCTTGGCAATAACAAAGTAAGAATTTACTCCTTCCCTGTTCCAATGGAATGCGTAATGAACATCTGCAGGACATCAGAATTAATCCCTTTCCTGAAGAGAAACAGCCCTTGGCTTTGCTACTTAAGCAAGATTCGATTTCCATTTGTAAAAATATTCAATTCCTTCTATACTAGATGCTCATTTTGTGTGTTCAGTTTTTAATGGTGAGATTTTAGTTGGGTTGGTTCCCCAAACTGCTTCTTATTCCAATACAGTTCTACCAGGATAAAACATGAAGCTCAATCATTTGTTTCTAAAAAAGATGGGAGATTCCTGCTGGCAATAAGAGATCAAGACCAACCAAAGAAAACATTTTATGTATGATTACTGAAAATAACCTTCAACGTACCAATTACTACCACAAAGTGAAAACAAAAAAAACTGCAATGTGTATATCTTTGTTTAGATTTCAAGGGTTTTTTGTTTTGTTTTTTTCCAATGCTTAAATTTAATTGGGAGTATTACTCCTGAGGGCATTCTGCACCAAAAAAATAAAAATTCTGTGTACTATATTTTAAAATTCTGCAAATTTTATTTGTCAAATAAATGTGGAGGCTCCAGCATGGCACTGGGGAGCACAGGCCACTGGCTGTACAGAAGTGGGAGATCATTGTCCAGTTCCCCCCGGGACACAGACTCAGCAGTGAGGCTGCACCCAACCCTGACATAGCACAAGGACCGGGCCTGCCCCAGAAATACCCCAGGGCCCCAAGATTCAAGTGTGGGGGGGATCCAGGTGTGTTTTGAGAGGGTTCTGTGTGGTGCAATCTGGGTGCAGGCAGCTCAGTGGGGGATCCGGGGAGAGGGGATCTGGATGTACAATGGCTTGTTGGGGGGGTTCTGGATGCAGTGGCAGTGGGACTCTGCAGGGGGTTCAGGTGAAGGTGGTTGGGGCTCAGCGGGGGAGGGGGAGAGATCTGGGTGTGGTGGGGATAGAGCTTGTCAGGCGGGTCTGGGTGTGGGAGGCTCAGTGCAGGGTCCACATGCTGGGGGAGTGGGGCTCCAGGTGCAGCTGGTAGGGGCTTGGTGGGGTGCAGATTCGGGTGCAGGTGGCTTGTCAGGGTAGTCCAGGTGCAGAGGGAGTGGGGCTCATCAGAGTGGGTTCTGAATGCCAGGGGGTGAGGCTTAGCAGGAGGGTCTGGGTATGAGCGGGTCTGGATGCACGGGGGTTGGGCAGATGGGAGAGCAGCTCCCTGTATAGGGATCCCTTCCTCTGCAGCTAAGGAGCTATAGGCGCAAGAAGCGGGGTGAGGGGGAAGTTTGCAGAGCTTCCTGCAGCCTGGGGAGAAATCTCGGGGTGGGTCTGACCCGGGCCCAGATGCCATGCAGGGGACGAGGAAGTCCTGTATTCACAAGCCCAGTCAGGACTAGCAGCAGGGGGCCAGTAGCTTGGCTTGGGCTCGGCCAGGAGAGGGCCTTCAGATGTGGGGGGTTGGAGGCTCGTCCCAGTGCTGGGGCCGGCCCGGCGGTGGGGGCCAGCAGCTCGGCCAGGAAAGGGCCTTCAGGGACTGGGATGCTGGGGGCTTGGCTCAGCCAGGGTGGGGAGGGCCCAGTGTGGCTGGGATGGGTGGGCTGGGGCTCCTCTGGTCATGGGGGACCCCTCAGGGCTTCTCCTGTGTGTGTGGGGGGCATTTCAGGGCTCTGTCGTGCGGGGGAGCGGGGCCTTGGGCAGAAGGGGTAGAGTCAGTGCGCTAACCTCCCCAAAGCAGGGGTTCACCCACCACCCAAGACGGGAGGGTTACTGCATAAGTTGCACAGATAATAACGCACATACCAAAGACCATTGTTTCTTTCTGTGTATTTACAGGTTGACCACAAAACTGTACTGCCAGAGTTCTGGCCATAGCCAGGATGATTTGATGAACTTTTATTAAAAGATGTAAACAAACATATTTATATTGAAGCTGAAAGCTTGGAAAGAGAAAATAATAAAAACCTAGTTCTTCAGACACATTAAGTGGATGTGAAAATACAGCCTTGTTAGGAACATTTAAGTATCTGTTTTTCAGGATTTTGCTGCTTATCTGGCATTTTGTGGAATCGTTCTTCACAATGCTCAGCTATATGAAACATCACTGCTTGAAAACAGGCGTAACCAGGTATGTCCAACAGGTTTATTCCAGCCTGGGATGTGGCATTTGTGATGGGCAGGTAGTAGTTAGTACTTGTTATCTACAGCTTCTGGCTTTCACCATATGGTAGATGTTCCTTGCATATGTTAATTATTTATTTGTCTCTTTGTGGGGCTTCCTGTGCCTCTCTATTAAACCCTAGTACCAGCTGTCCTGCATAATGGGCTGGCAACAGAATATTGAGTAAATTTCAGATTTTTTAAAAACTAATGCTTAAATTTAATTGGGAGCATGATGCTTTAATACTTCATCTAGAGAGTTATTCCTGGACTCTGTGCACGTTGTGGAGGGCTGTGCATAAATACCTATAAATTGCTTCCCCATAAGTATCCTGGGTTCTGCATAAAGTCAGAATGTGTCTTGCTGCATGTGCATGTTCCAGAGTGTGAGGCTTGTATAGCTCAAGCATTTCTGCCAAAGTTATTCTCATTTAGCCTGTTAGACTCCCTTACACCCACAAACAACCACTTACGGTATCTGCAGCAACAGTGGGAAGCAGAGCTGATCTTTCTGTGTGTTTCTAATTGTGCATCTGACAGCCATCCTCTTTGTTAAAGAGTTATTTATACCACTGCTATTTATTGAGGAAAGTATCTGGATCCACCACACACAATATGAAAAAAGGTGTTTAGAAGCAAATGGGCAGAAACTGTTCCAAAGCTTTCCAGCAGGGTAGAATTTCAAAGTTGTTCCTTGAGTTTACAGATCAATAAACGTGTCAGGCTAGATTCTCACACCCTGGTTCCATACCCTTTGTGCCACCTGAGTGGGGAGCAGGTGATATAATCCGGCCACATCTGGCTGGTTGAGAATTCTCCCAGCAGCATCTCCTAAATCTATCAGGCTGTAGTTGGATACTGTATCCAGGGCCGTCTCTAGCTTTTTTGCTGCCCCAAGCAAAAAAACCAAACCAAACAAAAAAAAAAACAAAACCAAAAAAAACCTGCACGGCGGCCGGAGCAGCAAAGAGGGAGGGGCGGGAAACCAACCTGCCGCCCGGCTGGAGCAGCGAAGGGGGGGAGGAACCAACCTGCCGGCTGGCTGGAGCAGCAAAGAGGGTGGGGTGGAAAACAACCTACCTGCCGCCCGGCTGGAGCAGCAAAAGGAGGGGGGGTCGGGAGCAAAGGGAGGAGGGGCAGGAATTCCAGGAAACCTGCCAGCCAGTCGGAGCAACGAAGGGGGGGAGGGGCGTGAAACAAACCGCCCGGAGCGGCAAAGGGAAGAAAAAACAAAAAACCAAAAAGAAAAAAAAAATACCTGCGGGGCGGCGGGAGCGCGAGTGCAGGGGAACTGCCAGCCCTGCAGACCCCGGGCAGCGGAGTGCACACCCCAGCTAGCGGTGGGGAGGGGGAGAGAGAGAAGGGGGGTGGCCAGGGCTGCCTTAAGCGGGGCGCTCGCCATGTGGCCCCCTCCTGCCGTGCCGCCTGCGGGGAGGGCTACGCGCCGCTCCAGTGGGCAGGCAGGGAGGGACGCGGGCTGCCGTGCCGGGCTTGCTGCAGACCTGGCATCGCTCCCAGCCGCTCCCCTCTTCTGCACCGCCGCCCCCTAGAGGGCAGCAGGAGCAGCAAACCAAAAGAAAAAATCCTGCAGGGGCAGCGAATCGCAAAAAAAAAAAAAATGGTTTGGACGGAAGCCGCCCCTTGGAATCTGCCATCCCAAGCACCAGCTTGCTCGGCTGGTGCCTGGAGCCGGCCCTGACTGTATCTAGCTAGCTACACTCTTCGCCTCTTTCATCAAAGGTGTTCACAATGGATGCTATTAATGACATCTCACATAGCCTGTTGCCCTGCAAAAACTTAAAAAAGATAGTTCAGTGGTTTGAGCATTGGCCTGCTAAACCTAGCTAGGATTGTGAGTTCAATCTTTGAGGGGGCCATTTAGGGATCTGAGGTAAAAATCGGTCTGGGGATTGGTCCTGTTTTGAGCAGGGGGTTGGTCTAGATGACCTCCTGAGGTCCCTTTCAACGCTGATATTCTGTGACCAAAGTTATCAGACTGGGGAAAAAATCCAAGAGGGTAATAAATATAATTATCATTTAACTCCTAGAATTAGAATTTTCACAAAGGGTTTCTTTTTGTCTAGGTGCTTCTTGATCTTGCTAGCTTGATTTTTGAAGAGCAACAATCTTTGGAAGTAATTTTGAAGAAGATAGCTGCAACTATAATCTCCTTCATGCAGGTGCAGAGGTGCACCATTTTCATAGTAGATGAAGATTGCACTGTGAGTATCAAGTGTGACTTCGTTTAAAGGGAGTAATGCTTTTGTTCTTTAGAGGCCCCTTGGGTCAGATTCTACATTTCCCTCCTCCCATTTTGATTTGGTCACATTTTACACCCACTTTGCACAATTCAAATTACTACATAAGTGCAAGGAACTGGAGAATCAGCCCTCCACTGTAAAGAAGAGGGAAGACAGAAAGGCAATGGTTGCAGTGTACTCTTCGGTTCACAGTAGCAGATTCCTTCTGTCCACACTTCTTTTACTAGCCTTCCATCACTGACCCACTACAACATTTTCTTCTCCCATTCTCATGCCTCCTCACCTCTGTTTGTATGACATCCTTTCAGTTTGGATGTCAATTCTCAGGGGCATGACCTCTCTCAGGGTTAGATTCTGTGGTTTGGTGCAGCCATTTTGCACTGCCGGTTAGTGTAATCTGTCCCTCAGGTCATCTGAATCATCCCAGAGAGGATCACCTCCAAGGTTAGTATACTCCTCCCATGACAGAGAGCTGACATGGGCTGTTGCATCACTCACTCTCTCTGCGGCTGGTGTAGAAGGGAAAAGGCGAGTGGCCAGAGGAAGAATGATGTGGCCAAAACCAGCTACTCTAAATGAGACCTTGGCTTCACTTTGGGCCCTTTGTGGCCATTGCAGCCCAACATTAATTAGAGCATGAAGCTCAGGAGAAATTGCTCAGAGCAGTACTAGCATCACAGGAATGCAAAAGAGAGATTTATGTCACCTATGCTCCCATTTGCATATACACACTCTCTCTCTCTCTGATTTATGCTCTGTGCAGTTTAGCCAAAACCCAGGGGTCTGGCCCGGTTCCTCTCTCTGCCTCAATTTCTCATCTATACAATGGGGATAATGATAATTCCCTGCCTCACAGGGGTATGTGAGAATAAATTCATTGGTGTTTGCAAAATGCTCAGATACTACAGTGATAAGAAGCCATAAGGAGATCTAGCAATACACTTATTATTACAATATATTGTTGCTCCTGTGACTCTCTACATCCAAGCAAAGTGACATGACTGAGGTTGATCACAAATACACTCTTAGTCTGGAGTTGGGTAAATGTTAAAATAGACTCTTAGCTCTGGAGCTAACTATTAGCAATTTGTAAACATGCCTGCCCTCACTGGCCAGTGAATGTTCTCTGGAGATGCAAGGGTTTTCAGTGACACAGGGAGGTTAAATTTCCCTGTTCATGGGGCAGGCAGGGGGGAGGGAGTGTAAAATACAAGGATTTCTCTCTTTCCACCTTAAGGCAGACTCAGTATAAATAATTGCAGCTGACTTTCTCTTTATTACTATTGTTACTGTTAATCAGGATTATGAATATTACTAGTTTCCATCCAATAAGAATCCTTTTTGTATTTGTAGGATTCATTTTCTAGTGTGTTTCACATGGAGTTTGAGGAATTAGACGATTCAGCTGATGTCCTGAAGAGGTAAAACAACTTGATCTGAATTTCTATTCATTACAGGCAAATGGAAATGACTGAAGAGACTTTGCTTTTAATAACTTTTCATGACAAATAACTTCAGTAAACAGAATTAGACAGTGCATTATTATCTACTGTAGGCTTTTACCCTGAGATATGCATGCACTGTTTCCATTGGTCTCAGCAGAGTTGGTCACACAGTTGTGTCTAAGGGCAGCTTTGTTTAATTTTCTTAATTTCATGCAGTGTTTTCAGTGTTAAAGACCCCTGGACAATGTGTGCTCTAAACCTTTTTCCTACACTGTGCTATTAACTATCTCCCCAAAAGCCTGTTCATGTTCATTTTAAATATAACTGTTTTCGATTTTGATAAGTTTTAACATCACAAGCATTTTCTTCCAAAGAAAGAGAAATTAAAGCAATAGAGAAAATTACACCACCCAGCACAACCAACTTTCAATGGCCCCTGGAGTATGGCTCCCATAGTCCCCTGAACATGGCTCTAAGCACAGAATGGGAAGTATGGCACATTAATGCAACCTTTTTCTGTTGATTTAGAAGGGATATGAACTGAGAGGAGTATACAGGGCTCTCCCATGCCACCCTTTACTTGTCCTGTCCTGCTCTGCAGAGACCAGCAGAAGGATCATTGGTAGTAAGCAGCAGTATGTGAGCCAGAGTACACCGTACCATTAGCTACTGTCCTAGCCTGCATGCATACAATGTCATTCTCCAGTTATAGAGCCTTAACAGAAATATTGCCACCCTGCCACTTAATGGAATGCCTTGCTAGCTTACATTTCAAGCAGGGCAGGTATCGGAACTTAGGAAAAACCTAAGATTTTTGGGCGTGGTTTTAAATGCTGAAAATAATCTAGAAAATGAAGTTAGAACATCACGTAAACAAAATATTTTCATATAGACTTTCAGTATTGCAGGGGGGGGAGTCCAATATTAAATCAGTTTCATTCCACTGCATAGTTTTTGTGAGTTCTTAATAATTTAGTATCCTAGGAGTTCTGGTTAGGCCTTAAATTCTGATTATATGGCTTTGTATAACAGCGACACCTACTGGCTGAACATGTATTATTACTATTTTATTAAAAAGCGACAGAGTCAAACAGATCCAGACTAACACGGCTACCCCGCTATTATTTTATTATTATTATTTATTATTTATTTAAAAAATTGCAATAGTACCCAGCGACCTCAATCAAGATTACACCCTACTGTGCTATCATCATCATCATGTTCCTATTACGCCTCCGGCATTTAGGACAGTGACGAAGCTCCTTCTTTCCTGTCTATTTCTGGCAAGTCTTTCAGTGGTTCCCCAGCTGTGCCCCAGGTTTTTCAGCTCAGCTTCCACAACTCTCTGCCATGTTGTTTTTGGGCGGCCTTGTTTTCACTTGCCTTGAGGTGTCCATCTTATTGCTACTCTGGTGATGGAATCAGTTTCCATCCGAAGCACATGACCAATCCATCTCCAATGCCTCCTGGCAATGATGGTGCTCAGATCCTCTTGGCTGCACTGTGTCAGTAGATCTTGGTTTGGGATTGTTCTGGGCCAAAAGATATGGAGGTGCTAGGCCAGAGGTAGGCAAACGACAGCCACATCCGGCCCGCGGGACCGTCCTGCCCAGCCCCCAAGCTCCTGGCCCGGGAGGCTCGCCCCTGGCCCCACCTCTCCCCCCCCCCCCCCACTCGCTCCACCACCGGCACAATGCTAGTCTGGGCAGCGGGGCTGCGAGCTCCTGGGGCAGCACCGCTGCAGAGCCCAGCCTGACCCAGTCTCTGTGCTGCACGGTGGCAGTGGTGGCGGTGTGGCCCGGCTCCAGCCGGGCGGCACGGCTGTACTGCTGCCAGCCATCAGTGCTCCAGGCAGCGCGGTAAGGGGGCTGGGAGCGGGGGGGAGGGAGGGTTGGATAGAGGGCAGGGAAGTTTGGGAGTGGTGGTCAGGGTCGGGGTGTGGATAGGGGTCGGGGTGATGGGGGAATTGAATGGGGGCAGGGGTGCCGGGGGGGCAGTCAGGAAGGAGGTGGGTTGGATGGGGTGGCAGGGGGCAGTCAGGGGCAGAGGTTCTGGGGGCAGTCAAGGACAGGGAGAAGGGGTGGTTGGATGGGGCAGGGGTCCTGGGGGAGGCTATCAGGAATGAGAGGAGGGGTTGGATGGGGCGGTGGGGGTCTGAGGGAGGTCAGGGGACAGGGAGCGGGGGGGTGTGGATGGGGCAGGGGGCCCAGGGGGAGGGGGAGGGCAGATAGGAGGTGGGGCCCGGGCCACGACCTCCTCCCCTAACCGGCCCACCATACAATTTATGAAACCTGATGCGGCCCTCAGGCCAAAAAGTTTGCCCGCCCCTGTGCGAGGCACTGTACAAATACGCAAGATAACATGATCCTTGCCACAACAAGCTTATAAATATGGCCCTGATCTTGCAAAGATTTAAGTGTGTGTGTGTGTGTAACTGTAGGCATATGAAAAGTCCCTTGAAATCAATTAGGGACTACTCATGCCTAAAGTTACATACATACTTACATCTTTGTAGGGTCACAGCCTAAGAAAGAGCTTGCAGCCTACGAATAGCTGTACCTAAAGAGTATCCTGTAGGTCTGTGCAGATGTACAAAAAACAGCTCAGGTAGGCACAAACCTCTAGTCTAGAATTTACCTGTGAGAACCATTCATGAGAAGTGTGAACAGCTCTGCTCAGTTGTAGAGCAGCCAATAATCATTGTATAAGCCGTCTGTATTTAATTGGTGCTGTACTTTTAATCCAGGATCTCAAAATACTTTACAAAGGTGGGTATTATTCCTATTTTATAGGTAGGGAAACTGAGGCACAAGGTGGTGATTGGCAGACTCAGGACTAGAATCCAGCATCCTGACTTCCAAGCCCCTTTTGCAATAACTCAGGACACCATTCACTTAATTATTCAATTTGGGTAAAAAGAAAAGACAGAGGCAATAACTGGATTAATGTGCCCACATGAAATAGATTCCGAATTTAACCTCAGTCAGAGAATCTGTACATAAAATGCTGGACTATCATCCATTCTCCAACTTTTTCTATTTATTACAAAAATATTATTTCATGTAGCACTGAGGGCTGACTTTTCAAAAGCGTGAGATTAAGTTGTACACAGGGCACACTATTGGATATGCAACGTACAGCATCCAGTTTGAGCACTGTGTGCTCGACTGACCTCTTTTTGCTGTTGACTGTTTCACATATGCAATTTTCGCACATATATTTGAAAATTCAGCTCAAAGATTCTGGCTCAAAGTGGCAAAAGGTTTTGGTCTATTTTGGGACTTGGACTTACATGCCAGCACAAGAGAGTGAAGGGGGAATGCTTGCTTACTCCCTCCTCTAGAGCAGGTGGATGGCAAATGGGCAGGCCTTGTCTCCTTCCATTCATACTTCCCTCCTGCTTGCTGGTGCATGCTTCTGCGAGTAGTTTATTGCTTGTAGAGGCCAGCAGTGAAGTCTTCTCTCAGGCTGAGAGCAAGGGAAGCAGGGAGGGAATTTTGGTTCTCTGAGTCATAATTCCTTCCCTGAAATATTCTTGGGGCAGCACAGTTATATGCCGCCTTTTATGGTGGGCTGCCTTGTGATCCATCCAGCCCATTGAAGGCTGATGCTCTAAGGTCACAGTTTCAGGGGACATAAAAGGCATTAGGTAGAATAAATTATTATACAAGATACTCTCTGATACTCATCACATAATCTGTGCGCTGAGTCGTGCCCAAAATCAGGCCAGTCTTCAGAAGTGCAGGGTTTGTCTCTAAATAACAGAATTTGTTACATAGAAAAGAATGCTTTCCTGTCTCCAATGTTGTGCATGGATTCTTTGGACATGTGCATTTACATATGAAAAATAGACTCCTACTCACAAGTCAAAGAGAAAATGCAGACGCTGATGGGAACAGGTATATCGATAGGAGATGGGCGCTCTCCCAGCATGGGTGGGGAAGGACTAGGACAAGAATCAAAGTGCCTTAATTAAATACATAAGCACTAAGCAATTAGAAAAGAGATGATTGATTTTTGTAAAGTTATTTTAGGCCCTGATTTGAGGGAAACAGATGTTCTGTGTCAATAACGCAATCCCCATGCAATTAATTGTTCATTCATTCTAAGAGCACATTTTACATGAACTTAAGGCAGAAAATTCATAAATGTTGCCATCTGTTCTCAGTTGAAAAATATGTGAATTTCATCTATTATTGATTTTCTAATGTGTCAGATTTCTAGATGCACATTATTTTTGAAGTGTTCTATTTCTGTGAACACGCATTCAGCTGGTTGAGGTAACATCTTTTACTGGACCAACATCACCCTCTAATATCTTGGGACTGACATGGCTACAACTACATTGCATGTATTCATCTGTCATTCATTTTTATCCTTCATTCTTGTAGACTACATTGATTTATTTCCTAAGTTTAGTATTTTTAATACATCTCTAACTATCCTAACATTTAAAGAGTATAATTTCTTCTGAATGCTTACACAAGACATAACTAGGTTTTACAGCTTATCTACATCAGAAAGTTGCACTGGTTTATCTTAAATAAGTTTTTAAACCAATTTAGTTAAATTGGTGCAAACCCCTGTGTGGATGCTTATATTTCAATTGAAATCAGGCTTATTTCAGCTGAGCTTAAGTCAGTTAGGGACAAGTTTAAACTAAACTGAAATAAGCCAAACTTAAACCAAAATGTCGTCAGAGCGATTTTGCACTAAAACAGTTAATTTTTAAACTTGAGTTATACTTGTGCATCTTTTTCATGTAGACCAGTCCTTAGCAGAACCACAAATATGTAGAGAGAACTTGTATGGATTTTAATAGAAGTCACTTGCGTGCATGGAGCGCTAAATACACCCACACATCTCCCGTGTTTCATTTGTAATCGATTAAACAAAATAAACACGTGCATCAGAGATAAGGCTTATAATGTTACTCTCAGAATATTGTTAATTGTTTGGTCTTTTGTAACCTTAGTGATGTGCACAGTATGGAATGGCTGGACATTATCATCTCTGTTAGTTTAATTTAAATGAGATGTGGATATGCAAAATTGGACTGTCTGAGTCATTATAACTGTAGCACAGCCTACGATTGTGTGTTGGGTTGGAGATGATGGTGGATCTGTGCTTGGGAATTGATCACACCTTTCCCTTTGATTTACACGTTGATATACTTTACATTTGCTTAGAATTATTGCATGTGCCAGTGTCATAGAAAGAACACCATGAATAATAATAATATCTGTCTGTCCTTGCTGTTCCATCAGGGACTATGATGCAAACAAAATAAATTATATGTATGCTCAGTATGTCAAGAATACCATGGAGCCTCTTAATATACCAGATGTCTGCAAAGACAGAAGATTTCCATGGACAGTAAGTAAAATGAAATTGGGTTTGGAATCCAATAATAAAAGACACAGATGATTTTTTGTTTACCTTTCATATATGACCTAGTCTTGTGTGTTCTACCCTTATTACTACTATCATTGCTGTATTTACTGACTGCTGATGCTCAGAACTGTTTAAACTTCAAGGAAGATACACAGTCCCTGACCCAAGGAGTTTACAGACAATACAATTCTGACACACAGTGGGGCAGGATGGCTAGAAGATGGATTAATCGCAAAGAAAATCAGTCTAAAAATAAATCTAATTATACTTATTTACTAGAGAATACATGTTCCTAGGCCAAGAGAAAGAAGTATGTTTTAAGGGAGGTTTTAATGAAGACAGGATGGAGGCTTTCCACATCAATCCTGAGGATTGGTCACCACAGTTTGCTGTAAGATTTGGGAGTAGACTCAGAAGTTCTTTCTCCCACTTTTGGTCTCGGAGAGGTTAGCCATGATACAGATGTGAATAGTTTGCTGTTCTGAGGAAGGCACAACTGCACTTCTCTTCAACACCTCATGCTTCCCAGTCCGCAGAGCAGCATCAGGAAGAGCCAGCTTGTGTCAGGGTATCCCAGAGACCACTTGGATAGAAGCTGGAGGTTTAGGAAGGAAGGGACAATTGGTAACAGACCAGTGTAGTGGAAAGCCCAAGCAACAGCTCTAGTGCCCTGGCGTCCCTGTCAGCAAAAAGCAAACCTGTGCCTCTTACTCCCAGAACAGTGCCTGGAAAGCTGTCTGGTCTTCTTGTTACACTTTTGAAAAAGCAGGTTGGTTTACTATAACCTAATAAATTTGTTGGAAGCCTCTTAGACAGTGGATGAGGGAGAGAGTGGGAAGGGGGAGTGAGTGTATTATTGTCAGCAGATGGGCTTCCACTATACTCTCTCCCTTCTGGGGTCAAGCAGCAGGCAGGGCAGAAGGTACAATAGCCAACAAGATTGTTCCAGTAACTGGATAATAGGGGCTGCTGGAGAGCTATGCAGTGCTTCCACTTTCAGCTGTGCACACTGGGAGCTGAGTGCTGTGCACTTTGCAGAGTAAAGCCCACGACTAGCCCCATTTAATGTCTCACTGGAGGGGGTGGGGGGACAAAATGGATGTCCTAGATTAGATAGACAAAATAGGTGACTTTGGCAGAAAATTTAAAATACATAAAAGAAACATTTGGGGACCAATTTCAAACAGGTGTTTGTTTAGGACAAGCCCTTTGACTTGGCAGCAGAATTTGAATTTTGTGCTTATGCAGAAATGCATTGTTCCCTGGGCTCTAAATGATTTATTATGCCTAAGAAAAATGTTGACATGCATTTACTTCTAGATACGTGTGCATACATGGGTAAAGAGGAAACAATTGTACTACTGGAGAGGAATTCTGGATAATCTGTTTCTTCAGCACAATGACACTGAGTCCACACCTTATACTCCTTTCATATCTATTCTCCCTCCCTCCATCTCTCCAAACGTCTACTTTCTGTAAGCAGGGTGCATTGTGGGGTGCTCCAAAGTCCACTCAAGTCAACGGAGAGACTCCATGGGCTTTGGATTAGGCCACATATGAACATTACGTTGGGGCCATTGTTTCCCCTCCTCCTCCAAGCACTTAACTAGCTTTCATGAAAGTCATCCTTCAGTGTCTTTCAGCTGCAATTGCTAGAGAGTTAGAAGGGAAGGAACATTTGGGACAAATAATGGTTGCAGCTTGGAGAAAAGGTTAATGGTTTAAACATTAAACAATAGGGAAATCAATGGAAGAGACAGGAGAAGAGGAAACAGAAGAGTGGCAAGAACAGAAGGAAATATCAGGGAGCGACAAAAGAGGAGAAAGTGGGAAGGAAAAATGGAGTGACAATGGACAGAAGGGAAGGACATGCATGAAAAGGGAAGAATAAGAGTAGAAAACAGATCTCCATGGAGTGGATAGGATAATGTTCACCACTGACTCAAGTTAATGGAAAAACTTGTCAGCTAACCAAGTAGAAACCTTGTGCACGGCTAACACATCTTAGAAGGGCAGCATGCAAGGTCGCACTCCAGTCCACAGTGGCATAGAAAATAACAGATGTCTATTTGTCATTTTGAGGAAAGCAAGCAAATCTTTGGTTGATTGCTGATGTTCAAAGAAGGAGAATTGGTGTATGGGGATGAGAGACGAATCATGAAATCAAGACTCCCTGCCAGTTTCTTTTCTTTCCATCCCAGTTTGGGCTTTAGGACTCTCGATAACCCCCAAAGCGTTATCAGCTCATTTCTCATCAGCACCCTGCACCTGTTGCAAATTGTTGCATTTATAATGATTAAGCTTACCCTTGAGTATTCAGACAGACATCCTCATACCTGTGTAACTAGACTATTGAGCAAGTGTATAAAGTGCAGCAGCAGATCTTTGAAGATATGTGTCTGTGCACCTGAGAGGAGAGTTGAGACAATAGTTGTTACCACCATAAATTAAAACATTGTAGACAAGAGCAACACAGTATAGGTCACTGTGTTCCAAACTGTGGCCTGTGAAGAGCTGGCTGGCTTCAAGGGGCTGGTGTTCCTGCTTATTTCCAGTTAATTTCACAGGTATCCAAGCTCTTAATTGCAAAGAAGTGCCTAGAGTCATATAAAGCATTACACATTACATCATCCCTTTGAAAGTTTTCTACAAAGAATAGCATATGCTCTCCTACACTGTAGGCAAAATGTTCCTTTATTTGTGCAGTGATCATGCCTGTAAGGCTAAAGAGAAACTAACTGAGGCAGCCAAGAATTGAAGAAAGTTCAGAGCTGAAATATTAGCATGCTGATATTTTTTCCTTCCCTTATATGGAATCAGACATTGGGCCATGCTTTGTTCTTGTACTAGGTGCAACAGAGCAGAATTAGGTCCATTTTCTTTCATTACTTAAGAATCCTCACAAGTGGGGAAGTGGAGAAGGTATCTTAGAGCCCCACTAATTTCTCCTCAGCTACCCTAAATTGAAAAATCTGTCCCAAGTGTACAGTAGAGTCATTTTCATTCTAATGAAAGGAACTATCATAAAATGAAAAAGTAGACCCAAAAGACTGTAAATTCATCTTGAAACTTTGTTATTACTCATTTATTTATTTATTATTCCCTAGTCCCCATTATGCTAGATGCTGCACAAACACATATGAAGACATGGTCCCTGCCCCCAAAGAATGTATAGTCTAAGAATTACAGTTTTATAATCTGCCTTCCTTGCATGGCCTGCCAATCAGGGCTCGTGAATAGATCTCTCTGTAAGTTTTTAACTGTATTCTTTATTTGCTTAACAGAATGAAAATGCAGAAAATGTAAACCAGCACATAAAAAGTTTGCTTTGTACACCAATAAAAAATGGGAAGAAGAATAAAGTGATAGGTATTACCATTTTGATTTGTTTACATTTCTACTTGCACACTGCATGCCCAGTCATTAAACAAAATATCATAACATACATCTAACTGTTGTCTTTATGTGAGATAAAATGTATTGATATTATACTGCTGGTATGTAACTATGTAGGATTTTTTTGGATACTTGTGTATAATTGCTATACAGAAGTATTTCTGTACTCCAGAGTAAAATCTCAGCAACATGAAATCTAAAATCACAAGAGAAAATCCTTAAGCACAATGAAATAGTCATCATGCTTTTAATTCAGGGCACCATCATACTCCTGTCTGTCATTTTTTTTACCTACTATAGGTGAAAAAATACCAATAACACCTCTATTATTTTTTTCTACTTTTTCTATTTATCTCCTTTGTGCGCCTGACAGTGCTCTGTTGCTAATTATTTCCATGGTATCCCCTGTAGACAGTCAGAGTTCCTTGTTCTTTTTATGGGTCTTTTGCCTGGCAGTAGGTAAGAGAAAAGCTTTTCTTTAAAAAATAAGAAAATATAAAAGCCTGAGACACCTGGCATATAGACTAAGGGGAAGAAGCACCTGAAACTACTTTTCTTTTATATTTTATTTAGATTTCATGTTGATAGTTACTTTTTAACATTTACACATGCTCCATTAATGTGACAAATTATTATGTTAAAATTCCAGTCTAATCAATATTGTATGGAGGAACAGGAAGGACAGTCTGTGGGATGTACTCTCTAATCATCCAGCTCATTTGTACCACTCAGCTGGTGCAAAGAGGCCAGAACTGATCACAACTGGTCAGCTGAAAATCCCCTTGTTGGAGGGGAATGTCCAGGAGATGTTAAGTGTGCTAGTGTTGAAATCTTCACCTGTCAACAACTCTTCTGGCATGGGGGCATTTTGGGGACAAGGTGGAGCTGCACCCATTAAGCATCCAGCATCAGTGGTGCAAGTTGGAGCTGCTCTAACACTCATCAGGGGTATGACAGACTGGCCTGATTACAGATCTGGAAATGATTCTGAGGAAGCCCCCACACCCAGAGCAGGAAGCAGAGCTCAACCACAAGAGTGAAACCCTAAGGGTCAGACATGAATTTCTTCTAAGTCCTTACACAGAAGAATTCTCACTGTCCTCAAAGGGAGTTTGGACTGATTGATTGGAATTCACTTGGGTAAAAGCTCAGCCAAACCTAAGGAAGGGCCTCAGGATCTCCTCCATAGGCATTTCACATAACGCTAGTCTAGATTGGGAGTAAAGATGTATTTTTAAAACAACTAACATTTTAAAACTTCAATGTGGAGATAGAAAGATTTATTGTAACAGGTCAAGGTGGACTCTAGTGGGTAGCCTGGGGTTCATCTCAACTAACATACCTGTTAAAATACAGCTGGCAATGCATATTGGGATTTAGGTAACTTGGAAGGCTTTGTATAGATTTTTGCATACAGCATACATGATTATGGGAAAATAATGGATGGGATTCTGGGTGGCACCTCTGAGAGGGGCAGCACCAAACTTGCAGCCCAAGGGATGTGGGACGCTATGGTGGTTTTAAGCCACAATGTGGGTCTTGATATAATGTAGACTGCCTTGGAGGTCTATATAAGTTATGACAGCCTCCCTATGGACTGAAGCCCTACATGTGGTGACCATGCCCCTGATGTGTCCCTCCTGTCTCCAGCCCCGCCCCCATCACACTCTCTACTACCAGGCTTACAAGGGAGTTCTCTGAGAGCTGTTTTCCTCAGCTGTTTTCCTCAGTTCCTGCATCAGGAGAATCCTCCTCATGCCAGATCTGGGTGTTTGATGTCCCTTTACATCACTCCAGACCTTTTAGCCAGAGTACAGGGCTCAGAGTCTGGGTGAGGACCTTACCTTAGGTATTCTTAGTCATTAAAGTCTCCGTACCATAGGCCTTTAAATATGTTTACAGTGTGAAAATTCTCTAAAAAGAAAAGTGAATCAAAGGAGGAAAAGCTAGAAAGGTAGAAAGTGCATCTAATGAATGATCCAGTGACTAGGTAGTGCCAAAAGTCACTCTTCACACTCAGTACAACTTCATGACGATCCGGCCAAGCAGCTAGATGTTACTTGTATGACTTATTTAGAGTAATTATTATGCAGAATAATTCAGCATCTATATCCTTTAGCTAGTGGAACAGGCCCAAGGTAATAAATGACACTTCGTCACGTTTTTCATTTTATGTTGATGTAATCTTTTACTATAGTCTGTAACGTCTTATTACAAGATCTTATTTGTTGTTTGAACAAAGCTGTAAAGAGAAAATCTACTTCTATTCCCCATTACACTTGTGTAAATCTAGAGTAACTCCACTGAAATCACTGGATTTCACTTACTGATGTAATTTACTGTAAGTAAGCGGTGAATCAGCCCCAAAGAACAGAAAAATGTCTGCAAGTGGGTGAATATAATAAATGTATGGTCTTGTGTAAAGTTACAACAGGTTTTATATTTCATGCAGTTATGAGATATTTCTTTAAGAAATCAGTGGTTTCAATCGTAAGGTGAGATGGTTGGTACTGTGTTTTGCTTGGTGAGTACAATTGTATAATCCTTTCATGGGATCCACATAGCTCCAGATTTTGTCTCACTTTCTGATGTTTCTCCCATTTAGTGTAAGCATCTCCATTATTGCTATAGGTCAACCACCCATTCTTCAAGTGAGCAGTTAGTTTTCTTTAAAAAAAACTGAAATAGGAACAAAAATAAGCAGGGTTTTATTTATAATTTTTGTTGCATCTGATGGTGGTCAGAATGTTTCTTTGTGTTAGTAAAGAAGCAAGCTCCAGGAAAAGTTGATTTGGGAGTTAAAATGAAAATATTTAAAACATGATCATTTATCTCCTGCCACTTTCTCATTTCCCTGATGAGTTTTTACCCTAAGATTAACAAGGGCAGCTCATGTTCTCATAGTTTTTTCCCTGTATCCTGCATATTACTTGTACAGCTCTTAGAGCACTGACCCACAGTGTCTGCCCCTACTTACTCTTTCTAGGATTCTATTGCTTCTGTGACAGCACAGTGGCAATGCTGTTATTGGTCCTATAGGGTAACATTTTCGAAAGCATCTAAGTCCCATTTCAAAAGAGACTAAAAGAGGCATCTAGGACCTTAAGGCCTGTTGACTGTCAAACAGGATTTCAGTTCCTATATGCAAGTCATTTTTTTGAAAGTGGAACTTCAGTTCATACAGTGTATCTTCACTTTGAGCTAGAAGTGTAATTTCCAGCTTCGGTAGACATACATATGTTAGCTTTGATTGAACTAGGGATCTAAAAATAACAGTTTAGCTGTAGCAGGATGGGCTAGCCACCTGAGTAAGTATATAGGGAACATACTCTGGACAGCTAGCCTGTCCCACCACCCACATTACCACAGCCACACTTCGGTTTTTGGCATGCTAATTTGATCAAAGTGAGTGCATGTACGCTACCCCAGCTGGACATTCCACCTCCAGCTTGAAGTGTGAATGTACCCTAAAGTCACTTTGGTGCTTTTTAAAATGTTATCCCTGGTCTGTAGATTTGCAGGGTTAGAAACCATTTATATGTGCCTTTTCCAGCAGCAAGAAGTTACCCAAGACTATATAATGGGGACAGTTTCTGTCTCATAGACTTAAGGTCAGAAGGGACCATTATGATCATCTAGTCTGACCCTCTGCACAATGCAGGCCACAGAACCTCACCCACCCGCTCCTGTAACAAACCCCTAACCTATGTCTGAGTTACTGAAGTCCTCAAATCATGGTTTAAAGACCTCAAGGTGCAGAGAATCCTCCAGCAAGTGACCTGTGCCCCATGCCGCAGAGAAAGGTGAAAAACCTCCATGGCCTCTGCCAATCTTCCCTGGAGGAAAATTCCTTCCCAACCCCAAATATGGCGATCAGTTAAACCCTGAGCATGTGGGCAAGACTCACCAGCCAGCACCCAGGAAAGAATTCTCTGTAGTAACTCAGATCCCACCCCATCTAACATGCTATCACAGACCATTGGGCATATTTACCTGCTAATAATCAAAGATCAATTAATTGCCAAAATTAGGCTATCCCATCATACCGTCCCCTCCATAAACTTATCAAGCTTAGTCTTGAAGCCAGATATGTCTTTTGCCCCCACTACTCCCCTTGGAAGGATGTTCCAGAACTTCACTCCTCTAATGGTTAGAAACTTTGTCTAATTTCAAGTCTAAACTTCCTAGTGTCCAGTTTATATCCATTTGTTCTTGTGTCCACATCGGTACTGAGCTTAAATAATTCCTCTCCCTCCCTGATATTTATCCCTCTGATATATTTATAGAGAGCAATCATATCTCCCCTCAGCCTTCTTTTGGTTAGGCTAAACAAGCCAAGCTCTTTGAATCTCCTTTCATAAGACAGGTTTTCCATTCCTCGGATCATCCTAGTAACCCTTCTCTGTACCTGTTCCAGTTTGAATTCATCCTTCTTAAACATGGGAGACCAGAACTACACACAATATGAGGTCTCACCAGTGCCTTGTATAATGGTACTAACACCTCCTTATCTTTACTGGAAATACCTTGCCTGATGCATCCCAAGACCGCATTAGCTTTTTTAACAGCCATATCACATTGGTGGCTCATAGTCATCCTGTGATCAACCAAACTGTCGTGTGTTGGTTTCTGACAGCAGTTGTCATCCAGCTTCCTATTTCTCAACCACCCACACCATTGAATTCTGCAGAATCCCAAGTGTGTGTTGTTTTGTAGAAGGGTTTCCAATTACTACATTTGGGAAATGGGAGAATACTTCATAGTCAGCGCTCCTACCTCCATATGTATTTTTGGGCTTCATTTCATGGAGACAGATTGTTCTTAGCCGTCAGCTCCATGTAGCTGATGGAAACAGAAGGTCCTCAGAGAGGAATTATCTTTAACTTGTCTAGTTCTCAGGATTTACATTTTATACCAGCTGCTTTTATGGGACTGTAGTGCACTGGATGATCTCTTGTTTTGAATACTCTACCGATGCCCAGAAGGTTGAGTTGAAGATTGAAATGATTTGGGCACAAGTAGGAATTTTTCACTTTGCTTGTTGTCTAGGACAGACTTTTAACTCCTCCGACAGGTTTTTCTATTGTTGTTTGCTGTTTAAATTCATGATTAAACATCTCAGGCAGGCTGCATTATGTAGGTATATTTTTATTTTTAAGCTAAACGTCTCTGATAAGAACAGTAAATTTTTCTGGGAGAGCAGCTTTCTCCATCTGCAACAAAGAAAGAAAACCTTTCTGTTTGGTCTCCTTTTGAGCTTGCATACCCTTTAAATATGTGCTGAGAGCATTATAGAAACCTTCTGTGGTTTTATAAGTATGCCCCAAAAAAGAATTTGGGCTCCTTTAATTCTGACGTGCATGGAACCATTGATGCCTCATGGGAAAACTTTTGAAAAACATTCTATTTAGAGAGTGCTTTGGCTTATATATCATGCAGTATATTTACTGTAATTCTCTCCCCGTTTTTATTAATAGAGTCATTTACATGAAAACAAAATCTATGTGTTTCAGAGTTCATCTGATCTTCTGGTTTAGTCACTGCTGGAAGTCATCATCCCCTATTCATTACATCACAGTTGCTATGGAAATGATTATAATGTCATAAACAGCACTAAACAGAGAGCCGAAAGTGAGATCCATGAGATTGTCCCACACCCTCAAAAGAGTCTAATGATAGATCAGTTCCTCTTCCACAGAGGGAAACCAATCCATTTCCCAGTGAATTCTTATTCGTTGTTGTGTATTATCTATATAGCTGTAGTGCTGAAAGGTCCCAATGAGGGATCAGTGAATCACTGTGCTAGACACCATACTCCTACATCACAAAAAGACAGATTTTGCCCCAAAAAGTTTATAATTCAATTGCAACATTCCTATTGATCTCTGTGAGAGCAGGATCTGGTTTGGGAGAATTTCCCATAATAGGGCATAATTTGGCAAAAAAAAGGGACACTGTTACTGTGCTATAAGTAGATTGGAAACTGTTCTGTGTACAGAATCTTTACATTTCAAAGAACTCATTCCATATGTAGGTGCAGCAATCATTTTGTACTCAGAGTTGCTATAGACTGTTACAGAGAAGACACGTCAAGACTTTGATCTTTCTTCTTGTTTTTCCTTAATGTAAAATGAGTAATTTTAGACCATAAGTGTAGATTGCTAGCAATGGTGGGAATTTTCTGTAAACATTCTGTAGTTTATATAAGGCCTTAAAAAGGTGCTGATTACACCCGCTCTCGATATAGTTGCAAAATCGTTTCCATTATAATTCCCACCCCACCCCCACTCCCCTTTTCAGAAGCTGAGAGCAGCTCTGGCATTGTTGAGACTCTGACCCTAGGACTGCATATTATAAGAAACAAAAATCCAGGGATCCAAATTCTGCTCCCATTTACAGTGGTGTAATTCCAGAAGCAAGAAAATGCAAAAGTTACAGTTCCAATAGCAGTGTTAGTTGGGTGTCACCCAAAATAGTGTTTTGTATTCCTATTTTATTGGTGAAATATATAGTTTAATATATTATTGTTTAAACTGTTAAACGTGAGGCATAAAAAGCACAGAATATGCAATATGACAAAACTATATCTTCAATCATAACTTTTGCATTTCCTAACTCATTATAATTTTTAATTGTTCATCTGTAACTTCCCAGTGGCATAATTATTTACATTTGATCAGGCAAGTGTTTGCCCTCATAGTAAAAAATGTTAGAGGCGTATACACAGAAAGTTCTGTGTGTATATTACTGAACAAAGTCAGTAGAACTTGGTGATAACATCTATAGCTGTTTATTTTTAATAATAAGCCATCTGCAGTTAGGGCTTGATCCAAACCCAACTGAAGTCAACAGGAGGCTTTTCAGTGACTTACATGGGCTTTGATCGGGCCCTTTATTGGAGAGACCACATCTCCATAGAACAGCGATGGGCAACCTGCGGTCCATGGGCCGCACGCAGCTCATCAGGGTAATCTTCTGGTGGGCCATGAGACAGTGTTTATTTTGACCGTCTGCAGGCATGGCTGCCCGCAGCTCCCAGTGGCCATGGTTCGCTGTTCCCAGCCAATGGGAGCTGCAGGAAGTGGCAGCCACCACGCCCCTGTGGCCCGCATTGCTTCCTGCAGCTCTCATTGGCTGGGAACGGCAAACTGCGGCCACTGGGAGCTGCGGGCGGCCGTGCCTATGGATGGTCAATGTAAACACTGTCTCGCGGCCCACCAACAGATTACCCTTGACGGGTCACAGTTTGCCCACCACTGCCGTAGATCATAGCAAGCACACTTGAACTTTGAGCCTGAACTTGAAATATTTTCAGTTTAGTTTTTTTTTTTAACTTTCCGGTCTTGTTTCAAATAAGGAAGTGAAAACTTTATGTGCCACTATCCTGACATTCAAAACTGTTCTTTTGGCATGGTTACAAAAATCTAATTAGCCTCTGACTTAATCCCTAAAGACAATTTGTCCTTCAATCTTTTAACAATAAGTCAAGAAGAAAACTGCCCTGTAGAATTTTGCAAGATAATGCAGGCTATACAGAGCTACATATCTGCATTGTAGATCTTAATGAATACTTGTAAATCCACAGAACAACATATAGTAGTGTAGTTTTTATTCTTTGGCATATGAAAATAAATCTAGTAAAGTCCTTTTATAGCATTCTGATTTGTGTCCTGTATATATTTGTTTTAAAAATACATTGATTATTTGTTTTATAGACTATAAGAATTCAGAGAGCTAATATCTTGTTCTGTTTTGTTTCACATAAGTGTGGTATTTTAGCAATTGCTATATTACGTCTTTTCATTCCTGTGACCTGATGTAGGGGTTTGTCAGCTTGTAAATAAGATGGAAGAAAACTTGGGCAAAATCAAGGCTTTCAACAGAAATGATGAACAGTTTCTGGAAGCCTTTGTCATCTTTTGTGGCTTGGGGATCCAGAATACACAGATGTATGAAGTTGTGGAGAGAGCCATGGCCAAGCAGATGGTGACATTAGAGGTGAGCTCAAAATCTAGGCAATCCTTATTTGGCTCAGTATATAATCTAATTTTGGTCCAAATTCTGCTTTCCCTACTCACAACCTAAAACTACTCAGATGAGTAAAGTGAGCAGAATTTGGCCCCCTGCATTAACAGGAGCTACACTTATTTGCTGCTTGTTTCCATATTTGAATGCATCATATTTTATGTGGTGTTGTATTTTAACTACACTCATGGGATCCAGTGAGTCTGCCTTCCCTAAACACCAGGCTGCACACTGACTACAGTGATCAACACAGTTGGTTTGTCCAATTACACAGAAAGAGGAAATGGTGTGGAGGATTAGGGGTGTCCTCTTTGTTTGAGGTTTTCTGTGATGATTTTGGCTCAGTTCTTTAGACAAACCAGCATATACAATAACAGCAGGATTACTGTAGGCTTTCTGCAACTTCCTCGAACTCCATCAAAGTATATTAAGCATGAATGTCATCTGGTCCTAGCCTTTGAATTGTTTACTGTTAGGTTTAATGACCGTGGTGTTAAAGGAGGTTCTAGCATGATATGCTGAATTACTTAGAAGATAACTGTAAGCCTGAAACTTACATTTTGTAGACTTTGGATCTGTCCAATATGTAAATAAGAGTGTTTGCAAAATTTCTAAAATGTGGATTATGTACCCAATAACTTCTAAAGGAAACATTACAACTCTCATTTAAACATGTAGTTAGTCGCTTCAAGTGGGGCACATGATAACCGTACTGTCAAGTAATTTCAGTGCTTTTTAAAAATAAGGTTGGGTGGTTTATTTACAGGTCATATTAGTGACTCTGCTGGTTTATCATTTAAAAAATAAAATTCTGTAGAGGCTGTAAAAAATGTCTTTTTAAAAAAAAGCCAGAGCTGGTCTCTTAGTTGCACATATGTTTAAACGAACTCAACACAGTAGCATTCTCCTCTCTTTTATTCTCACAAATAAAAAATATATGGGTTGTTGGGTTTTTTTGTTTTTGTTTTGTTTTGTTAATTTAAAACAAAAATATTTTCTCCTGGACTGAAACACCTTCTTCCAAATTTTATCCAGGATGGATTTTTCTTTAATGTCTGAGTTATACAACCATGAAAGAAAGGGACTTATTTTGGGAACAGTGTCATCCCATAGTTTATAGCTGTGCTGTGAGATATTTGTCTTTGAAATGAGATATGAAAGCTTTCCCAAGAGAAGGGGTTTTGGTGGTTTATTTTTTTTTGTTTTGTTTTAAATCAGAGCTCTTTGCTCATTTATAGATTTTCTTGGCCTGGCTATATCAAGAAGCCGCTATGATGAGCACTCCGATGCTCATGCAGAGCTTCATTAAAGTCAGTACATTGCAGGCATAATCTCAACCTTTATCTCTTAAAAAAAAAAAGATTCAGTTGCTTTTACATTGTATGCTTTTATTTGTACTTAGGTTTCTTCATTCCTTATCCCATAGGTCCTCTCATATCATGCTTCAGCCACTGAGGAGGAAACAAGGGAGCTGCAGGTAACAGCGGTAATAGCATTTTTTAAATAATAGTAAAAATGCATTAATATATTGAGCAATGAAAGATGGTCCAATGTGCAGGGTAACGTTTTCAAAAGTGCTTATGTTAATTAGATGTCTTAAGTTACAATGAAAATAAATCTGTTGCTGAGTTTCGTTGGTGTATCATGGGCAAGGCTATGTTTTAGTCACAGGTATTTTTAGTGAAAGTCATGGACAGGTCACGGGCAGTAAACAGAAATTCATGGCCCATGACCTGTCCATGACTTTTACTATATACCCCTAACTAAAACTTGGGCGAGGGGGCTATGGGTGGTGGGGAGGCTGGCCTGGGACCCCTGTTGGTGCTGGGGGGGAAGTGGGTGACACGCAGCCCGGGACCCCCCCGCTCGTGTTGTGGGGAGCATGCAGTGGCATGCAGCCCAGGACTGGCCCCTTCACCTAGAAGCTGCAGGGACATGCCGGTGGGAGCTGGGGAGCCCCTCTACCCTGAGGTGAGTGCCACCCCGCACCCCAATCCCCTGCCCCTAGCCCTGAGCCCCCTCCCACACACCCAAACTGCTGCTGGTGGCTGCTGCGGAAGTCATGGAGATAATGGAAAGTCATGGTATCCATGACCTCTTTGGCAGACACGCAGCCTTAATCATGGGACATGAAAAGACCGCAGTGCATCATGGGAGATGTAGTCTAGCCAGGGAGCTAGGCCCATAGGGAGAATGGGGGCATTGGGGTCTGATACTACAACTACCATGAGGCACCATGGCAGCTCAGGCAGACGCAGAGTTTAACATTATCCCAAAATGAAATTTTTTATATTTCTGGATCAAAATTTTTGATAACTTTTTATTCCACAAAATGTTTTCTATTTCAAGTTTCCATCTGCTTTGGGATGAAAACAAATGTTGAAATATCAGAATTTACACAGGACAGAAATTTTGTTTTTCTATCAACTCCTATCTAAATAGTAATCCTGGGATATTATAATTAATTCCCCTCCTTTGCTCATTCTGTACTTCTGCAGTTAACATCTACTACCCCAAGCATCTAGTAGGTCAAGACATGTTTCAGTCTCACTCCTCCTGTTCTGGGACATATTGCTGATGCCCACTGTTTGTTCTTCCTTGTAGATCTCAGTCACCACATTTTCATTATAAAATTGAAGCTTGTTATCATTAGGTATACTTCTAACTTATCTAAGGCCATCCATCTATCTCTTTTCCCTTCTTATCTCTTCTGTGTCTGATACAGTACTCCTGGCTTTGACACCTATTGTCCTAGTCCCTAGAAGGCAACAATTGTGTTTTCTTTATTGGGCACACTTTCTTGGGCCACTTTTCTCCAACAGAGATACCACCCAGGAGAACATTCCTCTTCTTTCTAGTGGCTTCCATTTAGGGCTTGCCTCTTGATCACTGATTGGACTGCTGATCTCTGCTGGGTTCTTAGTCTGAGGACAGAATACCAACTGCAGGCACAACTGTTAAAACAGTTCTTTTGTACATTATCTTTTCTTCTTACAGCTTTTAGCTTTCATTTAAGCCACATTCCTCCATCTTTCTTCAGTTCTCATAGCCTCTGCTATGCTCTGCATTCTCTCAAATTGCCTTATCTTTCTTGAAGATCCCTTTTGTCTCTTTCCAGTTTGTCTCTTTTTGTGACTTTCTTCTCATTGACTTCATCTGCCACTCAAACCTTTCCATCCTTCCTCCAAATCAGAGAGGGCAGATTATATTTCAAGATGGGTATCCCTTATGTTTTTTCATTCGTTGCGTATGTCCCCCCACACCAGACTGATTTTGATCCTTCGTTTGCCATTCTTTTTAGTTCATCATTGATTGTAAAGTGCTTTGAGAGCCTCCGATTGAAAGTGCTATAGAAGTGCAGAGTATTATTATTGTTATGGCAAATGGTGTTTCATACTTTGGAATGTCTCTTCATTTCTTGGAAACTCTTAGTGTCAAAGGACTCTACTACCCTAACAGCTCCCATGCTGCACTCTCCTGTTTGCTTCTCAGCTAACTTTTTCTGTGCTCTATATTTTGCTCCCAACTCAGCTATTGCCTTGTTTATGGCTTGGTTTACCACTCAGTACTTAACTCCTACACATGCCAGACTTTTGTTTGGATTCACTCTGTTGCTGGCTCTTCTCTCTGAGACCAAAGATAAGCTTGAGATCGGTGGTGGTAACTGAAGTCAAAAGTTTTAAAACGAAAGGCAAATTTTGCTAAATTTGGAAATGCTTTCTAGATTTGTTTATTAAAACAATGTCAGGGGCGAATTTGGCCTTCAGACTGAGGCTAACAGTGGAAGCTTGCTTTTTCCACTTTCTTTGAACTTGGCACTTATGCTGTTCAAGTCTCATGTGTACATCTAGAGAATGTAAAATAATAACACATTGGTGGCTTAACAAGCTACACCACAGATCTTCTGGGGAGGCTGCCAGTGGCCAATTTCCTCCCAACCATCTGGTGGCTCTCTCAGGATTCAGAGACCACTAGTGAACTGTTTTCCTTTTGTAGAAATTGTAGGACCATGAAGGGCCTCTGGTTGCTAGCCTGCTCCACTTTCCTATTGCAGAAAACAATAGGCCTTTGTCAGTCTTGCTACTTTGTGAAACAGATCTTTATTTACAGTGAGCCTCCTTTAAGTGAATAAAAGAATTAAACTGCACATGATAGTGATAGATGACATCAAAAAGAAAACTTGCATTCTGTTTTGCATTTCATCATTCAGAGTTTGAATAATATTCTAAAGAATCATTCTTTTTTACTGCCTATAACATCTTTGTGGAGGAACTATTATTTTTTTAAGAGAAAACCCAAGCCAAATCAATAGACCTTCTGCTGGTCATAATTCACAATGTGATGAGCACTACTGAGCATGCCAATGTTTGTTTATTTATTTATGTTGATTTGTCGAAAAGAATGGAGCGTTTTCTATTCTGTTTTTATATACCAAGGCTCTGGTGCTTCTGCCATATGTTAAAAATACAATCAAACCAATACACACAAAAATAACTGCAGCCTCCCTGAAACCACAAATGGAAAAACATAAGACACACCAACCACAGACTCCAGCCCACAGCGCATTCACCTTCCCTCTCCAAAAGCCTGGAAAAGTGATTGGATTTGTAACATGTGTTGAAGGTCAGCAGGTTTGTGCTATTGTGATCAAGGATGGGGGTTGACTCCAGAGTGCAGGGTTCCTGACAGGGAAGGCCCTGCCAGCAGCTTCCTTTTTTTTTTTTAAAGCTGGCCAGGGGGAGTGTCTCTTCTGTACCACTGGGAGCCTTACCTTAAGAGATGTGGTTTCTCACCTAAGCTGATCCCAAAAGCTTTAGATCTTTATAGATTAAAACTGGCATTAGCCTAAAAATGGGGAGAAATTATTGGAATATTTTTTCCTTCAAATTTTGAAATTTCATCAAAGTTCAAAACATTCTGATTAGTTCTATAGCTGGGTGAAAAATGGGGCAAATATACATTATGAATAATTTCTCAATGTTTCCAGTTTATTTTTTGAATTTCATCATTTCAGATTGTGACCTGTGCTGGTCAATGGTAGGACGTTAGGTTTTAAGGGTATGTCTACACTGCAGCTGGGAGTGAGCACTCCATCCTGGGTAGACAGACTCACAATAGTAGGGCTCGAGCTAGCATGCTAAAAATAGAAGGGTGAATGTTGTGGCTCCATCAGAGACTCAGACTAGCCACCTGAGCTCAAGCCTCGGGGGCTGGGTGCCCCCATACAGCAGGAAAGCCCATTTGCCAAAGAGGCTGCCACTTCCTGCCCTAGCATCATTTTCTGAGTTGATTTAGAGTGCAGCCTCTTGTTGAGCGCATTGCAGGAGTCTAATCTCAAGGAGACAATGGCCTGGATCCTGGTAGCAAGGTTCATAACCAAAAGAAATGATCTCAGTCTCCTGGCCAGGTATGTATGAGCAAAGAAGCTCTCCCAGTCACTGCTGCTACATGATCATCTAACTGCAGCTGGGGATCTAGTAATGCCCCAGATCTTTAACTGGAGTAACAAATGGTGGGCTCACAGTGTCTGTTAAAGGGCCAGATAAGATCTCTGCAATACCTTCAGTTGCTTACCCCATCTCACCAGCATCACTTCTATCTTAATACCGTCTGGAGGCATATTAAACCCAGCAATATGAGTCACCTTCAGTCAGCTAGTCCTCATCCAGGCTTATATTCCTATCAAACACCAGGTAAGGCATTTGGGTCAGATGAAATTCAGAAAAAGAACTGGGTGTCACCATCATACTGAAAACACTGCCAGCTCAAGCCTCATCACTAATTCTTCCAATGACTGAATATACATGTTGAACAAAAGGGGGTACAAGATAAGAGCTCTACGAAACACCACGAGAAAATCCTAGTATTTCCTTCTCAGCCCCACGGTCTCTGCTGGCAAACAACGGGCGCACACCAACCCCTGAACCCTCCGAGTGTCCCTGTGGAGTGCCAGCCTCTGTTCCACTGCACTCACAGGACTCACAGATTTTACCACTCTTGAAGGAATAGTACACCCCAGCTTATTCGTTTTAACTCCAAATAATCACTCCACTTAACACACAGCACTTAGATACTTTTATAGTGAAAACAAGAATAAGTTTATCATCAAAGAACAGAGATTCAAGTGATGGAAAGCAAGAATATTAGAAACAAATGGTCATATATAAAACGAAATCATAAAATTTTTTAGAGCCTAAACTTAACTCCTACAGAATAGTTTACCCTAACTCCTTTTCCCAGTATTTTCAATCAGGTTATTTGAGATCTCTCTTTCATAAGATCAAGCCTGCTGGTGGCTTGTCCTCACAGACTGAAAGAATACTGGGGATTCATCTGCACCCCAGGTATAGTTCCAAACGTTCATTAGCTTTTCTCCTAAACAGGCCCTGCTTTTCTTGTTAGTTCTTAAAGTCCCCACAATCTACTGGTTAGCATTTTGTTCAGACTGTAAATGGGCATCCCTGGGACCCATATAATACTCAGTTTCACATGACCAGCTAGGGAGAGATCTCTTTCCTCCCTCCTTACAGGAGTATATGGGTCACCATTTGGTGACCTGCCTTTACATACAGACCTAGAGAACATAATTTGTAGTATCTATCCATAGCTCCTCACATATTGTCCATACATGCATCTTACTATGATGAGTGTGGCACAGGCTTTCATTAGAGAACTTACATGGCATTCTTTGGCAGACTAGTATGTAGATACCAGACCCAGAGAATCTCTGTAATCCATATGTACCCCAGTTGGCATCAAGAGGTCCTTGGGTCACACACTCACTGGGGCTTCTCCTCCACACTGGGCCAGGATAGAGAGAGTGATCCATACGCACACACTGGAGAGCAGGGCCTGACCGTTTCACTTAGCTCCCCTCAAAGAATATTTTCACCAGGTGACTATGATTGGAGTCCCTAATTGGGGGCTCCTAACACCATCAAAATACATACAATAAGCAACAGTAATTATAGGCCAGCTCATTGCACCACAGTTATGCAGAGAAAGGTAGCGGTAGCTCCTCTTCTTTCCTTCCCTATGCTGTGCCAGTTTGTAATTTTGCTGAGGTTGAAAAAGTGAACATTTTGGATGAAAGAAGTGGTTGTTTGGGAGGTTAATACTACATTTAGAAGGTACGGAGTATTTCAATAGTACAGGCTGGGAACAATAGTTAAAATGGCTTTCTATCTCTCGGTTGGGGAGAAGCTTGTTGCTTTTCTTCCCACGTGGGCATCAAAGGCAGGAGATCAGTGAATAGAAAGAGATAAATTATAGAAGAGGTCAGAATGCAGGCATGAGAAAATGTCCTGCTGAGCTCCTGCTGTGTTACCTCATGAAAGATCTGGTTGCAAAGGCCTTGTGCTTGCTTCACTTTGTATAGCTGGGGGAGAGTTGATACGCCACTAAAAGGATGGTGATGATATAGCAAGCCATTGCACTCTGCATTATTAAAGTCCTGCGAGTTCCACCCCCCAACAGAGCCGGCTCATATGCTCTGTGTTTAATATGCCTCAAGACAGTTGAAATCTCTCACTGGAGGGGATGTTAATTTATTGGGGAAAAGATCAGAATCTCCCATATTGAGAATCACAAAATTACTCTGACTGCAGTGTGACGGGTTCCCCCTGGAACTGGGGTACCACTGAGCCCTCTGACCCACCAGCCTGGGCTCCCTCTCACACTGTGCTGCTGTGACAAGCTGCAAAGCCTCCCAAGCTTGCACTTTCACCAGCATTCACACAGGTAGGGACACACCCAGCTGCAGTTACAGGCAAGCTCTCTAACCACCAGCCTAGGACCCCAGAGCAGTATCGTCCTGCCTTGGTCAAATCTGGCCAGTGTATGGGTTTAATACCTGGTCTGCCTCTCCCTCAATGTGAAGAGGACCATGCACACTTGTGGTAACAAAGCAGAGATTTTTCCCAGACATCTTAGTCAAATGCACACTGTTTGGATTAAAACATAAAATAAGTTTATTACTACAATAGATAGATTTTAACTGACTATAAGTGATAGCAAACACATCAAAGCAGATTACCTAGTAAATAAACAAAAACCTCAAACTGATCTTAACATACTAGAGGAATTAGCAAATTCTCACCCTGAGTGATAAGCTGGCTGGCAGATTCTTAAGGCACAAGCTGCCTTGGCTTTGCAGCTTGGGTTTGCCAGATTTTCATACACAGGCTAGAAATCCCTATAGCCTGGGACCATCACTTCCCCCAGTTCAGTCTTTGTTCCTCAGGTGTTTCAGGTGTGCTGTAGGGAGAGTGAGGTGCCATCATGATGACATTTCCCCCTTGTATTTCTTCTTCCCACTTACTGGAAAGCTCTTTTGCTGTGACCTGGGTCAAACAGTTCCCATTGTGTAGTGCTGTCTCTGAGAGATCTATCGTACACAGTCCCTGGGGTAGTCCTTGTGTTTGTATGCATTTCCTCAATAAGCCATTAACATTGTTTGGCCTTTTTGCTGTTGTACCCGAAAGGCTGCTTGTGGGTGTTTTCAACCTCACAACATGTTTCAGTAACACATACATAGCCAAACTTCATAACTTCACATACGATGATAGCACATACAATTCAACAAGATATTAATGTCTAGCAGATGAAGACTTTTAGAATGATACCTCTCAAGGCACACTTTGTGCAAAACGTATCCTAATGACATGACCGTGATGAATAAGGGGTGCCAGGGTGTCACATACAGAACTACTTCCCCCCCCTTTTAACTATTTTGAATGAGGTGCAATAAATGTTGTGATATAATGTATTTATTATCACCATTTTATAAGTGGAAGAGGTTGGGAATTCCAGGAAAGCAAAGTAAAACAGTAGTCCTCGTTCACTAAATCATTCTTTTTGCACTGGGAAACAATGTGAAAAAGCTGTAGCATTTGGAGTTATGTTTTGAGTGGCCATTAGGTTTCCCAATATTCTCCATTATTTCCTATGGAGAATATTGGCAGCATGGCCCCTTCACCTACCAAGGCAGTTTATAGTAATGTAAGATTCCTTCTTAAATGTCAGTTTCCATAACCTCAGTTTCATGATTCTACATTTCTGATTTAAGTAATACACAGCAATAAAAGTGAGAAGAAAGTAAATGCGGTTATGAAAGAAGGATGTAATTTCTACCAAGAGAGAGCTGAGCAGCATTATTACAATATTAGTGTTAATAGAAATATTCCTGGACTTCAATAAGGCTAAAGGTGAAAGATAAAACACAGGCCTCCTTTTTATCTTTCACTGTCTTGATTTTTATCTGATTTTTTAAAAAACACATCAATAGATACATAGTTGAAACAGCTGTAAGGGAACTGCACTGGAAAAATCCTGTCTTTTTTTATTTGATACAAAAAAAACGGTATGAGCTTTTGGATCATAGTGCCAGATTCTGCTTCATTTATCTTGATATTTATTTCTAACATCCTTAATGTAAAGGCCCTGAAGATGCTGCAAAGGGGCTTATATCGTGAATTTCACTGCTGTATAAAGAAACTGAAAATGTTTGGAGACATTGGAATAGTTTGTGCTAAATGTAGTGCCAGATTTTGAAAGTTAAGTTGCCATGGGTGGAGCTGAAATTTTCCATGCCAAGAGTCGGCCTCGCTGTGATTTTTTTTTTTTTAAACATTTCAGCAGTAAAATTTCAGCCATTTCTGAGAATGAGGTTAGAAGAAAATGGGTAGTTTGATCCACTTTAAAACAGTTTCCAGCTGTTTCTTTGTTTAGGTCTAGCGCTTCCAGGGTTTAGAGCAGGAACTTGAAATTTGGCAGTCTTATGGTCAGAGAAGTGCCTTTTGTGTCCCTAATTCACAAGCCTCTGAACATTTTCAGTAGAGCATGTTAGAAGATTGCAGCTAAAACCTGCTTAAAAATCAATGGCATGATAGTGCCATGGGTAATTTAGGTGACAGAAGGATGGTCCAGGTAACCCTTTTAATAATTTTGGCTTATTGATAAATGTACATTAATTCTAAGAACCAAATAAGATTAACATTGAACAAATAAGGATCAGGAGAGATAATCAAGGGAATGTAGTCACCAGCTTTCAGTACAATGCAAAGGTAAACTTTATCAGAATATTGCTGTTCTCCTGATGCAAAAAGATGCGATTATTCCTGACTTTCTAACTGCTACTGCTCAGTTTGTTCTCTTTTATTTTTCCCAAGACGGCTGTTGTACCATCTGCACAATCTCTCAAGCTAACTGACTTCTACTTCAGTGACTTTGAGCTTTCCGATATGGAGACAACACTGTGTTCAATTCGAATGTTCACTGATCTCAACCTGGTGCAGAATTTCCAAATGAAACATGAGGTATGAAAGCTGCAGAATGCTATTTACATGTGGAGGGAAAACATCAGACAACTTCACTTAAAAAAATGTGTGTGTGTCCTCAACACACTGCCAAGACCAATTTTAGGATGAAAGACTCATTTGGGGGACTGGATAGCTGGGGCAATTGGTAGTGAGATACAGAGCCTTTCAACTAGACCATCAATTCATAGACTTGTATATTTTAAGATTATTAGAATTTAAGATTAGAAGGGACCACTAGATCATTTAATCTGATTTTTAGGGCAATTCCCTCCCTCCCCCCCCGAGCGCTGCAAGTTTCAGCGCTGTAAAGTGCCAATGTAGACAGTTCCTAATGTACAGGTGTCTGCATCATAAAAAAGCACCCCCACAATTGGCTCCTGTGTTGGAACCCTCACCAGAAACACCAAGCCATTAATGGACGTGGAAAATGGAACTATCTTTTCCCACCAGCCCTGATCCCTCCAGTCTCAGATTAAAGCATATTGACAGGAGTAGCAGCTTATATTGCTCTTGCCTGTTGCTCGTCGCTCTTTTTTGCGAATGGATGATGTTAATTTTCCATTGCTGTCAATGTGACAGCTTTTGCAAGAGCACTAAAATTCCCTTAAACAAAATGATATCAAGATCCTTAGCTGGCATTAATCAGCATAGCTCCATTTAAGCCAACAGATTCAGACCAATTTACACCATGTGAAGATCTGGCCTTTATACCTTTCACTTTCATAAAACTACGGTAAAATCTGTGTCTTTTCGTTCTGTAAAACACCTAGCAGGGATCTGCATAAATAATAACAACAAACAATATGATAAGCATTAAAAGCCTTTATATCATACTTACATGATTTACAAGGTCCATCTGTCTCTTCTTATGCTTTGATTCCATCTGGTGTAAAGCAGGAGCTCATGTTCACTTTCCAATCCACTTTTCCAGAAAACCTTTAGGATTCCCTCTAATTCAAAATGAAACAGGTTCTGGTGAATACATAAATACCGTGAACAAATTCTTCATTCAGTTAAATCAGCATAACTCCAAATTCTAGGTCTGCACTAGTGTACCTGGAACCATAATTTAGCTGTTGGTTCATGTCATGGATTGGTAACTTTAGGAATATGGGTGTCCACATAATAAATAAAACAAAGCTGTAGTTGCCTATTAACTGGTTAGCAAACTCTAGGTTTTGGAAGTGAGGAAGCTAAACTAAGAGATTACACAGATTTTCCTTATCCATATTTTTACATAAAAGTGCATCAATATTAAACGCTACTGAAGACAAGTAAAAACAAAAATTTTCCCACATTAAATCTACAATAATTAGAATTTGCTTTATTTTATTTTTGTGTGTGAAAAGACTAAAGTCGTAGTGTTTTGCATTTAACTGAATGATGCTGTTTGTTAAAGGTTCTTTGCAGATGGATTTTGAGTGTGAAGAAAAATTATCGAAAAAATGTTGCATATCACAATTGGAGACATGCCTTTAACACAGCCCAATGTATGTTTGCTGCTTTAAAATCGGGTAAACTTCAGGTATGTTTGACTGTTTTCACCCTAGGAGCCTTTTAATTAACTAAGTACTGTAAACTTGCACAGACCCAATTTTGATCTCAGTAAGACCTATGTCAGTTTGGAATATCTTCACTGAACTCAGTGCATCTTCTCTGAAGACTTCAGAACCTGATCTTAGAATCATAGAAATGCAGGGCTGGAAGAGATCTTGAGAGGTCATATAGTCCAGCCCCTTGTGCTGAGGCAGGACCAAGTATACCTAGACCAGGGGTCGGCAACCTTTCAGAAGTGGTGTGCTGAGACTTCATTTATTCACTGTAATTTAAGGTTTCGTGTGCCAGTAATACATTTTAACGTTTTTAGAAGGTCTCTATAAGTCTATAAACTATTGTTGTATGTAAAGTAAACAAGTTTTTTAAATTGTTTAAGAAGCTTCATTTAAAATTAAATTAAAATGCAGATCTTATCAGTTTAGTGCAGTGGTTCTTAACCTGGGGTGCACGCACCCCCTGGGGCAGGGCTGGTGCAAGGATATTTTGCGCCCTAGGCGAAACTTCCACCTTGCACCCCACCCAGGACCCTATTCCCTACCTGTCCCCTGACTGCCCCAACCCTTATCCACACCCCTGCCCCCAGACAGACCCTCGGGACTCCCATGCCCCATCCAATCACTCCCTGCCCCCTGACAGGACCCCCAGAACTCCTGACCCATCCAGCCCTGCCCTGCTCCCTGACTGCCCCCTTGAATTCCCCTTACCATGCCTATACCGGTCAGACGCTGGCTCCACGTGGAGGCAAAACATGCTACCGGGCTGCTGCGCGCACAGCCCCTCCCCCGCAGAGTGCTGAGGCAGCGGGAGGGGGGGAGCTGCGGGAGGGGCAGCGATGGCAGCGGCGGCTCACACTTACAGGAGTGAGGAGGGAGCCGGGGGGCGCGCCTGCCGCCAGTCTGGGGTCCTGCCCGCCGGCTCCGCTCAGCCTCCTGCCGGCCTGGGGTTCCGTTCACTCAGCCAGTACCGGGCTGAGTGGGGCCGGCGGCTGGAACCCTGGCTGGCAGCCGCATGCCAGTCAAAATCGGCTCATGCCGTAGGTTGCCGACCCCTGACCTAGATCATCCCTGACAGACGTTTGTCTAACCTGTTCTTAAAAACCTCCAATGACAGGGACTCCACAAACTCAACTACCCTTATAATTAGAAAGCTTTTCCTAATATCTAACCTAAATCTCTCTTGCTGCAGATTAAGTTGATTATGTCTTATCCTACCTTCAGTGGACGAGTGATCGCCATCCTCTTTATAACAGCCCTTAACATATTTGAAGACTTTTTATTAGGTCCTCCCTCAGTCTTCTTTTCTCAAGACTAAATATGCCTAGTTTTTTTAACCTTTCCTAATAGGTCAGGTTTTTTAAACCTTTTGTTTTTGTTGCTGTCTTCTGGACTCTCTCCAGTTTGTCCACTTCTTTCTTAGAGAGTGGCGCCCAGAACTGGATACAGTACTCCAGGTGAGGCCTCACCAGTGCCGAGTAGAATGGGACAATTATCTCCTGTGACTTACATATGACATTTTTTGTTAATACACCCTAGAATATTAGCCTTTTTCACGACTGCATCACATTGTTGATTCATATACAATTTGTGATCCATTATAATCCCCCAAATCCTTTTCAGCAGTACTAGTACCTAGTCAGTTATTCCCCATTTTGTAGTTGTACATTTGATTTTTTTTTCTTCCTAAGTGCAGTATTTTGCATTGTCTTTATTGAATTTCATGTGATTGATTTCAGACCAATTCTACAACTTGTCAAGATCGTTTTGAATACTAATCCTGGAATCCTCCATAAATTTTATAAGCATTCTCTCCCCACTCCATTATCCAAGTCATTAATGAAAATATTGAATAGTACCAGACCCAGGACAGACCCCTGGAGATCCTATTAGATATGTCCTCCAGTTTTACAGTGAACCATTGGTAACTGCTTTTCTTTTAGGAAACTAATTGTCCTATTCTGACTAAAACCATCAAAGTTCTAGAAGGCATATGTTGACAATACTAATGCATTTAATATCAAATCTGTATTGCAAAGTTAACAGACATCTTGTATTTCCTGTTACATACAGAACAAGCTGACTGACCTAGAGATACTTGCTTTGCTGATAGCAGCCCTAAGCCATGATTTGGATCACAGAGGGGTGAATAACTCTTATATACAGAGGTAAGCAAGTCTGTCAGGAGGGGAAGGAAAAGCACAGATATATTTTCTTATTTCACTGAAATTAATTAAAAAAACAAAACAGAAAATTAGAAAGAGTAGAATCTTGCTAATGTGCACTAATGACAGGGGGAGCCTTTGTGAATTGAGTTTTGCAAATCAATAAATCTGAGAACATTAGGATAAACACACCATGACTAAGTAATTTTAACTGATCAGCTACTCATGTTTCTCATGAATTCATTGAATGCTGGGTTTTTTAGGCTAAAATACAGATGTAAGACTTCTTAAAAATGTATGTAGAGTTGGTGGCATATGTATGCAGAGTTATGGTGGCATAGGTATGGTGCTGTAGCTATGCCACTGTATTCCCTGTAGTGTAGACGTGGCCTGAGCCACTTTTCAAAAGTGACTTAGACACTTAGGAACATAAGTCTCCTTGAAAGTCAATTACACTTATGCTCCAAAGTGACTTAAGTGATTTTGAAAATGTTTCCCACTGATATTTAACATTTAATGCTTGATTCAGCGCCACCAAAGTCAGAGGGAGTTTTGCCATTATGTTGAATGGGGGCAGATGAGACCTTTATTTACTGCTTTGATTAAATTAATAGTTTGATTAGACACTGTAGTTATAAAAGAATTACTGTGATATTGCAGCAGTGTCTGGTTCTGACCAGGTTTGAGGAAGAGATACAGTATGCATTTCTCAGCATCTCTTTCTGACGGAGTTGGAGAGTAATGTTGAAGCTAACTTTGGAGGAAGTGGCTTTCTTTATACTTGGCGGGCACAGTAAGGTGCTGTCAAGATAGCCCATAGAGGAGGAAAAGTATATGCATGTGAGGGAGGGAAGACTGGGAGTAATGGGAGGAAATATAGGAAAATAAGTAAAAAGTGAGCAAATTCCTGCCTCTCAGGTCTATTGATCCACACTCAAACTTTGGGGCTCAGAATTGTTCCAAGTATGGTGTGTAAGACCCAAAAAAAAGCTAAAAAGCTGAACTGATGGCAGTCCTTTGACCCAAAAATGGGGAATCCAGTAACCCACAAACAAACAGTGATTGGAACCAGTTAGCTATGTTTTTCCTTTATTATTTAAAAATAAATTTCCTGGAAAACATCTGGATATGCGTCATCTGCTCTTCAAAAATGTCCTGGGAAAAAGTCATAGACAGCAAAACCCAACATTCACACATGCCACAAATGTGAGTCGATTACAACTTTACATTTTTTTCATTAACAGTTCCAGGGATTTTGTTTTTAAATCTCTCAGGCTAGTAGAAACTAAATTAAAAGTAAGAGTTTTCCAGAGATGAATTCTTTTTTTTCAGTTGGGGGAGGGGGAGTAATACTTGGCACAAGATTCTTTTCTTGAGCAATAGGTTTAAAAAAAAAAATAAGGGAACTATCCCTCTAGCACATATTACAGGAAATGGACTCAGTTTTAGGATCTCTTGGCAGATGCACAGTTTTTCCCAAACGTGTGTGTAAAGAAGGCAAGAGCAATGAGAGAAGGTTATATAATCAAATCACTGTATTCAGAAAGAATGGTGACCTTTGGCCTGGCCTGTGGGCCTAACGGAAACGCCATGCATGGATCATGTTAGGAACTTGAGTTTATTCCCACCACTGGTATCTTCCTTCCCAGAATAGCAGGGGCTGCAAATGCTGAGGAGGCAACACTCTTGGCCCCAGTTTGGTACAGTAGATGGGAACATAAGTTGTGTCCTTCCTTAGTTATGTGGCTCTCTGATCAGGATGAAATCCTCACCCCGCTGATGTCAATGGGAGTTTTGCCAGTGACTTCACTGGAGGCAGAATTGCACCCTAGGTGTACTGGCAGCCATCCTAGGATACACACACACTCTTGCACTTCGCCCAATAATCCTTTGCACTTGTCTCCTAGGAGGGGCACAATCCTGCAGTTCCAGTTACTCATGGAGTAAACTGTCCTCATGCAAGTAGCCCCATAGGACTGTATGTTTAAGTAAGGATTATTCACATGGGTAAGGATTTGCAGGATCAGGTTATAGGTGACTACAGTGCCTGATACAGGGTCAGCGGTGAAACAAGTTTCAGAGGGAATCCCAACTAGTCCTTAGCTGAGGGGATCAGGGCAATGATGTGGAGATGAAGTTCAAATGGTTAAAAATAGGAGATTTGTCAGGCTCAGTAATAAAAGCAAAGAACACCATTATGCAATGGAGAAGAGGGAGAAAATGGAGAAATCTTCAGAGAAGAAGTTTCCCTATTTTATCCAAAATTAAGCAAGCACAATGAGCTCAATATCCTTAAATTAACTTTGCATCCATACAGTTAGTTTCATAATGTTTGTTCTATCAGTGGTATAATAAAGGCTGCACAACTCACATGCCATTTTTTTTTGTATTTTTTATTGATCACAGGAGAAATGCTAGCTCAGTAATGCTTGTTCATTATAAATCAAAGCATTTATTCTGGAACAGAATGAGAAAGATGACTGGTGTGCAGTCACTAGGGTCACAAGCTAAGGAAGGCATGGCTGGCATTGACTCCTACAGGACCTGATCCAAAGCCTACTGAATTCACTAGGAGCTTTTTCACTGACTTTAGTGGGCTTTGGATTGAGTTACTATTGCCATTTGCTACTTGCAAGCTCAGTAGTTGCAGAAAAGCCACCTGCCTAGATTGCTTATTCAAGAAGTCACCTGATAGGTAAACGTAGGTGTATTTTAAAAAAAAATTCTCCTCTTTTGAAGTTTTCTGTCTGTGTCCTTTTTTTTTCCTTTTTTTCATTTTTAGACTCTTGCCACTTAAAGAATCTTAAATTATTTTTTCATTGCTTGTGTGTTAGTGACCTTTACAGGCACCAGTTTAAAACCAGAACTTTGGAGCTGTCAGTATTTTGAAAAAGTAATCACATTGTTTCTGCATTTGTGCTCCCCTATACACGTCTCTACATGCATTCATTCTGTTTGCCCAGTCACATGGAAGAAGAGGAGAAGAGAACCAACGGGGAATGAAGTGATGGGGGGAGGAGAATAAGTTGTGTGGCTACTGCTGCTAGGTGATTGGTACCTTTAAGTTGCTTTCTCATTTTCTCCAAGTGATGTTTTTACTCCTCAGAAGCGAACATCCACTGGCTCAACTCTATTGCCACTCAATTATGGAGCATCACCATTTTGATCAGTGCCTGATGATCCTGAATAGTCCGGTAAATGCCTCGCTTCTGTGTGTGCATTGAAGGAAGCCCTAGCCTATTTCACTTATATTTTTAGTTTCTGGATAGATTCCCAGTATTATATATTCCTAAATGATCTTTATTCCTTTTTGGGTGAAGAAGGCAAATACATAGCCTCCCTTCTGAGAGTCACCAAATCTTTCCAAATGTTTCCTGATAAGGGAAGCCTTGCAACTCTCATTTTGAGTATCTGCTTCCTTGGACCAATGAAAATAAGCAGCTTTGTTGCCACTTCTGTGACCTCTAATGAACCCTTGTTTGAATTGTCAGTGTTGCTTGCCTTGTAAGGTATATCCCTGCTTACACATGCACACAACAGTTCTGAAAAATAAATTAAAAACCCTTTGGCTACAAACGGGCCTGAATCAAACCCCAGGAGCCAAACATTGACATTCAGCAGTGACTCCAAACCTAAGTGAAATAAATATGTAAATAAAATGACTGCATTCTTAATCTCCTGCTACATTATATATTAATTTTGAAGACCAGTTATTCAGCATGCACAATAATTTAGAAATAGCACATTTACACTATTCATTTCATATCAGAGGCTTGGTAATGTTGGCTTACCTAATAGTAAAAGTGATTCACCTGACAGAAGCTAGGAAACACTGTAGATGTCCTCACATCATCCCCAGTATGCTTTGGTTTTGCAGTGGGTCACTGCAATGACTTATTTGTAATGCTGTTTTGTAATTGAATGAGTCTTATATGTTGTTTACAGTATGTTAGGTAAGTTGGCAAGTTCCTAAGCAATATATTTGTCTGTTACAGTCTCTTTACTGGAGGAAAAAAGAAGCAGGTCCAGGATGTGGGTTTGTGGAAAACGAACTTTTTGGGATGAAATAAAGACTTGGAAGGGTCTTTGCTTCCTGACTGCTCTGTCTCTTGTGTATACCCTCATAAAAAATACTATAGTATTCTAATGTACAGTCATTTACTCTGGCGCTGCTACAGAGCTTTGGGCCATTATTCAAGAATATTGCAGTATGTTTTTATGCAGGAGCATGGGTGGGAGAATGTGAGAGAACGCAGAGTAGGAAGAAACCATCAATTACAAGAAAACAACATCCAGTGATTTAGAATCTAGGAGGGGATGTAATAATTTGGTGATGTTCCAAGTTTTATTGTTAACACTGCTTTTTTTGTTGTTGTTGGTTGACAGGGAAACCAGATTCTCAGCAACCTTTCCATTGAAGAATACAAGGCCACACTGAAAATGATAAAACAAGCCATTCTTGCCACAGATTTAGCACTGTACTTTAAGTAAGTTAGAGATACATTTGGCTGAACAGCTGCTGAGAGGTGTTTGGATTGTGTCAGACTGACTGTGAATCTTTCTCTTGTTTTTACTGGTTTTAAGGAGAAGGGGAGAGTTTTTTGAACTTCTACGAAAGAAGCAATTTAACTGGGAAGATCCTCTGCAGAAGGAGCTATTTTTGTAAGTAAATGGCAGATGTTTAAAAAACAAACTGTACTACCAACTATCTGGTTTTCCACTACACACTGCTATTACTTTCAGTAGAGCCAACATAAATTTGTTTAATCTGGGCCTGTACAAGCTGACACAAGTCAAGTGGGTCAGTTAATAAACACCTGGATCTGAATATTGTTAAGAGAGCTGCAGGGGTTGCCTGATGAACTCTGATGAATGACTTCTTGTGGCCTTTCTCCTGAAATAGTCAACAAAATTGCTAGTTATTGTTAGTGATGACAGTGATTTTTATAATGCGGCATCTGTCCACTAGCATTTCTATTGTTCCTAAAGGGTGTAGGACTCCTGACAGAATGCTATGTTCTTCTTTTGCTGTAGATGCATTGTCTTAAAGCACTGAACTGTTGTGATCTGTAGCTGAAAGATTCAGGGAGGGCTGCTTGTTTTGAAGCAAATTCATTTCCCATGAAAGGAAAGAGATTTAAGGATAGAGACACAAGAGACAGAGAACAGCCACACCAACAGCACAGCAAGATTCCCCAGGCTGCCTCACCAGTGTGCTACCACTCTGTTTTGAAGGCACTGCCTCTATGGGCAGACTAGTTCAGTTAACGTCCATGCCCATGGCTCATTCAGTCCTCAGCCTTCTTCCTGAAGCAGCCAGCAAAGGTGCTAGTTATTGTCAATGATGACAGTCATTTTTGTAATGTGGTACCTGTCCATTAACAAACGGACTGAAGCCAGCTCTTTTCACATAGGCCTTTCCTGTGGTAATGGATTTAATCTCAACCGATCTGATCCAGATTTGCTCAGGTCATATGACACAAGAGAAAGGCACAGTACCTCGTTACCATTCCTCAGTCATCTAGTCCCCCATTAAAGGATATTTTTATCATCTTCTGTAATTTCATCAGTTAGCCTGGCTTTGATTTTGTTTGATGTTGGATACTGTATTTATTAGCTTCTAGACTGAATGGCTACATGAGTTTCATGTTACAACAAATCATGAATTTTCTTTGTTTTTACAGAGCAATGCTGATGACTGCTTGTGATTTGTCAGCAATAACAAAGCCATGGCCAATTCAACAACGGGTATAAGCTTAATTTAAGACTTTCTAAGGGTTTGGCTCTCCATTATAGCTTATGCTTCCTAAGCCTCACCTTCCACTTTGCAAAGGCATTGGTGGAAGGCACAGCCTTTGGGAGCAATCCTCAGATGGTAACTGACCTTTATTTATGTGTGTATTTATCATCATTTTGATTGTGAATGGCTAGCTAGATGCTCTTTCCAGTTTGCTTGTGCTGTTGTGGTAAATGCACATGTAAATGTGAGTGTACATTTGTGCCTAGGATCTCTCATTTTTGTGTCAAGTATCAGAGGGGTAGCCGTGTTAGTCTGGATCTGTAAAAGCAGCAGAGTCTTGTGGCACCTTATAGACTAACAGACGTTTTGGAGCATGAGCTTTCGTGGGTCAATACCCACTTCGTCGGATGCATTTTTGTGTGTGGTTCCAACTTAATACACTTTAAAGGGGGCTGATTTTCAAAGGATAGCTGGTAAACACTTTTTGAAAGCCAGAGATCAGGTATCTCAAGTTGGACACCCACTGACTGAAATGCCCAAAATCACTAGACACTTTTGAAAATCTTAGGTGTAACCTCTAGTTTAAAGATTTGTCTCTTATCATTTGTGCGCTTCACTTTACCCATCAGCAAATTAATGCTTACCTCACTGGATTGTTGTGAGTTGAGCTTATTAACATACATAGAGCAAATTTTGGAATAGGTTATGTACAAGTGCAATGCACTGTAATATCTTAAGAGCCTCTAGAACATACTGGGTCTGATTGGGCCCTGATTTCTAATCCAAGCAACTCCACTCAGGTCAGTGGAGTTAGACAGCTGAAATGCATGTACTAATAAGCTCTTTTTTTCGGAACTGATGTGTAACAAATGCTAGTTGTTTGCTATGTCTTCTTGTATAGTGAAGTCTTGGTGCTAAATAGTTAAAACATATACAATCTGGGTTTGTTTACTGCTAAAAATGTTTTGTTTGACATTGTGCTATTTGACTGAGACAGCTTAGTGGGCCTACCTCAATACTAGAGATTTTGCATTTAGGCACATGTAAACAGCTGGGACTTCATGCAGGCATACGGTTACAGAATTCTTTTCAGAATCAGGGCCTTATTTCTTTTTCATTCAGGGCAGACACCTAGCAATAACACTTTCTGTTTTGACCCTCAGTAGAAAGTGTAAATCCAGGCCTTTTAAACTAACAAACACCGTGTGACATTTCTTACAGATAGCTGAACTTGTAGCTACAGAATTTTTTGACCAAGGAGATAAGGAGAGAAAGGAACTCAACATAGAACCAACAGTAAGTAGGAAAGCCATATGTGGTAGCACCTTTTTCAAAATTCTTACTGCCAACAGGACTTCCCTTTCTTTTTTAAATGTTGTTTTTGGTGGTGGGTACCAGAGTATGGAACGAGCTTCTTCCCAGTCATTCTGACACCTGATGGTTAATTTCCTCTTGTTCCCAAACATCTGCAACGGACCATTTACCTTCCAGACAATAGTGTAAAGAGCATAAGTTCTTCTAGTGTTTGCTCATGTCAATTCCATTCTAAGTGTGTGCACGCCCACATTCGCGGTCATCAGAGATTTTTGCCCTAACGGTATCTGTAAGGTTGGCAGTGGCTGCACTCGTGTCGGTATATCACACGCTGCCGGCCCTACTCCCTCTCAGTTCTTAACATCTATGGTGGTTAGTCGGACCGCCTTTCCTTGCGTTGTAAGGGCTAGCAGTTTCGTTTCTAATGACTTCAAGCCTTAGGGCCCTGTAAATAGTTTGTTTATAGTAGTTAGTGTTAAGTAGTTGTTAAGTGTAGTTAGAAGTTAGAGTCCCAGTAAGAACATTGAGCCAGGCAGGGCATGCCCCGGTCAACCAGGTTTAAGCCCTGTGTGGACTGTAACAGGCCTATGCCTGTAACTGACTCCCATAGCAGCTGCCTCAAGTGCTTAGGGGAAATCACACGTGAAAGACAAGTGCCGTATTTGTAAAAACGTTCGGCCCAGGACTCTGAAGGATCGGGATATTCATTTGTGGGCTCTCCTCGTGGAGTCTGCCCTTCACCTGGCTTCCAAGCCATCCGCCAAGACTCGCCTAGTAGTACCTTGGCCTTGGTGCACCGTGCACCCCCAGCACAGGGCTCTGCCCGGCACTGCTCCCTGCCGCCAGTGCCCAAAAAGAAAACAAGGAAGCATGGCTTTCCGGCTCCAGACAAGAAGGGCCATGGGTCATCAGGCAAGGGACCCAACTCAGGCAGCCTGTCCACTCCAGAGCGGTGTGTGCATGCCTCTCCGGTCAGGGCCCTTAGCCCCTTAAAAGGTCCACCCACCACCGACTCCCGGGAGCAGTATGGGACCCAAACCCTTGATGGCACCAACGCCTTCTCAAGCTTCTACAGCACCAAGAGAGCAGAGGCCTCCACCTCCACCAAGAGGGCAAGCCAGCTGCTAAGACCCCTCAGGGGGCAGTGGAGCACTGCTGATCCCCTGAGACAAGACAGGGCTCTCCACCTCCACGCTGCAGATCCCTGGAGTCGCAGTCCAGATCCTCTGGGTCTTACTCTGGGTCACTGGCACTGCAATCACGGTCCCCACCATCTCAACACTGGTTGCCTAGAGGGAGGCACCAGTCTCCGTACTACCGGCACCATTTACCCTCCCACCTGTTGTCCTCTCGGCACATATCTCGATTGCCTGCCACGTCAGAGTGCTCCCCATCATGTCTCTGGTCCGCCCGGCTCTGGAACCTGTCCCCTTGATACCAGCACTGATCCTCCCATTCCGGGCACTGGTCTCCAGGGGCAACAGTCAGACTCAGGCATCAATGGGCCCACTGTGGCCCACCGTGGTCTCTGGAAGGGGATTCTTCCGGCACGGAAGGGCAGTTCAGCTCCTCGCCTTGACTCCATCAGCACGATTGGGCACCCGAGGCCGTGTCGGTGGCCTAAGTTGGTATCGGATGATTATAAAGAACAGCAGGCCCCGCTTCGACAGGTGGCCGAGAACTTGGGCCTAGAGGCGGAGGAGATGGTCGAGCAGGAGGAGACCCTTGTTCAGCGTCCTCTCAGCCTCTACCTCTGCCCGTGCTGCACTACCAGTGCATGACTGAGTTCTAAAAATTGCCAAGGCCCTCTGGCAAACCCGTCCATCCCTCCCATTTCCAAAAGGGCTGAAAAGAAGTATTTCGTCCCGGCCAAAGGGTTCGAGTATCTTTATATCCACCCTCCTCCGGGCTCACTGGTTGTCTCTGCAGCCAATGAAAAAAACAAGCAGGGGCACACCAACTCAACTCCCCAAAACAAGGCGTCTTTTGGAGGAAAATTTATTCAACTGCCAGCCTGCAATTCCAGGTGGCAAACCATCAGGCTCTCCTAGGCAGATACAATTTTAACTTATGGGACTCCCTCCGTAAGTTCAAGGAGTCCCTCCCACAGGGTTTGGCCAAAGAATTTGGCACCACGGCAGCTAGGTGCTCCCTCCAAATGGCGTGGGATGTGGCTGACTGGCAGCTAGGGTGGTCGCGTCAGCAGTGGTTATGAGGCGCAGCTCCTGGCTTCAGACTGCTGGCTTCTCACAGGAAATGTAGACCTCGATCCAGGACCTCCCATTCGATGGGAATGGTATTTTTTTGGAGCAGACAGATGCGAGGCTGCATGGATTATAGGACACTTGGTCCACCCTTCGCTCGCTGGGTATGCATACGCCACAGTCTGCACAGACGCAGTTCTGGCTGCCCCTGCCGCTAAGGCCTTGTCACCCTTGTACGGGGTCTGCAAGGAGAAGCGGTAGGACATAAGTTTCAACTGTTGCCATGCTTCCTCCTCCCGCTCATCTGCACAGCCTGGCCTGGCAAGGTGCGGTCAAGAACAAGTCAGCTCCCAGGATCCACCCCATTCTTTCCTCGACCGTCTTTATCCCTACAATTTGGCCTGGTCCCAGGTCACCTTGGACTGCTGGGTGCTGGACATAGTGTCACAAGGCTACACCCTGCAGTTTTTGACCATCCCTCCCTCCTCACTCCTCTTTCCCATCCCCCTTCAGGGATCCTCGTCATCATAGGTGCCAACTCCGTGGATGCTCCAGGGCTGGAGCACCCATGGGGAAAAATTGGTGGGTGTTCTGCATCCACTGGCAGCTCCCCGCCCTGCCCCCCTGCCCCAGCTCACCTCTGCCTCCTCCCCTTAGCATGCCGCTGCGTCCTGCTTCTCGCCCCACCTTCCCAGCGCTTGGCACTGTGAAACAGCCTGGCATGCTTGGAGGAGGTGGCGGGGCCGGGGTGGGGATTTGGGGGCGGATCCAATAGGGGCAGGGAGGGGTGGAGTTGGGGCGGGGACTTTGGGCAAGTGTGGAGTCAGGGCAGGGCTGGGGCAGGCAGGGGCGCCAGCACCCACTGGCATGGAAAAATGTTGGCACCTGTGCTCCTCATGAGCAACTCCTCATTCAAGAGGTAGAGAACCTCCTGCACCTGGGGGCGGTGGAAGAGGTCACTTGGGACATGACAGGAATGGGGTTCTACTCCTGTTATTTCCTAATCCTGAAAGCAAAAGAGGGCCTCAGACCCATTCTGGACCTGCAATGCTTCAACAAGTCTCTCAAGAAGTTGAAATTTCACATGGTCTTCCTGGCCTTCATCATTCCCTCCCTAGATCCAGGAGACTGGTACATCCTCGACTTGAAGGATGCTTATTTCCATATTCCAAGGTCACAGACATTTCCTCTGTTTCATAGTGGGTGATGCCATTTCCAATTCACGGTGTTCCCCTTTGGCCTCTCATCGGCTCCAAGGGTCTTCACAAAATGTATGGCACCAGTGACCACTTACCTGAGACATCGAGGGGTCCATGTCTTCCCAAATCTCAACAATTAGCTCATCACAGGCAGGTCTCAGGAACAAATGCAGAAAAGCCTCAATCTGGTGCCTCCGACCTTCTGTGACCTGGGCCTGTTAGTAAACGAGAAAATATCCACCTTAAGGCCAGTCCAACTAATAGAGTTATTTGGGGCGGTTCTCAACTCCACGCGAGCCAGAGCCTTCCTTCTTGAGGCGCGTTTTCAGGCCATGTCGGACCTGATCTGCCATCTGAAAACCACCCGCTCACCATGGTTCACACCTGCCTGCGGCTGTTGGGCCACATGGCCAACTGTACATGGTCAGTCAGGTCTGGCTCCATCTCTGGCCTCTGCAAGCGTGGCTGGCATTGGTTTACATCTGCAACAGGCACGACTTAGGGTAGTCAGAGTGCCGGACCACATCCTATCATCCCTGAATTGGTGGATGAACCCCAGGTTGGTGTTGCAAGGAGTTCCCTTCGCAGCCCCGTCCCCATCACTGACAATGGTCTCCAATGCTTCGGACCTGGGCTGGGGAGCCCACCTGGGCGAGCTCAGCATGCTAGGCTGCTGTTTGCGAGATGATCTGGCCCTTCATATCAACATCAGGGAGCTCAAAGCGATTAGCTTGGCCCGCCAGGCTTTCTTTCTCCACCTGAGGGGCAAGGTGGTGCAGGTCCTCATGGACAATACTGCCATGATGTATTACATCAACAAGCAAGGCAGAGCCAGGTCATTGGCCCTTTGCCAAGAAGCTCTCCGCCTTTGGGATTTTTGTGTGTGGCATGTCATTAATCTGGTAGCCACGCATCTGCCCGGGACCAAGAATGTGTTTGCAGATTATTCTCATCTCACCATGAGTGGTCGCTCCATGCAGAGGTGGTCAGTGTTATCTTCTGGAAGTGGGGGACTCCCCAGGTGGACTTGTTTGCGTGGTCCCTTCAGAACAGGAAATGCCACATGTTCTGTTCACTCCAGGGGATGGACAGGGGTTCCCTGTCAGCCACTTTCCTGCTCCTGTGGTCGGGGGCCCTGATGTATGCCTCCCCACCAGTGCCGTTGATCCACAGAATCCTCATGAAGATCAAACAGGACAGGGCAAAAGTTATTCTGACAGCCCCCGAGTGGCCTCACCAACAGTGGTTTGGCACACTGCTGGACCTTTCAGTAGCCACCCCGCTGCGGCTACCTCTTTGGCCAGACCTGCTGTCACAGAACCACAGTAGTCTTCTGCACCCGAACCTGGTGGCGTTGCACTTGACAGCATGGTTACTGCAAGGCTGAATGCAGAAGAGCGGGAATGCTCGGCCGGGTTCAACAGGTCTTGTTGGGTAGCAGAGAGCCCTCCATCAGAGCAACTTTCCTGGTTAAGTGGAAAAGTATCATGTGCTGGGCTTCAGAATGATGTATCCAGGCCGAGCAGGCCTTGCTGCAGGTGATCCTGGATTCTCTTCTGCAATTCAAGCTCCAGGATTTGTCCTTGTCATTGATCAGGATCCACCTAGCTGCTATTTTGCTTTCCACCCTCTGTTCCAAGGTAGGTTGGTCTTCACTCATGGCATGATGGCCTGGTTTTTGAAAGGCTTGGAGCATTTCTATCCTCATGTCTGGGACCCTGTCCCTCTCTCGGACTTGAATCTTTTGCTGTTGAGGCTCATGGGACCTCCCTTTGAACATCTGGCTTCCTGCTCTCTTCTCCTTCTGTCCTGGAAGGTTTTTGTTCCTGGTTGCAGTAACGTCTGCCCACAGGGTGTCTGAGACGGGCATTTCTTCAAAACTGCCTTATATGGTATCCTACGAGGATAAGGTCTAGCTGCGGCTGCACTCGGTGTTCCTGCCCAAGGTAGTTTCCCAGTTTCATACCAGCCAGGACATATACTTAACTGTCTTCTTCCCAAAGCCTCATAAATCGGAAGAGGAATGCAAGTTGCATGCCCTGGACATCAGGAGGGCGCTGGCCTTCTACATCAACAGGACAAAGCCATTTCACAAGTCAGAGCAACTGTTCATTGCGGGATGATAGGTCGCCCAGTGTCTGCTCAACAGATTTCGTCCTGGATCACGGCCTGCATCCACTACTGCTATGAGCTGGCGAAAGTGCCTCCACCAGCAATAGTCAAGGCACACTCAACTAGAGCACAAGCATCAGCAGCAGCCTTTCTGGCTCAGGTGCCGATCCAAGAGATCTGTAGAGCTGCTACCTGGTCGTCTGTCCACACGTTTACGTCTCCTTATGCACTTACTCAGGAGGCCCGGGACAATGCTGGCTTTGGCAGAGCAGTGCTGCATGCTGCAAGATTGGGAACTCTGAGCCCATTTTCATTGACACTGCTTGTGAGTCACCTTGAATGGAATCAACATGAACAAGCATTCAAAGAAGAAAAAACGGTTACCTGCCTTTTCTTAACTGTTGTTCTTCGAGATGTGTTGCTCATATCCATTCCATTACCTGCCCTCCTGCCCCTCTCTCGGAGTTGCCAGCAAGAAGGAACTGAGAGGATGTAGGGCCAGCAGCGCCTGATATACCGACGCGTGAGCGCAGCACTCCAGGGGGCACCACTGCTGACCCTACAGATATCGCTAAGGCAAAAATCTCTGACGACTGCGCACATGGGCACATGCACGCCTAGAATGGAATGGACATAAGCAACACATTTCGAAGAACAACAGTTATGAAAAGGTAGGTAACCGTTTTTTCCTTCAAGGTAGCTGGTAGTGCTGCTAAATTATTAAGGAAGGGAATTCTTAATGAGTAGTGCAAACTCATCTCACCCTCTTAAAGTGGGCTTCAGCCTGCCCTGATGCCCTGCGCACTGCCATTCCAGGAAAAAGACTCCAGAAATTGTTCATGCAGCCAAGTTATCTACTTGACAACATATTGTGCTGCTACGTTTCTTACTACATAGTTCCAGATTGACTCTTGGATTTTTTTTAAACTTATTTTAATATAGAGCTGACTCACCTTGCAAGTTTGCTGTGAAAACTGACTCATTCTTTTTGTGTTTTCAGGATCTAATGAACAGAGAAAAGAAAAATAAAATTCCCAGCATGCAAGTTGGATTCATAGATGCCATTTGTTTACAGCTCTATGAGGTACTCTATTTGAGAGGGGACTCTTTTCATGGATTGTACAACTAACTAAACCAGAACTAAGCATTGTAGCCTGCAACAATGCAGAGGCTGAAGTTAGAACCAAGTTAGCTGTTGTTCTATAGTTGAGTAAGATATAGAAATGCTTTATTGTTTGTTATTCAATATTCAATCTGGTCAAAAGACTATTTCAACATTTATCATTATTCGTTATTACTTATTCGATTGAAGTGGTTTGTTGTAATCATTGAAAAAACAGGTGGAGAGGCAGAAGTTGGATCCCTGAGTTCTATTCCTGGCTCTGCCACCAAGTTTCCAGGTGCTCTTGGAACAACCTCTCTGTGCCTCACTGTGCGCATCTATAAAATAGATAGTACGAGGCTTAATTAAGGATTGTAAAGTGCTTTGAAATCATTGGGTGAGAGATGCAGTACAAGTGCAAACCATTATTATGTTAACTAGGATATTCACCGAGTTTCAGATTATACACATGCAACACGACAGAACCCATTGAAACGTTTTGCATTCTAGCAACAAATTGCTGCTTAGCCAGGTACTTGATCAGATTATGTTGTGTATTAAAACTTAGTTAATTTTCTATCTTTGAGACTAGAGAAAAACCTCCTCAGGTTGTATCATGTATTCTGGGTGCAGTTATTGAGATCTGAAACTTGGGGAGCAAATGGGAACCTAACCCCCCAAATCTATCCATTGGAAATGGGAGCAAGATGATTTCATACATTCATCCCGCATTCTCTATGCCCACTTCAAAGCCACTTTACATGAATGCACATCTGCAGGTTGAGAGGCAGGCAGGGCTGGATGCTCTCTAATACCTCTGAAATCCACAGAACAAGTTATCAATTTACTGAGGACAGAATCAGCAGTCATGTGTGCACCTTCCCATTCCATGCTTTGGAAATCCAACATCAGGGGAATATAGTTGCAATTGTTATTGTAGAGCCCCACAAAGCTCCTTTCAGTGGAAGGTAGGCAGCTGTAGGAGACTGAGTGGCTGTGCACTACAGATCCTTCATGCAAAAGACCTGTTACTTCTGCAGATGCATTGTGATCCATGCAGATCTCAGGGTCCACAGGGCTGAATATCTGGCCTTTTCCAAAGGGGGAAGACAACCCAACCCCCACCACAAGAATTCTTGGGAAATCTCCCAGTCTGAAACTCCCAGAGGAGGACTGGGTCTCACGTGAACTGCTTATCAAAATATATTGGGCCAGATTGTGCCCAGCCCTTGTGTGGATATGCAAGGGAATGGGGAGTGAAAGACACTTCCTTCTTGAGCCCATGCTTCATAACAAAATTGCATTTGTTGAGCACTCCTGAGAACAAGGCCTGCTCCTGGCTAGTGGCAGTAGCCACCCAAATGATCTATGCAGCGACCTCCCCTGCACCGATCAAGATATAAGGGGAGTGCACACTCCACCCTTTATGAGGATGTGGCACTTCACAGGAGCTCTGGGAGACATTGTATCAGCAGGAGACACAATGCTACCTTGGGGCAGTGCTGCTCCATACTGTGCACAGTGGAGGGCTGTGCCTGAAATGTACAACTGAGCCACTAAACCTCATATGGTAGGAACTGAAACTCTGAAGCAGGGTGGCAGCTTCTAGGATCCTATATAGGAATGCAGGACCGTACAGGTGAAAAGTTATTTCTGCTGATTCATGCTGCCAGGTGGGTCCTGTTAGCTGCCGTCCCGGTAAAAAGAGGGTTTGGTGTATCTCTATGGAGAAAACGAGAGCACTAGGATCCTACAGGTAAATGCATGGAACAGCCCAGATCTGGAGAAAGCTTTGGCTGGGACATATGCTTTGTTGTTGTCATTCAAGTTAACAATACAGGCAAGCCCCATGAAAGAGCTAAGTTTGGAGCAGATCCATTGTACATTTATTCTATTTGGAGCAGGGTGGGGACTTCACCTGCTTTCTTTAATGAATAACATGTAATGAAACAATAAATCATTTCGTATAATGTCACTTGGAAAAAAACAAGGAACCAGTTCACTCTCCAGTGTTCTAACACTGTAAAAATGAACAATAAGCACAATTATAACTTTGGCCTGCCCACTCATTGGCCCTTTCATGAGTTTTCATCCTGTCCCTAGGAGTTTGTCTCTCATGCTGCAGGCAGCACTGAAAGTCTGGTTTACCATTTTACCAAAACTGACCAAGTCCATGTGAATGGGCTTGATGCAGGAATCACTGGGTGAAGTTCTATGGCCTGTGTTATGTAGAATGTCAGACTAGATCAGGGGTTCTCAAACTTCATTGCACCATGACCCCCTTCTGACTGGAGAAATTACTACACAACCCCAGGAAGGGGGACTGAAGCCTGAGCCCTCCAGAACCCCACTGCCCCAGGTGGGAGGGGAGGGGGGCAAAGTCCAAGCCCAAGGACTTCATCCCCAGGCGGCGGGGCGGAGGGGGCTGTAACCTGAGCCCTGCCGCTCAGGGCTGAAGCCGAAGCCCGAGCCCTCCACTCCCCAGGGCTGAAGTCTTTGGGCTTTCGCCCAAGGCGGCAGGGCTCTGGCTCTGAGCCCCAGGAAGTCTAAACCCCAGCACTGGTGACCCCATTAAAACAGGGTCCCGACCCACAGTTTGAGAACCGCTGGACTAGATGATCGTAATGCTCTTTTCAGACCTTAAAATCTATGAATCTATAAATAACAGCAAAAGTGTTTCACTCATTTCACTGACTTTAATGCTGACATTTGATTAAACTGTTCTAGTGTTTTTAAACCCATTTAAACCTATACAAAAAAAATTAAATGGTATAATTCCGGTGAATTGTGCCTAATGGGCCTGATTTTCCTCTCAATGGTGTAAATCGAGAATAATTCCTTTGAAGACAAAAGGCCAGTTCCTCAGTTCTATTGGTGGCAATGGACCTATGCTGATTTACACCAGGATATGGCCCAGTGGAGTTATACTGTTGTAAAACTATCATTAAGAAAAAGGAGAATCAGACATCACCATCTTTTATTGTTTGAATGAGAATTAAATTCCATGAGTGAAATCCTGACTGATTTCATCCCATACTCATTAACTTCAGACTTCACCCCCTGTGCTTTGTGTAGTAGTCAGTCACTTAATATGTCTAACTGACAGGGGGCCCAACCACAGGACCCTTACTCATTGCTTCTGTCCCACTGAATTCCAGAAGCTACTAGGAGTAAAGGGCTATATGGTCATCACATGTGATTGCGAATGAGGAAGAAAAAAAATCACAAAAATGTCCATGGATTTTACATTTTTCATCAAAATTTTGTTTCAGTGGAAATGTCTTGACCTTCCCTACTATTTATCCATCCTATTCTAACCCAAACATTAGAGTCCAGTTCTCTTTCCAAAACTTGTTCTCTGCTTCACTTTTATTAGTCCATTTTGGCCTAATACAGTAACTCTCTATTGCTTGGTCTACACCAGGAGATGAAAAGTAATTGAGAATGGCTATTAAACACAGCTCTTCTCTAGACCTTTCTTAATCAGTTGCTGAATACACTGGGGCCAAACATCCCCTGGGTAACTGATAAAATCAATAGTCGCATCAGCAATAAAGATGGCCAAATTAGCCTGGTCTGCATAGGTGAAATAATTGAGTTCTTATTGGAATTGGAGTGAGAGGGAGCCTTTCTTAAAATTAGTTTTCCAACACAGCTCCACTTTCTAGCAAAAACAAGCCCTATGTTTCAAACATATTCTAGTCTAGTGCCTCCAATGGGCACATCGTAAGGAGCAGGAAAACTGTGTTTTTTGTTATGCATTGCCAGCCTGATTTGTTTTATTTCTTGCAGGCCCTGACACATGTCTCAGAAGCCTGCTATCCTTTACTGGATGGCTGTAGAAAGAATAGGCAGAAGTGGCAATCCTTAGCTGAACAGCAGGAAAAGAATCTGATTAATGGAGAAAGCAATCAGCCCAAGCGGAACTGAGATTCTGATTTAGCAAATACAAGTTTGAGTTTACTCAGAAGATACAGTAATTTGGGGATACTATATTTTGCTATACACTGTAGGGATTTGGTTTATTCTTTGCCACTACTGTATTTAAAATATATATATATATATATATGTGTATTTCCCCTGCCATTAAAAGCATAGCATGACCATTTTTATGTGAATGATGTATAATGATTGTATATTTCTTAGATTTCATTTAGGTGAGGTAGAAAAATAGAACTGCAGAGTTAGTTTACTCTGCTCAGTTCTACACAGAGGTACAAGTACAGTTACTGGACTGCCTTTGAAAGCCTTTTACTTTACAGATGTACATAGTTGTTTAGTGTTTTGTGAGTGGCCAGTATCTTAAGGATTACCATATATGGCACTTTTCTTCCTCTTTTATTCTTTGTTATGTAACCATACGTAATAAGCAATGTTGTTTATTCTCTTGCAAGAAGCCTGGAGGCAAAAAGGAGCTTGGGGATTAAAATTCACTCTAAAGGCCTAACCCAACAATTGTTATGCAGACAAAACTCTCGTTGAAATCAATGAGAGTTTCATTTATATGGGAATGCAGGATTGGGCCCCAATTGACAAAGCACAGGGACTTGTGTGCTATACTGTACCAATGCCTTATGATTTTACAAGAATATCTCAACAAAATAGTCATACCTTTTTGAGAAGTTTAAAAAAAAATACTGTGAATTACTAAACAATCAGGGACCTAAGTGAGATTTGCAGTGGAAGTGCCAAGAAATTACACAGAGAGATGTGAAAGCTACTCAGTGAGATGATACCATAGCACAACTCACAAGGTAGCTAACAGGCTGTCTGGAAGAACTTGTAAGACACAGGGCTGGGAGAAACAGAGAATGGATGTGAAGAGAAGTAACTGAGCTAACCAGGATCACTACTGAGCTGCTGATAATATGTTCATACTGCAGATGAGTTGTGTCAGTCTGTTGGTTATGATGACATTAAAGAGAAGGAAAAGCACAGGAGAATGTGATTATGAAAGCGTGTGATGAAAAAACTGGCTCATCAAGAATACGATCTGGAAAAGAGGATGTTTCAGGAGATTGTTAGTGAGTCTCATTCATTAGACTAGTAGCACTAAAAAAATGACCATGACCACTTTGAAGGCTTGCTTGAGATTGCAGATGTTAACCTTGGAAACTAGAATGTTTTTGTTTTAAAAAGTGATTTTTAGCACTTATTCTACTAGGTACAGTTTTTAACCAGATGAAGTCTTAAAGCAATAAGTGAAAGGAAGACTGAAAGCAAAAGCAAGTGAGAATACTGCAGGGACTTCAATTTTTTATTTGAGGCATAAAAAGCATTCAGAGACAGTGGATTTGCAGCAGACATGGAGGAAATCATTTTTTTAACAGAGGAAATGCCTAATAAAAATTCTTTTTAATAGGCCACTTGGCATGAATTCAAGAAAGCGTATGGACAAGACAAACCCCAAAACACTAAAATAAAGAGAGCATAATTGCCATGTGTAGCCATGATCAGTAGATTAAAAATGAGACAGGGGCTCATAAGACTTCTCAGTAATGCAGATACAACATTTGCTGTGTAGAAACCCACAAAGATGATGATTTTCATATCTGTAACAGTATTTTGTACCAGCAGTAGTGATGGGCAAACCTCATATATTTCAGAGTGTGCATTCAGTTTGCCTGAACCATTTAAGCCCACGCAATTTTAGTTGGAAACTGCAAGAAATCTTTTTTCCTCATGAGATTTTCAGTACCATCTGCTTACAGTTAATCTGGAAACGCTGTGAAAACAGCCTCTGTTTATCATCCCTCCTGCTTCTGGTCTTAGAAGGAATCAAAAGAGACAGAGGCACTCAAATATGAAAAATAATAGAGGAAATGTTAAGTAAATATTTCAGAATCTTTCAAAATATTATTTGATTCTAGAAATAAGGAAATGTAGAGGAGGTTGTTCTTGTTGTTTTCTGCATCATTTCAATCAACCCAGTTAGTAGCAACTGATTTAACTCTAGTTTAAGATCCCCTGTGAATGTCACTACATTATTATTGCAGCCAAATTTGAAAACATTTGCCTATAAAAAAATATTTGTTCTAAGCTGTCACTCAAGTTTCCATAAGTCCGATGTATAATAATGAACAATTCTTGGGGTATTATGATATGCAGTGCTCTGTGTATCGATGCATATATAATACGAGGGGTGTGGGTGCATGTGTGTGTGTGTGTGTATGTATATAATATTTTATATATAGGCACAAACACAGTCATCACTATTAAAAACTTGTCATTGCTCCTTAGATAAATAAGATTACCTCAGGATGTGCATATTCCTGTATTCTTCTTTTTATTGTAGGAATTTGCATACTGCAGTTACTGAAGTAAAATTATTTTCTTATCTAAGCCATTTATTTTATATATAATATATGTGTGGATAAAATATTTATAGGTTTATTCTTGCTAGTATGATCGAGAGCAAAACTTATTTGGGGATGACACAACAAATCTACTATAGTGATAAAACTGTTAGTGATACAACATTAATATTAAGAACCCAACTATTATGTATCTTATTTGCTGAACTCTGTGTGTGTATAACATAGTTTTTTCATGGCCTGATTTATATTTTTAAATAATGCAAAAGAATGCTGGAGCCATATCTTTGGCATAACAAACATGTAAATAACACATAGCCATAATTTTTTTACTTCCACTGACAAATATACACAGTTATATAGTATTTGCATATAATTAAGGTATACATATATCCCCACAAAATCTCTCCCTGTAGAGGAAAGTATATGTTGAAACAAATGTAGACTTCTATTCTACCTAAGATTTTTATCAAAATATTGTCCTAACATACATGTATCTGTATTTATTTAAAAAAAAAACACATACAAACTCTTTAAAACTATTGGTTTAGGGCCTTATGTTTTATGTATTTTAGGCAAATTCAGAGAATGATCAGGGCATTATATTGCGTTTCAGTCTGCCTGATTGCAGTTTTTGTTTCAAGGCTCTAGCATGGTTGGTTTGTGTGCAGATAAGATATTTTTTCGTCTTTGGTAACATAGGTGACTATATAGGTAAAATAATGGTTCTCTGCCTGAAATACATTGCACATGAAGATGGAAATTTTCAAAGCCAACTAATGTATTTAGCTGCACAGCTATCATTATTTTCATCAGGAGTTGTGTCTAAATGCCTTAGTGATCTGTGTGCCAAATGCTGCCCTGATTTACACCCTGTGCACCCAGTGGAGTCAAAGGGAATTGTACAAGATGTAAATTGGGATAGAATTTAAGCCTCTGTTGGCCCAATCCTACTCCCATTGGAATTTTCAAGAATTTTGACATTGACATCTTTGGGAGCAGGATCGGGCCTTCTGTGTTCTTCATATTGCTTTGAACCAAGATACCAAGAAAGACCAGTGCTAATGTGAGGCCAAATTTTGCCCTCAGATGTGCATGCACACTTCCATTGAAATGAATGGAAAATGTGTTCTCAGATCCCAGAGCAAAATTTAGTCCCTTAATACAGACCTTTGTTTCTTCTTTTCTTCCCCTTTAAAAAAAATATTGTATCAGTTAACATTTACCTAAAGAGTGAGTGATCCTACTCTTCTCCTTAAAAAAAGAGGGAGGATCTTAAGCAGGAATAATAAAACCATCTATTCAGCCAGTTACCATCTCCGTAATACAGTATTGTAGAACAAACAGGCTTCCTATTATTTCGCATCCAGTAAAAGAGCTAAGGAAATCACGCAATATATTCTTAATAGCTACTTATATGTATTGTTGATTATAAATCAATAACATCTTGTCAACCAGTCAGTCTCTAATGTCTCCCAGCAGTCTGAAGTTAAGTGGGTCACCACATGCTGCTTTCAGATGGTGGGGATGCTGACAGGCTATTGATTGTGAGTTCTTTCTCTCTGTGAAACATTCAATAGTAGCAAGGCTCTCTCTCTTTACAACGAGTTTGATTTTTCAGAAGCCTGCTTTTGCCTTGTGCACATGCAGCCCAAGTGCATGCAAAAGTGAGTTTTTGAAAATCCAGCCCAATGTATTTCATTTGGGGATGGCTCTGAGATGCCACATTCAGGTGATCTAATCCAGGTCTAAGATTCTTTAGTTTCAGGGGCATTTGGTCCCAGTATTCTGGTTCAGCCCATTAGAGAAGCCTGAAGTCAGGTAGGTCAAATCTAAATCCTAAAAGTTTATGGGGCGCTGAATCAGTGTGTTGGTTGGATCTCATAGCAACTGTGAACCAGAATCAAAGCAGAGTGCTGACTCATGCAAATGATTCATAATAAATTATGAAGCTGTAATGGAGTATCTCTTAAAGGCCTGATCCTGTGGGTAGAAATTTCATTAGCTTTAACTGGGAGTTTGGCCTGTGTGAGGGTTGTAGAATAGTTCCCTCCATGACTAATCACATGCAGTCTACATTCCATAAGCACTCTGCTATTTCTACAATATCCCTGGTCTGGAACAATCACTCTCATAAGAACTCTCCAGACCCCTGCATTGCTTTAAAAGATGGGTCTGAGCCTTTTTGTTCGGACACTCATAGAAATGAGAGCCATCATCTGCGTCAGGTCTGAATATTCGTGACATTTTACTAGATACAGCAAATTATGAGATCAGGCTATTTCTATGTTCAGCATTGCTAGCTGAATGAAAATTGTGTGGAAAGGCTTGTTTTCCACAGAGAGAGGTTGGTTTCCATGAAGAAATTCATATCTAAGCACCATTTGTAAATGTATATTAATAAAGTGTGCTAACCAGTAGCTGGCTTCTGCTAACTGCTGCACCATGAGCTCGTCCATTCCATGATATAGGGTCTCTGATCAAATGCCCACTTGAAGTCAATGGAATGATTCCCATTAACTTCAGTGGAAGCTGGATTGGGCCCCATAGAGAGCTGCGGAGCGGGCCAAATTTATCTTTATTCTTGCCTATACCTATAAAGATCCTGGACCAAATTCTTGCCCTCAGTGACACCTGCACAGTCTATAGTTCATTCAGCCAGCCCCCACTGACTTCAATGGTACCACACAGGTGTAACTGAAGTTAGAATTTGAGCCTTCTGTGTATAAACATGATAGACACATGCACGTGTCTGTTAAAGAATGTAGTGTGAAAAGCACTGTACATAGTTTAAAAATAAATTTCTATTATAGTTTAATAAAAGGAATCGTAATGAACTGTCACTTGCCACTGAGTATGTCTATTTGTATTCTTCTACCTTTTCAAACATTTTAACAAATATATAGTTTCTGGGCACAGTATTTTTGTACTAGGCTAACAAGGTTACTATGTATATTATGTTCAGCTTTTAAGTAGTATTAAAGTCTTTTGAATGTTGATTTGTTCTTGCTTCTTCAATTTTCCCTACTACATAGTTATTCAGTACAACTCTCTTAAGTTAGTTAAGAGAATTGTTTGTCCTAGTTACTGTATAGTTGATAAAAGAAAGAATATACAGCTAGGTAATTTTCTATGATCAAACTGCTATTCAACTACTTATTTCCTCATTCTCTTTGTATTGTTTTTCATGCTTTGTAAAATAAAAAAAGGAAGATGTCAACTATGTTTTGCTGTTTGGTCATTAATTTTATTGTGGATAAATTTTCAAAGCAGTGTCATTGTCCTGATCCAAGAAATTGCCTCTAATTGTTTAGGTATTGTAATTAATTGTATCTGTTTATAAACCTCTGTTGATATTGGAGAGCCTGCTTTGGAGCATTAGAGAATTTTTGCCTTACTATCAAGAAATTCCCTAGGCATAAGGTTTGTCATAACTGAAAACCGGTGGCATAGTTTCCCGTTTAAAAAAAAAAAAAAAGAAAGAAAAAAGAAATTGGCTGTTTTTCCCACTAGAAAGCACTCCAATTACACATACCAGGACCCGACACAAGCTGTCTGGTTTTTTTAGAAAAGTAGGCTTGACAAATATAGCTGCTGTAAAAGGTGCTGTGTGAATAAAATTAGCCCCCAAAGGGCAAGTCATATAACAGAGGTTACAAGAGTTTAATCTGGTGAGTTTAAAAAATAAGGGGGGTAAATAAACTTTGATCTGACAGCATAAGCTTAAAAGTTACATCTTGTGCAGACTGCTGACCCTGGCGGCTGATTCAGGCCTCTCAGCACTTCTTATTCTTTGCCTTGTTAGGTTCTGAGCAGCAACATTTCTGGCTCTAGGAGTTTTGCAGCTCTAGGCTGCATGCAAGCAGCAGTAACTTCCAAATAGAGTCACTGAGAACCAGATTTTTTGAGTCTGCACACACACAACGTGTGCAGACTCTTGCCCATTTGCTTCAGCTAACCACCACTTGCATATGCACTTAAAAACCATGTAACTATATTCTAACAAGTGCACAGCCACTTAGGGTATGTCTACACATCCACAGCTGGCTCACGTCAGCTGACTTGGGCTCATGGCTAAGGCTATGAGTATGTCACAGAACTCACGGAATCTGTGACTTCCATTGACCTCCATTACATTTTCTGCTCTGGGGCTGGAGCTCCCAGCCAGCCCTGCCCTCGCAGCTCCCAGCCCCCAACCTGGTGGGCAGACCCTGCAGCTGGCCAGCCACGGCGGGGGGCTGGCAGAACTGCAGCTGCCCAGCTGTGACAGGCGGGCGGGGGGACTAACAGCTGCAGCGGGCGGCCGGCGGACCCCCCGCAGTTGCCCAGATGTGGCCAGCAGCTGGTGGACTCCCCACATCTGCCCAGATGTGGCCAGCAGCTAGTGGACTCCCCGCATCTGCCCAGCTGAAGCTGCAACCATGGCCAGCAGCTGGGCGACACCGCAGCTACCAGCTGCCCGGGGTGAGGGGACCCCACAGCAGCCCGGGGCAGGGGGACCAGAGCTCCCGCACACCGCATTGATGGGGGACCCGGGAGCCCCAGCAGCAGTGGGTGCTGAACCCACCTACCCCTTTTGTGAAGGCTATTTTTAGTGAAAGTCAGGGACGGGTCACGGGCTGCCATGAATTGTTTACTACCCGTGACCCGTCCCTGACTTTTACTAAAATTATCTATGACAAAACCTTAGCCTTACTCATGGGGCTCAGGCTACGGGGCTATTTAATTGAGGTGTAGATGCTCAGGTGCTGGGACCCTATGAGGAGGGAGGGTCCCAGGGCACAAGGCGCTACAGCCCTGCAGCCTGAGCCCTATGAGCCTGAGTCAGCTGACACAGGCCAGCCACTGGTGTTGAATTGCAGTGTACCTTTGGGAACGTCCCAGTCATCACCATGTGACACACTGTGGCCATGTAGAACTTCCCTGCCACTTACCAAAGAAACACCTTTAAATAGTAGTAGTATGACTCAGCATGGCCCCATTACTTTGAAAAGTGGGAGGACTATGCCCTCCTACTTTTTACTGACCATAAGGGGCCTGATGGGGAAGGGGGGATCTTGAGGGTAAGAGGTGGCATGGGGGCTGGGCCTCAGGGGAAGGGACAGCCCAGGGGTGGGAGCTCAGAGAGAAGGGGCAGCATGGGGGGGCACAGTTTGGATACCAGTGCCCCCCCCCCCCACACACACACACCTACACTTTTAGGGAGCTTCTGCCTTTCCTGGTTGTTGGGAAATAGGCTGCAGTTACTCTGTGGAAGGAGGGAGCTGTGAGGCTGGCAAACGGGGGTGGGAGAGCCAGGAATTAAGGAAAGGACTCAGGGAAAGGCAGTAAGGTCTAAGAGGGAAGATTTTGGCTATTGACTAGTGGGGCCCTGAGCCGGAACGTGGACTAGAGGGTGGGCCTGGGTTCCATTTCCAGGCACTGGGGAAGTAGCACCAGCTGGGCAGTGAATGGGAAGACTGCTCAAGCCTATTGTTAAGAGGGGACCTCAATACTCTGGAATTGGAAAAAATGCTGAGTGACCTGGCCAGAGGGCTGAGTTAGACAGAGGAAGCAGGAGCTCCTGGTGTGAGAGAGAGGCTTAAGACCTAGAGAGAAAGAGAGAGGTGGAGAGATGGCATGCAACCGTGGGGAGGAGTGTTGACCTCATGAAGCTAAGAACGGCCAGGAAGAGGCATCATCCTAGCAGTGAGTAGCACACCCTGTCACAACATGGTGGAGAATGTGGGCATGCAATTACCCTCAATACAAGAGGAGGGTGAAAGACTGCAGGTGATTACAACTGATAAAAGGGGAATGCAAGAGACTGTGATGTCTCTAAAGCGGTCATCCCTGATACATGGGAAAAGTGGAAGGCCATAACATAAAAAAAAAAGGAATGAAATAATGGAGCCGCAATATGTGGAGGCCTTTTTTGCAGAGGGCACTTATACAGAGGTGAAAGTGGGCTGGTACGGGCCAGTATGGCATACTGGTAAGAAGTGGTCACCGGTACCAGCCCATACACAGCCCATGTTAATATTGCTGCCCCTTCCCACCCGCCCAGGGCTGCCAACAGGGTGGGGGGGGAAGGGGCAGTTGCCCCAGGACCTGGCAATTTAAAAGGGCCCAGGGCTCCCAGCTGCTGCCACTGCAGGAGCGCTGGACCCTTTAAATCACTGCTGGAGCCCCGGGTGGCACAGGCTGGGCAGCATGGAAGGGCTGGCTGGGGGAGGTTGACCCCCCCCAGCCCAGCCCCTTCTGCCTGAGGGCCCGCAAGCCGAAACCCCATACCAGTAAGTCTTTTATCTTACTTTCACCCCTGTACTTATACCTTCCCAGGCTGGACCCCCGAGTCGCCACCCCTACAGAAGGGAACTGACAAACAGCAGGGAAGGATCCAAGCCCAGCAGAGGCAGGTGCTGAAGAACCAGCAGAAAAGAGGAGAATCAAACCCTGTGATACCACTATCAGCTGCTCTGATTAGCTTCTCTTAGTCATTTCTTTCTAGCTCACCTATAGTACTGGAGGGAATAAATCACATCGGGTTCAGTAGATGATTGCTAGAAAGATGTTCTCATTATCCCCACTCACCTGGGTTCTGCTTCTTAACAAAACAAATTTGAAACAAGTACTTTTGAAGTGGTTCTGGGAAAAAAAGAACCCTATGGAAGCAAAAAATATTGTGGTAGTAAACCAGATATAACTTATTAGCATTGATGCTGCCAATGGAAGTTGTAAAGTAAAAGCTTTCACATTTGCTATTTTGAAAGTAGAGGGAAAACAATACTTTTCCCCTCTGAAGAGTACTTTTATAAGCCATGTGCAGGAATAAAAGCCATGTAGAAGATAATTTACAGAATCGTTGTATAGAGACACAGCCTGAAAACTATGGAAATTCTTCTCAATAACAAGAGGAAATATATCCTACATTATCAATGCAAAAGACCTATACATTCATCAAACATATCCCTCTTATCAACAGAGAATTGCTCCTAGTTCTTGCAATGGTCCTTGTGAAAGTGTACTGCTGGGGGGGGAGGGGGGAGAGAGGAGGAGAGAGAGAGAAGGAAGGGTAGCAGGGTGTTCTGTTTAGTCTGTTTTGGCTTTTTTTCAATGAACAGATTAGTTGAGTGTATTCCTAAAAGATATGAAAGAAGGCAAGGCATTTTCTTTAGTCATGTGTAACATGTCGGTTTTTAATCTAACCACTATCTTGCTATCAGTAAAGTGCTCCCATGAAATCTTAGTCCTTAAGTGCAATATCAAGAGATTATTCTGGGTACTGGATGGATATTCCTCCTTTTATCTATAACCTTGAATTTTTTTTTTAAACTGAACTCCAACAAACTTCTAAGTACAATGCCCTACAGATGGAATATTTGGCTAGGTTAAATTTTATAGGCATCTAAAAAGAAATACAAGATGTGACTGTTATATATAGGTACAGAAGAGTGCTTCTCGGCCTTCTGGCTGGGAAAGCATTATCTAAATTGTATCTGCTGGGAATGAGCAAAGAGATACAATGTACCAACAGGACAAGCTTAATTTACTTCACTGGGAGAATGTAAGTCTGCTGAATTTGGGAGTCTTTGCTCCTGGCTCAGCCAGGGGTCCCAGGGCTTCTAAGCTTTTGACATTTCGAATTTTTTCAGAATTTCATTTAAACTCTTAGAAATTAAACATTTTTATTTTATTTTATTTTCAAAATTAATTTTTTTGGAGAATTTCTCTTTGTAGGAAATTTCTAATTTTAGTTCCAAAATGGACCTTTTTTATTTTTATTTTTATTTTTCTTTAATTTCAGAATCCCCACGGAAGGGAAATGCTAAGTTTTGACCAGTCAGTCTTCTCCTTCCAAAGTGCTGACTAAGGTAGTGACAATTTCTGGATGCTCTGGTGGGTCAAAGGGTTTTAAGCTCAGAACTTATCCTCACTATGTTCACAATGACCCAATTTCTGTGTCCACCTCTTAAATTTGCATGTGTTCTTACAGCACACATCTTAGGAATTTTAATTTTGATTCATGAAATAAGATGGTGGGTGGACAAGACATAACCTAGAGCCTTCCACACAAAACATGGATATCAGGGTTATGGACTATCATAGATTCATAGAATATCAGGGTTGGAAGGGACCTCAGGAGGTCATCTAGTCCAACCCTTTGCTCAAAGCAGGACCAATCCCCAACTAAATCATCCCAGCCAGGGCTTTGTCAGCCCCTGACTAAAAAAAACTAAGAGAAAGATCCACACACACTCACACTAGTATTCCATTCATTCAGTTCACCACCCTCCTCCAAAAAAAAGTTTGTCCTATATCAACCTAAACCTCCCCCCCCCTTGAGACCACCATTCCTTTGTTGTGTGTCATCTGCTACCACTGAGACAGTCAGTCTTTTTTTTCTCCCTTTTTCCTGCTGAGCAAGCAAAAGCAAATCCCTCCTCTTCTCTTCTTCTGCAGACTAAATAATCCCAGTTCCCTCAGCCTCTCCTCGTAAGTCATGCTCTAGCCCGCTAATAATTTTTGTTGCCCTCCGCTGGACTCTTTCCAATTTTTCCACATCCTTCTTGTAGTGTGGGGTCCAAAACTGGAAACAGTACTCCAGATGAGGCCTCACCAATGTCAAATAGAGGGTAATGATCGCATCCTCGATCAGCTGGCAATGCCCCTAGTTATACAGCCCAAAATACCATTAGCCTTCTTGGCAACAAGGGCACACTGTTGACTCATATCCAGCTTCTCGTCCACTGTAATCCCTAGGTCCTTTTCTGCAGAACTGCTGCCTAGCCATTCAGTCCCTAGTCTGTAGCAGTGCATGGGATTTTTCTGTCCTAAATGCAGGACTCTGCACTTGTCCTTGTTGAACCTCATCAGATTTTTTTTGGCCCAATCCTCTAAATTGTCCTTTAATTTGACTATCTGGGTAAGAATAGCCAAATCTCCCTTAGAAACAGAGATGCAGTATACACTCCTAGACAGAAATTAAAAGTAGGCTTTTAAATGACTTAAGTGTCCAACTCCCCTTGAACATCTACCTAAAAGAGAATAACATCCAGAAGAACCAGCCAGTTTAATAGCAGAAGGAACCTTGTGTTTAACCCCCAAGCAAGTCCACAGCCATCAGTTTATCCAAGTAGCTCTAACAGTCACAGGTTCTTAGACCTACTTGCTAGAAAAGTGGCATTGCAGATCTACTCTTAACTTTCTCTGTGTACCTTGGGTTCTGCAATGGTGGAAAATTATAGGACTGACAAGGCAAGAAGGAGAGAGATGCCCATCAGTGGGTTATAGCAGACTGTCAGCTCTTGTAAACACATGCATGCCCCCCTGATCTTTGGAATGTCATTCAATTTCTATAGTACAGCTTTATGTGATATGTTCTTGATTATCAGTGATGGCATGATTAGATGGCTGTGCTAGTTAATAATTTATTTCCACCCACCTCAATTAGAGGTCAGTTCCTGGCAATACAGATCAAACTTCAAATGTTAAAATGTTGTGTAGTCTATTTTCTGCACTTTAAAACTAATACAGATGGGCGAGGAGGCCTCACCCAGAAGCCTCGAATTCAATCAGGTAGGACTCCATGCTACACAATGTCATGTAAGGAGCAATGCTAAGGGACAGATTTTTCAATAGTATCCTCAAAAACTGAAGACATGGTTTTCACATGCAAAAACTGTGGTGTCAAAAATTGCACAGGCAACCTCTTAGATGAGAAAAAAGGCATGTGAAACAAAAGCATGCACAACACCTCAGCCATGGGGAAAAAATGACTACAGGCATAATTAGAAAGGCCAGGTCAAGGCCTCTTTCGGGAGGAAACAAACAAACAAAAACCAGCTTTTATTACAAGAGCCATAGTAGAAAAGATTTTAAGATGAATAAAGCTGGTATAATTTTTACCTGTTAGAAAATCAAGATCAGATTTTACTGTATGAACTGCACAGGTAAATTGTGAGGGTGGAAAAGTACAGAATGTTCTATCATTAAAAGACCACTAGTCCTCAGAGCAACAGTGAATGTCTATGTGGAGACGTGGTGGGGGGAGGGGGCAGAAGGGTCCCATGCTCCTCCCCAAATGCCAGGGGGCAAGGAACCAGCAACCGCCAGAGCCAGAAGGGAAGAGGCAGGGCCAGAGCCTCTCCTCTTTCGGCCACGCTGCCCGGTGCAGCGCAGCGGCTGCACTCTCCCAGGCAGCCTCCAGCCATGCTGCCTGGGAGGGGACACTGCCTGGTACAGCGCAGCAGGACGGAGCTCTGACAGGTAATGTGGAATGGGGAGAGGATGGGATGGGGAGACCGTGGGGGCCCCGGGCTCAGGGTGAGTAGGGGTCACGTGAGGAGGGCACGTGCCTCCCCTTTAGCTGGTGCCCCCCCCCTTTGTGTCCCTCCAACGTGTCACTGAACATCACAAATACAGGTCCTATGGCAGATCTTCTCATTTATCTGCCAGATCTTCAGAGGCAGATTAAAGCAGCATCCTTGGGATTCAGATCCCTGGGAAGAGAGGTCAGCATAGAGAAATGAGGTAGAGCCAAAGCAACAAGTTGTAATGGAGAGTACAGAATACAGATAACTGCACACATGGCAAGGTGGACTTGAGCTGGCTAGTCAGTCTGACCTGGGAGAAAGACCAAAGACCCATGAATGAAAGACAGACAACAGCCAAGCTGTGGGATGAGTGTGTGGAGGAAGATTTACCCAAGAGTGGGAGCTGTTGCGTGGAAGAGACTATCGGGGTATCACAGAAGTTTTGGTTAATCGAGGACTCCTTTTAATTAGCATCTGCAAGCCCCCTAAACATAGAAGTAATTTTCTTTAAATGTTTGGAGGAATTGTGGGAATAAGCTGGATGGAGAAACCCTTCCTGGCCCACCACTACTCAGAGTCCTTTTGTCAGTAGGAATAGTTTAAGGTGGTACTTTACAGAGTGAGTGGTGATTAATAATAATGAGGCAGTAATAATTTATTTAAGCAAAAACTGAACAATGGCATGATTTTTATCACGCTCGGCTCAGTATTTCCTGATAGATTTTTTCCAGTGGCTACTTGGGAAAGAGGAGAAGTTTTGAAAGGGGACTGAGGCAAATTCGGTAGGGTAGCCCTCGAGCAATTCAGTCAAGTGCTCAGTGATCTGAGTTGAGCAGGCTTTTGCCAAAGTGAACTCCCGTTAGAGGTAGCTCAAGTTACAACCTCGTGTGATATCAATATTTAGGTCCTCCAAAGATACCAGCAAGTCCTTATAGAAAGAAAAGGAAAAGGAGAACCTGACAGATACCTCTGATGTGAAAAAAATAAGTATTAAAACCTTTAAAAGCGTAGGAGGCCATCTTTATCCAGCACAAAGGAGCACTAAAAGGCAAAACAAATGTTTTTTTATTTTGTTTTAGCTTCACAGTTCACTTCCCTGAGAGACTGGGACACTGTGAAATCAGCGAGCAGCTTTTCACAAACAAAGCAGGGTAAAACCAAGAAGTAAATTGCCTCTCTCAGAATGCTCTGAAGAAATGCTAATAGTATGCCTATTTGCTGGACTTCATATGCTTCCAAATAATGTAAACTAAAGGTTTCCACTGTTTCCATAGAACATTTTCAATTTTCCTTGTTGCTGACAATAGAGGAGCATAGGCAGCTAATTTTCTACAGCTGTAAAGTGTTATGAGTGCTAGGTATTATGATGGACTTGAATTTAAGGTTGCAGAAGAAGCATTGCACAGGCTTTCTATTTTATTGGATTGAATAGAAAAAATACATTATTCAGAAGTTTCATGGGGCCAGTGGCAATACGCTCACCTATAAAAACCATGAAGAAAATAAAGTTAATAATTTATTAACTGTCAATAAACTGCTATGAACTATAATCGGACATGAAGCATCTATAAACTTAACCTATAGCATCTAGTATATATGGAGATTGATAATTTTGGAGGTCAAAGGAAAATTCCAGTATAATAAAAAAGATAATTAGTATATCTGCTTGCAAAAGAAGAGTAATTGATCACTGAGGGCTTGATTATGTCTTGTAGACACAGCACATAGTAAGTTTCTAACCCCAGTGCTCCAGGCAGCACAACAGAGCCAACATGGGGGCAAGTGATCCCCATCTGCTAAGATCCAGTAGATTACTTCCCTCCTCACCCCCACTCACCCCTAAGCAAACAGGACAGGCAGGGAAGGAATTGTCACTCTCCAAGTCACACTTCCTTTCCACGGTTGCACACTGCACCTTACTCAGGGCAAGACGTAGTCTTAATTTTGCCCTTAATGCAAAAGGGATGCAGTGCTCAGTGCTGGAAATGATGTTTAATGTCTGATATTTTAACCATCAAAACAATCTTTTATTTTTCTACCAAATAAAATTGCCTGCTTTTTTTGTGTGTGCAAAGTTTGCCTTTTGCAAATTTGTTTTGGAATTTTTCCATAAGCGCTACAAATGTTAACCTGCATTTAGACATTACTATAGAGATTTAAATGTTGTTAAGGTGCCCCTCACCCCCCGCCGCCGCCCCTTATATATATAGGATTGTGCAATTTTGCTCCATACTTTGTATTTCTTTTACTCAGAGTGTTTCACATTTTATTTTTTAGGGTAGAAGAAGGGGCATGTTAGTCGTGCTACTTTATTTTGCTTCTCTTGTATGTTAGCTGAATAAATACCACTGAAACTGGCTGGAGTGAAAAGCCATTCTACATTATCTGATATAACAGTCCAAAGAGTTATCTTAATTGATTTTGAAGTTACACTTTTAATTAAAACTTACCTTCTGTCTTGCAATCTGCAAAGGTAGAGAAGCTCGAACTATTGCAATAATATCTGGCACTGTTATAATTCTATGTGTAGGGAGCAATCACTCAATCATACAGTGTATCAGCCAAAGTCCAATCTAGCAAGTCCTGGAACTAACAGTCAGCTAGCACTATTTACGTGAGCAGTAGAGTAACTTCAGTGAATTGCCACTTTTCACCACCATTGTTACTGTGTTCATTGTGTAACGTGAACACAGTAACTATTATATCTTTTAAGACAGAGTATTCAAGCATTTCATAGTTTGACAAGGTGGAGAGAAAAGACGGGTCACTTGATTATCCAGTAACTTGACCTTGAAGAGTTCACATGATGAGCTGAGCTTTAGCCAGCCACATCATCCTGTGAAGATAAGACAGATCATAAATTCCCTTTTTAAAGCTGAGCTGCATCTCAAGTTGACTAGAAGCTGCCTCAAGGAAACTACTGCTTCAGTCAGAAAAATGGCATTTGATGGCAACTGGAAGGTAGACAGAAGTGAAAACTATGAAAAGTTCATGGAGCAGATGGGTAAGCTTTACTTTTCCAGTGCCTCATTTTTGTCTAAGAGCAATCACTGAATGCTAGTGCTGCCCTTGGTCCTCCTCCTCTTAGATCATTCTCTCTTAATATTCAGGTTTTAGACTAATTTCTAGAGAACCTATTTATTTTCTATAGACTGCATTTGGGTCCATCCCCATTAAATTCTATAGCACTTTTCCATAAAGTTCAGAAAGAGAGCAAGGTAGATTACTGCAGAAATATTCATTGAAATGTAAAGTTCTTCAGGCAACATGCCAACTGGTAAAGAGCTGTAATTTAGGTGCCTAAAACTGGGCACCCCATCTTAGAAGCTGCTTTTGAGAATGTCCCCTATTATGCCTGATGGGCTTCAATGTCTAGAAGGGTGAGGGGGAATTTTCATGTGCAGTTTTAAAAATAGGGACGACAATATACAGCTAAGCAATCGTTTATGTCTTGTGATATTTAATTAATTTCTGATTAGTTTAATTGCTTGGGGTGGGGGAGAGAGAGAGAGAGTGGGAATTTCCTGCTTTTTTGGCCACAGGACTAAATCATCAATGGGAAAAATCACATTGAAATGAGTTGGGTTCAGTCAAAGTGCACCCACAAACACAAGGCATCATACTGAAAGATTAGGAACCTGGAGCTAAAACAGAAAAAGAAAAATAGAGATTAAGTTCTGCACACATGACCAGTCCAACAAAGGAGCTGATTCACACTGCCTTGCACCCTGTGTAGTCATTTAAACCTGTGCAAAGTGGGTTGGAAATGCAATCATTCTCTTTGGCAGTGTCTTGCACCAACTTTGCACAGGTGAAAACAGCTACATAAAGTGAAAGATGATGGTGAAGAACCTGGAACAGAGAGCTCCAGTAAGGCCCATAATTTATTAAATTCACTTGCCCAAAAAAGGTCATTGGAAAATATACAAATCTGATGCTGCAATATAAGTTGCTTGATGTCCAATTGTTTTTTCTAGGTATTAATGTAATGAAGAGAAAGCTAGGAGCCCATGACAACCTGAAAATCACTATTCAGCAGGAAGGAAACAAATTCACTGTGAAGGAATCAAGTACTTTCCGCAGCATTGAAATAATATTCATGCTGGGAGTCAATTTTGAATACAGCCTGGCTGATGGAACTGAGCTCAGTGTAAGAAATCCACTTTTATACAAGAAGCCTGTATTTAATAAAGTTATCGCTGGGATGTTTTATTCATCTTTCTGATTTTATTTTAAATTTGACTCTGTCTAGGGAACGTGAACCCATGTAGCAGAGAGCAGAATCTGTCTCTTTAGGCATAAGGCCAGCGCAATGAAACATTTATTCACTTGCTCTATGTAAAAATCAAATCCCTCACAATGAACAAGGATATCAATGTGGTGTGAGCTAACAGGAGTGTATTACACGTGCCCTTTAGCAGCTGCATTGGTTTCATGTTTGCTTGAGCAATGTCCAAGTGTTGACATTACTGTAGGAAATTCAATGTGGCATGGGACTGGCTACCTGAGAGACAATCTCCTGCCACATGAACCACGATGGCAGCTGAAATCAGTTAGAGGGCTTGACCAAAAAGGCTCTAGGTGAAATGCTGGTACCACTGAAGTCAAGGAGAGTTTTTTCACTGACTCTAATTGAGCCAGAATTTCATCCCCTTGCTTTAAACATGATAGGGTTGTAGGCAGAGCCTACTTACAAGGCCCCTAATTCTGCAATTCATTGCCTGAGCTGGTCTGGTGAAGCTAGGGTCTTTTGGCTCTTTGAGTGCAATGAAACACCCACTGTCTCTCGCAGACATTTGTCTGAGAAGTAGGAAGGGTCAGAGTCCATAGTAGGGTGTGATAGAGAATGAAATAGAATTGGTTATTTGTGAGGGACCATTCTTTCTATGTCAGAGAAAGAGGCAGGTTAATGTATTCATTTAATTATGTGTATGGTCCCTGAGCTCTGTGGGAAGGAGAATTGTACTCACCCAATAAATATTATATTATTATAATTATATTATTATTATTATTATTATTTGTATTACTGTAGCAGCTAGAAGCCTTAGTCCTGGATCAGGGCCCCATTGTGCTAGAGGCTCTACAAACACAGAACAAAAAGATGTCCCCTGCCCCAAGAGGCTTACATTCTAACTATAATACAAGAGACAACAGATGGATACAGAGAGGTTGGGGGAAGGGAAAGGAAACAATGAGACAATATTGGTCTGCATGATAGGCAGTGGTCTGAGCAGACTAGCAGCCTGACCGTTATCAAGCTTTATCTATGCATCATGGCAAAACAATTTTGAGCAGGGATTTGAAGGTGGATAATGGAGCAGCTTTGTGGTGGTTTATGGAGCGCAAGTCCCAAGCACGTGGGATAGCCTGGGAGAAAGCAGACAAGTGTTTGTCTGGAAATTTAACAAGTGGGCAGTGGAGGCTGGCATCACGGGCTGATCAGAGGTGAGCACAGACAGCTCAATAGTGAATAAGAGATGATATATAGGGTGGATATTGACTGTGAAGGGCCTTGAAAGTGAAGATAAGCAGCTATATTTGATATAAAGGAGAAGGGGGAGTCAGTGGAGGGATGCAAAGAGCGGGGTGACATGGTCAAAGTGACAAAATAAAAGAATGCTTATATATATGTGTGTGTGTATGTGTTTATAAACTTTTATATACATAATCAAAACTAGGAGTGCTTTGGTTGTTGTGGAGGGGGTAAAACTCCTTTACTGCACCTGCCGTTTTGCAAAAACCTGGTAGTCAATTGCTTTACTTCTTTGGTGCTTTTTTAACATCCAGAGAATACATATACAAGATCAACATTGTCATGAATTCCTTGGATTTTTTTATTTTTACACTGTAGGGTACTTGGAACCTGGAAGGAAATAAGCTTGTGGGAAAATTCAACCGGAAAGATAACGGGAAAGAGCTCCAGGCATTCAGAGAAATCGTAGGAGATGAATTAATTCAGGTGAGTTAAGTTATTTTTTTTCCTTTATGCACAGCATCAGACTATAAAGAACTGAGCCCTCTCTTAAAGCTGCATGAAACTGGGAAGTATCATTAATTTATTTTGTTAAAATCCAATTTTTATTCAAAATGTGAAATTCAAAAACCATTGAATTTCAAATATTGAACTTTTTTTACTTACTCTAATCTTTCTATTTTCCTACCCACTTGCATTCATTTAAATTATCTGAGTGCAGCCTGAGCTAACTCTAAAGGAGCCCACTGCTGAGTCCATGCTCATTCTGACCAAAGGTCCTGAATCTGTTAGTTTCTAATAAGGCCATTCTCACATTAGAATCTGCGTTCCTCACAACCGGCAATGAATATGTCTTCACATGCCCCTGTGAGATAGAAAAGGCACATTATCCCCATATTTTAGAGATGGGGAGTTGAGGCACTGTTATATTAAATGGCATCGCAAATCACACAAGATTCCTATGGCAGAGCTGCACACTGAAATCTGATATCTTGAGATCCACTCCTGTGTCATAACCACAAAACTTGTATCCTCCCTTAATGAGCCAGCCTTAATCTTCAAGCCTGGAATAAGGGCTTGTACACACTTGAAATGCTACAGCGGCACAGCTGCAGTGCAGGATGGACAGGGGCGGTGAGTTATATGGGCCTCTGGTGCCGTGCGCCAGCAAATTCAGGGCCCGGGGGGCCAGCTCCACCAATGTTTTGGGCCGGGTATCTTCCCCAGCCCTGCCTGCCACCCTGGGCCTTCCCCCGGAGCGTCCCTGCCTGCGCCTTGGGCAGCTGCCCTGCCGCTCCGCGCTGTGCTCCCTCGCCGGCCACTGCCAGCTATAAAAGGGAGCGGCACCGGCAGCAGGCTGAGGTGGCAGCACAGCCACCGCCTGCAGAGGGAGGAGGCACACACACGATGGCAGCCCTCCCCTCCCCCCAGCACCCACCACAGGGGAGGCAAGGGGGTTTCCTGGACCTGAGAGGGGCTCGGCCCCTAGGAGTATGTGCAGTGACACTGCCGGGTGAGTGTGCTGCCGTGGGGGAGAGGCCTGGGGAGACTGTGAAGTCCTCCTCTCTGGCCCCAGCCCCAGGACAGCCTGCGTGCACCCCAAACTCCTCATTCCAGGCCCTGCCCCACCCCAGACCCCTCACCCCCCCCCGCACTCCAACCCTCTGCCCTAGCCCTGAGCCCCTCCCACACCCCAAACTCCAGAGTCCCCACCCCCAGCCAGAGCCCTCATCTTCCCCCCTACATTGTGCAATATAGGGAAATTGTTAAACCCTTACTGTTTCTAGTCCATTTAAACATTATTTAAAAATATATATATCAGCTTACAAGGCAGGTGTGTGTGTGTGTGGCGGGAGGGGGACTTGGACCAGTTCAGGCACCACCAAAAATTATACAAACCTGCCACCCCTGAGGAGGGGTTCTCCTGTCAGTGTAGGTAATCTACCTCTCTGAGGGCTTGTCTACATTACCCGCTGGATCGATGGGCAGCGATCGATCCAGTGGGGGGTCAATTTATCGTGTCTAGTCTAGACGCAATAAATTGACCGCTGAGCGCTCTCCCATCGACTCTGGTACTCCACCAGAGCGAGAGGCACAGGCAGAGTCGACAGGGGAGCATCAGTTGTTGACTTACCACAGTGAAGACTCCGCAGTAAGTAGGTCTAAGTACATCGACTTCAGCTATGTTATTCACATAGTTGAAGATGCATAACTTAGATCGATCCCCTAGTGTAGACCAGGCCTTAGAGGCAGTAGCTAGGTTGATGGAAGAATTCTTCTGTCGATCTAGCACTGTCTATGCTGGGAGTTAAATTAGTTTACCTGTGTTGCTCAGGGCTGTGGATCTTTCACACCCCTGAGCAACATAGCTGGGGTAAGCTAACTTTTTAGTGTAGACCAGGCCTAAGTAAGGGAGTGCAGGTCTAGGTCCACAGTCCTGAACTATAGTCTTCCTCTTTGATTTTGATCGAACTACTCCTATGAGTATGGGTTACTGATGTAGTGGTAGCTGGACGGAGCCCTTAGGTTGTAAACCTGTGATGGATAATAAAGACTCTCTTGATGGGAACTGTAAAATAAATCTCAATGGAAATAGTCAGTGACGAAAGCCTTTTCCTCTTCATTAATCTCTTTCAGACTTACATATATGAAGGAGTTGAAGCCAAGAGAATCTTTAAAAGGGTTTAAACCTCATGTCCAGAAAGAAATCTGATGGTAGAAGAATCATGTTGTATATGGCAACTGTTTCCTTTTCCCAACAAGCACCAAGTTACTGATTGATCAGTCTTGATTTAAACACAGGCCAACATTTTGCATTTCCAGTCCTGCCAATATTACGTATTTGTATTATATATCAATAACTGTTTTGATATATGACATTGTTAAGGGCTGTGAAAACTATTTACATTTTGTAAATGAAAATAAATATTGTTTCTGCACTGATTTTTCAAGTGGCAATTTGCTTTTATCACCATAAAAGGTGTTTGTTGTTGTAATGTTTCTCCATGTACTGTATATTGAATCACATTGGCTGTATATTTTAAACAAACAAAAAACAAATAGCCTCCCCCTCAACAAAACAAATCCCCAAGATCCTGCAGCCCTTCCATGTACATAACTCCTGGAAGTTTGTGTGTCTGTAGCTGTAAAGATTGTGACTCTGATAATATAGTTCATCTCCAAGAAAGGGGAGGTGGGATGTAAATGGGAGTTGGATCAGGGCCTTACTGTACATTTACTGGTTTGTTTTTTTCAATTAAGGTGTGCAATAACAAAGGCTTTCTAGGACAGAAAATCCAATTATCAATTTTAAATTAATAGAGATATATGTGGCCCATGCCCTTATCTCGTTTCTTTTCTAATATTTTTACTGTAACATTTTGGAGCAGGTTGTAGATACCATAGCTGTAATCTAATCTAATTACCTATTATTTTATGTGATCTGTGTATTGGGCCAATTCAGAAGAAATTTGGCCTTCTGTGTTTTTCCTTCTATATTCACTAGCTCACTAGCCTTTTTCATAGTAATTTTTTCCAATGGGATTATCATGAAACTTTGCTAAATAAGATAAGAAAGTAAAACCGAAGTCTCTTACCAACACAGCACAGGAAATGGAGATACATTCAGTGATATTAACAAACTTAGAGAACTGGTAGGTAAGATCTCATGGGAAGAAAAGGTAAGGGAAAAAGTAGTTCAGGAGAGGTGGCATTTTCTCAAAGAGGCAATATTAAAGCCACAACAGTAAACTATCTTGATGCAAAAGAAAAATAAGAAGAATCATGAGAGCTGTTTAGTGACCTGAAAAAAACAAAAAGGAATGCAAAAACTGGAAACATGGACAAATTGCTAAGGATAAATACAAAAGAGTAGCATATAAACATAGGGACAAAATCAGAAAAGCTAAGGCACAAAATGAGCTACACCTTGGGACATAACCGTCAATAAGAAGCAGATCTATAAATGCATTGAGGCCTCACCTGGAGTAGTGCCTCCAGATAAAGAAAGAGAGGCCAGAGGAGAGCAACAAAAATGATAAAATCTGACCTACAAAGAAAGGTTAAAAAAACTGGACATGTTAATTTAGTTTTAAGAAAAGAGGGGGGACCTGGCCATTTTCAAATATGGTAAAGGCGGTTATAAAGAGAATGGTGATCAATTATTCCCTGTGTCCACCAAAGCTAGGATAAGAAATAATAGGGCTTAATCTGCGGCAAGAGAGATTTAGGTTGGATATTGGGAAAAACTTTCTAACTATAAGGCTTGTTAAGCACTGGAATAGGCTTCCAGGAGAGGTTGTGGAATCCCCATCATTGGAGGTTTTTAAGAACAGGCTAGACAATCATCTGCCAGGCTGATCTAAGTTTGCTTGGTCCTGCCTCAGCACAGGGGGTCGGACTAGATGACCTCTCGAGGTCCCTTCCAACCCTACATTTCTGTGATTCTATTACATGCATGCCAGATATTGCAGTGGCAAGTATGGATGAGGTGGCCAAATAGCCCATTTTTCAAAAGAGATTCATATTTAGTGGTCCTGATATTTGGAAACACTCACACCTGAATATGATTATTATTTGAGCTGACTTTCTATTTTCCCATTGCAGGGCTGGAGTCCCTTTGTTTACCTTATATTGACTTCTGGAGGAAAGGGGTGGGGTGGGGCTGGGGGGTAAGACACAATGGTCCCCACTACAAAACCTAGAGGTTAGCTCTGTGTCCTGCTGCAGAAGAACTCAGTGAAAGGGAGGCTGTCCCCATTCAGGAAATGCTGGAACCTAGTGTCTGAAGAAAGCAGCCATACCAGACTGGCTCCCTAAAGAATCAGGATAGGGGAAACATGTCCACTCGTTGACCCCTAGAGAAGTTTATAGGAGAAGGTTGTGTCCTAGCAAAAGTCAACTCTTTCTTCCCCTGGGCTGTCTAGGAATCATATATCCAAGCAGTCCTGGGAAATTGATGCACCAGAAATCATCTTCCTTACCCTCCAAGAGCCCTAAGGAATTAGATCTGACTGAAGACAACCTTTGTTTTCCTCAGCCTGAGGCCAGTGGAGGAGAGAGCTGGGATATGTCCTCTCCTCCAGCAGGACTTGGAGGAAAGGGATTGAGGTTTCTGCTGGCCAGGCTGTAAAGATAGCTGTACTGCTTAACTCTTCTAGCTCAGGTCTGTCAGCACTTCCCGCAGCAGCAGATGTGGGATGGCTGGTTAAATGCTCAAAGAACATGAATACGGATAAATAGGGCAACTATCTGCAATGTTTATGGATTCTTAGATTTTAAGGCCAGAAGAGAACACTATGATCATGGCCTTCTGTATAACACGGGCCATGGCATTTAACCTAGTAATTCCTGCAGTGGAGAAATTATTCTTCCTCACTATTTAAGTTAACACTACCAAGCACAGTAACTTGTGGTTGAGATAGAGCACTTCTTTCAGAAAGACATACAAAGTCCACAAAAAGATTCCAAGTTGTTATGAATTTACCATAGCCTTTGATATGCAGTTCCAATGGTTTCCTCTCATTGCTTAAAAAGTTGCATCTAACATCCAATTTTAATTTTTCTAATTTCAGCTTCCATCCATTGGATCTTGTTATGCCTCTGTTTGGTATATTAAAAGCCCCCTAGTGGTAGATATCTATCTTCTCCTCGTGTAGGTGTTTATATATCACGATCAAGAACCCTCTTAACTTTTTCTCTTTAATAACACATTTATTGAAGGCAATCTCTCATCTTTTAGGCAGACCTCAAATCATTCTGGTAGCCCTTCTCTGAATCCTCTCAAATTTTTCTACATCTTTCTTAAAGTGTTGACACCTGAACTGGACTTGGTATTCCAGTATTTCAGTCTAACCAATGCAATATACAAATGCATATGCAAATGTAAGTAAAAGAATTCCCTAATTCTGTTTGCTATTCCCCTGTTTACACATTTAAAGATCACATTAGTCTTTCTTGACACAACATTACACCAAGAATTCGTGTTCAAAATTACATACAAAATTACTAAAGATAGTTAAGTCCAGGCAGACTGTGAAGAGCTACAAAAGGATCTCTCAAAACTGGGTGATGGGGCAACACAATGGCAGATGAAATTTAATGTTGATAAATGCAAAGTAATTCACATTGGAAAGCATAATCCCAACTATACATATAAAATATTGGTGTCTAAATTAGCTGTTACCACTCAAGGAAGAGATCTTGGAATCATTATGGATAGTTCTCTGAAAACATCCACTCAATGTTAAGCGGCAGTCAAAAAAGTGAACAGAATGCTGGGAATAATTATGAAAGTGATAGATAATAGGACAGAAAATATCATGTTGCCTCTATATAAATCCATGGTATGCCTACATCTTGAATACTGTGTGCAGATGTGGTCGCCTCATCTCAAAAAAGATATATTGGAATTGGAAAAGGTTCAAAAAAGGGCAACAAAAATAATTAGGGGTATGGAACAGCTTCCATATGAGGAGAGATTAATAAGACTGGGACTCTTCAGCTTGGAAAAGAGATCGCTAAGGGGAGATATGATTGAGGTCTATAAAATCATGACTGGTGTAGAGAAAGTAGATAAGGAAATGTTGTTTACTACTTCTCATAACACCAGAACTAGGGGTCGCCAAATGAAATTAATAGGCAGCAGGTTTAAAACAAGGAAGTATTTCTTCACACAACACACAGTCAGCCTGTGGAACTCCTTGCCAGAGGATGTTGTGAAGGCCAAGACCATAACAAGGTTCAAAAAAGAACAAGATAAATTCACGGAGGATAGGTCTATCAATGGCTATTAGCCAGGATGGGCAGGAATGGTGTCCCGAGCCTCTGTTTGCCAGAAGCTGGGAATGAGCGACAGGAGATGGATCACTTGATGATTACCTGTTCTGTTCATTCCCTCTGTGGCACCTGACATTAGCCACTGTCAGAGGACAGAATTCTGGGATAGATGGACCTTTTTGTCTGACCCAGTAGGGCCACTCTTATGTTCAGTTGGTCATCTACACGTATTATACTGCTTGCAGCTTCTAATCTCTAGGATCCTCCAAATCCCAAGGCTCCTCCATGAATCTTTTCCAGAAAGGATACATTTAAATAACTTATGGTGATATTAATGGCTTTGGAGCAGCTATTACACAGTAATTATTCTGGCTATTTCTTTCTTAATCTTCCTGTACTTTCTTTCTTCTGAGCATTTAAAAAATTTCATTAAGTGAATTTTTTTGGCAGTTTCTGTAACTTCACCTACCAGAGCTATTATTTTCCACAGAGTCTAAGAGCTCCATCTACTGGTTAGATGCTATCATGAAACACTTTTTAAAATAGTTTGATTCACCAAGTAATATTCCAGTTGAATGTGCCATAAAGAATAGGACACACAATCCTACATTAAGGATTAGCTAAATTTATTTTCATATACTGACATATATAACTTATTTTAATATACTTATGTATATAAATTTATTTCATCATATATATCTATATATCTATATAGATATACAGCCTGCCCCTTTAAGTACCTGTGAAACCAGTGAGCAGCAAGCCCTGGCCTAAGGAGAACTCCAGCAGGCAGGTGTTGGAAAGCAGCTGATTTAGCTAGGCAGTAGCTAGTGATTGGCTCTGATTCCCAGCTGGAAGATATAAATGAGGCCCCAGCTCCCCAAGAGAGAGTGGGAAAGAAAACTTTTCTGAGAAGTAATAGAGGGTTAGTCTGCAATGAGGTTAAAGAAGAACTGTAAAACTTAAGCAACTAGGAAGTGAAGGACCCTGCAGTCTCAGTCCAGGTCAGGACTACCACTTTTGTTACTTTTTCATATTTCTTACATTTGTGTGGCAGAGGAATAAAAGAGCCTCTGTAGGCTAATACAGAGTTGGGCTTGGCTGACTGTTTTGTCATCAGACAATAACATATTTTTGGAGCTAGCATACACTATGAAGATGACAATGTTAACTTAAATGGGACTAATCACATGAATAAAAGATGTGTAAAACTGGATACTGAATGTATATGTAAAAGTAAACATTCATTCCTGGTTTAAATCCAACTACAAGACCAAAACTGAATGTGATTGAACGCCGTACACACATTGGTGAGATAACGGCCTTTAATGAAAAAAAGGGAGAGAATTAAAGCCCTGACCCTGCAATGAGCTTCAGGTGAATAGATTGACCCCTGTGCCTGTATGAACCCTATTAACGTCAATGGGGCTCCATGCAGGTATGAGGGTCTACCTACCAATTTCAGGATTGGAATCCTAAGAACAAAAAACATGTTGCAGAGTTGAACCTGTGATGCATGGCATACTGTCAATATCATTACTATACTGTAAAGGACAGAACTGATGAGCAGGCTTCCAACTTTTCAAGGATTCAAACTAAATGTTTTTGAGCCCATGAACACTCTCTTCATTGACTAAGAGAAATACTGAGTCTCATGATATGCCTTTTCCTTTCCCCTTGAATTGAGCATGCTACCTCTGCAATCCTAGACCTTTCTAGCTAAGGAAGTGGGAGAAAAGCAATAGGACTCCAACCCATGTAGTCTACTGATCCAAGGTAGAAACCCAAGGTAGGTGAGGTAATATCTTTTACTGGACCAACTGCTGTTTGTGAAAGAGACTAACTTCTAGGTTACACAGAGCTCTCCTACTGATCTAGGTATCTGTACCACACCCAGGACTGTAACATAAGTATCTGCTACATGGTAGTGCAGAACATTATCACTAGGCTACAGGGCCTGTTTTGACTTGTTTGTTTTGAAATGTGTTTCTGCAAGTGTTGTCACATGAAGGTGTGATTGCTAGGGACACTACTGTATTGCTACTGAATACCAGAGAGAGGAGACTGTGTATCGTCGGATTTATACATAAAATCCTCAAGAAAGCGATACAGAATATGAGGTATTATTATAAATACTCACTGGAGACTATGTAACAAATCTAGTAGAGCAGTCAGACAGACATGCTTATCAGCTGTATATTTGTGGTATCAAAATAAAACCCCCACATCCTACAGCTTCAAAAACCCAAATCTCTAGTAGTTGAGCTAAATGAGACTCCCCATGAGCACAGAAAGGCATTTATGTCCTTTGTGAGCCAAGGACAACCTGATCACACGCTTAAACTAGTACATGACAATGGCAGTTCTCCCCATTTTCATAATTTCAACAGAATAAGTAACATCACTTGTTGTGCTATGAAACTTTATTTCCTTCTGGAGTGCTATGCAGAATAAAGCAGAGACCCATAATTTCAGACCCCTTCAGAAAATGATTTACCTCAGGAAAGGTGTTATCCACAACTAGGTGATGTATGTAGATCTACAGATTAATTTTTGAGTTACACTTATGTTGATGCTGCAGTTACTGTTTGTCTAGAACACATTCCATTTAATTAAGACATACTTAAGTGGAATTTTATTAAGGCCATCTCTACACTTACAAGCTTACAGTGGGACATCCGTCCGAGAGCTCATGTAGCCGCGTTATGCTGACAGGAGAGAGCTCTCACGCTGACATAATAAAACCAGCTCAGTGAGTGACAGCGCTGTGCACGAGCATTTATGCCAGCAAAACTTGTCACTCGGGTGTTTTAAGGACTAATTAAGCAGCTTTAGGTAGTAAGATAGCTGGAAACAGTACAAGCCACCATGTAATGTGACAAGTCACAGGGCAAGGCCTGATGAGAAGCCAGCCCTGTGGGCTCCAAAGTTCCCTGCTTGAAAAGCAGGGGCTAGGGTTTGGTTTTGGCAAGCTGTCTGTGTGTTAAAGGAGAAGGCCAGTGGACAGTGAGAGAAGCGGTTGTGAGCACAGCCCTGAGAAAGAACAGAGACAGAGCTCCATGTGGGACAGAAATTACTGGAGGGGCAGACTTGGAAATAGAGTGAGGAAACTGCTTGTGGGGTTGGGTTTTTTGTTTGTTTGTTTTTTTTCCTAGTGTGTTCAGGGAAAGAGGCTTTTGAGTACATTTCTTGTAAATAAATGGGATTTCATCAAAGAAATACCTGACTGATGTAACCAATTTCTCCTCCCAATGGAAACAACCTTTTAAGGCTCCAATACTGACTAACTACTTTCCCCAAAGAAGAAACACCAGCTATAAGCCTCTGCCAAAACTGATTTAACCTGCGTTCCAGGTCCATTGTTCAGAGTTCTCTCTACTGAGGGTTCCACTATTACTATTCAGAAATTTATTGGCACATTTCTCTAAAAGCCTTTCAGCACAATTTGGGGAAAAGTCACTTTGAGCCTTCTGTCACTGGTAGATCTGAGTTATCTTTAACTCTTTAGAGTTAGGACAATCCTAATTCCTAATCTTGTGGCAGGTTACTAAACAGTATGATGCCATCTCTTTCTCTTTTCTTTAAAGATCAGACACAGTTTCTCTTTGTCAGTTTCTGGTTAGAAGTCTGATTCCTGACATTTTGAACAAATATATACTCTTTTTCATACTAGAAGCAAGTATTTCTTTAACTCAGAATTCCTCTCTTGCATTGGCGGCACAGTCTCTCCTCTCTGGGTTTATTGTGCTTCGTATCTGCCTCTTTCCAACCTATAATCTGTGGTCACTGAGTCTGTATTTGGTGAGAGTGTACCTCAGGTTTGCATATTTCACTGTGGTGGGGTAGTTTGCTAGGTGACAACCAGGGTTTATGTCTAGTTTTAAACTGAACCTGACTTCATTCACATACAGTAGAACAGGTTGGATTATAGCCATCAAATAGTTTTAGCAGTAGTTTCACTAGACATCTAATAGTTTCTTTATGGAGTTGAAGACGCCCAGAGTTTCAGCTTCATGAACCTCTGCAGATACAAACATGTGCTTGATAGTTGAAATATTATGAAAGTTTGTTTCTCTAGAGTCCTATTTATGTCAGAAAAAATCTGTTAGTCACAACTGTTTATAAATATGACTCTTCCCAGAAATGTGCTGATACAGTTTCCTGGGCTAGACTAAAACAAAACTAAACCATATTTAAAAATATTTTGGACTAACCATTTCCATTTTAGTGTAAATGGGAACTAAGCATGGGCTGGGGATCATTTGTCCTTAAAGCCACTTTCCATCCTGGCATCTCTGCTGCCGTCTCTGGAAGGTTGGGCTGGATGGAACGGAAGAAGGAATGTTCCACTGTTACATATTTTAGGCAGCAATTTCTTTTTTTAAAAAAGATGGAAACATAAGAATGTATTTATCAGATAACAGCTGTGGTCCATCTAGTCATCTCTGCTGCAGGTAGGTTCTTCTTCACGCAGCGCACAGTCAACTTGTGGAACTCCTTACCTGAGGAGGTTGTGAAGGCTAGGACTATAACAATGTTTAAAAGGGAACTGGATAAATTCATGGTGGCTAAGTCCATAAATGGCTATTAGCTAGGATGGGTAAGAATGGTGTCCCTAGCCTCTGTTCGTCAGAGGATGGAGATGGATGGTAGGAGAGAGATCACGTGATCATTGCCTGTTAGGTTCACTCCCTCTGGGGCACCTGGCATTGGCCACTGTCGGTAGACAGGATACTGGGCTAGATGGACCTTTGGTCTGACCCGGTACGGCCTTTCTTATGTTCTTATGAGGGCAGTGCCAGTACACACTGTCCCACGGGAACATGCAAAATCATTGTAACAGGCAACTGTGGAATAACATGCTCATATAAGACAATTTGCTAAGCCCCCAGTTAGTGGATGCCTTATGCACGTGGGTTTGTGTTTTGGTGTCTGTTTTCTGAAGCTCGTGGGGGAGCTGGACTTACCCTGGCTATAGTACATTCTTTCTGTGGGCACTTCTCTGCTAGTGCTGACGGGCTCGGAGAGCGGGGCGCAGCTCTGAGGCACAGGCTGCCTCGGGCAGAGCGAGGCCTGCAGCGGCCCCACCCCCGCCCGGGGCTGGTAGCTAGGGCCGCGAGCGCAGCCAGCTGGGCAGATACGTTCCGTGAGTCACCCGCGGGGGCAGCCCTCCGCCCTTGCCCCGCTGTACAGTGGTCACGTGACCAGCCCGGCAGGCGCCCGCCCGCTGCTTTCATTGGTGCAAAGAGCCGCCCCGCCCCCGGAGCAAAGCGATGCGCGTGAGCGAGGGGGCCACGCCCCCCGGTCGCTTCCGCCTTGCGCTGGTAGCCGGAAGCAGGAGCTGCCGAGGAGGGGAGCGATGGAGGCAGAGGGGCGGGAGCCGCGGCAGCGCGGCCGGGAGCCGGCGCCGGCCCCAGCGAATGGCGACTGCAGCCGCCCCCTGTCGCTCTCCGGACAGTCCTACTGGCTCGACGTGTGGCTCTTCGTCCTCTTCGACCTGGCGCTGCTCGTCTTCGTCTATCTGCTGCCCTGAGCCCGCGGGTGAGTGAGACCCGCCCCCGGCTCCCCAGTCCGTGTCCTGCGGTAAAACCCCCGGGCTCTGCTCCGCTGCAGCCCCGGGATGGTCACTGTTACACGTGTGGGAAGCGGGGCCCAGCGCTGTTGGCAGTCGCGTGTGGTTGGGGTTGAAGTGCTCGGTGCCCCAGGCTGCCTTTCCAGGGGAAGTGGCCGCCAGAGTGGTTCAGGTGTGGCCGGGAAGGAGGCTAAGGGACACTATGTTGCTTTGCCCAGGTTAAAAATAATTCTGTTCCGGCTGTTCTCTCTTGGGGAAGCCCAGGCGCGGCCACGCTTTGGAGCAGGGACTCAAACGTTAGCACAGGGCAGCCTGGTGTCAGGGCTCTGCCTTTTGCTGTTTCTGTGAAAATTCACTCGTGTTATAAACTTTTGAAACACTAGTTTGCACACGCTCAGCAGAGGCTTATTAGCAGCTTGCAGCTAAGAACTGGGAAAGTTCTGAGCATGGGTCACCCTGGGGCTGACCAGGAGTTTCCTTGCAATGGTAGGTCTGGGCTGCCCCGCGCTAGTGTGGGCCCAGGTCCAGGCACCAGAACCGAGAGTTGGGAGCAGGGCCGGCTCCAGGCCCCGGCACGCCAAGCGCGGGCTCGGGGCGGCACGCCGGGAGGGCGGCAGGCAGCACGCCTGCGGAGGGTCCATCGGAGCCGCGGGACCGGCGACCGGCAGAGCGCCCCCCGCGGCATGCCACCGTGCTTGGGGCGGGGAAATGTCTAGAGCCGCCCCTGGTTGGGAGACTGCCTCTTTGTGCTCTCAGTGCCCTTCTGCTGTGCCCTGACAGCTGGGTCCTGGAGGCTACCTGATTTGGGAACAAGAGCCAGGTTTGCAGGGGTGGGAGCCAGTGGGGGAGGGATTAGGGAACACAGGCCAGGATTTGGAGAGGCTGGACAGGGTAACCAGTATGAGAAGCGTGAGCAGTGGAGACTGGGGCTAAGTGAAAAGGAGGAGTCTAAGAACCAGGATGGGGAACAGGTGGGACTAACGTTGAGAGGTTGGAGGGAAACAGGGCAGGAAGGGGTCAAGATTGCGTATGAGGGGGAAGTAGGGAAAGGTCTGTGCTCGAGCACACTCCTCTCCAAAGCCTCCAGTGGAGTCCAAAACTCTCCATTCTTCTGCTGTCAGTGTCTATGCAAGTGGCAAAGTCTGGTGCTTGTGGAAGTAGAGGATGACAGCCTATCAGTTACTCTGTTAGCTCAAGTGGCAGAGGCCTGTGCAGTGAATCTAAATGTCCCAACCCTGTTGATGACCCATGTGCATGTCAGTGTGAAGCCACATGATGGAAACTGCAATTTTTTGGATTGCTTTTTTAAATAAAACCTTGGAAATGACACACACCCTATATTAAGAGTATTACTGAGGATACAAAATCAAGCACTCAAAAGTTAGGAAATGCCAGAATGCCCATCCAATTGTAATGAGTGCCAAAGAAAAGCCCACGAGGAGGGTTTGATTAAGGTTCAGGAAATAAGGCATGGGGCTGCACACTGAACAATGGGAATGTAATATTAAATAGTTGCTCATTAAGTGAGCACTATCCAACCTGTGCACTGAATGAGCCAGGAATTCAGTGGGAAGAAATATGATTCATAGGCCCAAGGATTCTGAATTAAGGTTGTCTTAATTCTGGCATTTCCTAACTAGACTGCTTGGCTTTTCAACCTTTATGTTGAAACATATGTTTAAAACAAATAAAAGGAAGTTCTTCTTCATGCAGCGCACAGTCAACTTGTGGAACTCCTTACCTGAGGAGGCTGTGAAGGCTAGGACTATAACAGCATTTAAAAGAGAACTGGATAAATTCATGGTGGTGAAGTCCATAAATGGCTATTAGGGGTAAGGAATCGTGTCCTTAGCCTCTCTTTGTCAGAGGATGGAGATGGATGGCAGGAGAGAGATCACTTGATCATTGCCTGTTAGGTTCACTCTGGGGCTTGTGGCATTGGCCACTGTCGGTAGATGGACCTTTGGTCTGACCCAGTACGGCCGTTCTTATATTCTTCTAACATACATTTTGGTTGTGTGTATATACACTTATACCCACCATCATCCATCCCTTCTTTCCCAATAAAACCCCTTGCAGTTTCCATCTAGGCAATTGCTCATGAGATTCTCAAACTTGCACTACTATATATACCTGTGACAGGATGCTTAGTTTATCTTAAACTACAAAGCATCTACTTACATCTGTGGCTTTGTCAATACAGAGAGTGCCCTTAAAAGGGTAAGTGTAGAAGTTAACTTCCCATTAGGTATCAGTAATGATACTATAAAGAATCACACTAACAGCAAAGCTGTCTATTGCTAATATACTTTTCCTGAGTGGTTGTCTTGCTCAAATATCATTTCTATTTTAGATTTAGGAAGCATGTAGAAATTCATAAGCCCAAGATATCCAAAATGAGTACACAGCCTCTGATCATGGCTGGCATCTTGCATTAGAAGGTACAAGGTCAGAGTAGAAATGTCAGTTCTGTCTCTTCATTTCTGTGGGTGGGAAGTGACTAATAAGCCTTATTTAACAGTGTTGCTGACTAAAGGAAAGTCCTGTCACATCTTGCTTCTCTGTTAATGAGACTTGCAATATTTTATACATCTTGCAGGGCTTTTTTCAAATGGTATCCAACTGTACAAGCATAAAAAACACTACTTATTCCCTTTGCAAAAGGAATGCTGGCACACACAGAGCCGAACTCTGTGCTTGTGATCTCACTGGCATATTACTGGCTCTGTGCTACCCTACCTTCTGCACCCTTTTTCTAGAATGTGGGAGGACAGAATGAGGTGTGGCTGAAGTGTGCTCTGCTTTTGCAACCTGCTTGGTGTAAGGCTCCTTAGAGAGCTGTTAGAAGCAGTACAAGTTAGAGCAGCCCTGAATCTACCCTAATTTGTTCCAAGGTCCTAATCTGCTCCTAAAGCCCTAGGGCACAAGGTAGCCCAACTGGTTTAAAAGCACGCTTCCCTTTTTCAAGGAGAACTGTTGTTGAGCACAGCGCTTGCACAAGCAAGACTAAAGGTGACTAAACCCAGTAAGATATCTTAAAAGTGGAAATCTGCAACTAGAGCTCTGATTATTTTAAAAGGATGGTGAATAAAGTTCTGACAAACAACTGTTCTACCAAAAATAGATCTGAAAGCTTTTGAATTTAAAGAAAGGTCTGTCCAGGCAGTTTTCCCATTTACTTTCTCTCCCTCTTCTAGGTCTGTTTCTGTTGTGCTTCATACCTGGCAGAAATTAGAACAGTATTAACTCTGAAACTTGAACTTTCAAGCAGAGATGAGAAGGAAAAATCTATGAAAACAAACATGTCAAGCAGCCACACAGCAAATTTCAGATGTTTAAATTTCAAATAAATAGTGGTACTATTGACAGATCCTGATCTGGTTGGTAACAGATGTTAGTATTAAAGTCTTTTTTTAAATAGATACATTAGAAACTTTTTGATAGTTTTTAGCTCAAACAGCACTGGACTGGTATAAAGGTAATTAAGTCTGATGTTCCTTTCAGTATATTGAAGAAAACAGCACCTAATCTATGGATATATCCGTGCTACAGCAGTATCATACTATAGATCGGGGCAAACAAACTTTTTGGCCTGAGGCTGCATGGGGTTTCATAAATTGTATAGAGGGCTGGTTAGGGGAGGGGGTTGTGGCCTGGCCCCCACCTCCTATCTGCCCCCCTGGGACTCCTGCCCCATCCTACCACCCCTACTTCCTGACTGCCCCCACTCAACCCCATCCCCCCCACCCCTTAGCCACACCCCTACCCTCTGCCCTCTATCCAACCTTCCCTGCCCCCTTACTGTGCTGTGTGGAGCACTGGTGGCTGGCAGCACTACAGCTGGGCCACGCCCCTGCTGTCGCTGCACAGCACAGAGCACTAGGTCAGGCCGGGCTCTGCAGCTGTGCTGCCCCAGGAGCTCACAGCCCTGCCACCCAGAGCATTGTGCTGGCAGTGGGTGAGGGAGGACAGCAGGGTAGGGGCTGGGGGCTAGCCTCCTGGGCCAGGAGCTTGGGGGCCAGGCAGGATGGTCCTGCAGGCTGTAGTTTGCCCACCTCTGCTATAGATGCTTCCTATATTAATGGAAGAGGTTTTTCCCTCTATGTAGTTAATCCACCTCTCCAAGAGGCCATAGTTCTAGCCCCCTCTACACAGGAGATTAGGACCTACTGATGGTGCTCAGGAGTGCAACATTTTTCACAGCCTTGAGTGATGAAGTGAGGTTGATCTAATTTTTTTTTTTAAAGTGTAGACCAGGGGTAGGCATCCTATGGCACGTGCGCCGAAGGTGGCGCACAAGCTGATTTTCAGTGGCACTCTCACTGCCCAGGTCCTGGCCACTAATCCAGGGAACTCTGCATTTTATTTTAATTTTAAATGAAGCTTCTTAAACATTTTTAAAACCTTATTTAACTTTACATATAATAGTTTAGTTATATATTATAGACTTATAGAAAGAGACTATCTAAAAACGTTAATGTATTAGTGGCACGTGAAACCTTAAATTAGAGTGAATAAATGAAGACTCAGCACACCACTTTTGAAACATTGCTGACCCATGCTTATTTCCTTTCTTACTGACCTTATACCACTGAAAATGTAACCTGCCTTTTCCATTCCTCATAGTGACAGCTCCTAGTCAAGATGAGGAACCTTATTTATGAAAACATACTTCGGAAGAATATACATGCAACAGGACAACTGGAAAATGAGACTCTGAAACCTGTTAAGCCACTGAGTGCTAGTGATACACATCGATCCATTCATGGATGTACAGATTTGAGGGGGTCTGGTTCATCTGTAGCCTATTTACTTCAGTGACAATGTAAATTGTGCCTTAAGTTAAATTATTTCAAAAGTTTGAGGATACTCTCGTTTCCATAGCAGTAATATGGATTGCTCATTTGTCTTAATGTTTAGTTTTTGAATAAAGATCAATTGAAAAAATGGAATTTCAGAGTGGCTGGATAGCCCCCTCTGTAGAAGAGATGGGTTTAGGTAGGAAGATGTTGCCTGGTTTCTCCTCAGGTTACTTTATTGGTTATGACATCCTTTTCTGACCTGGCGAGATCAACTCCTTTTCAAACACTTCCATGCAGCTGTATCCCTCTGAGGCTTTTTATAGGAGCGCTGTCTAGAGACAAGGAGTAGCCCTAATAGTAAGTTTTTACTGGTGTCCTCTTAAATTACCCAGCATGACCCTGCATACTATGCTGGTTGCTTACTACCACTATCCTTCCCTACTGGAATAACCTGTAGTGCTGTGGGTACATGGGGCCACATTTTGAAAGGCATCCTCCTCTGTGCTAACCACTACTATTTTATCTCCTCTAAAATATCAAGCAGGTTTTGACATCAAAATCCCCTTGTAACTAAGTAAGGCACGTAAAAAGGCAAGCCTGGCTGCTGAAAGCTTGCCTACATTTAAAGGGCTGCCCTGGTGAAGATGTGACCTACCCCACTGGGAGGGCTTTTCCTGTTGGCACAGGTACTCCACCTTCCTGAGGCAGTACCCATGTTGATGGGAGAAGGTGGACATTGACATAGGGTAATTAGGTCAGTATAACTGTTGCTCAGGGGTGTTAATTTATACTAACCACCCAGCTACATACCCAGAGCCTCAGTGGTTTGTTAGTGCCACCCCAAGCATTGCTCCTCCCCTCTAGTTTGTGTGCTAATATATGTGTTTGTCCCCAGTAGGGAGCATGCTCCTGCCACCTTCACTGACATTATATCCCACCCCCTAAATGAACATGGAATGCAGCACTTTCCACCAAATGCATGACACACCTCTGCTCTAGCTGAAGTAGGTAGGTGAAGTGTTGCAGGATCACACTGGTCCTTTAACAACTGAGTTTTAAAAGAGGGCATGGGGCCTGAAGGGGAGCCATAGGAGGAGTGGAGAAAACAGACACAAGGCTCAAGAGAGCTAGGACTGCCAGAGTCCCCTGAGTGTGAGGGGAAACAGTGGGAAGTTTAGCTCACATAGTTGAACTATTTTTGACTAATAAAATTGCATGAAAGAGTCCAAGGGCATAGCCCAGGGTGCAAAAACTAGACTCCACTATAGAAAAATCACAAGTGCAGCTATGTGATAGCTAATTCAGTCATTGGTTACTAAACCTTTTAAAAAAATCTCCCACTTATAGATAAGCAAAATTGAAGTATTTGACTATGCATTAGGCAATTCCATTAGTGTCACCAGCAGCTATCATGCATTGAGGGAAGCTGTATAGATAGATGTCAACCACAGCACATCTTCATGAATGAAAATTTTACACAAATATGCTTCTTGCTAGTGTACTTGAGTAAGCTGTAACAGTGAACAGACATGGTTTAAACCACCTTACACTTGAAACCCCACTATAACATGATTAGGGTCCAAAAAATTCAATTATGATAAATGCACATTATAGCAGGGTTACAAAAATTTACCATTTCAAGCCAGTCAATTTCTCTTGGGCAGAAAATGACTTGCATTTGCAAACTGCCCCTAACAGTAACTGAAAGGGTGTAGCAATAATTAGTGACCGCATAAGCTAATCAACCTATAAAATGAGGCAGAACCAGCCTGAATTTTGGGACCTGGCAGACTGGGGCTGGAGCAGCTCTTCAGAGATCTGTACAAAGGCACTCAGCCAACTCTCCTCCATCTGGAGAGCCAATTGCAGCATTTGACACTGAGTTGCTGCTGATATTCAGAGTTCATGCCACTGTTTTTGTAGCATCCCTCCCAGCTGTCAGCCTGCTCCAGCAGCAGGGGCTCAGTCATGCACCAGAGAGGGGGGAAATACTTGGGCAGAGCAGGGGAGACATGCAAGGGGCAGAGGAAGAGTAAGGAGCTGCTGGGGAGAACAGCTGTTTTCACCAAAAGGGGAAGCAGGGCCATGGGGGAAGGCTTTTTTTTTTTTGCACTTCAGCAGCACTCAACCACCTTTTTTTCCTTTTGCACACTTGGGGTGGCTGGAGCTACCTCATGATTGTGTTATATCTGAATTCACATTATCACAGGGCATGTTATAACAGGGTTTCACTGTAGTATGTTAATGGTCATCTTAAAATCCACATTTAAAACAATTGGCCAAGAGCAAGTTCAGAATTTTGTCTGGAGAAAAACAAGGTGGTACATGGTGAGATCCTGAATGCAACTAGCAGAAGACAATCTTCAATTTTTTGCACATACAGCAGGACTGATGATTCAACCAAGACAGAATTGACTTTGCAGAGAATAAATACTGAAGTTTCCTACATCTAAGCTTTTTTTTTTTCCCCTGTTAAACACCAGGTATTTCTGCCAATATGTTTTATTTGAACAGTGATGCTCACAGCTTCACTTAGATAGCTGAGAACTACTCTCAAGCACCACAAATCTTCTTTCTGTTCTTAGATGACCAACCTAATTTGCAAATAGTTAGTTGGTGTTCCAGCATTTTGTTTCACCACTTTTAAACCACCTGTGTAAAATAATAGAGAATAGAGGTAGAAGCCACAAAAGTAGTTAGTTTTTATCTAAGTCTGAACATGCAGAAAAATGCAATTTTGCATGAAAATAAAATTTGAAAGACTGAAAGATATATTACAATACCTGTTAAATGCATTAAAACATTACAAAATGTCTATGTTTATACAAATCTATAACCAGGACATTTATAAAAAATAAATAGGCACTCTAGCTAAATCAATGTCAGATCGCACATTAGTTAAATTAAATAAACATAGGGCATGTAGAGTAAATATAAAAACTGAATGTGTCAATTATATAATAGTGTACATATAACTTATCTGGTAAACAGGTCACATACAAAAGGTTTTGCCTGGAAAGACAGCTTCAAGGAAAGATCAATGTTCATGTAAGTGACTTCAATGAAGATTGTTGCATTTCAGAACCCCAGAAGAATCTAAGCAGCTATTCTTGAATAAACTCACCAATTATGCTCACTAGCTTTCTGGAAACCAAATTCACTTGTTTGTGTTAGTAATAGGCATTCACACTGTTTCTTTGTATAGAAGTATGAATGTTTGCTATGAACCTTTAAGAACATTTTAAGTTTGCTCTTCTATAGTATTCAGTGTTGTTGCTGTGCTGTTTATACATTAAAATACTGCAATTCCAAATACAAGATTTCTGGAAAAGCTTGACAAGTTCATAGTACTATAAGTTTTTAAAATATGTAATTTTAATTAAGTAACTGCGTACGTTAAGTAATGCCTATCTGGTATGGGTTAAAAATTCATTTTTAAAAGCTATTTTTAACAAAAACAAAAAGATTAATGATGGGAATCTTCCATGCTGTCACACATCCAAGTGTTTTTAAATCAAGTTTTCTCCCCACCCAATTTTATCCCCTATACAGAATGTAAGGATTTCAGTAGGTTCAATTTCACTTGCATTCACAGCCATACATGTTGAATGTATTTGCTTTAGATGAAAGAATTAATTCTGGAATTGATAGTTACAAATGCTACTAGGTGATTGAAAAGTATAAAGGGACTGGTTTGAGATATTTGGTCTGAGGCATATCATGTTTGCATTATATTAAAAATGACAAATCTTAGGTTGAATTCATGTTAGGACATTGCCAAAGTAACCACAGCTTCTGTTTTATATTTTGGATAACTTAAAATACACATGACTGTCACCATTTGGTTGAAGCACTAATTCACAATGTACAAAAACATTTAAACCTGTCTCACCACAGGGCAAGTAGAACAGACATATGTAGCATTAAGCTCAGAACTAAAAGGCATTTTACACTTAACTGTAATCAGAACCAAGACGATTTTAAAAATCTAAGCACTTTCCTTTACATTTAAGAAAGCCATGAGCTTCAACTACTCCTTCTACACAGTCCTGATTTGGTAGTGTTCATTACAAGTTACGTTAGTTATTTCAATGGCCAACAAATGGTATAAAGCATTAACAGATTACAGTGAAGCTGAATTCTGAACCTCCCTCTAAAGGGTGCAGATTCAATTAAAAGCCTATCCAAAGGGGGACATCGATTCACCCATTCATTGAAAATACAGTCTAGAAGTGTTTTGGAGTGGGAGACTGCTACCTGGGGACAAAAAGTTCTGTAACAGTAAGTCAAACTGACTGATCCCATAAATTTGCTCAGGTTTATGTGAACCACAGTGATGTATTTTCAAGAGGGAAGGTGAAAAGACAGGTACATAGTAGGGTTGAATTTGATTTTGCAGCTGTATGCAATCTGATCTGAAGAGTAAGGTCTTGAAATATAAATGTACTGCTTCTTAAATTAATCTGTTGTAGCTATGTGACTACTTCATATCCTAAAATATTAGTTTCTACAGCACATTGCAGACTACTATATTAATTTGTAGCTTACATGCTAAATTAAATTTCAGTAATAAGTTAAAGTATTACAGCTTTGCTTGTGGAACACTGACTACAATTTAAGTTAAGGAGCAAACAGTTGGATAAAAAAGTGTACAAATATGCAACGAGTTTTAGGATAATTTAAAAATCTCAATTCCCTTGTAAAGTTCTGTTTGCAGTTCATGTAGACTACACTCATTTGTAAAATCGCTCATTAAGGCATCATTGAGTACTAAAAATCCAATTCTCCGGGTAAACTTGCATTAAAAAAAAAAGACACAAAGGAAATTAAATTAGACTTTCACAGAAGTCAGATGAAGAAATAGGTAACAAATTGTTACTCATTAGGAAAAATGGTTCCATAAAGCAGATATTGTTCTGATATGTACCGTGCTATGTATGGTACTGTGCTTATCAGCATATCACTAGCTAGTTTAAAGGATTACAGGTTAATTTACACCTTTTTTCAGTCTGTGAGCACTAAGCCACAAGTGTATTAAGTTCTCCAGTAAAATGAACAACTTTTTATTTAGTTAATCTCATATGCTGACCGATCTACCTAGGTATTAAATTACAAGCACACACTTTTAAGGGGGCCATTTGTAACAGACTTACAAACTCATTCAGCATCACCCCATAGAGGTAAACATTGTTAAGGCAAGAAAAATGACAAATCCATGGCCAAAACTTTAGCACCTTTTCCCCTGCTCACCCAGATTTGCGTAATCATTTAAACAGTCATCTCTCTTAAAAGCATGGCTGACAGGATACTTAAGTATGCAGTGTTGTAGCTGTGTCCGTCCCAGGATATTAGAGAGACAAAGTGGGTGAGGTAATTTTATTGGACCAACTTCTGTTGGTAAAGGAAACAAGCTTTTGAGCTCTGGATACCTGTCACCACACATTGAGAAGTCCATGCTTCCTGCCCCATAAGCAGACCATGTGAAATGCATAAGAAAATGGATTTAACAATCTACCTGTTGCAATGTATGCCTTCTATGCTAGGTTTGTATCTCTGTTCAGATGTGGGATGACTAGAATCAAGAGTACCATGGTATACAATGCCCAGGTCTATTCCAGTTGGTGGTAGATGCTTATCTTTGTGGAAGCCACTGTCTGCACAATACAGCTTGGGTCTCTGATGGTATTTCATCCTGTATGTATCTGTCATGCAGCTATCTACTGAAAAATAGGTTGTCAGAGATACACTATCATTTGCATCAGGAGAACTAACACTTTGTCCTGTGTGCTGAGATCCTTTATTAAATATACTGCCAGATACAGTCTGACAGTCATTAACTGATGACCTAGGTGTGGAATCCAGTTTGTGAATGGTGTGCTCATTCCCTTGAAATGTTTCTTTAAATCTTTCTTCATTTGTAAATGCACCTTCTGATGCAGATTTTGAAGCAATAGCTGTTTGCCTTTCAAAACCTGAAGGATTACTCTGTAACACTTCTGGCAATTTTACATCAGCTGTAGATTCATTTTTTGATCCTAGCGAAACATTCAGAGTATATTTCTTTGGAGGTAAAGGAGGAGGAAGATTTTGGTAAATCACTTCTGGAATCTGAAGATTATTAGTTCTACCAAATGACTGAACAGCACATTCACCAGATGAGGACAGCTCTGTGTGGGATTGTTCTAACAGAGTCTGCTGAACTAAAGATGCAAGCCCTGACTTTGAGCCAAGAGTTCTTGTATGAGGAGACTGTAGCTGAGATGATGAGAGAAATTCATTGTTGTTCACTCTCTTTCCACACACAACTAAGTGTTCAGTGTTATAAGGGTGGGCGGAGCTGTCAGCACTGTACACTGGCATATTGATCTTCTCAAATTTATCTGGATTAAGCCTCTCTGAAGAGCTCTGTTCATCTAACTCGCCGATCTTTGTTTCTCTCTTCATGTGGTCCTTAAAATTTGGCTGTAGAGTCGATGAAGGGAATATTTTCTTGTGTGGCATCTCTACTCTAAAATATAAACAGGCAGAGGTATTTAGGAACCGGTCACAAGAGATTTCTTCACAAACATTTACACATGCAGTTTTTTTAAAGCATATACCACACCCATAAATCCTAAATACTATGAATATGCATTTTTTTATAATGGTGTTCTTGGAGACACTATTTAAATATCGTTACCCTTGATCTGACTGGAGGATTCGGAGACTTATTTAACAAATATTCATTTAGCTCAAAGATATATCAAATCACGGCAGATTTTCTTTCATAAGACATTTGAAGAATTAACAAAGCTCTGCAAAAGCTTCATAGATTCACCTCCAAAAAGGAAAGCGAAATCTTGCTAAAGCACAGGATGGCGTCAGGTCTGGGTTCTTTTCCTGATCTTACCACACTGACTTTTAGGCAAGTCAGGTATGTCAAAAATTTGAAAAAATGTCCACTACTTTTGGTTGCCCAGTTTTACACTCCAGGTCCTGATTTTCAGAAATGTTAGACACCTGCAGCTCCCACTGACTTCAGTTGGAGCTGTGGATACACCACTTCAGAAAAGCAGATCAAGGTGGTAGGTAACTGGCTCCCTATTTTTAACTACAGTTGTCAGAAGAGAGTTTGACCAATCATTTGTTGTATGAATGTGCAAATTACATCACTTTAAACTCCTGACCTAGTTAAACTGGTTAATATCAGATAAAGGGCCAGATTATTAAATGCTAGTTAGGTGCCTATCTGAATCTTTAGGTGCCTAAATCCCTTTAAAAATCTAGCCTAAAATTTGGGTCTCTGTTGGCTGATCCTTATAAACATCAATCAGGTTTCCTTGTCTTTTCAAAAAGAAAATATGTCAGCCAACTCATTTTGACACACAAGGTACAGTATTAAAAGAATGTCTGAAAGCTATGTTTGAAATGCTTTTGGATCTATTATATATTCTCTTCCGATCAACAAATGGAGCTCCACATGGAGACTGCATTTCAGATAGGAAAGTTTCACAGTAAAGAAACAAAAAATTAATTACCTCTTCAGTGGAGGACTGTGCATCTGCAACTGAGATTCTGAAGGAAAGTTAGTGTGTGGTCTGTAATTAGCTTCCATATTCATTTGGTCTTTCCTCAAGTCTGGAAAACAAAATAGTCCAGTTTTACTTTACTTACACTAACAAAACACTGTTCATTATTTTCAAAATTACAATAAAAATAATATGGTCAACAAAACCATTTCCAGTAAAAACCTTCTATACCTTTTTTCATAAGTTCAATTTGTTACACTTCAAAAAAGATCTTTTTAATAAGAAAGGCCTACTAAAATATCTACATACTGAATAGCTTAATTACTAAAAATATACCTCTGATCTCTGTTAACATCACATGCTTAAACACCTAGCAAATGGACACAGTGCATTTGTAAGATTTCTAGATGATGTGGGTCCATGGAGGCACAAGGTTAACTTCAACTCCCAGAAAAGTCTGAAGAACAGATACTTAATCCTATAGTAGCTGTGTTCAAGATATATTGACTATATATATATATATATATATATATATATATACACACACACACACACACACACACACACACAATTGGTTTCCATGTCCCCCATGTGCATAAAGTCAGATTCTTTTCACCAGCAATGTCCATTCAGTCCATGCCTGTGCCCTAGATGTTCTCATGTCCCCACCATCCAAGGGCATAAAGGGGGCAGGGCAAGTGCAATTACCCTTAGTTCTTTCACCAATATAGAATCACAGAAAGGTGCACACCATAGTAGCAGAGAAAGGAGAGTTGTTGAATCCACATGGACAACACATTTTGAAGAATCACAATTACTTTAGGTAAGTAACCATTCTTTTGAGCAATTGTTTACATGGATTCTACTCTTGGTAACTAACAAACAGTTGTCTGTTTTCTTGGAGGTAGATACTAGAGTTCCTTCTTTAACAATGACTGCAGGACAGCCCTACCAAACTGGACATCCCAACTGGAAGCCTCTACACCAAGGCGCAGTGTCTTCTAAAGGGTGGGCCAAACTCCACATACCTGCATCCCAGATTGCAGGGAAAGGGACATTCTTCAAAAAGGCAACAGAGGATGCATGATTTCCAGTAGAATGATCTCTAATGAAGCAAGGTGAATCTAACCTGGTTAACGCATAACATGTCCTTATATGGCTGGAGACCCACTTACATAACCTGTGTGAGGGTATAAGTTCCCCCTTAACTATCAGCAAAGGCCATGACTAGATTGAGCATGTTCTTGAATGATTTTGCCTTGTTGATGTAGGAAGACAGTTCTCCTTACTACACTAATTGTGTGTGAAGTTTAGCTTCTCCCAGGGTTGAATGAGGTTTGAGACAGAAAACTAAGAAGCAAATACATTGGCTTATATGGAACTCAAACCACCTTGAGCAGAAACTTCAGTGATGCCTAAGAGACCTTGTTTTTATGAAACCCTGTATAAGGGGGACCTGACATGAAAGCACAAGTTTCCCCTACCCTTCTAGTTAACGTACCAGACACTAGAAAAGCAACTGAAAAGTAGCAACCTATTCCTTGTACCAAAGGTTAGGATGAGAAAAATCAATCCTGCTAATACTGTATTGAGGCCTTTAAGGAATGTTGGCACAGTAGTGTGAGAAAATGTAGTATGGCCCTGGACAGGAGGGTAATGCACGGATATTGCTACTAAATGAACCCTTATAGAACTGAAAAAGTTCAGATTGTTTCACAGCTAACAGTCTAATACTGCTGAAACTGGGGATGTCAAGAGAGAAAGCTGGTGCCGAGATGCCCTAATGGAAATCCTCTTCCATTTTGCTTGTAAGTCAGTCTGGTTGAAAGTTTCCTGCTGGAACAGCATGTTCTGAACTTCAGCTGAACAGCTTTTTTCAGTAGATGTCAACCAGCCAGTATCCAGGCTGTTAGATGTAATGAAGCTGTGTCCAGGGATAGGATTAAACATTGTTCTGCACAACAATATTGGGCAGGGCCAGTAGACCAATGGGGGACCTGTGAGGAGGACAGCTGTGTTGAAAGTTTCATCAGTTGTGAATACAGGAAGTGCCTATCCTATGCTAGGGCTATCAGAAATGCTCTGACCTGTGTCTTGATTCGCCCTCCTCAGAACTCTTAGTATCACAGTGAATCAGCAGAAAGGCATACATCAGTCCTGGCATCCAGGAGATGAGAAAGGCATCTGCCAAGGAGCCTGGGCTCAGATGCCTCTCCCCACCACCTCCCCAAACAAAGCATCTGACACTTTTTGGCCTGGTCTGTGGCAGACATGTTTCCAGGAATCCTCACTTGAAAAAGTTGTTCTGTAAAACTGAATATTTAACAGACCACTCCTGGTTGTCTGAGAGCTTCCAGCTGAATTGATCAGCTAAGGTCTTCTAAAGGCTGGTAAGGTGCTGATCCACTAGGTATATTCTGAATAAGATCCCACAATTCCAAAGCTACATAGCCTCCCAACAGAAGGGGGATGATCTTGTTCTTCCCTACCTGTTGACATGCATAGGTGTGAAGTTGTCTGTTAGCACTTGTACTGTGGAACCTTGAAGAAGCAGGAATATTTGCATGCCAGGCAGATGGCTCTGAGCTCTAGGACATTTATATGGGGACAGGCTTCTTGAGGAGACCATAGGGCCCTGAATCCAAAGGTGATCTAGAAGAGGTCACTGAATGGAAGAAGTCACCCAAGTCTTGGTAAGCAGAGGGTAGAAGAAGAGTACTTTCTTGCAGACCTGAAGGAGGGTCAGTCTTTCCACCAGTTTAACTAGATGACTTCTTCTGGGACCATGACCATCATATGCACATGTAGATACTGTAGATACACCGATTTGAACACTTGCATAGAGCATAGGTGAAGTCTGGCAAACCATGTCATACAGGTGCTTGAAGCCACATGTCCCAGAATTCAATCATGTTTTCACTGATTTTCTTGGGTGATCCTGAAGTTGGTTGGTAAAATCTATTATTGTTTGGAATCTTTCCTGTGGAAGGTAAACTGTTGGCCTAGATTCACTGCTCCTGCTCCAATAAAAGCTATGCTCTCAGCCATTGTGGATTTCTCTCTGACTGAGATCCAGGAAGGCAAAAAGCTGTAGGGTTACCTGAATTCAGTTGTTCACCTGGTTGGGGTGATCTTCCTTGAATTAGCTAGTTGAAGTATGGACAGACCTGGATTCCTGCATTTTTTTTTTTTTTTTTTTTTTTTTAAATATGAGCTGCCACAATTGCCAAGCCCTTGGTGGCATGGAAAGACTAAAAGGCAGGACCCTGTATTGGTAGTGTAGCAAGGTGGTGTGGTTCCCCATCACCCCAGAGAGGGACGAACCCCTCCTGACACCAGAGTGAGTGGAGCCAGCGAGTCCCATGCCTGCCCACCAGAGGTCAAGGCGCAGGAAAAAGCCCGACCCCAGCCACTGGAGAGGCCAGACGCCTCTGGCCTAGCTCCTGGTTGGGAGACCCCGGCAACCTATGGTGGACCCAAGGACTGGCCTGACCTGCCAACGCCCGACACCGACCAGAGCCCGAGGGAGCTGCCTAGCCTGCCCCATGCCAGTTACCCAGAGGACCCCAGGGTGCTTGACCCCACAGAGGAGCTACTCAGCCTGCCCCTCACCATTTACCCAGAGGACCCCAGGGTGCTTGACCCCCTGGAGGACACAGTCCAGACCAAGGTACCTCCAGAGGGGAAGTTCGGAAGTAGCCTGGGGGCAGCCGACCCTAGACTGGCTGCAGCACTGCCAGAGCTTATGTCAGTGTGTTGCGGCCAGGATCCCCACTGACTCCACAGCAAGCCTTCTGCCACTGCCAAGATTTCTGAAAATAAGAGGTGGTTGCTATCAGGAGACCAAGACATTAAAAAAAAATCTCTGGTGGTTCTATCAGGCTTTTGACACAGACATCAAATCTGTTGCCTGGGGAAAGCCTCAGACTGAAAAGCAAATGAGGAAACAGAATAGGATTGCCTATGGTAGAATCTCTCTCCTTCAGCTGATCTCAATTTCTCTTTTGTCTGATAGTAATACTGGGCAGAGGACTGCTGTCTAAAAGATGGCTACTAGCATTTGCACTTTCTTCTTGGAGCAGGAACCATGACTCCAAAGAGCAGAAGTCAGGAAAAAAAAGTTTCCTTTATCTTAAGAATCTCATACTCAAAGCCATTCTGCCAAAAATATCTTAAAATGTTGTTCAATAGAAAAAAGTAGAAATTTTGTCTTGAATTCCTTGAGTTTCCACCCCCGGTCAATATATTAAGTTTAGATCAAAAATTAGGATATGGGCATGGAAGAAGTTTAACTTTTTAAAATAAAAAAATAAGCTAACACACATTTTAGCCTAACAGTTGCTACTAGGTTTATTGTGATTATAGTTAAACTCTCAACATTCAAACTCTGAATTCATATCCTACATATCAATCATTTGGTTCTTATTTTTATCTAGTTATGTTTTCCACATAATTGCTCCTTACTCCCCATAAAATTACTAATGTGAACTGCAGTTCCTAGCTAAACAATTCAGTCAATGATTTTACTGAATTTTGTTTCAGGAGCTGTGAAGTCCCTCGGTGAAACAGTTATGTAAATTGGACACAAGGAGGCAGCAGCGATTTGCAGGCAATCACTAGAATGTCACCAGAGCAGGCGTTCAATCACAGCCGCTCACAGACACTGGGAGGTTTGTGCCTTTGGAATTCCAGCTAATTTAAAAATAGATGTGCTATTTTTCTCTTCTGCTGACATGGAGATCCATGCATGGTTAAAACCAGAGAGAGAGCGAGTCTACTGGGGAATTTTGGCTCCAGGTTCTTTGCTAACATCTGCCATATTTAGGTTTGCATACTGCACAGCAGAAGCCTCAACACCATCATAAAAACCTCAAACAATAAATTAAAGATAATTTTGACATTTCTCAAATACAAGCCAGTCAGATTTTTGGGACTCACCTTCTAACTTAAACGTGTGAATAGATAGCCTTGTTTTTAAAAGACTACAACAGCCATTCTTCTATCCACTGAATAATCTAACTCCACTCCACCCACCCCCGCCAAAAAGGTGAAGATTATATTTCCATGTTTTAGAAAATATTTTCTACTGTATTGTCAAAATATTGCTAACAAAATATACAAAACCCAACTGTAGTAAACAAAAGGAACTTCATTTTTAGAGTAGATGTAGAACTATTAGTAAGAAGCCAAAGTATAATGATTGGCAGTATTTTCTGTGTGACAAATGAAATGTTAAAGTTTGGGGGGTTATTTAGGTTACATTTGATGAATTTACAGAGGGATTAAAATTTGGGAATGAACCTTGGAAAAACTAGACTACAGTATTACTGTTATGGATGTTTTAATAACAGAAATGAAATGAAGGACCTTTGTAATTTACAGACATCCACTCTTGTTATATGCCCTCCCTTCACTAGGACATGCACATTGCACTTACGTACTTTCAGAAATCATTGTTTAAAAAAGATCTGATAAGGCTTAATTTGGTTGTCAGAATAAGTTTAATCTTGCCCCCTACCTGATCCATGTTAGGTTTCACAATGCTTTCACTCTACTCAACCCCCAATTAAAAAGGTTGAAGTATTCTTAATTTTACAAGTAATTCATCCGCACGCATTTCATGACTTCTCAGAAGCCTGCAAATTAAACGTTTCCTTACCTCCACTGCATATACACATTGATTTAATAACTAGAATCGCCTGCAATGATTTCTACCCTCCCCCGCCACTTTCTCCAGTGGGCACTAGATAGTGGGCAGCTTCTTCTCCCTCCCCCATCGTACTGCAAAATTAAGCACAAATTATTTTGGGATATATTTATTAATTGTTCCTTCGAAGTTAAAAAGAGTAACAAAAATCCTGAAAAAAAAAAATGGAGGGCCTGATCTTGAAACTGGCTATTGAGAGTGCAATTTTAAAATCTCCCTAAATAATTACAGTCCAGAACTTTCCTGTATTAGATTAAAATAGTTCCACTTAATTTGTGGGAGGGCAGGGGAAGGAATGGAGGAGAGGTAGAGACTATCACTTCTCTCTCCTGAGGCAAGCACCATATTCCACTTTTCTCTGCCTCCCATAGGAGAAGGAAGTAAGGGGAGCACTGGGCCTCATTCCATCCAGAGGAAGAAACATTGCTTCTTTATACCCCCAGGTTTACATACTCCTGAATGGTTTAATTGCCTCCTTTTCAAGGAAAGGCCAGTATGGGGCAGCGGGCCCTAGATTTTGCCCCTAGGGTTCATGAAAACTGTGTGTGGGTTTCAAATAGCAGCCTGGCTGAAAAAAAGGTCAGGACCAAAATAAGAAATTAAAGCACACATGTAGACAGAACAATGGATCAGTGTGTGTGTGGAGGGGTGTCTTGCAATAACTTTAAAAACTGGATTAAAATTGGTGTTTCTTGTAAATATTACCATTTTTTTTGTGAGGGGCATGGGGAGAAAGATTTAATTGAAGGGATAGATTAAAATCTTGTGCTCTTGTTATTCAAAATTAGAGATTGAGATGTCATTTCACACTTGCACTGACGTAATTGTTATAAAAACAGGCTTTTAAAAGAATCACATTTGTCATCACTAGACATTTTATCCTCTAACTACGTTTGACTAGAAGGAAGACTTTAGTCAATTAAATATGGAATAAGTCACAATTAAAGCCACTCTAAACAAATATCCTTGTTATTGTACATGTTTCACATTATGCGGATTAAATAGCTGTACATTTCAGTACACAGATCTGTGAATATAAAACAAGACAGACTGTCATATACATTTACTGTGCCTTTAAAGGCAGTGACTAAATTTCCTTAAAGAAACGGATTAGTATGTGAAGTTTATTTGGACAAAATTTAAAAGACATATTCCTATTTTTTCCTTTGTAAATGTATGTTTGGACTTTTCACTAGGGGAATGAGACATCACATCTCTCCTGAGTAAAAAGGGTGGAAACCCCCCTTTTTACTCAGATAAAGATGTGATGTGACACCTATCCTCAAATGAACTGAAACAATTTGAGCCTTGTGTTTGAATTCATTGGTTTTTTTTCCCCAGTTAATAATTCAACAAGATTTCAAACAAATGGTTGTCTGATGCTGTTAAAACAATTGTGTTTACAACAGATGAGACACTGTATTAGCAGAATGACAGAGCTAACGTTTTATTTAAAAAGCACTGCCGGCTTTAGTAATGCAAGAAATTAGTTGTTAATTCCTAAAGGGAAGAGAATCAGGAGTTGAGGACTAAAGATCTGTATTATCAGTTTTACCCTTAACTCACTTCACTCATTTGTAGAACATGCAGCATTTCTCTTCAAAATCCTTGAATAAGAAGGTGCTATGTAGATGGGGAAGTAGCCACGGAGAGCCGAGGAAGCTCTGATGCCCAGAGGTGCCAAAGAATAGGAGGAAGAAGTAGGACAGAGCTCAGGAAAATAGCAAGCACATAGCTGCAGAGCATACAGTCCCTGTGCTGGCACATGGAGTACAGGGTGGGCCTGGGTTCTCCTGCCAGCCACTTGGGAAGCAGCACCACCTTAGACATAGAATGGAGGACTGCCAGGAAAGGTATGGGGACAGTTAGTCTGGAGGGACTTTGACAGATCCTAGAAGGGAAGGTATTATGATCCAGCTAGAGGGCCAAGTCATGAAGGAGGAACAACCCAAGTCCCAAAGAAGATGGCTACCCTGAGTCCTGGAGGGTGAGACTACGACAACAGCTGAGTGACCGCAGGAAGGGGCGTCTGACTAGTGACGAGTTATTCCCCAGGTGAGCCACGAGGAGGCATGCCAGCAGTCAGTAATGAACCCTGTTACAACCTCAAAACCCCATTCTAAGGAGGGTAGCCTCAAGGGTGACAGGGTAATTCCATTCTCCTTTGGTCTTTAGCATTTGCAGTTTTGTGGACACTTATCCACCAGGATTCAGGTGAAGACAACTCCTTCTACATGTCACTAAAAACTTTATGATGGGAAAGGCTTTAGTCATTATGGAGCTTCACTAGCTACAAACATCCACGATACTCTCAAAATATTCCATAACCCTTTACCAATTCTCTAAAGTCCTAACATCCCTGCATGTTGATGACTAACAGAGCCCAAAGAGAGAAGTGTCTGAATATTTCCACATCACTACATTTAAAGGATAGTTAACTTTCTATAGACTCATTTCCAGTTCACCTTTTCCATCCCATTCACTAAGATGAAAAAGATATAGAACAAGAGTTGCTTTAATGTGTCATTCACACCTGACCCTGGCAAAATAAATTTGATTAAAATACTGTAATTGATATTTATAAATTTTGCTTATAATCCTCTTGCTTAGTAGATAAGTATGGAGTTTGAGACACAGTTATTGAAAGTTTACTGCCTCTGTCAGAAGATACAGAATGGATCTAAGGTCAATGAAGAATAACCATATTCAGTTTGGAAATAAACTATCATGATAACATAGGACTCGACAAAAATGTCGAAGTAGGGAGAGGAAAATCCCAATAATATAATGCAGTAGGTCTACATATTGTGTCAGAGAAGGAGTCATCATGAGTCAATTAATAAGTGCTCTCTCCATTAATTAGCATGGACAGGTGTCCACACTGCAAGAAATTCCATTAAATAGGCTTAGGTAACAAGCTGTCTGTAGGCAAAAGATGGGAGAGGAAAGTAAACTTTCCTCTTACCCCCGAAGAAGGTCCCTTCAGCTTAGAAGTCTGAGGAACACTGGCAGGGACAGCTGGAAAGCTTGTATTGCCACTGCTTATGCTATCTCTCCTTTGTAAAATAAAAGGACTTCAGTCTCTTGGGCAGTACAGCTGGTAGCTTTCATGAACACTACATTCACTAATAAATAACATGAATTACTATGCATGCATCCGACGAAGTGGGTATTCACCCACGAAAGCTCATGCTCCAATATGTCTGTTAGTCTATAAGGTGCCACAGGACTCTTTGCTGCTTTTACATGAATTACTATGTAAGTGCTGTATCAAAACTGATCAGAGTAAACAGCTTTCTGAATTAAGGGTAGGATTTTCAAAAGTACTCAGCACTTGTCTAACTGGTTTAATTCTGCTGTTAATGCCATGATAAAGATGAGGGCGGGGGAGGGAGAGAAACAAGACAAAACCTGATTTGTCCAAAATCAAATAAGTAGCCAGTGACAGCTGGAATCTGAACTAGACTGAATTCCATTTTTCTGTTCAGGGTATGTGTAACTTTCTAAAAGTACTATTTCTTGTACACCCCCATCTCCAAGAGGTTAATACAATAGCTGGTGGGGGACCTTGGTTGGTTTAGTTTGACTACTTATTTTCTTAACTTAATTCAAAAGGCACATGAAGTGCCAGACAGACATATTTTTGTATATTTTAAGGGACTCAAAATATAATCATTGACCCAATGCAAATTTAAAATTCACAAGTTTCTTTAAAAAGACAAAGGCATCTCTATTTTCCTCCGCCTCCAATCTGGTTTGTGGTTACACCTATGTATCTGAGCATATGCCAACCTGATTTGTTCCTTTAACTGCCCTTTATCCCAACATTACTCCCCCAATTGAACCGTTAGAATGCACTATACCCATTACTTACAATTTACACTAATTACACTTGCTTTAAAAAGGAACAAATTTGTTGCAACTTGTAAATAACCATTTTGATCTGGAAGGTATATAGATTCTGAATAGTTTAACAGTAAACATTTAGTTATTTAAGTGGAATATTTAGGATTCTATATACAAAGCTTTCAAATGATGCTGATCTTATGCATTTTTTGAGAAAATATTTGCCATACAAATATTTTTAAAATGTAGTATTTGAACACAGTTTATTCAGTAACCTCTGAACAATACTTCAGCAACTGAAAATTTCAAATATGGTTTGGTTACATCTAATTTGCATTAGTTACTGAGGTGTCCTTTGATACATTGTCACTAACTTATTCCTACTGCCAGTGAACAACAGTGTCCATTCTCCCACTGATACACAAAGACAATACAACAAATTTTTGTTGTAGCATAAATGTTAAGGGCAAATATATTCTAGGTAATCCACACAATACCTGGCAATTTAAGTTATTCACTTCATGTGACAAGAAAACCAGATTGAAGAAGAATTCATGTATATCCAATAAAGAATTAGAATAATGGCAGAGAAAAGATACTGTAGATTTGGATTTAAGGTTAAAAAACAGAAACCACACAAATCAAACAGAAGATTAAAAAAGCAGCTAGGTAATTATAAAATTACCTTAGTAAGTGGCCTTATGTTCATTGCCACCAGCTGACAGACTGCTTTGTACAAGTACAGAAAATGTAATTGCTTCACTGTCATTAGGTTGTGATTTTGGCTGACCTCATACTATTTCCTGTAATATTTATATGCTGAGGCACTTACCAGCTTTATAAAAATCCAGACATTTTAATATGTAAAGGAAGTTAATTTCCTTATTATAAGTATTTCCTCCTAATATTGCTACGTATCTGATGAAAAAATGAAAAGCTTCTGAGTGACGTGTACGGCTACTTAAGATCAGACTTAGTACTGAGTTTATACTCAGCCAGGGCCAGCTCTAGGCATCAGCAAACCAAGCATGTGCTTGGGGCGGTATAATTCCAGGGGTGGCATTCTGGGTGCTTGGGGCAGCATTCTGGGTTGTTTTTTTGCTTCAGCAGTTGCGCTCTGAGGTTGGGTTTTTTGTTTTGTTTTTTTTTGCTTTGGCAATTGCGCTCTTAGAGATTTTTTTTTCCCTTCTTCCCTCTACTTGGGGCAGCAAAAAACTTAGAGCCGGCCCAGTACCCAGCAGAAGACCTATAGTTCTAGAGAAAAAAATTCCTGAATGGAACCCAAGGAATTTAAAAAAGATTTAACAAAAAAAAGTTATACATTCTCATCCTCATAATAGAGAGACACTTACAATGGCTGTCGATTGTTGGCAAGCAGTAAAAATGGAGATTTCAATTTAATCAGTGTTAGAGAAAGTTTTGAAAGGAAAACAAAGGAGATGGAACTCTGGGAGTATTTCTAATAAGGGAATATAGTGTAGGCTTGGAAGGACTAGATTTTTATCGGTAAATGTTGATTTCACTTTTGTGATCCAGGGACCTCATGGTGCCAATTGGCAGGGAGCACAGGAGTGCATAAGGGTTACAGGGATCCCCTGGCTCTGGTATTTACTTTACTAGTTCACCAAAGTATATCATGTAAAGTTTCTAATGAAAGCTAGTATCATAAGAGTCCTCAATGATTATGAAATGCATACATGGATAGTATGCAAGGAGTTATGCATGTATTATACTGAAAATTATGTTCTTAGGTTCTCTGATTTGGGGCTGGTCACCAGTAGAGGTGAGAGACAGGTTTACATTTAGCCATCTGTCTACACATAAATTGAGTAATGCAAGATTCACAGTGGACAACCCATTTACAGTTTAAGCAGAATGTTAATTGATTGCAAAGTTTCCAGAGGAGAAAAAAATATATATGCAATGAAGGTTATCCTGTCTACAAGTGCAGACAATGAACTATAACTTTAGGGACAGAAAAAAAAAGAAACTTCTGAATCTTTCCACTGAGACGCCACGACAATGGCATGCTTGTTTCATGAAGGAAGATCACAGCCAAGCCTGGCTGTAATACCGTGGAAAGATTTTAGGTGAGCTTTTGCTCTGTCTTATGATAATATCATTTTAGTTAAGTTTAGCCTCTACTATGCATGTTATGATTTTATTTTATATCTAACCTTGGCTTCCAATATTTCTGCATGCTATCATTTGACTCTGCTCTATGTTACATAAACTTGCTTTCTCTACAAACAAACCTAAGTGCTGTGTGTGTTAAATGGAGCTGTCTTCTATGGTGTAACTGGTAAGCTGTGATGTACTGTTCCTTTAGATCTGGGAATTCTGAGTATCCAGTGGATCAGGGGCTGGGCACTCCAGGTAGACACCTGGAGGACTTGGGGGGTTGGACTGTGCCTATCATTAACCTGTAAAGAAAGAGCAAGGCCTGGAAGGCAGCTCTTGTACTGCCAGAGGATGGCAGCGTTGGGAAACTGATCCACAGCAGGTACAGACATGGCCTCTTCTTGCTAAGGGCGGGCAGTAGCAAGGTTCCTCACAACCCTGGGTAACCCCAGGAAGCATCCCCCACCCATCCACACCCAAATATTTCCATCAATAACTGAAATTTACAGATAAAGGTGCTGCTTGAGAACTTAGAGTTTGAATTAAGGATATTTCGTTTGACTATTTTGACACATGATGTTGACAATTTGTTTTTAACAGCTATGCAGCTTTAACTTGTTGAATTTCTCTCTCTAATGTCATTGGATAATTACTGTTCAGCCTCCACATTGTCTCCCCTCCCTCCCACCGCATGATTTTCCACAACTATGAACATTTACATCTATAGAAAGCGAAAAGCTCAAATTTATTTTAAAAAATTGAATTCTGTCATGCCTATGTCTAGCATACACAAGTAAGGACAAGTTATTTGTGTGACCTAGTGACTAGAGCACTGGACTGAGACTCAGGAGACCTGGGATCTATTTCCAGCTCTGCCACGGGTCTGCAGGCTGACCTTCTGCAAGTCACTTCCACTCTCTGTACCTCAGTTTCCCCATCTATAAAGTGCTTGGAGATCTACCAATGGAAAGCACTGTATGAGAGCTAAGTAAACTGTAGAAACAAATGCAGTCTAATCCAGCATGCTGAAAGACATGGGTAACCAAAAATTGCACTAGTGCACTGTAATCTGAATTATGTAACAGCCAACTCAGCTTTACAATGAAACATGATTTAAGTGATAATTCCAGGGTTCAACAAATACCAGTTAATTAACAGAGATTTTCTCCTACGTGGGTATGTGATGAGCCTCATGACCAGATTGGGATGATCGGGTCTCCCAAGCTTTTCTCTGTTGCACTAAGAGCTCACGGTATGGAGAAGACAAGAGCTACTGTTCCAACATACTTGAGCGGTTGGTTGGTTGTTTTTAAAATCACTTGGTGCGGTTTCTTAACAAATGAGGCTGCCTAATAAAGGAGCTCTCTAGTACAATTTATTAAAAATTATACATGTTCCTAGAAATACCAAATGGCATCAGTTTAGCCAGGGTTACCAAGTTGAGGTGAAGAACTCAAATTATTAAGATTAGTCAGAACACTGAGTAATGGTATTTGAAGAATGAATCAAAATATTAGTATTCATTGTGGAGAAAAAGAGAGCCAGCTTGCCACCAGGAAGACAAGGGAAGGCTATAAACACACAGGATATGTACAGAATGGAAGCAAGGCATCTCTCCATGGGAAAATGGTGGCCCAGTGGGACATATTCCCAGTACTATATAGATTCCGTTCAGATTCACCCAAATACAAATTAACTTCACATGTGAACTTGCCCATTTTGCCAATGCAAATCTAAGACTTGGTAATCTAGTACTAAGCAGCAACGGTTGGCATAGTAAGAGAAGGAGAAGTTCACTTTTATTGGGTGGTCAACTCTGCAAAATCTGAACTACCAGTAACTATGCAAAGTCTATCTGGAACCTTTTAACTTTTTACACAGTATTAAAATTTATTAATTGATAAAACAGCAATTTTGGACAACAGCACATCCAGAGGTTCTTTAGAAAACTTTATAGTAAATATGCAAGTTAAAATTCTCACCATCAAAATAGTTTCTGTTCTGCTGGGAGGTAGACTGCAACACACTTTCCGTATATTTGATCGACGGATTCTGGTCACTGAAAAACAAAACAGACCTTGTAGTTTAAAATTTAAATATTAGTGCACGATTACAGTTGCCCATATATGTAAGTATACTATAAAACATTTAATTCTGTGTGTGTACAACACATTACTTTGGCTTTACAAACACTAATTTAGGACCTAATCCTCCCTCTCCTTACAAAATTTACAAGTCTTTCTGTTTAAGCAGTATATTCTACAGATGAGCAGAATATATAGAGTTGGGTCTCAAAGTTATCAGTGATTGAAAAATGATGTGCTGGATGTGAATGGTGATTGACACCAACAACTTACATTATTTGGGAACAAAAATTGCTTAAAATTTGTCCTCAATGAAGGCCAGGGAGAAGGCAGGATATAGTTTTGAAAATTTCCCCTTAAATGATAAATAGTCCAAAGCATAAATGGGAGTTAGGTGCCCAACTCCCATTTTGCCTTTAAAAATCTTCCTCTCAGTTACCAGACTGAGAAAAAGCACACTTTTTAAAGGACAAGCTTTCAACTCCAAATATTTCCAAATGGGCACATGAAAAAATGTGCTCTTAAATATTTAACTTTTCAATTCCTCCTCTCCAGAAAGTTTTTTTTTATTATATGCAAACATATACACAGACAAAATTTTATGTTGTTGCCATTTTCTTCAAAGTTTAATTTTACCACACAGTTAGAACCTTCCTTATGCACTAAAAACTTAGTTTGATAGCTTCAGGGCACAAACACATTACCATGTCAGTTAGATTGTATTTGACCAATTTGCCTGTTTCAACCAATCAAACGTGCTGTTACAGAGCCAGAATTACATTCCCATCCCCTTCCCCTGTATATGCCTTAATGGAAAAAAATAGCACTTCGTTTTGATTTGAGCATCCTGAAAGATTCAGTAACACATACTACTGATTCAGCTTCAAAGATGTATCTTGTAGAAGTACATGAACATCCAGCTACAAAGAGTAGAAGAGTTACTGTTGCTCCCTCTCCCCCACGATTGTCAATTACTCAGACCAGGGGAAGGCAACATATGGCCCGGGTGCCGAAGGCAGCATGTGAGCTGATTTTCAGTGGCACTCACACTGCCCGGGTCCTGGCCACCAGTCTGAGCGGCTCTGCATTTTAATTTAATTTTAAATGAAAATTCTTAAACATTTTAAAAACATTATTTACTTTACATAAAACAATAGTTTAGTTATATATTATAGACTTATAGAAAGAGACCTTCTAAAAACATTAAAATGTATTACTGGCACGCGAAACCTTAAATTAGAGTGAATAAATGAAGACTCAGTGCACCACTTCCGAAAGGTTGCCGACCCCTGACTCGGACTGATCATCTAGAAAGCTTTTCAGCGCTGTGCAACATATAGAAGAAGGAAAAAACAGCTCTGCCCCAAACGACTTTTAACCAATATAAGGGAAAATAATGGATCAGACAGAATCTGTGAACCAGATAACATCAAACCTCAAAGCAATTAAACTGAAAGTTTGCTTAATTTTTGTTTAAATACCAACCATTGTAATGTTCTTCTTTGGAAATCTTTCCAGAAAAAGTCTGTTTTGAAGAGAGATCTCAGTGAAGAGAAGAATGTTGGGCTATGGGCTGTTTTATTATGCACTTTTCAGATTTACATTATTAGATCTGTGCTTATGCTGTGGTAAACAATAGATAGATTTACCATGACAGTCGTCACACAAAAACTTTGGTTAAACTCATCCTCCAACTACTACTACTGGCAGAGATTTTCAACCAGGGTACCTGGCTTTGGAATTTGTTCCTTCCTTATTTCAGAATATGCAAATTTTCAGGTCATGCTATAAGACCCATCTGTTTACCTTTTGGGGAAGGTGGAGGTTGATTGTGTGGAGTGAACAATTCATGGGACCATAATCTGGGAAAATATTGCACATCATCATTTTCCTTGAATGAAATATGGGCCCAAGTGAATGTTCCATGTCACTTTCATATAAAACTATTCCAGAAAAACCATTAAAATAAGTATGGCTTAATTTTTGTCACTCTTAACACAGGAGAAATGGATTTTAGGATTTTTCATCCAAAACAGTTATATTGTGACAGATATTTACCATCACATCCAACTAGATGCAAACAACTGAAAATACATCAAAGTGTTACAAGTTTAAACCCTAAAATGTTTGGGGGTTAAAACACGTCAGAGCCTTGCGCTGACCACAACCAGCTAAAATATTTTTTTAAAAGCATAAGACCTGTTTACACTAGGCATAACACATTTTAAACACAACCTATTTTCCTAATTTAGACATGCATTTACTCAGTAACATCTTGTTTGTATCAATATTAAAACTGCGATCTTCCCTCAATGAGTTGTGATTGCCACTTAGGCCCATTCATTTGTATCTAGTTGTGAAGCTTTTAAAATAAGTCTTTATCACAAAATTCAGCTAGAAAGTTATAACAGCAGGCTTGAAAGAAAAATTCAACAGATTAGGTACAGCAAGAGGATTGATCCCCTAAGCTCTCTTCCTAATACCTTTGGTAGGAGCCATGACTACTCTCTACCTTCCTTGTCTTGAGAAGGTAGGGAAAAAGAGGTACACATCACTAAAAGTATAGGAGAGATGTGTAGTAACTTGGCAGGAGAAGAAAACAAGGAATAATATTTGAGGGAAGTGAGGAAAAAAATGAAGGGTACATCTAACACTGAAATAAAAGACCCATGGCACAGCTATGTCTGGCCTCAGTCAGCTGACTCTGGCTTGCAGGGCTTGGGCTGCAAGGGTAAAAAAAGGCTGAAGCTTGATCTCTGGGACCCCATGAGGGAGGAGGGTGTCAGAGCTCAGGCCTGAACCGCTACACAGAAATTTTACAGCCCCACAGACTGAGCCTCGCAAGCCAGAGACAGTTGACCTGGGGGCCAACTGCAGCTGTTTAACTGCTGTGTAGATGTATCCTAAGAGCCTACTGGAATACACAGACATTGTGTATCTTTCAAGTTGTTTTTCCCCCTACATCCTGAAAGCAGTCTCAAGAAGTTCCCTCAGAAGGAGCTGTGTTAACCAAAAAATCACTGATAAACTGCTTTCCACTAGTCCATTAATGATTTAGGCTCAGTCTTCACTGCACTTCCGGTTCCACCTCCAACTTACAAAAGTTTTACCAATAAAAAGCGCCGTTGTGGGCAGTGCTTTGTCAGCGGGAGACGCTTTCCCACTGACAAAGCTACCGCCCCTCATTGGGGGTCATTTTATTTTGTCAGCAGGAGAGCTCTCTCCTGCCAACGAAGAGTGGCTATTCAGTCAGTGTACCTTACAGCGGCACAGCTGTACCAGCACAGCTGTACCACTGAAAGGTGTGCAGTGTAGACACAGCCTTAGAAAAGTACATATAAAAAATGGCATAAGCAACTTGTCACTGAAATTCAGTTATTTATCTGTAGTATTTCTACTACCAAAAATATTTATCGGCTAGGAAGGCAAGGACTATTTTAAGTGGCAGAGCTTGGTGTAATATATTAGCTTTTTAAAAAAAAAAAAACATGGTTCAAAGGAAGAGAAAATTTAGATGCCTAGCAGGTTGAAAACACTGCTTCAGGTCTTCAGTGTTAGAGAGCCATGAAAACACGCTGTTAAAGGTTTATATCATCTTATGTTCATTGTTTCTGTATATTACAGTTTGCAAAAAAGTTTAATAATGCTCAGGATTTGTTAAACTGGTGTGTTAATTGTACCAACGTGTGCATTTACATTATAAGTTCTGAGGCACAGATTTATTTGGCGCACTTTACCCACTGAACTGCAAGATGTACATCTAAAATCCTACATAAATGTTTCATTCTAGATTACATGCAACATTGCTTTCACACCACTCACAGATTTGTCCATCAGCCTTCCCATAAATTCTACTCACTAAGGGACCAATTCTGCAGCCCTTACATGTACAAGTCTCATAAGAGTTAATGAGAGTTTTGAATGGTGAGAGAGTGTTGGGCCATGATGATTATACAGAATTCATAATTAGTCTCACAGTTTATTTGACTTTGCATTTGTTTCCTACACAACCCCTCCCACTCTCTAGGACCCAATTTCAACCTTTCCTAGATTCTAAAACTGTTGCCTCCAATAAAAGATGGAATATTTCAGACAGTTAACTTTACCCACAATCCAGAAAACACTTCATTAAGACTCTTATTTAGAGTATTTGTTAGCATTACCTGCAGGAAACAGTTTCTTTAATACCACTGGACATCAAGGGGCTAGTTGCTTCAACAATAGGCGAATCCAGATTGGCAGATTCATTGCTGATATGATCACTACTTTCATATCCAGACTCAGTTCTTTGCATCTGCCAACTGTCAGCATGAACTTTTCTCTCCGTAAATCCTTTAATTTTCTCAGTATTTCCTTTTCCTTCTGAATCCAAGGAACTCCGACTTCCTGTCTCCTGTTTTGTTTCGTCTTCATAAATAGTCATTAACCCTTTCTGGGTTTGGTTCTCTTTTGGCCAATTGTTAAAGCTCTGTTCCTTTTCATGTTTAGGTTTACTGCTTGGATTTGCCTTATGCTGTGGGCTATGCTGCTGCTTCTCAGTCTCACTGAAAATGCTGTCCACATTTAGTGTCTCTCGCATAGGTTTCCAACCTCTGTTTCTGCTTCTGCTGATACTTCCTTTTTCCCTAGAGTCTTGGCTGCTGTCTGTATCATAGCCAGTGGCACTATCAGCCCTAACCCTGCTCATCATTTTCTCCCCAGTAGGAAAAACTTCTCTTTTATTTGACCCTAAGACACGTGCAGCAGGCCTGGTTTGGTTTGGTACTCTTTCATGTTTGTAGGGTCCTCTTCCCTGGCTACCATATAGGCGCTGATCAGTGTAGTGTCTAAATCCATTTCCAGCAGGAGGTGATCCTGACTTAAAATGAGAGTGGTCTTCCCCTATTAGATCTTGTAAAATGAAAGAAAAGGAAAAAAAAAAAAAAAAAGAAAAGAAGCTCCATTGAAGTTCTCCTTCAAGTACATTCTTTTAATAAAAATCTTCCCTGTCTGACATTGTTGTGCTATTTTATTCCTGCTATGCCATAACAATTTAAGGAAAGAAAGGGGGGTGGGGGGGGGGGGAGAGAGACTCAAATGGCACAAACTTTAAAGTCTCCACTTTTACAGACGTTTCTAATCTTGGGATTTTTTTCTTTATCTAAAGTAGCAAATAACATTTTTAATCTAGACAAATTGATATTTTAGCCATTTGTTTCTAAAGTTTGATTTTTAAATGTACCTCTTTGTCTCCCAGAGTCTCTTCTTGGTCCTCTGTCTGAATCTTTTCTTAGGTAGGATGAAAAGTTTCTCATATCAACTGCCTTCTGGGCACACTCTTTGGAGATGTCCTTTAATTTGTCCTTCTGATCACTGTGCCCTAACTTAACTACAAAAATATTTGTTATTGCATCTTATCTAAATAACCATGGCAAAAAGCACGTACAATTACACTTTCTATACCTTCACATTCTAGTGAAGGCTACACCACCACCTTCTATCTACCTCAAATTTTAAAAATTAAAAAAAACAGTCTGCACATAGCAAAATCCATTAAGGTTAATTAATACAATAATATATAATACTTACCTTAAAAGGATCCTTACAAATGTAAAGTTATAAATTTAACAAAATATGTACACTAACTGTGCTTCATGTAAGCAAGGTTTAATTGTAACTGTTGAACATACTACATGTTTTCCCTCTGGATCTAAAACTATTTGACCTGAATGAAAATTAACCTTTAGGGCTCATACTAAAACAAAGCAGAGAGTTAATACTAATTACTTCATCAAAAGCAAGGGCTTTGTTTTTGAGAATATAGTAGAGTTTCAAGTACAGAATCTAATCTGTTTTATTTAAACTGATGTTCCCAGTCAGGGAGCAGTGTTCATTTTTGGGTCACCATCGGTCCCAAGTGAGTTAATAGCAAGTTGAACATTTTTAAAATTTACAGTGAAAGAAAAAAGTACTTTAGCCATCAAGTCTGGCTTCAAGTGGTAAGAAGAAAATAATTTTAGCTAATTTTATCTCCCATCTAGACATTGGGAGACAGGAGGGGGTAATTAACAGAGAAAATAAATCTCAATTAAGCAGAATCAGTTTCTCTTGTCTAGGTCCTTCATTCCTTCTCTCTTACTGGTCTTTAAGGTGTAAACCACATTGGCAACCCAATGAGGGGGAGGGGCTGGAAGTGAGGGCAAGCTATGTCCTTCCTGCATCAGCGTCACCCAATTGTGATATCCTGATATGAGAATTTTGTAATTTGTCTTAACCTGAAAATCTGATTTACACATAAAAATAGACTGATGTTTTAACAAATATAGTAGAAGGCCACCATAAAAAGGAAGTGACTATTGCTACTTATGCTTTCCAAACATAGGACAAGGAAAGATCAATTTAAAAGCAAAGAATTACAGCTAACTACAGTCCAACACATTACAATAGTGGATTTTTATTGGGGCAGGAGGGCAGTGGAGAACTTAGTCATATAGTGACTAAGTTCAAATTAGTTTTTCACATGCCATTTAGTCAGTCTTCATGGTAGGTGGACTGAAAGTTCAGTACCAATGATGGAACTATTTCAGAACAAGCTTTGCAGCTAAAGAAAATGTATCCAAAATAACACTGCTGTAAAAAGAGTTAGGAAATTACATATTTTATTACCTGGCATCCTACCACCACTTGCTTGAATATGGCTTCTACTGAATGCTGAAGTGTCTGTCTGAAATTTTTTAATGCTCTTCTGACCAGCACATTCTCCAAATCCATTCTCTTTTGTGAGATCTGACTTTGGAACGGATGACTTCTCAAATCCTATAACATTATACATCATTAATCTTCAGAAATGAAATTCTTGCTCATTTACATCTTCACCACATTTATTTTTAATTTCAAGAATTAGAAAGTATAGTTTTGGATTACTTTAAGTTTTACTTAATAGTTCACTTAATAGTTTGTGGCATACAAGAAGATTTTTGTAATATGTTACATATTATACAATTTGCCAATATAAATATGGTGATGGCCTTCACTTCTGATTTTCTTCCTTGAGACTGTCACCATCAGGGAACAGTTCACGAAGTGAATGGGAACAGGCCAAATCCAATTTTCCTTTCATCATCACTTTCAAATTTTATAACAGATAGGTCCACTAGAAAATAGCCAAACATTGCACAGTCAAAGGGCTAGATTCTGACCAGGCAGGGAGACTATACTGCCCTTCCATAATGAATCCCTAAATAATATGTTTCCTGCAACCCTCAAGGCTTCAAGGTTCTGAACCGTCATCACTTGCTCACAGTTTTTCCTCAAAACCTTTTTTGCAGTTTATACTATTTTGAGGGTATCCAAAAAACCGATACATATATACCATCACCTAGCCACTCTCATGCAGACAAAACATGCCATGACTAATATTAAATACTATTTAACAATTAAATACTATTAGTTATACTATTTAGTCACAAACAAAACAGAACACCACACAATAGAAAAATCAAAGTTCTCTCTTTCTTGGTTAAGTGAGATCACTTGGTCAACATAAGGCCATAAGAACAGCCATACTGGGTCAGACCAATGGTCCATCTAGCCCATATCCTGTCTTCTGACAGTGGCCAATACCAGGTGCTTCAGAGGGAATGAACAGAACAGGTAATCATCAAGTGATCCATCCCCTGTCGCCCATTCCCAGCTTCTGGCAAACAGAGGCTCCCATCCTGGCTACAAGCCATTGATAGACATATCCTCCATGAGCTTATCTAGGTCTTTTTTGAACCCCAGTATAGTCTTTGCCTTCGCAACATCCTCTGGCAAAGAGTTCCGCAGGTTGACGGTACCAGCTTAGAGAAGTAAGATTTACCATATTCTTCCAATGTGTAATTTTAGTGTTTTAGCCATTTGTGTTTTTACAGTTAAAGAATGTTTCTAGTTAGGAATCCTTTAACTGTCTCAAGCCACATTCTAACATTTGAAACAAAACATTTTTGATAGTTCTAATGTTAAAGTATACACACACCAAATGTTATCAGGACATTTAGATAATTATTGATAAAGGCACTTAAGGTCAGGACAGTTAATTACCTCCAGACATTGGTCATATTCTATAAAAAATAGTGTTAGTCAAAACTTTATTACCCAAGTCATCTCCTGCAGCTGCTTTGTAATGAGACCAGTGAATTATATGCTTTGGGGCATCTTCTGTCGATACAGCTGTACCATCGGGGTTAGCATAAAATAGCAGCAATGGCTGAAAATGACATCGAATGCACTTGGAGACCACATCTTTCCATTTTGTTCCAACCTAATAAGAAAATGCCCATATTTTTGCAAATATAAAATTAACTAGTACTTAAATCCAATTATAAGCATACCTTAATAAACCAAATTGAATGTCTGATCATAGGGGAGGGATAGCTCAGTGGTTTAAGTGGTTTGAGCATTGGCCCTCTAAACCCAGGGTTGTGAATTCAATCCTTGAGGGGGCCACTTAGGAATCTGGGGCAAAATCAGTTCTTGGTCCAGCTAGTGAAGGCAGGGGGCTGAACTCAATGACCTTTCAGGGTCCCTTCCAGTTCTATGAGATAAGTATATCTCCATACATTTATTTTACTTTTTTTTATCCTAAAACACACAGCACAACTGCAGCTGTACTACTAATTTTAAATTTATGGAAGTTAGAGCAGAAAAGCAAATATTTACATACAAGTTAGCAAACTAAACATCAACACACTACAAACAAATACAGCCATCAACAGATTTTATCATATTCATTAAACCTATATTTTTAAGTAAAAATCACACTAACATCAACTATCCAATTATTGCACATTTAAGAACAGTGAAGTTGTGCTTTTTAAAAAAAATACTTAAAACTTGTCAAACTACTTTTCATGAAAATGAGGAAATCTGTTTGTTTTAAATCTGGTGTCAAAAGAATAAGTTATGTTCTAAAGCAGAAAAAATTATATTTGGGGCACAATGTACCATTAAAAAAAATAAAGGTCATTAAATCTAGCATTAATAATGGAAAGCCTACCTCTTTCACATTCGCATCATCAAACAGCACCCACTTGCAACTCTTGGTATGAAAGGCAAAGGCACAGTAATGTCGACTTGTGTAGCAAATCATCCCCACAAGAAAAAGTTCACTATTTTTGGCCTGTTCATCTGTAACCCTATAGAACAGCTGTAAAAATGATTATGTATAGATTAAAGAAAAAGCACGTCTGAGGTTGTAAAGTTAGATTAAGTCAAGGTTGCATGCATGTCTCCTTGTGTGTGTGTGTGTATCTGCAGGAGTTACATGAGCATGTAATTTCTAAAGTATCCCTGCCTCATTCCGTGTACAAGATGACGGATGCTCAGAGAACTAATCCATTGTGTGATGAGGGACACATGTTTGTAGGACTTTTGCTTCATTAATTGCAGAAGTTTGAAGGTATACAGCGAACGAGGTGAGGACGGCAGGAAAAGAAAGGATGGCCTCATGGTTAAGGCAACTGAATGTCACCCTGGAGAACTGATACTTTGGAGTCACTTAAACCAAGCTTTTCACAAGTGGCCACTCACTCTGTGTTTATGTTCTGGGTACTCAAGGTCAATTAGACCTGCCTCTTGAACACATAAAACATTAGAAAAATGCCATGAAGTCTGAAAATCAGGCCCTAGCAGTCTCAAGTTAGCAGACACTTGACAATTTTGCTATTACTCTCGATGCTTCAGTTCCCCAAACGTAAAATGAGGTTACCACCACTTTACTCCACAGATGTGTAGAGAAGATTATTAGTTCACACAAAATATACTCCCTGATCTATTTTTTAAATGTTAATTGTAATTCCAAAGCTAGTTACCGTATATACTCGTTCATAAGCCAAATTTTTTTAGTAAAAAAAGGGAAGCACCAGAGAAAGGGGGCGGCTTATGAACAGGTATAGTGAGGGAGAGGTGGGACACAGCCCCTCCCCCCAACAGGGGGAGCAAGGAGAGGCAGCACAGCCAGCAGAGACAGAAGGGAAGAGGCAGAGCCAGAGTCTCTCCACGCTGCTCTCCCCCGAGCCTCCGAAGCAACTGCAGCTCCAGGGCTGGCAGGCTGCAGCCCTGCCGCTCGGCCCGCCAGAGCCCGCTGAAACATGCTGCGGCCGCACTGCCGGGTCTAGCCCGCCGAAGGAGGCTGCGTCTGTGCTGCCCAGCCAGCCGGAGCAGCTCCAGCCAGGTAAGATACATCCTCCCCTGACCCTCCCCAGATAAGGTGGGAAGGAATGGAATGGGGAGAATGTGGGGGTCTCAGGGTGGGGTCATGTGGGGGGTGGTCACAGGGGTTACTCCTCCGACTCCCAGCTTCTCCCCCACAAAAAAATTTCCACACCAGTTGCTGCCCCGGCTTGTCAGGGTAAGCAACTGGCGCGCTGGGACACTTTGTTTACTTAGATTTACCTCTGTGCCTGCGGACACTCGAGGTAAACAAACTATCTCAGCCCACCAGTGGCTTATCCTGATGGCCCGGGAGCCAAAGTTTGCTGACCCCTGAATTATAGGGTCAGCTTCTGAATGGGTTATAAAAATTTTCCGTTTTTTACTTATCCATCTTGGGGGGGTTGGCTTATAAACGAACCGGCTTATGATCAAGTATATACGTATATATAAACTTATTTTAAGGAAAAAAAAAGATATGAGGAAAGGCATGAGCATGATGCATCAGCTTTTGGGACTGAAATTTAAAAAATAAGATAGATTAGTTTTAATTCAGATACCCCAGGAAGATAAAGTTGTGTTGCCAGATTCCGCATGACATCTTCGGTCAGGTCAGAATGTTCCGAATCCCAGACTAAACCGATTGTCACAATCTCAGGGCAGTTCATGAGAACACGACGGATTTTTATTTTTTGACCACAGTTACTCTAGAAGAAAAAAGTGAGACGGAAAAGATTGAACATGCCAACAACTAAGAAAATGAGAAAGTTATTGGATGACCAGAGTAAAAATAAAGAAGTTCCACACTTCTTTCCTAGCCTCTAGTTTAAAATTTATGACCTCTAAATTGTGAGTAGCAACCATGAAGATGTGAAGTATCAGAGTAGCCGCCGTGTTATTCTGGATCTGTAAAAGCACCAAAGAGAGTCTTGTGGCACCTTATAGACTAAAAGATGTTTTGGAGCATGAGCTTTCGTGGGTGAATACCCACTTCATTGGATGCATGTCATCCGACGAAGTGGGTATTCACCCACGAAAGCTCATACTCCAAAACGTCTGTTAGTCTATAAGGTGCCACAAGACTCTTTGCATGAAGATGTGTAATTTCATACTGTTATAAAACACTAGACACACATCCTGATCATGTCATCTTCAAAGTCAGCTAAGATTCATTCCCCCAGTCACTTATGGCAAACTTATGAGATGGAGGACACAGACTTTATTATTATTGTCTTCTCTTTGATCCCTGATTAGTATTTTTCGGGAATATTTCTCTGTGGCCCTGAAACAAACAGTATTAGAACACAAAGGCAGACAATTATAAGAGAGAGAATGACAGAGAGAGTGAAAGGCAGACACAAGCAAGAAAGAAGAGACTTGAGATGAACTAGATGGAAAAAAGTCTGTTTTATCAAGTCATAACACTACCAAAAATCAGACTAAAGGAAACTCCATTTAGTCAGCATTTATCATTCAGGTTCATCAAATCCAACCAAGTGATTTCTTAGTAAGTGAAGAGTTTCAACTAACAAAACATGGACTTAAGTACCTCATTTTCACAATGGCCATTTGGGTGTGCAAACCCTCACACAGATAATAGCTGCATGTGTAGGTAAGTACTGACAAACTGTCACTCAGGGAGTAGATGCAAGTGGTTGCATGTTCAAAGTTGGGCTGCACTCAAATGCAGTACAAAATATCAAATCTGAATCCTAGGAAGTAATTTCCTATGTCTAAACCACAGAAATGTAAGAATTGTTTATTCTGTCTACTTACAGGGCACTTCCTGAAGTCATCAGTAGTATTTGCTGCCTGTAGCAATTCTGCAAACATTTCTGGCTTGAGACGCTCATGCCTTTCCATCATTCTGTCAACTTCATTGCTGTAAACATGAAATAGAAACACATTTCACTAGAAATCATCCGCTTTAATAGTAAACAGATTTAAGCTACCTCAAAATTTAGTGTGGCAATGTATACCTAAGAATTAATGCAAGATTGCCTTGCTTTCTTAATGATATTTGCCAATATTTTTTCTTTAGTGAATTTAGTTCTCCTGAAATTGTAGATTATAATCCTCCTGATCTGGATAGAGGGCTTCAAGGCTGATAATGTGGACTGCAGACAAGCAAGTTTCCCTGCAATTGCACTGCAATGTGTCTCAAACCTGACCTGATTTTGTTTCAAGTGAGAGGGCAGTCCACTAGCAACTATACTAAGATCAACTAATTTTATGGCAAAGAGTCTGCTGAACAGCAGAATTTTTGTATGGAATAAGTTAACTTTAACCTCTTACTGAAATTATCAGCCTGAAAAAGTTTACAATTGATGGAAGCAAAAGATGACTTAGAGGTTAACTCTAATGTATAACTGTTTTCAACCTTAAGAACAGCCCCACTGGATCAGACCAAATGTCCATATAGGCCAGTATCCTGTCTTCCGGCAATGGCCAATGCCAGCTGCTTCAGAGGGAATGAACAGAACAGGTAATCATCAAGTGATCCATCCCCTATCACCCATTCCCAGCTTCTGGCAAACAGAGGCTAGGGATACCATCTCTGCCTATCCTCGCTAATAACCTATCCTCCATAAATTTATCTAGTTCTTTTTTGAACCCTGTTATAGTCTTGGCCTTCACAACATCCTCTGGCAAGGAGTTCCAGAGGTTGACTGTGCATTGTGTGAAAAAAATACTTCCTTTTGTTTTAAATCTGCCGCCTATTAATTTCATTTGGTGACTCCTAGTTCTTGTGTTAGGAGAAGGAGTAAATAGCACTTCCTTATTTACTTTCTTCACACTAGTCATGATTTTATGGACCTCTATCATATCCCCCCCGTCATCTTTTTTCCAGACTGAAAAGTCCCAGTCTTATTAATCTCGCCTCATATGGCAGCTGTTCCATACCCCTAATCATTTTCATTGCCCTTTTCTGAACGTTTTCCAATTCCAATATATCTTTTTTGAGATGGGGTGACCACATCTACATGCAATATTCAAGATGTAGGCGTACCATGATTTTATAAAGAGGCAATATGATATTTTCTATCCCTTTCTTAATGACTCCCAATGTTCTGCATTAGCTTTTTTGATTGCAGTTGCACTTTGAGTGGATGTGTTCAGAGAACTATCCACAATGACTCCAAGATCTCTTTGGTAACAGCTAATTTAGAACCCATCATTTTATACATATAGTTGGGATTATGTTTTCCAGTGTGCATTACTTTGCATTTATCAACATTGAATTTCATCTTCCATTTTGTTGCCTAAGCACCCAATTTTGAGAGATCCTTTTGTAGCTCTTCAGAGTCTGCCTGGGACGTCACTATCTTGTGATGTTTTGTTTCATCTGCATATTTTGCCACCTCACTGTTTACCCCTTTTTCCAAATCATTTATGAATGTGTTGAATAGGACCGGGTCCAATAGAGACCCCTGGGGGACAGCACTATTTACCTCTCTCCATTCTGAGAACTGACCATTTATTCCTGCCTGTTTGTTTCCTATCTTTTAACTGGTTACCAATCCATGAGAGGACCTTCCCTCTTATCCCATGACAGCTTACTTTGTTTAAGAGCCTTTGGTGAGGGACCTTGTTAAAGGCTTTCTGAAAATCTAAATACACTTTATCCACTGGATCCCCCTTGTCCACATGCTTGTTGACCCCCTCAAACAATTCTAGTAGATTGGTGAGGCATGATTTCCCTTTACAAAAACCATGTTGACACTTTCCCAACAAATTACGTTCATCTATGTGTCTGACAACTTTGTTCTTTACTATAGTTTCAACCAGTTTGCCTGGTACTGAAGTCAGGCATACTGGCCTGTAATTGCCGGGGTCACCTCTGGAGCTCTTTATAAAAATTGGTGTCACATTAGGTATTCTCCAGTCATTTGGTACAGAAGCTGATTTAAATGATAGGTTACAAACTACAGTTAGTAGTCCTGCAATTTCACATCTGAGTTCCTTCATATCTCTTGAGTGAATACCATCTGGTCCTTGTGACTTATTACTGTTTAATTTTATCTATTTGTTCCAAAACCTTGTCTAATGACACCTCATCTGGGACAGTTCCTTAGATGTGTGACCTAAAAAGAATGGCTCAGGTTTAGGAATCTCCCTCACATCCTCAACCGTGAAGACCGATGCAAAGAACTCATTTAGTTTCTCTGTAATGCCCTTATGGTCGGTGAGTGTTCTTTTAACATCTTGATCATCCATTGGCCCCACTGGTTAGTTAGCAGGCTTCCTGCTTCTGATGTACTTAAACTTTTTTTCTTTTTTTTTTTTTACTATTATTTGGAGTCTTTGGCTACCTGTTCTTCAAATTCTTTTTTGGCCTTCCTAGTTATATTTTTACTCTTCATTTGCCAGAGTTTATGTTCCTTTCTATTTTCCTCAATAGGATTTAACTTCCACTTTTTGAAGGATGACTTCAAAAACCATGAAAGGAAAATAGTGCCCATCAGTCAGGGAGTTTGCCCATCAGTTTTCATCTCACTTCCATACAAGAGTTCCCAATACACCAAGAGAACATTTAAAAAAATTATTTTGTGCCCTTCTCTATGATGTTTTATGGATATAAAGAAGACCTGAAGAGTTTATTTTCAGTGTTTGTGGAGGGATTTCTTATATTATAAAAACCTCAAGAAGGCCCTCTACTTAAAAATCAAACAGCTCCACTTTCAAGTAACACACAAAGTTCACAAAAAACAGACATGATGGAGATACTCCTGGAAAATGAAAGGAGACCAGAGATGACAACTTGTTGCTATTTCTAAAGGTAAATACAAAAAAAACCTCTCATACCTCAAGGAAAAGCAACAACAACAACAAAAATCAAGAATCCTTTGCATGCCACCTTTAACTATCTTAGGAACATTCAAGAGTTTTTCTAATAAGAGAAAACTTAAGACAAGCATTTGAATTGGCATGGAGACCATAAAAATCATAACTTCAAAAGATTCCACCATCTTTTGTCACCTGGGCTCATAACCTTGCTATTTTTCTCTGTTTTTGTTCACACCACTAAATCCTATTACTTTTCCCATCTATAACTTCTCAAAAATCCATCATTTCCTCTCTGTTATCACGACTAAAACCTTGTCTGGTCACTGCTCCTCTCACTCTTCAACTACTGAAACATACTTCTCTCATGCCACCTTCCTGCCTTTACCCCAGAGTACATCCAAATTATTGCCAGTAGTAGACCAGCTGGTATGCTGTTCCAAGAAATATACAGAAGTGTTTATTTCAAATTCCTTATTTATATTTGTAAAGATACAGTGGTTAGCAGTAGAGGAGAGGAATTATTTGCATTACTACTTTTATTTTAGTGACCATAATTTTCAATCCTTCTCAGAAGGCTAGCTCCAGTAGGTGTTTGATCCTCCTGCAGTCATCAATGACAGGTGAAATAAGCACTGCATGAAGTATTTTTTTAATACGTCAAATTAAAAAGCAGTCAATTTAGAGCACTTCCTTGTTCAGCGACAGGTTAAACAAAAGGAAAGGTCAGTTTTGCACCATACCTTTGATTTTGAATACCTCAATCAAGTCCTCTCCACCCTCTTCTTTACTATCTAAATTTTATTTTTTGGATCATTTATCATATATCAATTTTAGCAAAGAAAAAAATGTACAAAATATGAACATTTATAGGACTAATATGCATGGGACTTTGCATTTTGGGGGGGAAGAAGGAATTGGACAGGGGAATGAGGAGAAAAGGAACTTACCACAGGGCTGTTGTAGAAATGTAGCGCACAAATTCTGTAAAAGGCAAGGGATCGGATGACGCCCCACAACTACGGCATACACACTGCAAGTAAACCAGATGTTTTCATTTTTACAAATTTATAAATTTGGAAATAGAACAGATAAAGTTGTAACACAAAGATCTTACCTGTTCATATAGTGTCATAGCAAACTTCTGATGAGTGATGCAGGATTTAGAAGTGCACATGTCTGTTTCACAGCTTGGCACAATGTGGAAATGAATTCTCTCAAGTATATTTTCCTAAAGGAAATGACAACATCGTAAATAGATGGATTTTGAATATTACTAGTAGTGTTATTCTGACCACTGCTCCTGTTAGCTCCAGCAAATTTACCTCCTAACTGTTGGCAGGCAATTTGCATTGATCACTATCCTGGTTCATGACAGTCTATACCCAGTCAAAGTTTCTAGCATTAAGAATACAGAACTTCAAAATAGAATGAACGTTACCTGAGTGGCCTTACAGACATGTGGTCTCCTTTGTAGAAAGACAATTTCTAGGCTGGGACCAAAGTTCTTTCTGCAAGAAGTACTTTAAGGGTATGCCTACACTGCAACATAAGCCCGGGCTCAGACTCAGGCTTGAGTCCAAACCTCCAAATTGCTCCGATTCAGATCAAGAGTCCTAGGGCCCTGCACGGGTGGTGGGTCTGAGCCGAGTCAAGCCAGGATCCAAGCTCTATTGCTCTGCAGCATAGATGAAGCCCCCTTGACTTGGGTCCCAGAAGTCCACCAAAAGTATCCCACAATCATAGAAACGTAGGGCTGGAAGGGACCTTGAGAAATCATCAAGTCAGCTGTGACAAGGCCCAAATAAACCTAGACCAGCTTGATTGGTGTTTGTCCAACTTGTTTTTAAAAGCTTTGAACAATGGGGACTTAATGTCCATCCTTGGAAGCCTATTCCAGAGCTTAACTACCCTTATAGTTAGAAAAATCTTTTCCTAATAGCTAATCTAAATCTCCCTTGCTGCAGATTAAGCCCATGACTTCTTGTCCTACCTTCAGTGGACATGGAGAACAACTGATCATCATCCTCTTTATAATCCCTTGGGCCAACTGCCTTTGTCTTCTCTATCCCAAGAATCTCCAGCTGACTCCAGGGAAATGAAAGCAACCCTTCCCTTCCCCCACTAGTGTAGTTCATCAGTTTGGTGAGTCTGCCTTTAAACCATTGTCTCTTGGATGTGCACCAGTGCTACTGGAAGAATCCACGCCTGCCACCCAAGATAGGAAAGGGGGGATTTAACACTTATCTAGCTTGGCACACTCTACTGGCTTACTTTTGTTTCTGGGAGCCTTTGTTTGGATCTTTGGAAGAGAAACTTATAAAAGGATCTCTTGGGAAGTCAACAGGGATCAGCAAGATCCTGTTAAGGGAGGGAGAAAGAAGCAGATTTCTTCAGTTCTGGCAAGCCAGTTCTCAGTATGAACGTGCCACAGAGCGCCTTTCTGTCTTCAGAACCAGAGTTCTTCTGCCAGCAATATTACTTTGAGCAAGGAGGAAGCCAGAGCACTAGACTTTCCAACTCTTCCACTGAGTTTCCAGGTCTTCAACCTCAACCCCTTTCTTTGCTCTTGGATCAGGGAAGGGACTTCTCTTCAAGAAAACATTCACCGTTTTCCATCCACTGTCTCAGAATCCTTGAATGAGCTGCCTTCCATCAGAGTAAAGATGAGAATATCTGGCAGGCAGACCCAGTACAAAGCCCGTTGGTAGCCCTTCCTTCAGGATAATGACCACTCCAAACAGTGCTTGGGGAATAAGGTGGGGTGAGGAGGAAAGAGGAAGGAGGTTTAGGGTCTAATCTATTTAAATGATACCCTGTGATACCCAGACACTTCAAGCAGAGGAAAATACAGAGCTCTCCCGTCCATCCTGTAAACAGAGTAAAGAGGGGCAAAATATGATGTGAGGCCACTCTGGCCCCACTACATACTTCTCCAGGTCTCTGCCTCAGTCCTAGCACCTCCCATGCTGGACGAGGCCATGCATTTGGGGGAACAGAGTTATGTTTCTTGGGGTTTCCCTGGCTTCTCATGGCAGGATGAAGGTCCCACACAGCAGGTAATAAACACTGAAAAGTGTTGTTGCTTCATAGTGATGCTCTCTTCCAGTAAGGAGCTCACTAATCAGCTGCAAAGTATCTTGAAACTGAGGATACACCACAAACTGCAGCAAGAACGGTCAGTGCTATGTAGGCACAAGTTGTCTAACAGCTAGGGGGTGGAGCTAATCAAGCTAGAACCAAGAGGAACAGTGGCCTAGTTGCAGACGGAATGTTCCTTGCAGAAAATTAATCCCATGAATCAAAATGAAATACTATTAAGCTCGATACCAATCTTGTTAATCAATACAAACAGCATCTCAGCAACCAATTACTGTAATTAGTTACTAGATCACTTTAATGCAATCAGGTATCAAATCAGCGCATTGCTTAGAAAAGCTTTCTTGTATGTAATCTTTGCTTTTCAGAGCATGAGAAACAGGGCCAAATCCTCAGAATTCAATGGAGATGTGCCAATTTACACCAGTAAAGAACTTGCCTCGTATTTCAAAATGTCTTGTATCAGTAGTTTCATTATGAAATATGAAGGAGAGTAGTAATAACTTAAATGAAGTAATCAGTAATTTATTATAAAGCCTCTCTGAAAATCTTAACCATATTGGGACAGATAGTATGTTTACTTAACAGTCATGTAGTGCTACATGGACACAAGGTGATTCATTTTCACTAAGGAGCTTACAATCTAGATCAATTTACAAAAAACAAAAAGGAGAGAAAGTGTCAGCCATTCCCAAATTTGTGTGGGGAAAACATGAGTTGACATACAATGAAGATACAAATCATTCACTGAGTCACAAGCCATTAGAAACAATTTGAAGCTATTGGTACAACAGTGTGCCCATCAGGGATGACAGGAGCTGTATGAAAACTTAAGACTCTCTCTACATTAAACATTTTCAGGGATCTCTCACCAACACAATGAGGAGCCTTAGATGACACCATGGTAAAAAAGTCTCTCTTTGTCTATATTAGCATTCCCACCACTGGTCTTAGTACCGCTCTGGTGCTAAACAAACAATAGGAGGATTTCAGATAAATGCTCATGTAGGCCAATCTTAAGACAGATATATACTGTCATACTTTAAATCTATGATCAGCAGGCACCATTTTCATGTTATGTAATATTTTAAGTAATTACCTTTTGTGGACAACCCTCACATATTAAATGAGCCAAACACCAGGCAATTGAGTAGTTTACATGGCCAGTGAAATATTTCTTAGATGTGTGAACTATGTTTTACTACATGAAATACAAACAGAAATGGCTACCTCACATTTAGTAAATGTGATGAAAATGTTAGTTTCTTTCACTGTGTTAACCACATCTCATTGATCAAGAGGATACTTTATTTTATTACATTAAAATGGCAACTCAGTTGGATAATCTGAAGAGCACAGTTCTAGTCTCAACTGCTGACTGGGTTCAATGCTCTCTCTGTATTGAGCAGGTTACTTTGGAAATTTTTGTATAAGATGGTACTTTCAACTGGAGCAGAGAAAAATCACTAGTGAAAGCATAATATCCACCTGGTAAAAAAATAATCAAACACTGTGCTGTATTTATTTATTAAGGCCCTTGTACAATAAATCCTTCAGGACCTATTCCACCATTCTGCAAGAGTAAGCTGTCAGAGTTTAATGCAAGGAGCCAATTTGGCAACGTACCAAAAATAAACAAACAAGAAAAACTCTTAAGAAACAAATTAACACCACTGTAAATACTCACAAAGCATTCTGCTGCATCATCCATTAAGCCAAGCTGAAAACGATGTTCATCTTTAAAGCTTTCAGCCAAGGCATGCCTCATATTATCTGATGGGAGTGCCTTTTCTCGACTGTGTTGAAACTGTGCAAATATTGTCTAGAAGTGAAATGATTGATAACTTCACTGACATTTCTTTTTCATATAATATCAGAACAGGCCAACAATTCATAAATAGATGTTACTGCTGAAAGGAAATTATGCCACTGCACTTAATACAAAATTCTGTTTATCTATTTACCTGGGGCAAGTAAAAAAAAAATCTCAGTTTTTTTTTTAAACCTTTCCAATATTAAATGGATATAAAAACATATTATGGGGTAACTGTACATTTTGAAATTGATTGATTTGAAGGAAACGATCTATCCCATTTCTGTTTTCTTGCTGAGACGTGATCTATTACACAGTTTACTCTGACCGAGCTGAGCCATATCATTACGGAGCAGGCAAGCAGATTTTACGCTTGGCCTATAAAAATCATGAAAATGTATAGAACTATGATTAATACTTATTCACGGCTTTTACACTGTTCATAATTAGTAAGTTTACTTTATATCTTGGTCACTAAAATAGTTACCAAGCCATGCACAATCTATCAGTTTAACTTTACAGCTGGTGTGCATTCCACATGGATGAAATGTTAGAGTAACTTGAGCATTATTTAATGAATGACTGATTTTGTAAAAATAATGTAAAAAGGTAGATTTACACCTCTCTCTAAAATGGTAAAGATAAATACGCAAAACACTTGTTTGGAAATTACACACTTCCCCCGTTAAAGATGGTTATGATCAGCACCCAATTCGTTTTGTTTTTTAAATAGAAGTTTGTATAGGGAAACTGAAAAATACTATAATTAAGTCAGTTAACTGCAGAACCAGTGAAAGTTATAAGAAGCTGGGTCAGTTGACACTAGAGTTAAGTATACTGTGTGTGTTCTTGAAATAACTATGGGACAGACTTATTGAAGGTTACGTAAAGACTAAATAACTTTAGCCCAGCAGAGATATTTGTATTCACTGGTCTAGTTATTCAAAGCTAAAAAAGTCAATTGAGGGGACATGAAGTTAAGCAGTTGATATAATTTTTGGGACATTAAATAAGAGGCAAAAACTAAGGAAGTAGGTGAAGTCCATTCCCAAGAATTAGTTTTAGTCTTATAAGAAAGCCACATCAAGTCTAAATAGTGATATTCTCCACTTCTTTGGAGTCCACAGTGACAATGAGTGCTCTGTCCAACAGATCTTCAGATACAGCAGTTAAGCTAGTCTCAGATGTTCATGAAAAATGATGCTACATACTGTATTCCAGTTAATATCAAAATGGCAATACAATATCCAACTTCTCTCTTGCCCCCAAAACACCAATTACTATGTTATTAGTTTAATAAAAATTACAAGCAAGGCCTCCAAAAATGGAGGTTAAAATTTATAAAATCTAACAACATTCAGTTCACTTTGACTTATAAATATTTATCATGTGCCACCTCTCTGCTCTGCCTGCTGGTTCAGTTTTTGGTATCCATCAGAGTATTACACGTAAGAATCTTGAGGCCCTGTATGAGAACAGGATTTTTAATCATTTAAATGCCTTGCCACCTCAAGAAACACAAGCAGTAGGCAGGATTGTATAGATATTCACAATCATGAACCAAAACAAAGATTTTTAGGTCTACTTTCAAACCTACAAGCCTTTACAGAAGAACAGTTGTATAAATTCTGAGTGGAAAAAATTCTGAACAGAATACAGAAAAACTTTGCGAATTTCTCCCAAAACCCCCACACATAGGACAAAGTGTGTTCTTCCTAGTCCCTTATTTTTACCCCTCCCATTTTGTTTTATTTTAAAATCACCCTCCATACCTCTAAACCCAAATCTGTTGACTGAACTCCCTTTCATTCAGTCTTCACTTGCACCATTATAGTCCAGCTGTGCTGCATAGTATATAGTACTACTCGTTATAAGTCACTTTGAAACACATACAGCCCAAAGGAAATGCAGCTGACAACCAAGCTGTTCTGCTCCTTATCCGTGTCCTGTACACGCACCTCGGACCACAAATTCAGCCAGTACAACAATAGGTCTCTCCCAAAAAGCAGGGTTGTACTTACACCCAAAGAACTTATAAAACAGAATTACCGTTTGATAAGATATGGTCAACACACTTAAAACATAAAATTCCCAAACTGCAAACTGAAAGTTAATAATTAGCATAACACAAACTGTTTAAGTCATCTATATAAGGGACAAAAGTTGGAATTCACATTTTGTTTAAACATAAGTGTATGTGTCTCTGCTACATAGATGTGAACAAGATTTTGAAACATTGGTTGCAATTTCCATACACCTAAAGATCAACTCCTCATTAGTACGGTCTCTCTCCACTGCAGACTGAACATGTGTACCAATGATTAGTGTCTGAAAAGTACTACTTTATTCTGATGAAAATTAGTCTCCTCATTTCATTAAATGGATAGAAAAACTGGAAGTACAAATTGATTTAACTTCCATTTGAAATATTCAATATTTACCTTTAAAGCACAAAATATGCAGGCATCTCCCTGACAGATATGTCCAGTTAGACCTCTTAAGCTCCGTCGGAATATGTCAAGCTGCCATAAAACCTACAAGAAAAATAAAGTGGAATAGAAAATAAGGATTCCAGTCTAAGGATTTCTTACCTAAAAATAGAAGATTCATTTAACCACATGCATTAGACTATTTTTTAACTTTATGTGGCATGTACAATGTTAGCATGATAATTACTACAAGAATTGCAGTTTTTTCCCCATTAAGACCAGCATTTATGCCTCTCACACATGTATTTGCATGTGCAGAATTTTTAATTTTAAGAATAATGGTCCCTCGTATTGCAAAGATGAAGAAGGGTGTAAGAAATATTTATAATTTGCTGAACAAGTGAGAACATACAGTTATAAAGTGAGTGGCAACACAGATGGGGTTACAGGAATTATGGTAAATATACATGGCAAAATGTAGATGAATCTTATCAGGGAAAATGCACGAAGAAGTAGAAGTCTTCCTCTGACTTTTTACTTTACTCCACCCTCCCAATGTACTTTCAAATGGAGAACTAAGTGAAGACAATAAAACAATTGTTAGCTACAATTTTCATATACTCGCAGCCCATACTGTACTATGTATCTTATTACAATGGCTGTTGAAAAATATTTGTCTTAACAGGTTATAATAAAAACAATTCACTGAAACTTTTAAAGTTCTGAGGCTATCTACCTTTTATGTTATGAAAATTAAGTTTCAGTGCTTGTGCAATAGATCAGAGTTCACACACAGTTTCTGTAAGAGGAGTGGAAGTGGCAAGCAGTTTTCAGGCTGAAACCTAACCCAGCAATAATAAAAAGGAACAATAAAAATGCGGTCTATAAATATAGATGCAAAAATGAATAAAGTACATTTGAAAACAAAGTCAGAGTACAAAGTACTTTTAAAGGTGGGAGGAAGGGGAAGGAAAAAAACCAAAAACCTCCCACTCCTCATAAAAGGACATTGTTGCCAATTCTCTTTTCCAAATCATCTTTTAACATCTGTGGATTGGTGGGTGGTAGGACTGTCTAAAACAGTAACTAAAAAATGGACTTTGGGTTTAATTTTAGGGCACCCTAAGGGAAAAACAAAACTAAACTGAATATAGGTCAGGTTGTTCCCGTTAAAATGAAAGTAAAGCAGCATATTCATTCTGCTGTATCCATATTATTCCATATTGTTTTAAATACAAATACTATTTTTAAATTGTCTGGTTGTAACATTTTGACAGCTGGCATAGATCCATTGAGGCTGCAAACTCTTTGTCAAAGGACATAATTAGCACCATAATCTAACGAGTACTGCAATGTTGTTATGCTGGTATGATGTAAAAGGCTACACATTGTTTGTGTGTTTTAGCTTTTTACATGAAACTGTCCTACAACAGATCTCACTATAATGTAGTACAACAAGAGACAGATGTTACCCTTCATCCTTTTTAAAGCTAATGTAAATACTAAGAATAGGAAAGATGCCCTACAGCAGGATAATGAAGAATAAACAGAAAACACAGCAATATGCAATTTAAAAATTGAATTTCACTAAAAATTTTGTTTGACTTCAAAACCTTTTGAGATCCAACACTATTCTGAGACTGATTTTTGTTGGTGTTCTGCCCACTGGCAACATGGGAAAGGTTATCGTCTACTATGGAACTAGGTTTTCTCCCACGCTAACAAGGGCTTTTTATTGGGCTGGCATCACAGTTAGAAGAATAATATGCACTTGTGGTACTAACCTACAGAACATAAAAAATAACCCTATATTTAGGAACAAATAGCTGCCCTCTGAAAGGAAGTTTATCGCTATACAGCATCACAGGAGAATGCCTTTAAGCTTAATTTATGGTGGATTTTGAGACCGATGATGGTATTTAGAATATATTTTTTAGAACTATAATTCATCTATAAACATGGCAGTATGTAGCAACACATACACATGTAAGAATTAGCTTTTTAAAATATATGCTTTTATACAGTAAAAGCAAACCTATGTTTTATTTCCTTGATAAGAAGAGAACATGGAATAAGTTTCTGATCATAGATACTATATAGATTTGTTATATACACATGCCTGAGATTAGAATCAGGTCTTTGATCAAAAAATTCATAATAAAATAGAATTCAGTCCAAGATACTAACAAAAACAATTTGGATTAAGCACTATAGATTTATATACTAAATTCTCAAGTGATAGTTTAGGTAAAAAAGAAAACTCCCGGTCCAATTAAGAAAACTGTCTGGTACACTTTGTGAATTAATATGACTACAAACATTTCCTGCCCAACATATATGAAAGTTTTATAAATTCAATATGGACATTACAAGTGGCTTGCTACCAGATTTGAAGGGAAAGACAAGTGTCTGTTCCTGAAACTTGCAAATAAAATGGTAGACCAGATATTTAAGTGTCACTGTTCATTATAATTTGAAAAGTATATGCTAACTCCCTCGGACAAATCTAGCCCAATTAAGAGAAATCCATAAAACACCAGTACCATAGCTTCCCGTTTCTTTCATTTGCTCAATCTTCCACAATCTATTTTGTTAGCAAAGCAAAAGGATTTGTAACAGTCCTAATCCATTCTTCAAGGACAGATGCCAATTAAGCAGATTTTCAAAAATTTGCTAATTGTAAAATATGCATCATTTGTTCAGGAAATTAGTGCGTTCTTACAAATGAGAAAGCACTACTGTGGTTTTAGTAGGAGTGCACCTGGCATCGTTATCAACACAGATTAAGAAAAGTATGACCGCAGTCAAAACCATTAAATGAAAAACTTACTGTACTTCTACAGTGCAAGAAACATACATTACACAAAAGCTTTAATAGCCTTTCAAAAAGAACAGATATATGTTCATAATACAAATAAACTGCTTTAAACATCAACTTGTTTACCAAAAAAATAAAGTGTAAAAGTGGTGACAATCTTTTCTTACCTGTACAGCACTATTTAGAAAGCAACTGTTTTGTCCTGGCTCATTTAACAAGCCTTTGGTAGGGGCCAAGGACAACATACTTCCAGGCTGATATACTTTTCCAAGGTTACCTGCAGGTTTCCGCAAGAACTTTGCCCACGCCATTATTTTTTATAAAATGTATATAAAAATCAAGCTATTTGCACTTTCAATATTTTTAAGGATATGACAAGTACAAGGCAAAGAAGGACTTATGAGAAGTGCCTTAAAGTCATGGCATTCTGTTCAGATAGTACAATGGCATCCACTTAAAGAATTCGTCTTCTGCAGCTGTTGGCTATTTATCAGGAACCGTCTGTCAACTAAATTTGTAACCCCACAAAAAGTTTTGTAACTTTGGAGACTAAAAAAAAGAATGAAAACCCCATAAAAGTGATGATGTTAAAATAAAAATATTCTGAAGGTCCACCTTTGTTAGAATAAAAGTTCTTGCTGAGCATGTCACCCAGTATCTGACTTTTCCTTCTAGTGATGTCTTTGAAACAAAGTATTACTGCAAAACATGAGCTGGAAAAGAATTCTTAAACACTACGGCCTTAATATATTACAAAAATAGAAAATTCTTGTCTGGTATTATATTGCTGTTCTCTCATTTCCTGGAGTCTTCCTTTTCCTTTTAACAGCATAGGCTCTCTCCCCCATGGTCCATAAAATATATTCCAGTATAGAAAACTCCATATTTTATTTCATTATTTTCCCAGTAAATCTGTAACAGAGAAAAAAATGTTTTAAAGTAAGTCCTTTATATTGAGAACACGGATGAATAAAACAAAGTAACAATTAAAGGTAAATGGATTTTCATAGAGAGGAGTTAAAGACACTATTAAATGGAAAGATTGTTAAGATGGAAAAGTCAATTTGATGTGGTTCAGTATTCATCATAGTCCAGATATTGTTTATTCTATCAGAGACCATAATCAGATTAGTTTAAAGGGTGCTAACTTCTGTCAACGCTAAATGTCAGCTTATATGAAATCATACAGCACAGTTGCATGAAATCTGTTTTTTCTCACTTAGGAGCTCAAAGTTGAATTAATATTGGGTTGCCTTTGATAAACTGTACTTCAACACTACTCAGTAAAGGTTTTGATCCTAACATTTGTATGTGTGTGAAATATAAATATTTATATGTTTTTAAAGAAAAGTTAACTAAACAGATGATATGGATGGATTTACTTGATGCCAGGCTATGTATGTATTCTCATTATTTCATATTATTGTCTATGAACATCTTGAAAAACATTTATTTAATAATATAGCAATTGGGTTAGCTGAGTTTCTCCTAAAATTTTATACCAATATCAACAGAACTGGCCACCTGAGACCTCTTGTTGTCACACCTACTGAATCTTTGCATCAGTTCTGGCTTCTCAATTTACAGCCATGAAAGTTGTTAACCTTCTTACTGTCATATAATGTATATACAACAGTATCATTACATATTCAGAGCCAACATTTTAAGCTCAAAATACTGGATTATCCATTTAGGTCTGCATCACAAAAGTCACTGGCATACTTATGCCATACTATAACTTATTTCAGATAGTAGCCCAAAAAAAACCCCCAAGGATTAGCTGCTAGGCAAGAAAAGTTAAAAGTCATGTGTATAGAAAAGAGAAAAAGGAACCAGGGGTAAAAGTCCTTGATGGCAGTGAGGCCAGAAAGCCAGAATTTCGCCCCAGATCTTAAAATGCACATAAATAAGCTACTAAAAATTATACTAACGGTTTTGAAAGAGCAGCTTCATCCCTATAATCATCTTTTCCCCTGTACTGTGGCAACCTTAAAGGTCATGTAAATGCCAATTAAGGATTACAATTTTTGTTTAGAATGCTGTAAAGAAGAGATCATTGTTTCACCCAACTATATAGTCCCAACAAACATTGTCATGGCTAAACAATCCAACATCTTTTAAACTGTACAGAAATTGAGACCTCACGCAGAACCACAAATATTTGCCTTTCAAAAACATCCCCAATGAGAAAAATCTTTGCACCCCTAAAATCATCTCCCTTTTTATTCCTAGACTTCCTCCCACCCTGATGCCCCATCTTTAAAGAGCATATATTGGAACTCTGTGTTAGTAAGAATCAATAACTGGAACGTCACCAAAAGTCTGTGTTGACCAGTGCATAACCCCATGATTTTTGTTTACTGATGTTACTGTATCTCAGCCATAAGTAATTTGATCTTAAAGATGCAGGAAACAAGAAGCCTGAGCCACAACTGCATTGAAGAACTTAAGAGATTTAAATATCAAATTTAAATCTTTATTTAAAACCAACCTCAAAGTCCATGGTAATAGGTTATTACCAAAAAGTGATTATTTCATTTTCCTTAAGATTATTTAAATATACCCAGAAGAAAAAAAAGCTACAATTGAACAAAAATTGTGAATGCATACCAGTTTAAGAAAATCTCTCTTATAACCTTAACATTATTAAAACAAAACACCGGAAAGTGAGAAAATTTAAGGGGAGATTCTTATAGTGAAAAAGTATCCTTCATTACGTAACTGCCATTCTTCCAAAAATGTGCAAATGCAATTTAAGCAAAGGAATACAGAGGTGACGGTAACTGCATAGCACAGATCAACATGAAAAAGGACTTCTGAAGCCAAGGCAGGCAGAAGTGACAACAGATATGCACATCATCACTAAAGAAGATACAATTTCTAACAAGAATTTTTGCTACAGTTGGAAGCTTTACTGTGAAATATACATCGATGATAATGGAACACTGCACTGAGGATGAGTTCAGAGAGGATGTAAGAAGAGCTGTGCTGTGGAGGCCAATGTCACTACTCCAAGGAATCAGCACTTCAAGGGCTTTCCTAGTATACTGAGGCAGCAATGCTGTGGAAGACCCGTGGTGCACCAATACCTCAGCCCCAAGAGACTATTCCCATAGCACTGCTGCCTCTGTATGCTAGAGAGTGACTCAACAGTGCCAGGGAAGCCCTTCCAACACTGATGTTACCCTGCAGTACACACTTCACCATCTCACTTCCTATAGTCCTCTCCTGTATCCCTGTCACCTGTATCCTGTATGTTGCTTGGGTTCAGCTTCAATCAACTATTCTTCATCCACAAGCTAATCTTTTCCAAGCACTGGACCATCCTAGTGGTAGTAGTACGGTCACACATAGCAAAGCGTAAATCTCATCTGAATCTCATCAGTTTAGTGCTAAGCACTTGCCTTTGCAGTGTCCAGAATTTTGTGATGCATAAATGTACTGAGCTCCAGAAATGCAGGTGGGCATAGGTGGAGGAAGCTTGTGATGAGGTGACAATGAAGCCTCTTGTCTATGAAAGAAAAGTTGTGCCACTAACTTAATCAATTTAGAAACAGAGTTAATTAATTCAGTGCACCCATTTCAGTTCAAGAGTGACAAGTATCAATTTAGTTTTTATCAACTTAAGCTAAATTGAAATGACAGAAAAAAGTGTCAACACAAGAGGGTGCACTATATCAGTTTCTAAACTGATTCAGTTAAATAGGTCCATATTCTAAGATCTAAAATGACAAGGAATAAGAAAAGGCAACAACTAAATTCATTGTTAGGGAAAGAATAGAAGAGGAAAGAAATTAAATGGGTTTAATTTGGAGTGGAAATCTGGAATTTTGGCTAGTGATTTAATGATATCATTACAGATACTGTCACTTTTTTTGCTAGAAGCAAATGACAAATCCTGCAATCAAGACAAGCTGAATTTCAGTGTTCTCTGCAGCATTTAAGCTGCCATTAAAAAAAAAATTCTAGTCCTGGTTATTTGGTCTTTGTACTGTGGTAGTGGATCAAGGCCCCAATCTAATTTCTTTCCAAATGTGAAACAATCGAGTGATGCCTCTTCTTGAAACTACAGAAATGAGACAAACCATTTGCTCTGGAGGTGTGAACCTCATATTCATCTCAATAGGATCTTAACTCAAAAGTCAATTGAGAACAGTGACTAAAAGATTTAAAGTTTAATTTCAAGTGCAGATCCAGTCTACTTTGAACTACATTAAGTTTGTCATAACAACTGGTCTGATTTGTAACAGTAATAATATCCAAGTATTCTACTTAAGTGCAGTCACTAAGGGTATGTCTACAGCAGGGAGATGGGTTTTCCAGCTCAAGTAGACATACATATACTAACTCGGCTTAAACTAGCACCTAAGAATAATGGTGTGGCTGAGGCAGCATGGGTGGTAGCTTGGTTAGCTGCCCAAGTGCACACCCTGGGTGGGGGGGTCAGGTGGGATGATTGATTGTATACTGGCAGCTAGTCCAAGCTCCCGCCCTTGCTGCTGCAGCTGCCACACAACTATTCTTAAGCACTAGCTCGAACAGTTAGTGCATGTATGTGTACCTGAGTTGGGAATCCCATCTCCCAGCTGCTGTGCAGACATACCCTACGACAACTGTCACTCTTATGTTAGCTTTGAATAGGAAACCACACACTTTCAAGCTTTTGAGCAAAATATTGGCTTAGAATACCAATTCTGTTCTCCAAGTCCCTGCCAATGCAAAACAAAACTACCATTGAAATAGGGAATCAATAGCATGTTACATCTATTTAATGTACAGTTATTCTCACATAGAAGTTCCAATGTTCTACCCTAAACTGATTATGTAACACAAAGTAAACAAATGGAAAATTGGAACAGAAGTGAAGAATACAGTTCTATGATTTACAAAGTAGCATAACATGTTTCATTAAGGATCTACTTTAGAAATACCCATCACTGGAATGCTGAGCAAAATTTCCCCAAAGCAACAGAGAGAGACAAATTTCCACTTAATTCAAAATATCAGCATGCAATTTAGTACAACAGCTTTCACCGAAGTCTCTTAACCTCTTTCTGTTCAAGTCTCAGAATTGGTATTCTTTGCCTTCCTTGAACAAGTCAACTGTATTCAACACAGTTAACCATGCTCTCATTTGAAATTTTGTCCTGCCTGGGCTCTTATTCTATCTTCCTGCTTCTCTAATCATTCAGCATTTTGGTCTAAGGATCATTCTCATACCCATTCTAGTTTTCAGTGCAGGTCTAACAGGCTCCATTTTGGCCCCCTCCTCTATTCATACCACACCCTCTTTTGCAGATCTCATTCAAAGACATGCCTTAATAACGATCATCTTTACACTGATGATTCACAAGCCTATCTAAAATGTTGGCCTGTCTGACATATCCTTGTGGATACCCAGCCATATGATTAAGAGCTCAGTTTTGGCTATGTTGAGCATAATCTTCCCACTACAAGCTCTCCCCACTTACACCATCATCATCCCTCATGTTTGTAATCTAGGAATCCATCTTTGACACAGACCACTTTCTCAACATGTGGAAGGTGTCTAAATCTTGCCACTTCTTCCTGCACAACATATTTAAGGTACAGACTTTCCTCTCTGTCCATACAGCTAGAACTCTGGTTCAGATTCTCATTTTACAGCTTCAGTACTATAATATCCCCGCTTTTTGATCCTCACAAATGCCATCTTGCTCCCCATCCATTCAAACCACATCTGCAAAAAAACTGCGCTCCCCCTTACACACAGTTCATGTATCTCCACTGACTCCTCATTCCCACTACATCAAGCACAAACTACCTGTCTTCACTGTAAAACCCTACATCGCTTTTACCCGCTGTACGTATTATTTATATTGTACAGAGCCACCAAAACCCCCCTCTGTTCCACAAGTAATACTAGCCTTTGTTCTCCTTTAGTCAAGTTTTCCAACAAGCACCTTCTGCATTTTCCCATGCCACCCCATATACAGGCAGTTCCCTGTAATAATCCTCAAAGCCACTGCCTTATCCTCTTTAAAACTCACTTATGCTATGATGCTCACAAATATTTGGCATGACTAACCAGTTTGCTGCTTATTACCATAATCAGGACAGTCTCACTGTTATCTTGTGGTAACCCTGGCTATTTGTGATATCCACCTGTTATCTTTCATCATATTCTTTGGAGCATGGACTCCTTTTTTCATTATATGTTTGTACAATGCCTTGCTCAATGAAACCCCGATCCATTACTAGGGCCCTCTAGGCACTACCACAAGTAATAAAATAATCCTGAAATGAGGACATCAAGAGTTTTAGACTGAGATGATAGTGCAACATTGTTCCAAAGAAGCCAACACAATCTAATTTAAAAGTGACGTTATTGATCTCATATCTATAAATGAAGTTGGTCCAATATATTTTGCATGGAAATCACTGACCTCTACTATACATGCACAGATGCATGACATTTCCTCTCTGAAGAGATTTTTTAAAAAGTTATTTTTATGCAAGAGTTGTTAAATATTTAATCAAATGAAGCTGCTTAATCATGTTTAGTAGGACTCTTGAGAAATGTGTTATCTGTTCATGGTGTCATACAACCTTTAAAAGGCAAGTGCTACTTAGCTATTCCCTAACAGAAAGGTAAGGTCAGAAATGACTTATTCCTGTTTAAGCATCATTAGCATAATACATTTACTATACTATAAAAAAAGAGGGCACATTGACAAATATCTGTAAAAACAGGCTTCAGTGTCTAAGGCTAACTTAGCTGAGCACTAGTTGCTCAGCTACCATTCTCCAAGCCACAGAGATTTGTACATTTCAGTACATTTCAGTGTCATATGTAATTTGTAATGTATTTTGAGATTCTAAGGGGGAAAAAATATTTTTGCAAGACTACATGTAGTTCAACTAATCAGACAGATATTATCAGTACAAATGATCTCATATTTCCATAAGTAACATTGCAAAAGATTCTTCTTCACCAGGTACCATCAGTTGTTCAGAGTATTCTTGTGAAGCTTGAGATGCTTTCTGTGAATACTAATGTAATCTTTGTATTTAATACTGATTTTTTATATATGTATATGTATTTATACACACACACACACACACACACACCCCTACCTTATCAGGAGGCTTTCTACAGAATTCTGTTAAAAATGTTAATATATTTCATACATGTTCAAAAAGTGTGTATGACTGATTCAGTAAAGTATATCCTTAAAAGGGTTTTTATTACCTACAATACACATCTATAAACAAAAATAGTCGATACAAATGTTGTGACTTCAATAATATTGTTTACTTTTGTTATAGAAAACCTTATTGGTAACAAATAGCATCACTTTGGTTAATCAAGCTGTAAAACTTTACTTTTAAAAACATAAGTATGAAATTTCACCCTTTTAATACCTCAAATTATGCCTTCATTTCATAATAGGATAGTAAAACAGAAATGAGTCAACCATGTTTAGATTCACAAATGTACAGTAATTTCAATACATAATCCAAAGTAGCCTGTGGGGACCTAATCATGCAAAAGATTTATGCTTAATATTTTGCACTTGGAATGGTCCCATTGACTTCAAGTTAAGGAAGTGCGTAAATCTTTACAGGATTAGGATGTAAGTAAATATATTTAACAGATGCTGCATGTTTTCTTTTATGAAGCACACCAGGAAAAAGATGGTTTATACAGAGAATGGACAATACAACTAAATTTCCCATGTTTGTTCTTAAAGGGTCTGAAAAGCTTGTCAGACAATAAAAGTGCACAGAAAACCAAATATGTCCAATTAAGGAATAAATTTACATAACTTCTACATCTCAGGCACTGAGCATGCAATTCACACAGCTTCTGAAACATTCCTTGTATAAAGGAAGATATCTAGGAGCTGTATATTATGCTATAAGTGATCAAATGTCAAGCAGTGGAAATCCACCCCATTATACCTGTACTTGCATTTCCTGTTTTCAAAGAATGTTTACAACAGGTCCATAAAATACTACTTAATATTTAACCTAGCTGTCACATGCCTTTTAACTTTGCATTATACATTTACATACATAAACATGAGCTTGCATTGATTGAATATTACAGTCATTCACATTAGGAGGGGACATAAACCAGTAAGTTTGTTTATAGGCGTTGTAGTAACATGTAAACATCTTTTTTGAAATGTTTTAATGTAAAAACACCACTGTTCTCAGTTTAGAGGGCAGCGTAGCAATTAATCCCTCCTTGCACTACCAATGCAACAACACTATCTTCTCCCCCCGCCCCAATGTATGCCGTTTAACAAAACAGCCACTTGGAAACCAACGAATGACCAGAAGCATCGCCTGGGGAGGCTTTATATGAAAGATATTTACTCCGAGACGTTCGCATCTGTTTAGAGTCCGGGTGGCACCAGTGACTGATCCACCCGCGGTGGGAGAAGGGGATGGGTGGAAGGAAGCCTGAAGCCAAAGGGGGTTAGGAAACAGGTGGGGAGGTGCGCTCAGGGTCCACGAGGCTGGTTAGCACCACGACAGTCAGGGTCATGTAACTGTAACGTCCCCCCCCCACCCACCCACCGGACAGAGCGGGGGCAGGCGGCTGCGCTCGGCAGGTCCCTCTCCCCGCGGGCGGGCGGGCGCGCACAGCGCCGCGCACACTGCGCCGATCGCGGCCCCCCCTGTAGGGACAGGGCGAATTCCCGGAGCTAGCGGACCGCCCCCACCCCGCGCCAGGGCTGATCCCTCCCGCCGCCGCCCCAGCCCGGGGCCAGCGCTGCCCCCGCGGCTCCGGGCGCCGCAGCCTGGCCCCGGGACCCCCTGCCTGGACTGGCGGAGTTGCCGCTGGCCCGCGCTCCGGCTGCAGACCCGCCCCACCGGCCTCACCTCCAGCCCCGGAGGGCTCCGCACGCAGCACCCGCTTCTCCCGGCCCCGGCCCGGTCGCGACTCAGCTCCGCCCCGCCCTCGGCTGGTAACTTTCTTCCAATGCTCGGCGGCTGGCGCGTGACCGCTGAGGTGGTTTGGCGGCGCGCGCCCGAGAGCCGGCGGCGCAAGGGGAGGGGGGAGCGCGTCTCAATAGCCCGGATCTTCACAAACCACTGCGACCTCCAGCGCGCGCCGCGGGTGAGGTAGACGCGGTCTTCGCAACCGGGGAGAGGAGGGGAATTGAAAGCACCCTGACGGCGATTGGAAGAGCAGGGGAGTGACGTATAACACGCCAAACCAATCAAAACGTCGTGTCCCGCCTCAACCGGAGAGAGACTCATGGGTGGGTGTGTCGATCCGCGTGGAGCAGCGCATGCGTGGTTAGTACCCGTGACTAAAAATTACCAAATAAATAGTGTTGAAACCGCAAGACTTGGCCACATTCCCTCTGCTGCCCCCTATGTGTTAGGGCAGGTGGGGCCCAGAGGGTGGACTCTGCCCCCAACCATCAGGGCAAAGGACTCTGGCGTGGAGCGGGCTCTGTTACTTATTAATACTGCGCTAAAAGAGTCACTCACGATGGAGTGGTAGCAGAGAGAGACACACACACAGTGTGTCTAGACCAGAGCTGGTGATCCAGCCTTAAATCATTGATTGTCAATTAACTTGCGTTAACTAACACACTTGTAAATTCAAGCCTGGACAAACCCTGTCTATGTTCAAACGGGATCACAACTCTCCTCCAGATATAGTCACAAAGGCCTTTGTTGAGGAAGTTTTAGCACTTCTTTTTTCCTTTGATATATTTGTAAAAACACTTCTTATTCCACTTACCCCTTTAGCTGGCATCAGTTTAGTGCTCAATTCTGCATTACTTCACTAGGATGCCACAAAGATCTGTGGATCCCAAAGTAGGATTAGGGAGCTTATTCTGAGTTTTTGCTTACCTTTTCCCTTTTCTCTGTGTATTCTTATTTTGTTGCTTGTGATTTTTTCCAGTAAAATTTGCTTTTAACTTCTGATCTTTAAGAGGTCCCTCATGAAGCCATATTGGCTTATACCCATTTCTTCTCTAGTTTTTCTTCACAGAGGAAATTGGGCTTTAATTATGGTATATTTTAAGATTCCCTGCCAATCTGGAGAATTTTAATACAACTTTCACACTATTCAGACTGAGAATGACACAAGTGGCACAGGAACCCTGAAAGGAACTAAAAGGAGAGTTTTTTAAAACTAGAATAAGTGGTACAAACTCATAACAGTACTATAGGGGTTAAAAGATTTTCTGCTGTAGACATTGTCAAGACATGACCTGTAGCATACTTAGTCAAGGGCAGTGGAAGAATGTGACCATGTTATAGGAATTGATGTTTATTTCTGTAGAGTATAGGGATATTCACATCCTAGTAGAATGTTTAAAACAGTAGTAAAGTGATTGTTTTGTACAAAGGGAAAGTTAAAATAGGAGGCATAGTTCCAAACCAGATGACTATAGGGAGCAATTAGTTATGGCCCCAGTCTGGCAGATCATCAGCACCATGTACTCTTGGGAATCAGGAGAGCAGATGGGAGCTTAGAAATTAACAGCGAAAAAAAAAAAACCCACAAGACACAGGGCACAATACAAGTGTGGGGAGACCCTTAACACATCTGAGTGACTTTTCCATATATTAGGTACATTGGATGTTCAGAGAAGACCTGTTCAATCAAGGTTAATCAAGTTTGGAAAAGATGTGTACCAAAAAAAGACCCTGCCCTGGAAAGTTAGGTAGATACCAGGAGTTGTTCCTATGTCTATGTCTATTTCAACAGCGCCTATGTATTATTGCAACAACGTTTTTTGTTCAGCTATACAAATGAGTGTTTCTGTGCCTTTACATTCCTCCAATGTTATGCAACTTACACAGTGGACACACAAAATGTTTTCCCATGATGAAGACATATTGGCCAAGTTTTAACAGGAACTGGGCTAGATCTTCTAAAATTAAATAAGCCAAGCATGCCTCTCAATTACTACTTGTTTTTATTTAACCTCCAACCGTCAATATTTTAAACATCCTTTTTTCTTATGAAAATAGATACAAATAAACAATAACCAAAGTAGTTACAAATCTTTCCCCCTTTTCTATTGTGTAGAAGCCCTCTTGCGACAGAATTGGTGCATTTCCTCTGTGGTAGGAGGGGGTAAAGGAAAAAGCAGGACTTAAGGGGGCTGTTCAGTGCAGGAGAAATCCCCACATGGCACAGAGACCAGGACCCAGTGATCTCCCCGTGTTCTGCCACACCACAGCTGTGTATATTCAGTCCTTCCAAATACCATAGTGGAGATTACAGTGGCTGTGGAGTAGCCAGGAGACTCTTCTCCTTTCCCACTACAGATTTCCCCAGTACAGTTAATGTACCCTCACACCCAAAATTACTGGTAAACCACTATGAAAGATAGTTTCAAATGAGTAGAAATAATGTGCTAGCCATAAACAATGTTTGAAGTATGTCAGGGTCTTCCGAAGCTGGGCCACTGTAAGGCATGAAGGATCACAGGTGTTATCTCATTAGGGGAGCTTTCACAGAGCATAAACATTCATCCCTTTTTTCTTACTCCTCACTTCCCTCTAGACATAACAGCAAACACACAGTAAACTTTGCTTTTCCTTTATTTGTTTCATCTACACTAAACTGATTGTTAATGTTTCTCCAGTTTATTTATCAACAGTGCTAACTTCTCTGAAAATGCTAAGCATAGTGCCAGGAGTAGTTTCCCTGAAGTCATCTAAAATTTATTTATGTCCTATTTTTTAAGAAAAGTAGGCCAAGATTTTCAAAGATGGAATCCTAAATACATATTCCCGAAAGTTGGAATCCTAAATACATATTCAGGCCGCTAAATAAATGGCTTGATTTTCATAAGTTTTGAGCAACCAGCAGTACCATTGACTTCTGAGTACTCATCAGCCTCTTGTTTAGAAACCAAAATATAGAGTTGACAATCAAACCCTAGGGACCGATTCTTGAAAATCTTAGCCATAGGGTTTTCTTCAGGAAAATTTCACTATTCTCTTTTGTTTCAATAACCTGTGGTAAAATGCATGCACCCACTCATGGACACCAAATATACACTCACAGACCCAATCTCAAACTGATGTCAGATCTAGGAAGGGTTGATAGATACACTGTGCTGTAAGAAGAGGATATGAATGCCGCTGCCTTGTAGTACACAGAGGCTGCCAAACTTATAGCCAGTCCTGGATGATTTGTGTTCCCTCCTATCAGAGAAACACACTGGTATCTGGCTTGGGGGCAATTTCCTCCTGCTCATGTTTTCATTCTCAAACCAAAACTATGCTCCCTTTTCTATCCTGCTGCTTTCCACCTTCCTTCCCCTGCTGTTTCTTCCCTCACCATTGTTATTGTTCACAAAAGACTATCTGGCAGAAGGATAGACTGAAGTACCATGAAACATGATGAGCCTGTGATTTTTTTCCTCAGACTCTCTGTGTTTTCCCTCACATTCTAGCTTCAGCATCGCTTCCCCAGCCATCCCCCAGTCAGTGAAATATATTTCAAACATTGCAGAACTATAGCACAGAATAAGCACATTCCAGTTTAGTTCAGAAATAAACACCTGCAATAAGTGGTCAGTTTGGTCACCTTCTGCCTATTTGAACTAAATATTCTTGTTTTTCTGTTTCCCTGAAAATATCTAAAGTGCTCTGATTAAGAAGTCAAGGAATGACCTGGTGCTGGAATTTAGCTGTCAGAGTTAAGGAAGGGGAAAAATTTTCATTTAGGCCTGGTCTACACTACGCGTTTAAACCGGTTTAAGGAGCGTAAAACCGATTTAACGCCACACCCGTCCACACTAAGAGGCCCTTTATATCGATATAAAGGGCTCTTTAAACCGGTTTCTGTACTCCTCCCTAACGAGAGGAGTAGCGCTAGTATCGGAATTACCATATCGGATTAGGGTTAGTGTGGCTGCAGATCGACGGTATTGGCCTCCGGGTGGTATCCCACAGTGCACCACTGACCGCTCTGGACAGCAATCTGAACTCGGATGCAGTGGCCAGGTAGACAGGAAAAGCCCCGTGAACTTTTGAATATTTCCTGTTTGCCCAGCGTGGAGCTCCGATCAGCACGGGTGGCGATGCAGTCCGAAATCAAAATAAAAAAAGAGCTCCAGCATGGACCATGCGGATGTGATCGCAGTAAGGGCAGGCAAATCTGTTCTATCTGCGCTCCGTTACAGAAGACGAAATTCAAAATCATTTTTAAAAAATCTCCACACAGACACCATAGCAGGGACTCAGCGCACTGCTGCGTGACAAGCGTAACGGAAAGCCAAAGAATCAAATGGACGCTCACGGAGGGGGGACTGGAGCGGGGACTGGAGGACTCAAGCAATCCCACAGTGCCTGCAGTCTCCGAAAAGCATTTGCATTCTTGGCTGAGCTCCAAATGCTTCTAGGGTTAAACACAGTGTCCGCGGTGGTTCAGGGCATAGCTCGGCAATTTACGCACCCCCCCACCCACTCCCAGAAGTGAAAGGGAAAACAATCCTCTCTTGACTCTTTTACATGTCACCCTATCTTTACTGAATGCTGCAGATAGACGCGATGCTGCAGCAGTCAACACCAACATCCTCACACACACCCCCGCCCGCCCGCCATGGGTGGCTGATGGTACAATATGGCTGATATTCATCATCATCATCAGCCTATTGGCACATGGGGCAGTGCAAAAGGACTGATAACCATGCCGACTAGCATTCAGTGAGGTCAATCATGGGTGCCTGTATAAAAAGCTCCTGATTTTTCCTGGTAGATGGTGCAGTATGGCTGGTAACCGTCTTCATCATAGCAACAGGGGGCTGAGCTCCATCAGCCCCCACCCTTCATGTGTAAAGAAAAGATTCAATTGTCCCTAGACTAGCAGCGGGATGCTGGGCTCCTCTCCTCCACACTGCTTAATGTCCTGTCTGGACTATCATAGCAGCTGGAGGCTGCCTTCCACTCATTTCTCACTAACAAGTCACTATGTCTTATTCCTGCATTCTTTATTACTTCATCACACAAGTGGGGGGACACGGCTATGGTAGCCCAGGAAGGCTGGGGGAGAACAGAATCAACAGATGGGGTTGTTGCAGGAGCACCCCCTGTGAATAGCATACAGCTCATAATTTCTGTGGGATCTGACACAGAGCAGCTGTGCTCTCTGGTTCTATGATACAGTGGTTCTCTAGTACACTTGCCCATATTCTAGGCAGGACTGATTCTATTTTTAGATACCAAAAAGGAGGGATTGACTCAGGGAGTCATTCCCAATTTTGGCTTTTGCACCCCTGGCTGATCTCAGCCAGGGGCACTTATGACAGCTGCAAATGGTGCAGTGCAAAAGGACTGGTAACCATGATCATCTTATTACCAAGTTATGGTATGGTAGATGGTACAGTATGGCTGGTAACCATCTCTGCTGTCATGCAAAAGCAAAAGCATGCTGCTGTGTAGCGCTGCTGAATCGCCTCTGTCAGCGGCATCTAGTACACATACGGTGACAGTCACAAAAGGCAAAACAGGCTCCATGATTGCCATGCTATGGCATCTGCCAGGGCAATCCAGGGAAAAAAGGCGCAAAATGCTTGTCTGCCATTGCTTTCCCAGAGGAAGGAGTGACTGACGACATTTACCCAGAACCACCCGCGACAGGCACTGGGATCTCAACCTGGAAATTCCAAGGGGCGGGGGAGGCTGCAGGAACTATGGGATAGCTACAGAATAGCTACCCACAGTGCAACGCTCCAGAAGTCGACGCTAGCCTCGGACCGTGGACGCACACCACCGATTTAATGTGTTTAGTGTGGCCGCGTGCACTCGATTTTATACAATCTGTTTTGCTAATCCGGTTTATGTAAAATCGGAATAATCCCGTAGTGTAGACGTACCCTTAGTCTGACCTGAGATAACACCCGTGATCCTTCATGGCTTACAGTGGCCCAGCTTCGGAAGATCCTGACATACTTCAAACATTGTTCTGCTCATTTGAAACTGTCATTCATAGTGGTTTAGCAGGTAATCTTGAATGAGATGGTACATGAACTGTATTGGGGAAATTGGCAGTGAAAAAGGCAGAAGAGTCTCCCCGGCTACTCCACAGCCACTGGAATCTCCATTATGGTATTTGGAAGGGCTGAATATAAACAGATGTGGTGTGGTGGCACACAGGGAGATCTCTGGGACCTGGTCTCTGTGCCATGTAGGATTTCTCCTGCACTGCACAGCTCCCTTAAATCCTACTCTTTCCTTTCACCACTCCCACCTCAAAGGAAATACACTAATTCTATTGCAAGAGGATCTCTACACCCACAGAAAAGGGGGACAGATTTGTAGCTACTTTGGTTATTGTTTATTTGTATCTATTTTCATAAGAAAAAAGGATGTTTAAAATATTGACTATTGGAGGTTAAATAACTAATAACAAATAACTATTTTAGAAAATGCACAAAATTCTGTCCTTCAAAGACAGCAGCGTGAAAAAATTCCTGCATTAATAAGTCTGCTGGTACAACCATCTCCCAACTTGGCAGAGTTCAGAATGTTCTTTTGCAACCCTTATTAAACATTTTGATCTCTACTTGTTTTTGCAAGAATAGCTGGCTCACTTCGTTCTCTGCTACTTATACACTTACCGTGATTTAGGGATCTCAGTGTCTTTCACAAATATTATTGAATTTAGTCTCACAATATCCTTATGAGTTAGGGAAATATTATCCCTATATTACTAATGGGGGAACTGAGGCAGAAACAGATTAAATGTCTTGCCCAAAATCTGCCTGCGACAGAGCCCTGGTTTCCTGACTCCAAATCTTGTCCTTTAGTGACACAAGAGCAGCCTTTCTCCTGTTATTAGATCCAGTTTCTGTAAACTTTATGTAGTAAATGTAACTTTCATTTCGGTAAATAATGCCTGTGACTCATAGTGAGCTGATTTCTAACTTGATCTCTGTAGTATATAGTCATTAGGTCTGGACATTGAGAGTGGAATCCTATCCCATTTTAGTCAATGGGGGTGCGATTCACAAAGGTACTTAGGTTCCTAAGTCCTACTTTTAGGCATCACTGCAATCCACAAAACTGCTCAGATGCCACCTAATCCTATAGGTGCCTTAACTCGTTTGGTGCCCAAGTTTTTGCAGTAAAAGTTCCCTAGGCACTTATGTGAATGCCTCTGAGAATTCACACTGGTGCCTCACTCTAGATATCTGGACATGTATCTCCTGCCTAAGCCCCAGAGCAATTCACAAACCAGGGAAGACAGGCATTCAGCCACCTGATTAGTATACAGGGGTCCAGTCAAGTTGGAGTACTCAGAAAGACTACCTACCACATTTGACCCCACTGGTAAAGTCATTCAAAACAGACAGGAGTGGGGACAGGAGGAGAACCTCCTTTATCACATCTAACCTAGAGCACAGATTACTCAGAATGTGGAAACCTTCCAATTCAAGTTATCCTCCCCTCTACCTGATAGGAAGTGATTTGATGAGGAATCTTCACCTCACAAGTGAGTGCTGTAGTCATTAAGCAATGGAATATTCTGATGTGAGTCTCTCTCAATCTTTCTTATTGAAGTTGTTCCACTTTAATTAAATAATTAAATATCAATTTGGCCAAAGAAAGTGTTAGAATGACTCTATAGCCTCATGGTTAGGGCACTCATCTGAGAAGTGGCTGCTCCCTGTTCAAGTACCTTCTCCCTCAGGAGAAGGTGTGACTTGAACATAGGGTCTCCCACAATCTGGGTTAGTATCCTACCCACTAGGCTCAAGCTCAGGATCCTTTTTCCCTGGCTGTTTTGTTTCAGCATCACACATGACTGAATGCCTGTCTTCCCCTGGTTCATGGATCAGAAGCAGAAATAGGCACCTCCTTACAGCCCAGACATAGGCTTTATCTCCGTGAGAGCTATGGGACTTAGAAAACATCCCTCTGGTCAGCATCTTCCATTGGCTAGTTTTGGCAGCCCCCGCCTAGTATGCTGGCTTTGTGGACTGCATTCTAATGTGCCTATCTCTCCCCATTCATGGTATAGGAGTCTAGGCACCTTACTCAGGCTTTGTGGATTCCAGTGTTGTTTCTGTGATTTTTTTTTAGATGCCTAAAAGGTAGGTGCTGCAATTATCAGGGTTGCAATCCCTACATCCCTTTGTGGATCCTAACCTGGGAGTTTTGCTGTTGACTTTATATGGGTCAGACTCCCATCCAAAATGTAGAAGGGTCCTTAATACGATGTCCAAATTCCACATTTGGATGCTCATAGTAACACTTAGCTGTGTATGTTTATAATGTAAATTTCTCAGTACCCTCATCCAAATGAGGGATGTGGCTGTCTTATGGAGGAGTCCCCAATTGAAAATTGGACTCCTACTGTGTATTTCTTATGTGAGTTTGGTATAACAGAGTCTCTGATGTTAACAGCATTTAATTGACTGACCCATGACACTTTAACATCATGTTTCTCAAACTTTATCAGTGCTGAGTACATTTTAATACAGAAATTATCTTCTGGAGCACCTTCCGTCTCCCTCACAATCATATAATATCTCTGTGGCAACTACAACAACTACAGACACGGAAAGTAATATTAGGAAATAATTTAATGTATTGTAATTGCCTTTCAACAAAATGTAGCCTCTGGAAATAATAAGGAGGAACCAGCACCATGTGACCATCCAACTCTCTGGGAACCACCAAGAAGTGCTCCACAGGACTGCTTGTGATCTATGGACCACAATTTGAGTAGCTCTGCCTTAACTTATATAGTATTTCATTTTCCATATACAGCTTTTATTATCCATTTTAGAGGATAGTTTGTTATCTTCATGTCCCAAGTATGTCTCAGAACACTTTGTACAGGTTACTATGATGTCTCAGGAACGGCAGCAGCTGGTCATTAGGTTCTAGACTGTACAAGAGCTGAGCTGGAAAAAAATTATTTGGTACCAAGAAATTTCTATACTGGTTCAGACCCATTGTCCATCTAATCCATAGTTCTGTCTCTGACAGTGGCTGGTACTGGCTGCTTCAGAGGAAGGTGCAAAAAACACAAAAGTGGACAATTATGGAATATCCTGCCTATTAAGAAAATTTCTTCCTCACCTCTGTTGGTGAATTTGTCCCTGTCATAGCATATTCCTCTTTTTGTTGAAAAATTCTGTTTTTTATTGTAGTTTCAATCAATCTACCTGAATTTTGGAGGAAGAATCAGGACAGTTTCCATCTTTAGTAATGTACTACTCCAGTCCAACTTCCTGTATGGTTAGCCCTATTCCTTTATTCTCACAGCATTAATTCTGCTCTTGGGAGCATATTGGATGGAATAGTGGCATAAACTTCACTTACAAATATTTGTTTGACATACTTTGTGATCTGATAAAAATAAACTACATCCTGGCTCCACTGAAATCAATGGCAAAATTCCTCTTGCCTTCAGTGGGGCCAGGAGTTCAATCCTTCATGTTTTGGTCTATCTTCAGATTAACCAGTTAATTTCTGCCTCTGAGATTTGCTAAAAGCAAAATCCTATGAAATGAATTAAAGCACACATTATTGACTGACCCATGACACTTTAACATCATGTTTCTCAAACTTTATCAGTGCTGAGTACATTTTAATACAGAAATTATCTTCTGGAGTACCTTCCGTCTCCCTCACAATCATATAATATCTCTGTGGCAACTACAACAACTACAGACACGGAAAGTAATATTAGGAAATAATTTAATGTATTGTAATTGCCTTTCAACAAAATGTAGCCTCTGGAAATAATAAGGAGGAACCAGCACCATGTGACCATCCAACTCTCTGGGAACCACCAAGAAGTGCTGCACAGGACTGCTTGTGATCTATGGACCACAATTTGAGTAGCTCTGCCTTAACTTATATAGTATTTCATTTTCCATATACGGCTTTTATTATCCATTTTAGAGGATAGTTTGTTATCTTCATGTCCCAAGTATGTCTCAAAACACTTTGTACAGGTTACTATGATGTCTCAGGAACGGCAGCAGCTGGTCATTAGGTTCTAGACTGTACAAGAGCTGAGCTGGAAAAAAATTATTTGGTACCAAGAAATTTCTATACTGGTTCAGACCCATTGTCCATCTAATCCATAGTTCTGTCTCTGACAGTGGCTGGTACTGGCTGCTTCAGAGGAAGGTGCAAAAAACACAAAAGTGGACAATTATGGAATATCCTGCCTATTAAGAAAATTTCTTCCTCACCTCTGTTGGTGAATTTGTCCCTGTCATAGCATATTCCTCTTTTTGTTGAAAAATTCTGGTTTTTATTGTAGTTTCAATCAATCTACCTGAATTTTGGAGGAAGAATCAGGACAGTTTCCATCTTTAGTAATGTACTACTCCAGTCCAACTTCCTGTATGGTTAGCCCTATTCCTTTATTCTCACAGCATTAATTCTGCTCTTGGGAGCATATTGGATGGAATAGTGGCATAAACTTCACTTACAAATATTTGTTTGACATACTTTGTGATCTGATAAAAATAAACTACATCCTGGCTCCACTGAAATCAATGGCAAAATTCCTCTTGCCTTCAGTGGGGCCAGGAGTTATCCTTCATGTTTTGGTCTATCTTCAGATTAACCAGTTAATTTCTTCCTCTGAGATTTGCTAAAAGCAAAGTCCTATGAAATGAATTAAAGCACACATTATTGGAGTTAATATAATCTGAATTTATTTCCAAAAGAGTGAGATATTTGGATTATGAAGAACAGGAGCAGATATTTGGATTAGAAGACAGATTGACACAATCAGGACCTCTGAGAAGTATATATGTAATTAGGGAACTTTACATCAAAGTACAGGATAAACATGAGAACTTCAGTCTAACATTTCTTTCTAAAGGCAGATACTTGGTAACCTAAGACTGTAATATGGGAGGCACATTCTCATTTCCTGGAACCAGCTATCAAAGACACTCTTTATGCAGCAACGAGAAGAACAAATTGGCTAAAAATCTTGTTGAAACGGGGAGAAAGACCACCTGGATTTAAGACTAGCTTTCTTTCCAACACATAGCTGCTGACTACACCTCTGTACAAATAACATCATAGTTACAACTGATACCCGCATATCCTCAGCCTTCTATAGCCATTAGAGGCCATGAACCCTGACTTTTCATGACATTTGTTCTGGATAAATAGAAGTACGTTGCATTTATCTTTGAGGACTTTTACTCTATGGAGTTTTTCATTGAAGTACTCCCCCTCCACTTGATTTTGCATACTCTAGTAGGAGGAGACTATCACACAAAATATATTGCATAATTTGAAAAATGGAGGACTTGGTTCTCATGTATACTAAGGCTCCTTTACACACTCTGGCAATGGAAATGTTTACCAGAGTAGTGTAAAGGTGCCCTGCGTAAATGAGAACAAAGCACAGAAATTTTTAGGGACAAGAAACGACCTTTTAGCTCAGTATACATATAAAGGCCTGCTAGCCTTTTCAAAATGTGCCCTTACTTCCTCTACCTTCCTGCATTTTTATCATACTCTACTATCCTCTCCTTTTCTGGAAACAAAAGTGTCTCATGGACTCATTTGTACTCTGTACTTGCTGGCAAATTATTCCTTAAGGTTGTTTACCTATGCATAAATCAGCTGTACCTCAGTTCCCCATTTAATCCATTTTGTCAGTCATTTTCCTTAGTTTTAGAAGAATCAATGTTAAAAAAATGTTTCTCTTGACTTTGCCAGTCCCTGGAAACTTTTATTCTGTCACCTCCAGGCCATCTCTTTATCAGTAAGGATAAGCCCAAATCCTTACTCTTGAATCATGAATTAGACTCTTCAGCAATGCCCTTCTCTATGTATCCAAAGACAATAATATATTTCCAGTGGTATTGTAACTGCATGGAGTATCCCAATGGCATCTTGCAAGTGCCTCACAAAGTAAATAGCCAATCCAAAACACATTGAAGTCAATGGAAAGGCCCTAAATTTCCAATCCTGCAAATTGAAGCTCCCTGAGTGGACCTGTACACAGGTACAGAGTTTTGTTTACTTTAGTGGAACTCTGCACAGTAAAGGTGGATCAAGTGGATCATTTTGCACATTTGAGACCTAGCATACTATGATTTGGGGTGGGAGGGGGCTGCTGTGCCACTGTAATGCTTAGTGAAGAGTCTACTTATGCCAGTGGGAGAGCTTCTTCCATCAGCGTAGTTACACCATCTCCATGGGAGGTGGTAGCTATGTCAACAGGAGAAGCCACCGGGAGTTAGGTCAGTATACATCGCTCAGGGGTGTATACTGACATAAATTTGTAGTGTAGGCTAATCTGCTAATCCTTTTCCTGATCAAGATGCTGGATTATTCTTTTATTTAGCTCATATTCCCCTGACTTGATCTATGCTCACAGACTAGTTTTTTTGCAATTTCATGCATTGAAATATGTTTGTCATCTGCTGGCCCAATCATTAAACAATTCGGATTGTTTTGAATCTGGCTGTAATGCTCCTCATTATTCACTTTACTTCTAGTCTATTCGTGACACCTGCAGAATTGGGGAACTCATATTTAGTGTCATTGCTCATATCATTTTATATATTAACAACAATAAATTTCCTAAAACTGACTCCTGGGCTGGATGGGGTTAAATTTTCAAAACAGCTAAGGACTAGCCTCTGTTTGGTAGGTGCAATTGACACCTGTACAATTTATGTTCACCCTTGTGCCACAAAATCAATTGCAGGCTAGAAATCAGAATTTGTGCCCCTAACTACCTGACTTGAACCCACAATTGAAATGCCTGTGCAATTTTTGCAGGTACAAATTACAACCACAAAAGTGGAGGGTAGGCTTCAACTCATTTGGAAATGTACCTCCATGACCTCTTTCCAGTGTTAAAACTATTCATCCATGGTTGCTCTTTAACTCTCTTAAGCCTTCCGGTCTCCCCATTTTACTTCTTATTCTATGACTTTTTACCTCAGTCATATCTGATCCTCGCTGAATCACTCACTTTTGTAGATGAACCCATTATGGATCAACACCATCAGTTAGAGAAATGCCTTTGAAAAAGTAGTGTCTTGATGCATTTCATTTGTCTAGCCATTGCTACATCATATAGGCTATGGCTACACTACAGCTTAAGTCAACATAAGTTATGTTGCTCAGGGGTGTGTATTAGTCACCCTTGAGCGACATAACTGACTTAAGTGCTGGTGTGGATAGTGCTATGTTGGTGGGAGAGCTCCTCTGCTCGCAGGGACTAGGGTAATTAAACTGATGGGAGAGCTCTCTCCTGTTGGCTTAGAGTGGCAGCATCGGAGCAGCTGTGCTGCTGTAAACTCTCTATTGTAGCCATCGCCATAGGGTGGGGTTTAATTGTGATCTAAAGTTTGGGGTTGCATGTAGTTGTGAATCTTGTAAAACTTTATACACATCCACTCATTTCACAAGAAAAACAGGCATATGAACGTGTATATTTGTGATCAGAAAGTTAACATGAGTCACATGCATCATGAGTCCCTTAAGAATGGATGCTTAAAAGAGAGTTTTTACAGACAAAATTCACAACCTATTCTTCAAAACTGACATTCTTTATTCAAAATGTATTGTTACCATATTGTGTATTTAAAAATATAACATGAAATGTTGTATCCTTCCCAAACAAAAGATAAGATTAATGACAAATCAGTTATTAAATTGATGTTTTGCCTCTTATTAAAAATGAAGTTCTAATCTGAAAAAAGACATTAAAAATGGCACCTTTTTATTTCATTTATCTGCTTTGTGTGTGAATCTGAATCATATCAGCTTCTGTTCAGCCCAATCCTTCATTTTCCTAATACATCGGGGGTTACTACTGTACAACATGCAAGAAAATTCTTACACACTGTAGTAAACCCGAATCCTACTCTGTAACCTGGACAGAAAAGAAAAACCACTCATGCAAATTTACATTATGGCAATGGAAGGGCTAGAGAAGGATTTCTCAAGCAGGATATTCATTTGATATAAAGACCTAGCTCATTTTATTAGTATTTGTTTGGCATCAGTACTTCACTCATTCATGTCTTTGCAGTTGTGAATAACAGAACCACCTCAAACTCATGTAGGTATAACCTTTGTACCTCACCATATCATTCTGTAGTCTCTCTTTCTTATAACTATATCTACTATATACTTTCTACACATGTCTAGCTGAACTTACTGTTGGTGGTGATACAAGAGTCAGCAAAAACGTAAGTGATAAGCCTGTTCTCACTGAAGAGCTTTAACCTCATAGGGAGCAAGATTGGAGCCCAAGCTTCATTTCCAAATCCCAGAATAAGCAGGCAGTACTGACAGTATATTGAACAAATCTGACATGGTATCGAGAGGATTTGCTAGGACCAGAGTAGACATGGAATGCCATGATGTCAGAGTCATTTTTTCCTTATCACAACTGCTCTTAATGTGGCAATGCAAAGGTCTGAAACAACATTAAGTTTTCATTAAAGAATAAAAGTGAAAAAAATAAAATGTATAGACAGACAAAAGTCAAAAACGTGTCAATGAATAGTTGCCAAATTATTTTATTTATATTAGGTCTCTAGATGAAATTAAACTCATTAAAAGGGATACTATATCAGAAGTTATTAGACTCCAGCTACCAAGGGAGGTTGTTGCAAGGAGCATCTATTAAAAGTCAAAATAATTACACGCTGATTTTTATAGTCAGCTTTTAGCATTTTGTATCAAATATAAAACAACAGCTTCCTTTTCACAGGTCATCCGTTTCTGGAACAGTGTTGGAATCCGAAGGCTGGATGAACACTATGGGAATATTCTCTGACATCCATCCCTTAGGAGTCCTGTTGAAGGACCTCCTGGTAGAAAGAGGGTTAGCGAGGATCATGAACCTGGGATCATTTAGCAGCAGTAGATTAAAATCTGGTACCTTGAATTTAACCAGCTTTGATGCCCTCTCAAAACCACCAAATGGAGTGGCAACTCTGTAAAGATGGTGGGGGAAAAATAAAAGTGAAATGTGATTTTAACAATACCCATTTTTCTTTTGTCCCAAGAGCTGAAAAAGAATAATCTGTTTTTTTATTTAATTTGGTTTGATTTGGTATGACATTTTTTCAATACAGTAATATGATTCCTAGCTTTCTGAGATCTCTTGGAAAACTTTTGGAAAAGCGATATATTGATTATTTTTCTGGCAAATTCTCTTCAGTGCCCCTCTTTTGTTCCTGTACTATTTTTCTTTACATACATGTTTATTCTCAGCCTTTCTCATAGTCATAGTTACCCAATATTTGGATGGAAAAATGATTGAACAATAAGTTGTAACAAAGTGAGTGCCTGATGATTGATGATTTAGTCACTGAAGGTATTTTGCAAATGATACGTCTGCTATATGCTCCAGCCTCTTCTTCTCCTATTTTGAGAGTCAGAACATATTGTCTTCTAGACATATTAAGGACCAGGTTCTACTGTCTTATGTGCACTACAGACCTCAAGAAGGTGAATTATAGCAGTAAGAGCCTGATTCTGATCTTACACCGCTATAAATCAGAGGTAATGAAGCTGAAGTCAGTGGATTAACAATGTACGACCCTATCTACTCACAAGTGTTGTATTGGTTTAACTAAATTAGTTTAGAAACTGGCTAGTTAAATTGGTGAAAAACAATGTTGCAATTGAAACCTACTCTCTGAAGAAGACTTTGTGCCTCAAGAGCCCTTCCTGGGTTTCTTTTGGTAGAGGCTTGAATCTAGCCCATTATCTGCTGCCAGTATTTTTAATGTTATTTAAAGGTAAATGTTCCTGAGATGATTAGCCTGACAAAAGATAAGAAACACTTAGCAAGCATAGATGGTTAAATGAATTTGCAAATATTTTAAAACAACAATATTTCCACATACAATTTGTGATTCTTTTGTATTTGCAGACTTCTGGGCTGAGAGTTTTCCCTTAGCTGTTCCAGAACCAGGGCTGGCTCCAGTGTTTTTGCCGCCCCAGCGGCAAAAAAACCCAACCAAACAAAAGAAAGCCACCATCGGCGGCACTTTGGCAGCAGCTCTACTGCCGCCGCTTCATTCTTTGGCGACAATTCAATGTCAGGTCCTTCCCTCCAAGAGGGACTGAAGGACACGCCGCCAAATTGCCGCCAAAGAGCCAGACATGCCGCCCCTTTCCGTTGGCCGCCCCAGGCACCTGCTTGCTGCACTGGTGCCTGGAGCCGGCCCTGTCCAGAACCCCATGTGTAAACAAACCTAACCAAACGGAAATAAATTGTACCAAATGTGGCCATACCTGTTAGTCAATCAAATAGTTTTCCTGGAATATATCTAGATAATGGCCAGTAAAGAAGCAATTAAGATTTGTTAACTGGACCTTGATTCTTGGTTGCCACAAAACCACACAAGTAGTGGCACACCCAAGTGAATTCCAGCTGAAAATTGAGAGCTCTCAGTTGACCCACTTGGTTTTCTGGGTTTGATACAGAGTAATGGATCCATTGGTCTAGAGTTCCTGGGGCTACTGGTCCTCCAGTGCAGACCAAAACAAATAACTGAACACCAGCAGAAAACAAACAAGAACAATTGAAGATTTTACTGGAATGTTAGCAGGTTATACATGGTAAAACAATACCCACTGCCAGATAAGCAAACCCTAAGATTCCACAAAAAAATCAAAGGGAAGTATTTACTATAGACTAGACTACTCTATGTGGTGCATAGAGATTGCTCACTGAAATTTTGCAGTTAGGTACATAGAATTATAGTATCATAGAACTGGAAGGGACCTCGAGAGGTCATCTAGTCCAGCCTCCTGCACTCAAGGAAGGACTAAATATTATCTAGACCATTCCTGACACATTTGTCTAACGTGCTTTTAAAAATCTCCAGTGATGGAGATTCCACAACCTCTCTAGGCAATTTATTCCAGTGCTTAACCACTCTGACAGTTAGGAAGTTTTTCCTAATGTCCAACCTAAACCTCCCTTGCTGCAATTTAAGCCCATTGCTTCTTGTCCTATCCTCAGAGGGTAAGAAGAACAATTTTTCTTCTTCCTCCTTATAACAACCTTTTACATACTTGAAAACTGTTATCGTGTCCCCTCTCAGTCTTCTCTTTTCCAGACTAACAAACCCAATTTTTTCAATCTTGCCTCATAGGTCATGTTTTCTAGACCTTTAATCATTTTTGTTGCTCTTCTCTGGACTTCTTCCAATTTGTCCACATCCTTACTGAAATGTATATATCCCAGAAGGATGTTCACTTGACTCATAATTAGCTTGTGGTCCACTATGACCCCCAGATCCCTTTCCACAGTACTCCTTCCTAGGTAGTCATTTCCCATTTTATACGTGTGCAACTGATTGTTCCTTCCTTAAAGGAGTACTTTGCATTTGTCCGTATTGAATTTCATCCTATTTACTTCAGACCATTTCTCCAGTTTGGCCTGTTCATTTTGAATTTTAATCCTATCTTCCAAAGCACTTACAACCCCTCCCAGCTTGGTATCATCCGCAAACTTTATAAGTGTACTTTGTGTGCCATTATCTAAATAAGATATTGAACAGAACCGAACCCAGAACTGATCCCTGCGGGACCCCACTCGTCATGCCCTTCCAGCATGACTGTGAACCACTGATAATTAGTCTCTGGGAACAGTTTTCCAACCGGTTTTGCACCCACCTTATAGTAGCTCCATCGAGGTTGCATTTCCCTAGTTTGTTTATGAGAGGGTCAAGTGAGACAGTATCAAAAGCTTTACTAAAGTCAAGATATACCACATCTACCGCTTTCCCCCTATCCACCACAAGGCTTGTTACCCTGTCAAAGAAAGTTATCAGGTTGGTTTGACATGAGTTGTTTCTGAGAAATCCATGCTGACTGTTACTTATCACCTTATTATCTTCTAGATGTTTGCAAATTGATTGCTTAATTATTTGCTCCATTATCTTTCTGGGTACAGAAGTTAAGCTGACTGGTCTTTAATTCCCTGGGTTGTCCTTATTTCCCTTTTTATAGATTGGCACTATATTTGCCCTTTTCCAGTCTTCTGGAATCTCTCCCGTCTTCCATCACTTTTCAAAGATAATCGCTAATGGCTCAGATATCCCCTCAGTCAGCTCCTTGAGTATTCTAGGATACATTTCATCAGGCCCTGGTGAACTGAACATATCTGATTTGTCCAAGTCATTTTTAACTTGTTCTTTCCCTATTTTAGCCTTTTCTGAGTCTATCTCATTTTCACATCATCCCAAGAAGAGCCAACTCTGGTTCCAAAAATTGATCCTGGCAAGGTGGAAAATGCCTTGTGAAAGGTTCTGATCACACACAATCCATGAGAATGGAGGATGGTTTTTGGATAAGGCTCCAAAATGACATCTTTTGATACATAAAGGACCAAATTTTGTAGCAGCAGCCACTCTTCACACACAGTGACTGTCTAAGCGAGCCTGTAAATTTTCTTCCAGGTTACACATGACAAATTCTATACTGTACCTTACTGATTAAAAATAATTACTTTATAATCAGCACAGAGTGAGTGCAGTGACCTACATGTTATTGGAAAATAATGATCATTTTAATTGCTGCTCTAATTAAGATGTATATTCTCCTGGTAGTGTTCATGTAATCTTTAATGTTTATGGATTTGTAAGTTAACAAAAGGATAATCAATGTTAATTTTGTGTTTGTGCTTTGATATTATTATTATTATAGTATTTTATATTATGAAATAATTGCTTCCCTTTATAATTCTGTCTATATGTAGAGCACATAGGTGTAGATAACACATTCAAATTTGTGCGTTTTATGAAAATTCACTAACTATCTTTTGAACTTACAAAAAATGAATAACTGCTATACTAAAGCTGGCCTCACTGGATTATTCATTTACACATACCTGTGTGCTATGCAGAAATACATGATGATCTGCATGAAAGAGAGTGCAGTAATCAGCTAATAAATGTTAATATGTCCTTCATGGCATCAGTACATTTTCCTGTGAGCAATAACTTGTATGATGACAAGGTGCTGTAATATCCTGCACTGTTTGGAAATTAAGCAAATAATCTGAGTTCTGATTCATTGTCTGTAACCCAAAACTACTGCCTAAAAAATTCCAAATAATCATTGCACAATATAGGAGAAAAAATGCTGGTCTCAGGCAGTGGCAGCAGGAAGTCTAGGGAGTGGTTTAATATTCATTTTGCATATTCCTAAAATATTGATGCATGATTTAAAAATATCATGGCACATACATGTATTTTTTAGCCCCTGCTCTATATGTGCACATTATTTTTTTCCTCACTTTTAAAATCATTATTAAATTGTCCCTATAAAGGAGAGAATTTTTATCTGAATTTTTTGAAGGTTAACAGATTGAGAGAGAAAGTTGTTAATTATGCTGGTTTAGCTACTATAGTTATATAATAAAATAGTAAAAAAAAATCCTTCATTTGCCCAGATTTCTTTAAAAATGTGAATAACATTTCCTAAACATTCTGCTTAGAGCTGTGCAGTGGAGAACTGCCCCTGACACACCCACACACTCTGGAGAAAGGAGGACTCAGGTGATGTCCCCTCACCCACCAGGATGCCTTGGGGAAAAACTGCAGAGAGGATTGCAACCATGCAGAGACACTATTAAGTAGGACCATCTGAAGAAGCAGCCAAAGCAGGATCCTTTGGACATTCTAGAGACTTTTCTACAGTTTCCGCTGGACTTTTTATTGCATGTGCCGATTGGCTGTTTGTTCCAATCCTCTCCTTCCCTTCCCTCACAGTCTCTTCACCTCAGCTTCATTCCCTCTTCACTTCTGCTTCCAGTCCCTGCGCCCCTTCCCCTCACCTCATTCTCCTCAATGTCCCCCCTCCCTTTACTTTACTTTTAGTTTAACTGTTTCCCTCCTAACTAAATCCAGTCATAAAAAATAAATAAATCATGGCACTAACATGTTTGCTGCTGTCTGCTTGTGTGTTATACACTCTCCCCTGCCCTATGTCTTTCTTGTCTATTTAGACACGCTCTTTAGGAGACGGACTGCCTGCTAGACTGTGCTAAGATAGTGCCTGCCTCCTACAAGTTGAGGGCACTCAACACTTGGCAAGAGACACTTAGCATTTTGCAGGATCAGATCCAGAGTTATAAATCAGTAAAGCAAAGCACTAGCCAGATAGACTGGATTCCTTAGTGTTTTGGAAGCAATAGATTGGGAAGGGAGAGGCCTGAGCAAGGACTGATCTAGTTGGAGAGGAAGAACCAGTCAAACCTGCTTGTTGTCAGATGCAGGCATGCTGCAGTGCTTTGTCACCTATAATTCTATTTTTGACATTTTTCCTCACTGGAAAGAGAGTGGAAAGAAGGAGTTAAGTTAATTTCCTATTATAAACTAATTAGCAAAAATAATTCACACTGGCTTTTTCATACCGATTCTTGGATAGATTCTTCCAGGCTGACATTCTTACGTTTGTGCCAGTTAATTCTCCTTGTGTCCCCCAGGAGACTCATCTCTAAAGGAAAGCAAGTGGTTTTGCCATTTCCTATAGAATGTCCATTAGAGTAGGGTACCTCTAATTTTCACCAGGAGCTCCACAGGTTCCTTACCAGCAGAGTCTGCTCAAGGTATCCTCTGAGCCTGTGTATTCTGGTCACCCTGACCACGCGCTCTACTCCATACCACATATATTTTAGACTGCATTGGTTATCTATAAGCCCTTATCGGGGAGGCGACTTCAGCTGCTTTTTGCTACCACAACCTCCTCGTTGGTGGACTTACCAGTGCTGCCAGGCTCCTGTTGTGTAAACTCAACCCCAAATCAGACCATTAGACCTGAGATCTGATCCTGCTGGGAGTCAATTGTTAAACTCCCATTGACGTGGTCAAGATTCGGCCCTGTATTGCAGGAAGGGGCAAATGATACATTTCCACACAAAAAAGTTCTGAATCCTTTTCTAGCTTCCATACACTTCTAAAATAGTACTGATTTAAAGTCATCCTTGTCTGAGTCTTATTCAACAAACCTAACTCATTTCTTCAGGAAAAACTCCTAGTGAAGTCCCATTGATTTCATTAGTAGTTGTGCTTGAGCAAGCAGATCTGAAAGGATCCTAAATTTGTTCTCTAAAATGAAAGAATGTCATTTTAACAAATATAGCTGAATGTACTAAGAACAATCTGAACACTATGTTTGGAGTTCCATGCCAGGCATGCCATCAATCCCACTTCTTCTCTCCTTCTGCTGATTAATGGTGAATGTACCTGTGCGTTGCACTGTACTTGGAATTACCAAGTCCTGAAAGTGATTCTTCCTGGAATGACACTGTGGAACTGGAAACCCTGACTGAGACTAGCTAACACAGTGATGTCATTATGACATCACAACTCATCTGTTCAATTTTATCAATTGCATGTTTCCAGGATTGTAATTAAAGAAACCAATTAGCTAGACACTTTCTGCATTAATAGTGAGTAGAGGTCATAAATATAAAGGTACTGTACACATCAAATAGCCAATCTAGGCCTGACATAGTTTGGTTCTTTCTTCCAGATGGGGCAGGGTATGTTTTTATTTAAAATATGAAGGATTACATCATTCTGCCTTGTATTTTGAATTTACCAGTTCAATTTTAAAAACTTTCTGGATCAAAATAAGACCAAAACCTGAATTTCAGTAGCAGGTTTCAATTTGTTAGAGTAGTTAGTAGGGATGATATTGACCCTTCCCATGTTCAAATGCACAAAACAGAAATATGTACCCCCAAAAGATGCAGTTACACCACGTCATCCTCATGGAAAAACAAGACTGGTAACGATGAGAAATGGGCAATGGACAAAACTTAATCTCCTTGAGGAGGCTGAAAATCTACGGAAGACACCACTGGATATCAGCCAGACCTCAGCTCATATGTGTATAGCAATTCTGCTTCAGTGCAGCCCCTGGCTCTTCTCTTTCCCAGTAATGGCAGCATGTGTCTGACTCAGTTGCTATCTATAAGTGTCTATCAGGTTTTCTGTAGTGCTAGTAACCATAGTAGCTAAACTGTGCTGCTATTGTTTCCATGGTGGCAGTTGTGGTCACATGAGCTCTCCAGTCAGTATCTGTCCTGTCATTTTCTCAGGGGAACATGGCACATTGTTTCCCAGCTCTTCCTCCAGGTCAATAGCTACAACTACTTGTTCATCTGGTGATGCACATAATTGTTGTGAAGCAGATTTAGGGGAGGCTATGCAGTGCCAGGATGTGATAGCTGTATTTTGCCTCCTCATCCCCATAATTTAGGTGAACCTGCGTATCTCCATGGTCCTGAATGCAGATGCTGGTCTTGACAATTTCCTACAGATTTACATTCCCACTATCTCTCATTTTCTGTGGAAGTAGATTGCCACACAGCTGGGTTTGTTTATTTGTTTTTATTTTTTTGGCCAATTTCTTGGTTTGGCTTAGTCAGCGGGAGCTAAACAGGAGCCATTTAAAAAAAAAAGTTTGTGACTTTAATAAAAGAAGTTATTGTGCACAATATGAATAAAAGTGGGAGGCACAGTCTAGATGTTTTTTAAAGCTCCCAAAAATAGTTCCAAGTTCCAACCAATGTCAACATAACAAGAGGTTCAAATGAAAACCACACTATGCCAGCTACTGTGTAAATAAATTCTCATTCAGCTCCCTGCTGGCTCCACACTCAGTACTTTGTTTTTGGTGCCTAGTTTTTATTTTTGTGACCCTATTTTGCAGATTTAAAACTGAAATCTCTTAGTTTAAGATGTTACCAGAGATTGCAATGGCCTGTTAAACATAATGGAGGGTCTGATGCTTCAGATGATTGACCAGCTCCTGTGAGGGCTGAATGCTCTCAGCTTCTCCAGGGTTTTAAGGACAGCAGGTGAGAGTTGAGGGCACTCAGCTCATTGCTGGATCAGACCCTAAAACACAAATCTGTTGATTGTGGATTGTAACATAAAGAAACAAAAATTGATGGTTCCTATTATAGTGCTTATGAACCAAACTCTAACCAGAACTCTCCTTTGCACAGTGCTCTCTTAGGGCCTGATCCAGTGCCCATTGAAGTCATTGGAAAGATCTAATAAACTTTGGATCATGCCCTTGCTGTGTCCTATTTATTCCATCAAGTCAGGTGCACTGGAACAATTTGTATAGTAGGGGTGTTGAAAGCCACTGAACTAAACTGTAAACCCTGTATATGACGGAAATCACTTCAAGCCAGGGGGTGCGGTAACACCCCCAGCATCCCTAGTTCTAGCACCTATGCATCAAATTCCTCATTTAATTGGATATTGTGTTCTTCTCTTACTTTTCCTTCTTTATTTAATTATTTCTTAGTCTTTTACTATGACCTTCCTCTTGTGATGTTTATGCTAGAGCTTATTTTAGAATCCATTCTTTAGATTTAGACTAATTGTGCTTTCCCCTTTAAAGTCTTTGCTGTGTGTGCATGCGCACATGAACCAGTTTCTTTCCATATAGTTTGGTAAAAAAAAATTCCACTTCACATATGTATTTCTACCGTCCTGTAAAATTTATCTTCCTTCCTAAATTACCTGTTAAAGCTCCTGTAGTCAGGCAGTTCTGGCTTTGCTTCAGGCTTAAACAGTCTAGGGTATAAAGCCTCCAACAGCTCTGGGTCATTGCTGATGGCTTCTATCCAGGGGGACTGATAATATTTTGGCACAGAAGTAGTGTTGAACCTCTCAGGAGGAATTTCCTTTAGTGGTCCAGAATATCCTTCATGGAAATAAATGAAGGATAAATAATTATAATCAGGCATTGCATTTTATAGCACTTTTCACCCAAGTATCTAAAGGGGCAATTACACATATTAATTAATACTTACTCCAGTCCTATGTAGTAGATAAGAATTATTATATACCCATTTTATAGAAGGGTAAGCTGAATAACAGAGAGGGTTAAGTTACTTGTCCAAGACTACATAGGAGTAGGAAGCAAACATAGGGGATTTGTACCACTTTAGTTAAACCAGTGCAAAGGGCTTTGTAGATGCTCTTATTTAGGTTTAAGGGTTTATTTTGGTTTATCTTAAACCTGTTTCTTGTTGATTTAAGCTGGTTTAAACCAAAGTACCAGTATCCATATAGCCTCTTGCACTGGCTTACCTAATTGAGTTTAAAATCAAACCTTTAGTTAAAATAATTCAATTCTGCCTGTAGACTAGTCTTTGGGTGGGCTTTTTAAAAGCATTAAAAGGAGTTAGAAGCACAAGTCCAATTGCCTTTCAGTGAGACTTGTGCTCCTAATCCCTTAGGCACTTTTGAAAAACCATCCTGTATCCCTGGTTCTCCATTGTCTTGCACCATGCAAGCAAATGAAGAATCAGACCCATTCTCAACCTCACCAGTGAGGGATAGATTCTTACATCCTTACTCCTGTTGATCAGTACCTTACTACACAAGTAGTTCCATTGACTTTAGTGGGATTACTTCCATAATTAGGTGCTACACAACAGGTGTAAGGGTGCAGAATCTAGCCCTTAGTATATACCGTAGTTGAGAGTATTAAAAACAGGAGGGGGTTGTCCTAAGATCTGAGCCAAAATTATTTGTTGGAAGAAGAGGAGAAATTATTCCTAACTTTTTACCTCACTAGGTTTCTAATTCTCTAAATTAACTCTATTGCTCCATTTCAGCATAAAAAACACTGTTTTGTTTCCAAATCAGAAAAAATCAGAGTTCAGACAAATATTTTCTGCAGACAATGATCACACCTCAACTTTGGAAACAGAGACTGCACCATTCACATTGTATTGGGCTTATGGATACACAGTGTACTAAAGCTCTGAGTACTTTTAGCAATCACTGATAGAGTGGCATTGATCCAGTTCACACTGGCTGGAAAAAGTCTACACAAAACATGCATGCACTGAATAATGCTGAACAAAGAATGACTTTGTAAAAACCTCTGCCTGCTTATGGATAATTCAGAACCAGGAAAAAGAGCTATATTCACTGAACAAATTATTTGTCACAAATTATTTGGCCAGCTCTAATCTTTAGTCTTCCATGTAGCTCAGGGCTTTAAATAAAGAAAACAGGACCCTTGCAACCAAGGTCTTTAAAATAGAAAAATATCTCTGCAGCCAGAGAGACAAATTCTCCTCTCAGCTATTCCCACATAAAGGGCTCAATTAGAACCTGCAGTGACTTCAGAGTCACATTTAGAAGCTGTAATAAAATTAGTGATGCTGAAGCTCAGATGGCTGAAAATTTTAGTGCAGATAGACAATTAAGATTAGTAGGATCAGATCAATGGGGTTATGCAGATTTAGGGTCTGATGATCTGGCCCTAGATGTTTATTCAAACTTATCAAATATACTTTGGCCTAAATGTTTCCTGGGATTTCTAGTGTTTCATGGCATTAATTAGCTCATAGATATCATGAGAATAACCTCTCTCAATGTATCTATGTATTTCCACTTGTGTGTGAAACTAGACAATAGAGGTATGTGAAGATTTTTATAAACCATACTGAAGCAAGTTAACTACTCTGATTTGCATTTCAAATCAAAATTCATATAAATTCTTTACAGTACTTCTGACCTCATTTGAATCAATTTGCTGATCCCTAATAAATATCCCATTAATGATCATGTAAAAAAATGCTCTGCTGTTTTCTGTGCTGTGAAATAGCTGAGTACTCAGTACATGCACAAATTACAATAGTTTGTAGTTTACCTGGTGCAATATTTTCAGGATTTGGTGGGCTCCGTGGGTCAGGTGTATTAGGAGGTGTCATTGGTGCATGCTGTTGGCCAGCTTCGGCATTGCTAGTTTCCATTTTAAAACTCTGCATAGGTTCACTACGCTGCATTAGAAGAGAAACAAATACCATTGATATTACATGCATATCAAGAGATGATATGTGACTCTCTGAAGCAGGGAAGTATTATCCACATATTATAGATGGAAAACTGCATAGGGGATACAGTAAGTGACTTGCCCAAGGTCACACAGGAAGTCTGTGTTGAGCTGAGAACTGAACCCATCACCTAGTCAAAGACCCTATCTACTAGATTAGTGTATCTCAGCATTTTCATGTTGGTGACCCCTTATTCAAAGACAAAAATGTTTGTGAAACCCCCCACATGTACTATAAAAGTAAGAGCAAAAAATGTATTAATGATAACAATGATAAGCCTATATAATTTAGGTGTGTCTGTGTTTCAAGAGAAATTCAAGAGAATACTAGATCTTGAAGGGTAAGTGTGTATGGGGAGTGGGGGAGCAAGATTTTCTTTGGTTTATATTGCAATAAAAATTTCAATGTTTTAGGACCCCTACCCCCTTACTGTCTTTCATGACACCTCCCCTTCCCCACAGTTCACGACCCCACTGGATGAGAAATACTGTCCTAGACTGAACCTAGATCCTTCCTATTCTAGGATTCAAGCAATCTGGTGGGTTAATGTAAAAGCCATTGATTCTCTATAAATGCTTTTTGTATACCAATTGAAAATGCATCAGCCACACAAAAAGTCTATACACCTTTGTGGGATTGTTTTTTCTTGTTTTACAGTAGTCACAACAATCTTAGTGCAGGCCACTTCTTGGAGATTTTTGATAGGCTGGAGTTATCCCCACCTCTCATCAGGTCATTAGTTCTAAGGAAACATCCAAAGCCTTAATCATTGTTTCTTTAAATACAGAATCAGGGGCTTGTAAAAAAATAGGCAGTAACTTATTTTAGCAATGAGAGCCAGTCTAAAAGGAACTTAAATATAGAGTGTGTTGGAGTAGGATTTCCTTAAGATAGAAAAAAACAAACAAATACTTTTTTTTTAACTTGAAACAAAGGAAATATTTTTGATCAGGTCAGTACATTTTAGAATGCTCTTAAGGTATCTTGAAAATATCATTTTAATCATAGCAGGCAAAATCATCCACTCCAGAGTAAGCCACAGAGTGGATCAAGGCCACACAAGTGCTGGCCGAACATGTACTTAAGGGAGGTCAGTAGAAACTAAAAAGGCATCATTCTTTTCTTTCCCCAGTGTGTGTGTGTGTGAATATGAATGGCTCAGCTTGCTTTGTGGAGAATACCAAAGAGGGAACAGAACAAGGAACGGACTGCAGAAATCCTATGTGAGTTATAGTGCTAGTATCAGACTTAACTTTGGCTGCATAGCTTCTATTACCTATTGCATAAGGAGTTAACATGCAGCTGCGGGGGAGGGAGCTGTCAGCAGCATATTTCCTCAGGAACTGGCCAATTAAATCGGTTTTATGGCTGCTTTGCATTACCAGAGCAGTGCAAATCAGCCAGAGTGTATTGGTGAATCTGGCCCACAGGTTTTCAAAATCTCAGGCCCACATCCTCAGTAGTGTAAATCATTCGTTTCAATGGAGCCATGCTAACTTACTCCAGCCCTCAGATTTTTCAGCTTAAATAAATATTAAATCATAAGGTCAAAATGTTCAAACTTGGGTGCCTAAAAGTGGACTCTTTAGGATGGGATTTCTAAAAGTGCTCAGTTAACCGTTCTTTCTTGAATAGGTAACAAGGCAAGATATTGGAGAGTTTAGGTGTGATACTGAGGATTTCAATCCCTGTTTATGAATATAATCTTATACTATCTGATTGCCATGGACTCCCTCAGCATTCTGATTAGTATGGGCAGCGGGGAATAGGGAAGGCTCTTCTACTGGTCTGCTACCCAAAGCTCCTCATCACGAACTGGACCAAAAGCTTCCAGGAATCCAGCAGATGATACTGTTCTTTTATTGCATTTTTTTTCTGATGAATTATTAGTACTAATAATTCTGTTACTCTGAGACCAGTTCATAGTATCTTAGCCAACCTGGCTTCAGTATAGTACCCAACCCTCCCCACATGTTTACAATTGTAAAAGAGTTGCTAAAATGGCTTTTTCAGAGCAAAATACCCAATGCTGTGGTGCAACATATAGTTTTCCTTAACACCTGGTGCTTTGCCAGTCCTGAGTAATGTGCTGTTCATCCCATATTCATGCCAATAAAAATGTTATACTACATCACATCAATACCTTATCTGTATCTATATCTATATCTATATCTAATCTATCTATATATAATTTTTCTTGCCCCAAATGAAGAATCAGATCCAACTCCCATTGAAGTCAATGGAAGTCTTGATTCACTAGCAGTTGGACTGGACCCAAAAGCATTAGTACCACCATCTGAAACATCTTTGTAAGTTTTAAAAACTGTTGGGGATGGGAATTGCTATTTAGCAATAAATGTTTTCTAGCTTAATTAATAATAATTATACTTATATATACCGGTACAGCTCTCTTCATCTTCAAAGCAGTTTAAAGATGCTGGGACAAATTGTGCTCCTCAGTCACATGCTTTCATAACTGAAATCAGCGGGGAAGTATCCAGGGAATTGAAATGTAGACTTTAGTGCATCAAGAACCTGAACCAGCATTGAAGTCAATGGGGCTACTCACTCACTTACAGTTAAGTCTGTGTTTAATTGTTTTGCTAGACTGGGACTGAAATGCTCAGAACCTTGCAGGAGAGAGCCCTAACTAATTAAACTTCACAACACACCTCAGGGGTAGGTGAATCTGTAAATGTAATTATCGCTATTTCTACAAATGTAGAAAACGAGTCGGAGAGGTTAGGTGTATTACCCCAGGCCTCAGAAGGAATGAGTGTCAAAACGAGTATTAGAATATGGAAGCATCTGATTCCCAGTCAGCAATTCCTACTATCCCGCAAATGTGCCTCAACCGTATTCCTTAAGGGCCAGCTCAAGGGGCAGTTTTGTGCCCATGGCCCATTTAATTCCTTACTCCTTTCCTAAGAGTGCCAGCAAGGAAGACTATTAGTGCCAATTGCACAGGTGATGTTACTGACTAGGAACTGGAATAAGACCACCAATCTATTTTTAATAGTAATAATAACAATAATAATATTAATACTTGCTGTTTATATAGAACTTTGCATCTTCAAAGCCCTCAGCTGTTATTAACAAAGTAATACTTACACCGTTCCTAAATCACCAATCAGCTGTCACATGGTAATGACTTTTGGTCACTACTGACCTGAGTCATATTTGGATGTGAATACTTTCAGCCTGAGGCCCTGGAACCTTGTTGTTCCATTCTGTGGGACCTAAAAGTAGCACCCAGATCTGAGCCTTTTTTGATTTGTCTAGAAGACCCCAAAATGATACAACTCACTTTGTGTTTCACACTGGCCTTGTTCCAGGTCATGGTTCAGTTCACATCTTTTCCTAAAGCTATGGATAATTCTTGCAATCAGTACCATGCAAATCATAGTTAACTCCACACCGGTCTCATTGTACTGTATCTAGAAACTTGTAATACAAAACACTCACATTCCTTTGCTTATTTGCTAAATAATGATAGTTTTCATAGGTGTACTTGTCAGATCTCCTTTGACGCATCTTAAATAGCCTTGCACCTCTGTTGCTGAGTATTGATAGTTCCTCCACCATGATGTCTCTGGGGATGCTGATTTTCTTTCCAAGGTCTAGGCCATCTGACTCTGTAATACAACAGAAAAACATATGCCTTATGGAATATTCTTCTCTGCTTTCCTTAAATGCTGCTTTTTGCTAAATAATGCTTATTATTATATTCCCTATATCTGTAGTCCAACAAGAAATGTACCCCCATTCCCCAGTAACATCCTCATGCTTCATGCTGTATTATTGAAATCACTCATTTTTCGGGGAGTTATGAAGTACACCGTAGCCTGGAATGAGCTCCTAAACCACTGCACTGAGAGCCTGATTTACAAAGGTGCTGAGCACACACAACTCCTGTTCATTTCAGTTAGAATTGTAGGTGATCAGCTCTTCTGAAAATCAGGCCCTTGGTATATAATATAATTTCTTAGTGATCAGTAAAATCCTACTTTCACTGAAGTCAGTGCCAAAACTCCCTTTGACTCAGTCCTGGACCCTTCATAAATCAATATATATCCTGGACTGGAAAGAGAAAGAACTCCTCAGCCTATTTTACACATATCTTCCTATTTCTGATTGCTTGCAATAGTTTTTGTCTCAATGATTCACTCACATTCAGATTTTTTAGAAAAGTAAGGCTAGCTACCTACTGTAACAGGTTTGTATTAGCTGGGAGCCACTACTTAATAGTTTTATTTAGAGAATTTCAGAATAAAAGTCCAGTTTATGAAAATGAAAGATGTAACAATGAATTAAAATATGCTTTTAACAACTTTTACATGATTTCTGCAGAATAATTATCTATTTTTTCCATGCTGCAATTGTTTAACAATTCTCATTAATTGGAAAATTACAAGCAACCCTTTTCAAAAGATTAACAAATGCTGGAAATCTAATTACTGCTGTCAGTGTTACTTAGGTCCCTGCTTGGGAAAAAAGATCATTTCCGTGGCTTTACATAGTAACCCTGGGGCACTTTGATAATTAATATGCATGCATGGGTGGTGGTGGAGGGGGAAGAGTAAGCTTGCAGGCAGAGAGCCCTGTATGGCATAAACTTCATTGTCAGTCTTATGGAGAAGTTCTGGAAGTTGGGCTACTAGTGGCACTGAGTATGCTGACACTGCTTTGAAGAACTCTGTCATCTGGTGTCCTCAATTTTAAAGCCCTTTTTTACTCTTTACACCATGATAACTTCAATGCTTAGCAAACTATTTTGTTATTAATTTATTTCTGCCAGAGTTTGGAAAGTAGCCTTTGTCACATGTGGCTGTAATTATATCATCCAGTAAAAATAACATTGTTGAGAATCTTCTCCTACTTTGTCATTTACAATTACCCATGCTCATCATTTTAATAATTGAACTAGGGTATGTCTACTGTGATGAGGCAAGGCCAGATGGCTACAGTAAAGTAGTGAGGAATAGGTATGTTAGCCCCAGGCTAAACAAATCCCTGGTACCATGGTAACCAAATGGCAGTTGCTCCAGGTTAATCAAGACACCTGGGGCCAATTAAGATCCTTCTAGAAGGCAGTGAAGATAGCTACATTGATTGGGACACCTGAAGCCAATCAAGGGCTGGCTGGAACTAGTTAAAAGCCTTTCAGTTAGTCAGTGAGGTGCGTGTGAGGAGCTGAGAGTGAGAGTTGCTGGAGGAGTGAGGAGTACAAGCATTATCAGACACTAGGCGGAAGGTCCTGTGGTGAGGATAAAGAAGGTATTTGGAGGAGGCCGTGGGGAAGTAGCCCAGGGAGTTGTAGCTGTCATGCAGCGGTTACAGGAGGCACTATAGACAGCTGCAATCCACAGGGCCCTGGGCTGGAACCCGGAGTAGAGGGCAGGCCCGGGTTCCCCCCAAACCTCCCAACTCCTGATCAGACACAGGAGGAGTTGACCCAGACTGTGGGTTCCACCAGAGGGGAAGATCACTGAGGTGAGCAAATCTGCTAATAAGCGCAGGACCCACCAAGGTAGAGGAGGAACTTTGTCACACTACACTGGCAGAGTTACATTGCTGGCAGTTACATCGCTGCTCAGAGAGCGCTGAAGGGAAACCATTGTTGTGTGTTCATACTCTCTGCTGCCTGCGCAATAGTGTGTTCACACTTGTGGCCCTTGCATCGGTATTTGGAGCGGTGCACTCTGGGCAGCTATCCCACAGAGCATCTCTTTCTCTTCTGCCGCTAAGAGTTCCGGGAAGGTGGAGGGGGTCATGGGGCATCCTGAGTCCTGTCCCAATGCCCCGTGATGCACTGCTTCACATCTCAGCAGTCCCTGTGCTTCTATTCACATTTGGCACCATCTTTCAATTATTTGTGTACTGCGCGCTCTGCCTCTTCAGTCTGCAGGAATGGATCCCGCACTGTTGACCAATATGCTGCTCACTCTCACTAACACACCATGAGTGGCAGTGGAGTTATTCCTTAAAGTACAAAGGCAAGAGCAGTTTGACATTGATCTCCCCACGCATAGTAGCTACGGCATGAGATTGCTTGTGGCATTCACAGGGGTGCTGACCACAGTGGAACGCTGTTTCTGGGCTCGGAAAACAAGCACTGAGTGGTGGGATCACATCATCATGCATGTCTGGGATGATGAGCAGTGGCTGCAGAACTTTCGGATGAGGAAAGCCACATTCATGGGACTGTGATGAGCTCGCCCCAGCCTTGCGGTGCAAGGACACGAGAATGAGAGCTGCCCTGCCCATGGAGAAGTGTGTGGCGAGTGCACTGTGGAAGATGGCTACTCCAAACTGCTACTGATCGGTCGCTAACCAGTTTGGAGTGGGAAAGTCGACCGTTGGACTTGTGTTGATGGAAGTGTGCAGGGCCATTAATTGCATCCTGCTCCGAAAGACATGACGCTGGGCAATGTGCATGACATTATGGATGGCTTTGCACAAATGGGCTTCCCTAAATGCAGAGGGGCGATAGATGGCATGCATATTCCAATTCTGGCACCAGACCACCAAGCCACCGAGTACGTTAATTAGAAGGGGTATTTCTCTATGGTTCTCCAGGTGCTTGTGGATCACCTTGGGCGTTTCTGGCCTGTTCGGGAACCTGCAAACATTGACTTTCTTTCCAGACCACAAAATCACTGTAGGGAAAGTCGAAATGCCCATTCTGATCCTGGGAGACCCTGCCTACCCCTTAATGCCGTGGCTTATGAAGCCATACACAGGGAACTTTGACAGCAGCAAAGGGCGGTTCAACAACAGGCTGAGCAAGTGCAGAATGACTGTTGAGTGTGCTTTTGGCTGTTTAAAGGCCCACTGGCACTGCCCATATGGGAGGCTGGACCTGGCTGATGACAATATTCCTATGCTTATAGCCGTCTGCTGTACACACCATAGTATTTGTGAAGAGAAGGGTGAAAGCTTCACTCACGGCTGGACTGCTGAGGCTCAGTGCCTGGAGGCTGAATTTGAACAACCAGAGACCAGGGCTATTAGAGGGTGTGGGGCCAAAAGGATCAGGGAAAGCCACTAATATTTGTTGCTATGCTTGGGAGTGCAGTGCTTGTAATGCTAGGAGGTGATTGTGATTGGTGCAGACAACGCACTGTGAAGGCTTAAGAAAATTGCCTGTTTTGCAGGGTTTTGTTTGCTTTCAATTAATGGAATAAAGATTGCTTTCAAACAAAAACAATTATTTTATTAAAAAACAACAACCGGAGGAGAGAGACAAACAAATAAACACATCAGCACTGTGGGGGATGGGGGAAGGGAGGGTCCCAGGTGGAGGTGGGGTCCTGGGACGGTTAAAGATTTGTGGATGTCCAGGTATCATATGCAACCTTGTCCTTTGGAGTACAGTGCAGAGGGACAGGTGTTGAGTGCAGTGGGTACTTGGAGTCCACAGGGCTGGACTGTGTGACGGGGCAGGAGTGGAATGTAGCGGGTACAGACTGGAGCCAGGAGGGATTGATAAGAGTGTGTTGGCGGTGTCTGGGGAGGTGCATGTGAAAGAGTTTTGCGACAGTGGCTGCAGGGGAGGGCGGGTGCGGAGCTGCTTGGTTTGCAGTCCTAGTAGCACTTGGAGTGTGTCTGCTTCGTGCTCCATAACATTTAAGAGCCATTCCATGGCTTTGTTCTGATGCACTGCATTCTCCTTTTGGTTCCTCTTCTTGCTGTCCCGCCACTCCTTCAGTTCTTGTTTTTCAGCCGCGGAGTGCATCATGACAGAAAGTCCTCTTTAGTTCTTCAAGGCCACTTTCTAATTGTGCACAGCCGTTCAGCCAGTGATAACAAAGTGGGAGCCTGGGCTCCCAAGGTCAGATCTGTGAAATCAAAATGCAACATTTTACAGAAGCAGTATTGTTTGCAACACACAGACCACTGATTCAGTTATTTAAAACACAGCCAATATTCACATACCTGCCAATAACTGGTTGACCCCAGGCAAGCACACATGAGCCATAGGACCCCCAAAATGGTGAGTAACCACAGGGGCATGGGAAATCAGTGTTCCAGGACCTTGCTGTACACTGAGCACGTGGCTCTTGGGGAGAGCCAGCACTGTAAGAGGGGCCTGATAATCATTCCTGTCCCCACATTTTCTTAGGATGTGATCATAATGGAAGATATCTCATTGCTGAGGATGAGCAGGGAATCAAAGGAGGGTCTTCTCCAAGACCACGACTTCCGCCCTGGCCCTTATGTGGCTCGCTTGTGTGCAGCAATGGTCCCCCTTCCCTACCCCGTGATGGCAGAGTGGCGTGAGAAAGTTACCATTAATGGGGCAAGAAACAAAGCAGCTCTGCCAAAGAGCCTGCAGCAGTGGATTGCCCAGTGTCTCCATGAGAGTTTCCTGGAGATCTCTGTGGCAGATTCCAGTGAAGTTAGGGAGTCAATCAGCAGCCTGTTCCACCGCTCAGACTAGGCATGTGGTGGTACGCACATCATACAGACACAAGCCTGCTTTCTTCAACCCTCCTGCCCCCAACAACTCACTTCAGCAATTCCCAAAATCAATTCCACTTACCACGGGCCTCCTCTCCTGTTTGTGTTTCGCCAAGCTCCAACCCCTGTGACTGGCTAGCCTCCTCCGGGATAGAGAAGAGCTCCTGGCTGTATGCATCTCTGACCTCCAAGTCGTCCTCTGCCTTTGGGTCTCTCTCCCCCTCTACATCCTCATCCAAGATTCCCTCCTCCTGGCTTGGTCTTGACTGGCATGCGAGCCACCAAAGTATCCACAGTGGCCTTCGCAGTGGAGGTGGGGTCACCACCGAGTATCACATCCAGCTCTTTGTAGAACCGACAGCTCGAGGGGCAGCTCGTGGGCACAGCACTGGAGTGGCGGTTTGCCTCCCATGCCTTGTGGTAGGCATTCCGCAGCTCCTTCACTTTGACCTTGCACTGCAGCGTGTCCCACTCATGGCCCCTTTCTGTCATTCATTGTGAAATCTGCCCATAGGTATAATTCCTACGACTGGAGCACAGCTGGGACTGGACAGCTTCCTCTCCCCAAATGCTGGTGAGGTCTAACAGCTCGGCATTGCTCCAAGCAGGGGATCGCCTGGTGTGTGGAGCAGGCATGGTCACCTAGAAAGATGTGCTGAGACGACTGCAAGCATCACCGAGCAAACAGGAAGGGGACTTTACCCTCAGGAATTTAAGGAGTGGGGCTCACGGTTGGTCACCTGAGGGCAAGGCCAGTTCCAGGCACCAGCAAAGGAAGCAGGTGCCTGGGGCGGGCAATAGAAAGGGGCGGCACTCTGTCTGTTACTGGGGCGGCACGTTCGGGTCTCCAGTGGCAATTCAGTGGCGGGTCCTTCAGTCCCTCACTTCCTCTTCGGCGGCAACTCTATCGCTCCACTTCAGTCTTCGGCGGCACTTCGGCACTTCGGCAGCTCAATCGCTGTGCTTCAGTCTTCGGCGGCAATTCAGTAGCGGGTCCTTCACTCCCTCCTTCCTCTTCAGTGACACTTCAGCGGCAGCTCAATTGTTTTGTTTTTTTTTCTTCACCACTTGGGGCGGCAAAAAAGCTGGAGCCGGCCCTGCCTGAGGGTAAGGCAGTAGAGTTCAAACCGATGACCAGAGAGGTGAGAACACGAATTGTGGGACACCTCCTGGAGGCCAATTGCAGTGCTGTAATTGACCAGGGTGTCTACACTGGCACCGCAACACTGTAGCCCTGGCGCAGAAAGCTCTACACCTATCGCCAGTGTGGGTTTTTTTACAGCGCTGCCACTGCGCAGTTTCTGCGCACTAAGTGGCTTGGCAGTGTGTACACCTTGGGCGTTACACTGCAGAAAGCTGATTTACTGCGCAGAAACTTCCCATTGTTGACAAGGCCTTAATCTCTGTGGGTGTTTATAAGCTTCAGGACAAGATATGAAGTAACATCATGCTATGCAAAACTGCATTGAGGCTCCAATATGAATCTTTGCTCGCTTATTCAAGGTGACATTTTGGTATGTGTTTGATATAAGCCCTAATTCTTTAAATATTTTTATGCACTACAGAATATTCAGGCTTCAGTTAGCATGTAAATGTATGCAATATAGTAAAATGAACTGAAATCAAATTACATGTTGGAAACTATTTAATTTCTTCCAGGGCATCCACACAGAAGAGCAAAACTTAACTTTGCATTACAGATTACAGTAAGGGAGCAGTTGGTAGCGACAGTAACATCTGGTATTAAATAAGAACTGAAAAAAATAATGGGGATGTTAATATTTATTTTCAGAGTTTCTATAGTGTCTCATTTTTAATACATTGTGTAATATCTACTGGAAGCTTAGTGAACCTAAACAACATGAATTCTTGATTTCTGGCAAATATAAATCTCTTCTAAATGACACAGACACACTAAATACTTATCCCAGGCTGCTGAAATTTTGAATTTCCCTTTAACTCACAGAGAGAGAAGTTTGCAGGCACTGGACTTGCATCTGGATTGGCTCAGTTCTGCTCCTACTGATGTCATCCAAATTTTTGCAGTTGACTTCAACTGGAGCAGGATCAAGCCAGCTATGGATAATGCCAGGAACAGGAGAATGCACTTCTGCATTAAAAATAACATGAGCAAGAACCCTGATAGCCTCCTGTTATTTAAGAGAGAATAATAAAACTAAGAGTTCAGCATGAAAGGTGATGTCTCAGCTTGCCCACTGCCTAAACAATGCCAGATAGTGGTGATTTATAGGCATCATGATATAGTATGCACTAGGTATGGGCTAAAGCCGCAAAATTTTGATTCAGAACTTCATTTTGAACTCCCCCGACATCCAAAAGTCAGGGGTGTTTGAATCTGGTGCATATCGCAGCAGGCATCCTGGCTGGTTGGAGTTGACAATTTCACCTCTTAGTCCACCAATATTTTCATGTAAAGCAAAGCTTCTTTCACTCATGTTTTTCTCCATTGCCTAGAACTTGGCCCACAATGAAAGTTTGTGGGAATAGGGGGGAGAGAATTCAGTTCAGCCACACCTCTACTCCATACTGAATGTTAAATATTTTGGGCCCCCTGATTTGTCCTCAATCTGTATGCAGAGCTCTCATTTATGTTAATTCATAAATTAACATAAATTATAAAAGCTAGGATCCAAACACTTTGTAACTAATTGTGTGTTTTGTTGTGTATCTAGGCAGTTTCCCAGAAATGTAAATGTGAGATTTTACTCCAGTCTTCTGAAAATTAAAATCTAATCTGCTGCCTGTTTTAATGATGTGCATAGGGATTGCTATCGTGTCAGTGCAATGAGGGTGATGAGAAGCAAGAGAAGGTGGTATTTAGAGGAAGATAAAAAGATCATCTCCAAATGCAAAAGTTAATAATTCATAAATTGACACTTAAATTTGCAGGTCCATGCTTTAATCCTGATGTTAACCTTTTAGCCTCAGTTCTTTCTCTGTTCCTGCCAAGTCCTCCCTGCCCCTTAAAATGGTAACAGCTTTCATTTGAAATATGATTTATATATTTCCTCTCTTATCCAACCCCCTAATCTCTTTTAATCCTCCAGTTTAAAATCTTCTAAATATCATCTTGTAGATTATACATTTTAATCATGAATATTAGATAAGATATGTTTATCACATAATCAGAAATAAAAATCTATAAACCGCCACAAAAGGTAGTTAAATATGTAGCTGTTGAAGCATGCATTAATGATGTTATATAGAAACTAGATTTAAAGGTGAGCAAGGAGTAATTAACAGATATCAAGGACTTCCTTCACAAAAAAATACATGTAGTTTTAAAAAATGAATGAGCCAAGGATTTTCTCATATTTTTAAAAGTAAATTAGACTTCAGCCTATCTTAAAAAACATTTTGAGCTTATTTTCTACTTTCATTTAAACCTATTACAGTGAAATCAGCATTTGTGAAAGGTGAAGATTGCCAGGCCCAGAAAGTAAAGCTCTCTACAAAATAGGTTTATCCCAAGCAGGAATAGTCCAAGTCTTCCTTCACCATTCTACCAATCCACCTCCACTCTCAACTGTGGAGGTCAGAAAAGGTGAGAGATTATTACATTCACCCATTTAATACCTGGACTCTCTCTCGAGAAAACAAAAACATGCCTTTTTCTGATGCAAGCAGTTCCACTGCTTGCATCCGAAGAAGTGGGTATTCACCCACGAAAGCTCATGCTGCAAAACATCTGTCTGTTATAAGGTGTATGTGCTTTTCTTTGCTTGCAGAACAGAACTACTACTACCCTAACCCTCTCTGATACTTCTGATGTGGACTTTGCCCACTAGGGATGGGAATAACAACCCAAACTGATTTAACACAAACCACGAAAGAACTGGTGGAGAGTAACAACTTCTGGGCCAACCAGGCCCAGATTTGAAGCAGCGATGTAGAGCTAACAGGCTTTGTATTGAATCAGCAATTATAAGTCTCCTGGTATGAATCTGTTTACAGAGAGTTTGACTCTCTATACTTATCTTAAAATGTTATTGAAAACTGATTGAATAAAAATGAGTCCTCTTTATGCAATAGACCTGCTTCAAGCCATAAGTATTTACTTTACTCAGTAAAATACATTTTTACTGTTTTTTACTCCTGTTAACAATACAGAGCCAATGCCATTTTGCGAGAATGGGATTCTTTTGTGTGGCTCAAGCAATATAATTGAATTGTTAGCTAAATTCCAATTGCAGAATCATTATTACAGGTAATGATGCAAAAACCAAAAAGAAAACAGCTCAAATTTAAGATCTCAGGTTAAGTTTGCAGGCCAGCAATTAGGGGGAAAAGCATAGGCCAAATCAAAATCCCAGCTCCAAGCTTTTTTATCTCTTTTAAAGGGTCAGAACAAAACTGTGGTTCTGAACTTGAGGATTTAAAATCCACATTCCAACCCAAATTTCTCCAGATGGCTAGAAAATGTCCAGGATTGGGAAGTTTTCATTGATTTAAAGTATTGATCAGTGAGTCTCAAGAGGTTAAACACATCCAATAGTTTGACTGCTTCTCCAAGGCTTGTCTGAACATCAGTGGTTTGGATATCAGGTTGGAAATCTCATGACAGAAGACTTCACAAGATTTCTAGTATGACCAGGTTTGGGCTGAGCCAAAGACACCAAGAGGGCAGCTTTTCATAGTGTTTTGGTCTTTCAGTTTACATTCCCAGCTAAAAACAGGAAATGCAGAAGTGAGTAAAATAAGTTAACTAAACTTCTTTGAACCTCAAAAAAAGCCTGGATTCAGTTCAATCATACGAATGCTGACTAGGTTCAGATGCAGCAGCATTTTGTGCCCACTCCCCCAAAATCTTCAGGGCCTTCTAAAGAGGATCTTTCTCCTAGCCCATTCTTCCTTTGCACCGTCAGTGAGAAGGATGGACTGTCAATCCGAGATCCCCTCACAGACAGACTCCAGTTTTACTCCCACTCCTAAATCCTTGATCTTCCACTTTCACTTGCAATCAGGTAATAATCAATGTTTTGAGCTGCACTGCTGCCTGCTACTCTGCCTCTGCCCCATTCAGGCCTTCTCCTGTCATGGGTCCTATTTCCCAGTTCCAACAACATTGTCTTAATCCAGTTATGGAATCAATTCAGTTCCAGTTTCCGGTGAAGGCCGAGTTGTTTCTCATACCAGTTCCCTATGCCTAATCTAGAGTCAAATTTTTAAAAGAGAGGTCCAATTGTGTGTGTGAAAATGTGAGCAATTGTAAAGTGAGTGTTGAGGTTACCTTGACTACAATTGCAAAGTGGGTATTTACACATGCCTTTGCATGCATAAAGTTATGATCTGTACTCATAACTGCAAGAACTGTACATGCAAATGTAGGCACACACATTTTTGAGCATGGATCTTAAACCTCTACATTTAAAAATTTGACCCATTAACTAATTATGAATTAAAACTGGATGTGGCCAACAGCAAATGCCTAAATGATCCATTGGATGATTTAACTGATCACTGCAGTCAGCTTTAACAAATGAGTTAAATAAGATAAGATACTTCAGAGACAATTATGTCATATGTGGAACATCTAAATAATCCTAAATTGGCTTCAGTACAGCTTGGTTTACATAGTCTTTAAATACAAAGACATGGGATCCAGAAATGGCATCTACAAAAATATTGCAAATGTCACTCAGATATTAAACTGTTTAATAAAACTGCATTAAAAAAATCTAACAGGTATATTTACAACAAAATGTGAAAGGAATGGGCAGGCACTTACATGGGCAGATTCTTTTTTGTACATATACAAAGGGCTTGATCCTACTTTCCTTGGAATCAAATTTGTCAGTTAGTTATCTAAGTGGGTTATTTGTCAGTTAGTTATCTAAGTGGGTTATTTCTTAGTAAGTTATCTAAGTTATCACAATACATGTGAGCAGGAGAATAAAGCCCAGAGTTTCGTAAGTAGATTTAAAGTTAGGTCCTTAATTCATAGTTAGGCACCTAAACCAATGGCCTGATTTTCAAGATTGCTGAGTATTAAACAACTTCCACAGACTTCGAGGGGGACTGCTAGATGCTCAGCACTTTTGAAAATTAGGCCACATATTTAAGCACCTAAATAAGGTTCTATGGGTGGCATTTTCAAAAGCATCTGAGTTAGGAGCACAGTCCCAGTGAAAGTCAATGGGACATGTGCTCCTAAATCACAAAGCACTTTTGAAAGTCTCATGTTAGGAGGATAATCTTAAGCACCCACTTTTGAAAATCAAGCTAAGATTTTCATAGCTGTTTCTATTTCCCTCAAAATGGCAACAGAAAAGTTGAATTGTTGCTTAAAAGAACAGCCAGTGACTATGTATTGGAGAGAAATGACAAGAGTTAATAAGGTTTATTAATCCCAATAGCTAGCTTTGAGGGGAAGAAAGAGAATAATGATACAAATATTTTTGATCATAGATATTAAAAGAAATGGAAAACGGGAAAAAAGATATAGACAGATAATCATGTTTTGTATATGAATAGTCTTGTAAAATGGAATCCAGTCATGATATTAGCCCCAAATAATATTCTGAAAGGCTATCCAAGCAGAATGTACATCAGCTGTTAGATTACTTCATTCCTTCACAACAGTTGTTCATCTGAAAATAGCTTTCAAATGAAAAGAGACAACTACAAAAGGATTAGTTACCATAGGCAGCATGATACCCCCATCGGATTATTTATGGCAGAATACCCAGAGCTTTAAGAGTTAAACTGTAAGATTAAAAAGAAATGTTAGGAAGGGGCAAAAGGAACATAGGACATACAGTAACCAGTTTTAGCTCTATACCATTGCCGTGGATTTCCTTCATAATGGCTGATGCTTGTTGTTTCCTCTCTTTGACCATGGCAGAATGTGATAACATTGTGATTGTCTGGTGGGGTTTTCCTCACTGAAAAAAAAAAATCCACATTTTTACATTGTTAAGCCAGTGTGCAAAATCCAGTTGACTTTTTATTTCTAGCATTGTCTTCAGAATAATTAGTGAGTATACTTATTTCTCATTTGGCTAAGCTGTCTTTTTAACAATGCCAAAGACACTGGCAATCATTCTCATCAGAGACATGTTCTCCCACTCAAGGATAAGAAGTCCTGAGTGACATACTGTCCTTTGGCTACACAAATTCTGTAGCAAGATCTGTGGCAGTGGTCTGGGCCTTCTCATTTCCACACAGTATGTTTAAAAAAAATTGCAAATCTGTGATTTATTTCATATGCTGTCTTTTGTTAACCCTCTATCTACAGTCTCAAAAATAGGAAACATTCTGGCAAACTGCTTAAAGTGACAGCAAAAAGGTTGATGAGCTTGCTAAAGCATCTTTAAATAAGCAAAGAAAGTGGATTCCCCACTAGATAAAAATATACATCTTATTTTATTCCTGAGATAAGATGTTACTTAAATGTCTTCTATGCAACAGATTGTAGGAAAAACAATGTCAAAATATTTCAGGAAACAATACACTTACCCTATTGTTAGGCTTTGTTGTGCAGAAAAAAGCAATCCCAACCCCTTTTGGTGAAGTTTCTGGAGTTTGTTATGAATGGGGATGACCTGCCTGGTCCTGGATGGTTTCTATCCTTCTGGTTGGGTCTGCATGGTACCTAGTACAAAGACAAACAGGGGGCTGACCCTTTCCAAAGAGACTGGCATCCAGCTGACATCAGCCAGCTATATATAGAACCAAACACTTCAGCTAGTCATATCTTCCTGGCGAAAGAAGAGAACAGAAAGGATTCAGCTGTACCCACCACAAAGGGAGTGTATCTCTTCCAGAGCTTATTGGGAGATTTCATGGAATGCTCTCATCATACTTGTTCAGATCATCCCATCGTCACCTTGAAGAAGAAGAATCTCCATATTATAACCAGGGGAAAGACATTTAAAAATAAGGTGATAAATATATGATGAGGAAGACTATATGATGGGAATGGAATGGGCTAATCCTTCAGTGAAAGATAAAACCGTGCCTTTATAGTAGCTGATGACTAAAGTTAGTGGCAGACGGCTGATGGGGTACAAAGCCTACTCTTAAAAAGAAATCAGAAACCTGCATTGTTATTTGTGTTAAGACAACACTTTTACAATAGACTACAGTTTGTCTCAAGAAACAGTACAAGAATTTCTCATAATGATTTTTTAAAAGTGATTTCGGAAAACTGCAATAATTTAGAGTCCATTAATACCCAACATACGGTATCACTTTATGCTAGAAACTTGTTATATGTACGATCACAGGTATCCCAGGACAGTAGCTATCTTGTCCACCTGGCAAAGAAAACACTGAGGTTGTGCCCCCCTCCCTTTTATGTATAAAGGTACCCGAATGGTAGGGGAGAAGGAGATGAGAAGGCTGTTTTTCTGGTTTTGGTTTTGTTGGGTTTTTGTTCTAAAGAAGTTCTGTTTTCTGCTTTATTTTCCACATCAGAAATTGAGTTCTTGCCTCCCTGGAAGACTCAGTAGAGGACTGGTAGGATTGTGACATCACAGTACAAAAGAAGTGAAACCTGGATAATTGAGTTTGGATGTGAGTTTTATTCAGATTCTTTAAAACATATATATAATTGTTAATACCTTGTAAGCAAGAGGCGCCCTCCTCCTAAAAATAAATATATATATACATACACACACACTGTATAAAATTCAAACAAACATACTCATAAATATAAACCTCAGCCTAAGCTTTCTCCTCAAGTTTGGCTTTTCCTAAACCATCCCTGTAAAACCTCTCTGTTGCAGACCATAGTTTCCCCTGCCCATGAGTGAGGCTCATTTTTAATCCTTGTTAAGAGTCAACAGAAACCACTTACTAGTATACTTGACAGTAATTCCTCTGCTCTTTCAAGCATGGTTCAAGCATCTGATAAAAAGGATGCCTTAACAAACACTCGAGAAAAAACTATTTGTTAAAGATTCAATACTTTTCACCCATTCAGTAAAAGACCCAGAGAGCTCCCTGTTTCTCTGAGACCTTTAGCAAGTCCTCCAGCAAAAGCTGGGAAGACCAGACTTGATAAACCTGAGATTTCCAGGGTAAAAAACAAACTACAAAACCAACAGCAACCTCTCCACAAAACAAAACAAACAAAAAGCATATACACTTAAAAACCCTTTAAAACCATCTTTATACCCCATAAAAGAAGAAGGCGGGAAAGCTGGGGACCTAGGAAAGCAGGTGGAACGAGGGTGAAGTGTAGACACTGTGAAGGAGGTGTGACAGTGTGTGTGTGTGTAGCATAGCTTAGATCATATTATATCTCCTTAAACTCTGACTACATCACTTGTTTTTTCTCATTTCCTGACTACCCATAGTGCATATGGAGCAGACAGTCAATGTTTTTCTGTGACAGCCAGAATTTGGACAGATATCTCAGTGATAAAGATCCAGAGCTATGCCTCCACAGCAGGTAATTTACAGATTTTTTGCTCTGTGTATAGACAAAGGGAACATAAGAATTTCCCCCTTACAATTGTTTTGTCGTCTTGCTTCAAAAGCAGAAGCAGTTGTTAGGAAAGAAGATACAAAACAACAACAACAAAAACAAACAAAAATTCAAAAGAGTAATTGTTTCTAACAATCCAAAAGTTATTTTGATCACTTTAATCAGTGTTTTGTTCTTATGGGGTTAAGTATTGGGTCTGGTATTTATTTTTGTATTTGTCTTTTCAGTATTTAGTGCAGATACTGAAGTTTTGCTCAGTTTTCGTTCAGCCCTTGTACAGGTAGAAATCCCACTGATTTCAACTGGAGCTGTGTGTTTTGTTTGTATTTATGTTCGTCTGAGGCTTTTGCTTTAAAAATGCATCCAGGAGTCATTTCTGGGGCTGATACTCATGACATTTCAGTATCTGATTAGTGGAAATGCCATGAGAAGATCAGGTCTCACATTCTTTCAGCACTATAAATTGCCTCTAAAGCAAAAGTAAGTAAAACAAATATGGAGATATTTCATTTTATTTAAATTTACCCCCAACTATTTTTGTCTTAAAACAGGTAGCTATGGATTTTGTACAAGTCCAAATTTTTATGGGCCCAGTTCAGGTAAGCAGATGACTGGAAAGTAGCTAATGTAAAGCCAATTTTTAAAAAGGGCTTCAGAGGAGGTCATGGCAATTACAGGCCAGTAAGCCTATCTTTAGAACCAGGCAAATTTGTAAAAATTATAGTAAAGAAAAGAATTATCAGACACATAGATAAACATAATTTGTTGGTGAAGAATCACAGAACTTTTGTAAAGGGAAATCATCCTCACCAATCTATTAGAATTCTCTGAGGGAGTCAACAAGCATGTGGATAAGGCTGATCCAGTTGGTATAGTATACTTGAATTTTCAGAAAGCCTTTGACAACATCCATCCAACAAAGACTCATAAAGAAACTAAATAGCCATGGAATAAGACAAAAGTTTCCATCATGAGTCAATAATAGATTGAAAGATGGTCACGTCTTACCGTGAAGAGAGGGGAAAAGCAGGGTCTCCCAAGGATCTTACTGGAAGCAGTGCTGTTCAACATATTCATCAATGATCTGGAAAAGGGGGTGAAGTGACAAGTTTGTAGATGATACAAAATTATTCAAGGCTGTTGTGTCCAAAGCAGACTGTGAGGAGTTACAGGGGGATCTCACAATACTGGGTGACTGTTTGCTCCTTTCCCATTTGTTTATCTCTCTGGCTTCAGTGTCATATCTTACTCCGAGAAGAAAAGGATGGCATCAAATCACAAATTGAAACTTTATGTGCAGAACATTTAACTGTGAAATTTATGATTTGAAAGTTGAACATTAAACAGCTTCTTTGTGAAGATTATTCAAGGGCCCAATCCAACTCCCATTGAAGCCAGTGGGAATTTTCCCATTAATTTAAATAGGAACAGGATTGGTCATATAATGAGTTTCATCTGGGGTATCGATGAAACCAATAAACTTTAACTGTAACATTTGCAAACAGAGAATCTGATCCTGCAGTTTACTATGGATATCTCTACGCTGCAATAAAAGACCTGCGACATGGCCCCGTCTGGACAGGTCAGCTGACTTAGCCTCATGGGGCTATAAAAATACAGTGTAGACATTTGGGCTTAGGCTGGAGCCCAGGCTCTGAGGACCTGTGAGGGGAGAGTATCTCAGAGGCCGGACTTCAGCCCGAGCCCAAGCATATGCACTGCTATTTTTAGCCCCACAGTCTGAGCCCCAAGTCAGCTGACCTGAGCTCTGAGACTTGGTACCAGTTTTTTTTATCACAGTGTAGATATACCCTGAGTACCCCCAATTCCCATAGTAGTCAGAAGAGTTCAGGGTGTTCAGTATCTGAAAATATCAGGCCATGAGTTACTAAACCCACTGTGTGTATACGTGACTCTCGTTATGTTCATAATAAGGAATAAAGGTTAAAGAAGGTTAAAGACTTATAGCATACAGCATCGTGATACAGTATACCAAAACCAAAGCAAATCATGCATTTCAAGGAGAGGAAATATTATTAAGCTGGTGGAGAACTGGAATGCTTTAGCCACCCTATGAAAAAGGACAATTACCTGTCTTTTTCCTCTAGGGCATTTTTATTTAACTCAGTCAGACCTCTCCTTTTAGTATTGTCCTTTGTAGCTCCTTGTGGGATTTTTCTTACCATGCTGCTTTCTCCAGCGAGCACAATTTATGAGAAAGGACGTGCAGACTTAAAAGTGTGTGTGGGGGGGGGGGGGGGAATATACTATCTACATCCATTTATCTTCTGTATTTCAGTTTTTCATTCTTATATGCACCAGGGAATCTGTTTAGGCAAAACTCAAACTGAGGTCAATGGGAGTTTTGCCTGAGGCTTCTATTCACTTCAGCAAAGCACTTAAGTATGTGCTTAACTTTACACATGTGCTTACATTCAACTTTAGGCCCTGATTCTTCAAACATTTATGCACAGGCTTAACTTCACTACCATGAGTAGTCCCATTAAATTGAACTCCTAGCAATGGCATAAAATTAAGCATGTGTGTAAGTTTCTCCAGGATCAAGATTCTGTTCAGTGCCTGAATGAGATTTGCAGGGTTAAGTCCCAGGTATACTTTCTGGCTTTTTTGTTTTCTTTTTTTCTGTGAGGAATGTCTCCCTCTATCTCTTTCTTTCTTTTTTGTAGTATTCACTTTCCAATAAACAGAACAGTTCTTACAGAAGGAGAAAAAGAAAGAGAGGGATTGTATACCAGATTGCCAAGAATATAGTCAATGGTAAATTCAATACTCAACTTCAGGTTTGTTTTTGTATAAACTCCTTAAATTCAGATATTTATTGAAGATTATGGTGGTGACTGTGGACTACTGGCAGAACCCAGAGGGTAAATTAAGTAAATTACTCTCATGCAACTTGAAAGGTGAACTGCAAATCATAGACAGATAGACAGACATACTCAAACTTACTTGTTTTATTTTTGACTGTTCCTTGATTTTGCAGTTTACCTGTCAGTTTTGAGTTAATTTTTTAAAGCTCTCTTCAGTCTTATAGTCTAAGGTAAGTATAGTATTGTCCAAAAAATAAAAATAAAAGATATGTTAAAAAGGAAAGTAAGAATTGAGAGATCAGAAAGGCATCATAAGCATAAGGGATGTGTGGACTTGACTCCAAAACTCTGTCTTCTTTTTTAGTGCTTTCTCCCACCTGTGCCAGCAATGAAACTGTTAAATTGTGGAAAACTCAAACGTTTGGTGCCCAGCCTCACCGCTCCACTAACAATCCACCCCCAAACACATAGGCTATTGTTGTGCCAAAGTCACCTGACGTGTCCATAATAAGGAGTGAAACTAAAGTAAATAGAGGTGGATACTTGGAAAGAGCTACTGTTCCGTATGTCAGGAAACAAATTGCCAAAGCAAGCCTACTTCCCCCCACCTCTATTTGATTATATAATTCCAGTGTCTTATCCAGAGACTTTATCACATTTTCCTTCACAGCTCTTGCCAATGTTTATTTTTCCTCTAATACATTGAAGCATTTTCTGTGACAGTTACCTCACCTGAAAGAAAATCTGCATGCTTGTCTCACACAAATTTAGCATGACCTAATTTTAAAAAGGGGAAAGAGTTTGTTTTTCTTTTCAGTTGAAACCTTCTCCAACAATGAATGCAACCCAAATACAACAGCACTAGAACCCCTAGTGAACCGAAGGCTCTGATCCTCCCATCACATCCATATGGGAGGATTCCTGAATCCATGCAGAGTCCCAGTGAAGTCAAAAGGATTCTGCTTGAGTGCAGGGTTCCACCTGTGTTGATCTAAAGACAGGATTCGTACAATAAAGAGAAATCAAGACTGACCTGTCTATTTCAGTGTCCAAGTTGAGTGGAATAAAAGAAAACTTAAAATGTAGAGCTGGTTGGGAAGACACTTTTTTTCTTCACAAAAAATGTCAACAAAAACAACAATTTTCCATTTTCATCAATATTTCTCCTCAAAATGTTTCAGCTTTTTCAGGTTAAACCTCAAACAGTTTCCAGTTTTGCTTACTGAAAACCAAAAAGATTTCAGTTTTAACACTGAATAATTTCACTTTTTTGGTTGCTGAAAACTGAAAATATTTTGGTTATGGGTGTTCACAAAAATGCCAACATTTTGGATGAAAATCTGATTTTGTTTTTTATAGAAACAGATTTTAATGAAAAGTTCTGTTTAGTCCAAAAGCCAGTTTTATTCAAAAATAAAACGTTTCAATGATTTTTTTCAACCAGCTCCACTTAAAAGTTGAAAAATTAGTTATTTAAAAAAAATTCTATCAGTGTTAATAACTAAGATGTTATTAATGCATAAGGGTAGAAATTAGCTCTTAGATGATGTGATGTGGTATTGTACTGTACCATGAATGCTCTGTAACTATGATGACTTGGACAAGTAGATAGAGAGAGAGAGAAATTTGTATCTTCTTTAACTTTCTGTTTTTGTATGTATGCTTCTCTTGTTTTAAAGGTACAGCTATGCTTGCGGAGGCATTTAGAGTACAGACACTGCATGTCCAGTTAGGATGGGTATAAATAGCCATGTAGACGGTCAGGCACAGCTTAGGTGAGTTGAGAAGAGCGCTCTACACATCTGCATTCCCAGGGTATATACTCTACTCAGCTCTCTATATGCCCAAGTAGTGCCTCTCATGTCTACATTGCTATTTTTGCTGCCTTCCTGCTGCTTGAGCTTTTCAATACAGCATGTTCATACTTGTGTAGTTCTTGTACTCTACACACGAGCATAAGTTGGTAGACAGAGCCTAAGTGCCACTAGCACTTTCTTCAGAACTTTCTTTTCAACACACATACTTTTCCGATTCTTTTCTGGGATTGGTACCAATGCCTTCTGTGAGTTAGTGTCCTCGTGTGATACCTTTGTTTGTTTGGGGAGAAGGGTTATTTTGCAGGCTTTATACCTCTGTCCTGCCAATTCCACTAACATTTTAGAGAGAACTAAGAAAACAACACCTCATCTCTTAAGGTGTCCTCAGGGCCGGCTCCAGGCACCAGCTTATCAAGCAGGTGCTTGGGACGGCAACTCCGGAGCGGGGCGGCACTTTAAGGTATTCGGCGGCAATACGGCGGAGGGTCCCTCACTCCCGCTCGGAGCGAAGGACCTCCCGCTGAATTGCCGCAGATCGCGCCTTTTTTTTTTTTTTGGCTGCTTGGGGCAGCAAAACCCCTGGAGCCAGCCCTAGGTGTCCTATCTATAAAATCTTGCAGAAATGGAAAGTGACCGTTACGCCTTACAGTCTATGTTAGCATGTGGCTAGATCAAAGCAATCCTGGGCACTAGGCAAGCCCATAGCTCTGCTCCTCCAGCCTCACCCCCATGTCATGGGACGTTTCCCTATGCAGAGTACTGGTGGCAGGGGGCCTCTCTCCTCCCAGAGAGGCTGGGGCAGCGCCATGGGGCCACCTTCTTCTCCCAGTAGTGTCAGCAGGACTAAGGTGGCAGCAGGAGCCTCCTTAGTCCTTGAGGCTGAGGTGGCAGCAGGAGCCTTGCTAGTACTTACCCCAACAGCCAGGCTGTATCTGCCTCAGTGGCTACTCTGGGAGTACTGCAGCTTTCTGCCTAACACACAGAGTCCTCTGCTTGAGGTGGTTTGGTGGGGCCCCTCACCCAGAGCTGTGGATTTTGGAGAAATGTAGGGATGGAAGGGACCTCAAGAGGTTATCTATTCCATCCCTCTGCACTGAGGCTGGTCGTGGGGCTGATTACCCTTTAAGGGGAGACAGGCTCATCCTTGCCTGTGAGATAGCAGCTATACCTTAGTTGTCCTGATCGGGCAACTTAATTATAAGTAGTTATCCCAGCTGTGAAAGGGTCTAGAAAAACCAGAAAACAAGGAAAGCTCAGTTAGAAAGGACCCGTGAGAGAAGAGGCAGGGAGTTCCCACTCTCTGAAAGGCAGACTGAAGAAAGCTACAGGGATGGAATTAATCCCTGTGGTGGATGCTGGAAAGGGTGTAAGGCCCAGAAAAGCAGTTGTGAGGAGTTGGTGTTCCAGCAGAGAAAGAAGGAGGAGGAGAAAGATGGAGAAGCTAGAGGCCTGAGAGGCTGTGTTAAGCACAGGCTTCAGGGAAGCAGCACAAGGGGCTTACAGGTAGTAAGTTGCCTAGGGAAGTAGCTGTGAGTCTGAAGGAGCAGACTTAGCTGTGTAAACCAGGGTCCATGGGCTGGAACCCAGAACAGAGGGTGGACCTGGGTTCCCTTACCAGCCCTGAGGGAAGGGTGTACAAGCTCCGTGTAAGGACTACTGAGCCCAGGGGCTGAAGACTGAGCCTAAAGGATGAGCCAAGGAGTAGCCCAAGAGGGGCCAAAGGGATGAGTGGTGTATACAATCTGACCACTGTAGAGTCAAAATAAAAGTCAGCAGGGGCAATAGAGACAAAGACCACTGCAGTGCCACACCCAGATGCAAGAGGGTGCTACGGTGATGAGTGCAATTGCTTACAACCCTTTTCAGAGCTATTGTTTCAGGTTCTCTGCAGATTCAGATAGACATCACAGCATCACTTACTCTCATATCATACTTGTAAGATTTTCTTCATATCCAGGAGGGTTATAAATTTACCACTTTAAAAAAATGAAAGTTGAGATTCTGATGTAATTACATGACTTCAGGAGCTGAGGCCCTAGGCACAGGTCTACAGTGCCTATGACTTAATCTGGCCCTTATTCTGCTGCTTGCTAGGAAGCTTGAGTTTTGTACATGTAGCTGCTGTTTGAGTTGATCATTAGTTGCTTGTAGTGGTCATAAGGGTGGTGAGAGGGTTTTTTTTTACTTTATTTGCTTTTGAACATTAGTCAAAAATATGGCAAGCCACGTCTCTGACACTGTTATGTGTCGCAGTGTCATAAACAGCTTGCATATGCCTGAAGGATAAGCACCCAAAGAGTGAAGCCCCAGGTCTTAAACTTTTCATGAAAAGTAAAGTGTTTTGTGTGTTTTCCTGGCAGTGCTGCATCCGCTTGGAAATGGGTCCTTCAGTATAGTATTGAACTCTCATTTCCTTTCCCTTTACCCAGTGAACAGGTCAGCTAGATGCCTGCAAGAAAAGATCAGCTTTCAAGGAGTCAGATGCCTGACACTGTTTAATTTTTGTTAGTTTTTTGATGTAAGTGTGCTGTGGCTTTTTTTAAAAACAACAACAATTTCAGCTGCATGTTACTGGTATTGTATTATCCCCTTCCTCTCCCCAAGGAAAAATAAGTTCAGAGAAAAGTTTCTAAAGTTCTTAGAGTTCTGCTAAGGCTTTAAACTTCTTCTCTTTGGTGAGAACAGCCAGATTACTAAACTTGGCAAAACTGGCCGGGATGGGAGGGAATGTTAGTCTGAAATATCGCCAAGGTAAAAGGTCACAGGACGTGATTGTGAGAGACATACTTCAAAGGCAGAATGTGGTTTATTCTTAAATTGTTTTCTGGTATTCAGGAGATTAAGGGAAAATAGCACATTTATGGCATGCAAAAAGTTTGACTAAATATGCTGGAATAGAGAGTTGTCAGTTTATTTCGTCAGCACATACAAAGTAATACAGTACTTAATGCTGATTTTATTTAATCTCTAATCTCTTTCTGATGTTTGTAATTCTGAAATATTTAATGAAAGCACTGCCTCCTCACTAGACCCTGATAAGTAAAACATTTAAGCACATGCCACTTTCCACATCTGATTAGTTCCACTGGTTGCACACAGCCCCCGCATTGTCAAACCCAAGCACTGAAGAGTCATGATGAGTCACATCCCCAAAAATCATGAGACTGGCTTACAAATCATGATTGAATTTAAAAAAGTATTCATTTGGGTGCTTTTTTCTGGTTTTTTATTCTTCGGTTGTGCTCGGTTCATGTTCTCAAGCTTTTCTCGGCAACCATGAGGGCTAGAAACTTATTATTTCTTTATTGAAAGCTGAGATTCTCTTGAATCCAGGAGCTGGGACTTAAAGAAAAAAATAGATATAATGAGACTCAAGATAAATCATGAGAATTAGCAACACTGCTGCCTTGCCAGTGTGGCTCAACCCCAGGCCTCCCCCAAACAGACATGCACCTTGGCCATAGATGGCAGAGGCATCAGATGGAAGTGGTAGCCCTTCAGCATATTCAAGCCCAGCAGTGCACAGGGAGTGGGCCTCGCCTCTGGGGTATGGGACAGGTGGGCTAACCCAGGGCCCTGAGTCCAGCTGTAACTGCTGTAAGACCCACTATCCACTGTCTTACCTGGGCAGCCAGAGCCCGAGCCGCCCAGCTCCAGGAATCATGGCCTCAGGGCTTCCCTTCCCCAAGAGCTCTTGAGAGCCCTCTGGGGGTCCCCTCTCAGCCTCCCTCAGGGGAGAGGAAGCCCCAGAGCTGTGATTCCTGAAGCTGGGTGGCTTAGGCCCTGGCTGCACAGATGGGGACTGGCAGGTCCCACAGTGACTATAGCTGGGTTTGGGGCGTTGGTGAAGACCCCCTGCCTCACATCCCAGTGTGTGGGCCTTCTCCCTGCTCTAAGCCAGGTTCAGACCTGCCAGGGGGACACTGCTTCCAGGGGCAGTGGAACTGGGTTGAGTGCGAGTGCTGTTGCCCCACAATGGAAATATTGTGGGGGGATAAGCTATATTTGTGCCCCCATGCATCATTCCCTGTAAACTACAGGCATGCATGGGGGGCAGAAGCAAGAGTGGGACCCGGAGGGACTGAAGTGACTTCTGTGGCATCTGTGAACCCATAGGAACACTCATAGGAACTGAGTTCCCTCCATAGTAAAATTCGGGTTGCACCCCTGCTCAAGCCTAATCTGTAGTTAAGAGGATAGTGTAGCTGCTATAAGAATAGCCATACTGGGTCAGATGAGTGTTCGATCTAGCCCAGTATCCTGTCTTCTGACAGTGACTGCTGCCAAATGCTCCAGAGGGAATGAACAGAACAGGAACATTTATTGAGTGATCCATCCATTGTTATCTAGTCCCTGCTTCTGGCAGTCAGAGGTTTAGAGACCCCCAGAGCATGCAGTTATGTTCCTGACAATCTTGGCTAATAGTCATTGATGGATTTATCTTCCATGAACTTAGCTCATTCTTTTTTTGAACCCAGTTATAATTTTGGCTTTCACAGCATCCCCTGGTAACAAGTTCCACAGGTTGACTGTGTTGAGGGAAGAAATACTTCCTTATGTTTTAAATCTGCTGCCTATTAATTTCTTGTGTCATATGAAGGGGTAAATGACACTTCCTTATTCACTTTCCTCCCACCATTCATGATTTTATAGACTTCTATCATATCTCCCCTTAGTGATCTTGTTTCTAAGCAGTCTTTTTAATGATTCCTCATATGGAAGCTGTTCCATATCCCTAATCATTTTGTTGCTCTTCTTGGCATTTTTTCCAATTCCAATATATCTTTTTTGAAATGGGTGATCAGAACTGCATGCAGTATTTAAGATTTGGGCGTACCATGGATTTATATAGTAGCATTATGATACTTTCTTTCTCATTATCTATCCCTTTCCTAATGGTTCCTAACATTCTGTTAGCTTATTTGACTGCCGCTCTCCCTTGAGCAGATGTTTTCAGAGAACTATCCCAACAACACCACAATCTCTTTACCAAGTGGTAACAGCTAATTTAGACCCCATTATTTTGTATGTATAGTTGGTATTATGTTTTCCAATGTGCATTACTTTGCAGTTATCAACATTGAATTTCATTTGCCATTTTGTTGCCCAGTCACCTGTTTTGTGAGATCCCTTTGTAACTCTTTGCAATCAGCTTTGGACTTAACTATCTTGAGTAACTTTGAATCATCTGCAAACTTTGCTACCTTACTGTTTTTTTCAGATCATTTATGAATATGTTGAACAACACAATTCCTCTACAGATGGACCTTGGTGGACCCCTCTATTTCCTTCTCTCCATTCTGAAAATGAACCATTTATTCCTAATTTTTGTTTCCTATCTTTTATCCAGTTACTAATCCATGAAGGGACCTTCCCACTTATCCCATGACTGACTTCTTTGCTTAAGAGGCTTTCATGAGGGACCTTGTCAAAGACTTTCTAAAAGTCCAAGTACGCCATACCAACTGGATCACCGTAGTCCATCTTTGTTGACCTCCTCAAAGAATTTTAATAGAATGGTGAGACATGATTTCCCTTTACAAAAGCTATGTTGACTCTTCCCCCAACATATTGTGTTTCTTCTATGTGTCTGATAATTCTGTTCTTTAGTACAGTTTCAACCTATTTTCCTGCTTCAGAAGTTAAGCTTACAAGCCTGTAATTACCAGGATCGCTTCTGGAGCCTTTTTAAAAAATCAGCATTACATTAGCTGTACTCCAGTCATGTGGTACAGAGGCTGATTTAAGTGATAGGTTATATACCAGTCAGTAGTTCTGCAATTTTATATTTGAATTCCTTCAGAACTCTTGAGTTCCTGGTGACTTATTACTGTCTACTTTATCAATTTGTTCCAAAACCTCGTCTACTGACACCTCAATCTGGGACAGTTCCTCAGATTTGTCACCTAAAAAGACATGTCACATTCATTGCAGTAAAGACCAATGCAAAGATTTCATTTAGCTTCTCCGCAACAGCCTTGTCTTCCTTGATTGCTCCTTTAGCACCTTGATCATCCTGTGCAACTACTGACTGTTTGCCAGGCTTCCTGCATTGGACGTACTTAAATTTTTTTGCTATTAGATTTTGTCTCTTTTGGTAGTGGCTCTTGAAATTCTTTTTTGTCCTGCCTAACTATACTTTTATACTTGACTTCCAGAGTTTATGTTCCTTTCTATGTTCCTCAGTAGGATTTGCCTTCCAATTTTTAAAATATGTCTTTTTGTCTCTAATCACCTCTTTTACTCTGTTTAGCCATGGTGAGATTATTTTCCTCCTCTGACTGCTATTTTAGATTTTTTATTTGGGGTATACAAATAATTTGAGCCTCTGGTTATGGTGCTTTTAAAAAGTTTCCATGCAGCTTGCAGGCATTTCACTCTTGTGACTTTTAATTTCTATTTAACTAGCTTCCTCATTTTTGTGTAGTTCCCGTTTTTTAAGATTAAATGCTATTGTGGTGGGTTTCTTTGGTATTTCCCCGGCCCCACAAGAATGTTCAATTTAATTACATTATTGTCTCTATTACCAAGCAGTTCAGAAAGTTTCATCTACTTGCCTCTGTGTCTCCCTTAGTTCCTATAGATCAGTCATTCTGGTCACAAGAACCTGTATTCTGTCTCTGAAGGCCATGAGCTGCTTACACCAAACACACATGCCACCTGGCCACAAAACGGGTAATCATACATGCTGCATAGAGTGCAATAAACTGGATAGCCCCGACTGTGCTCCTGGACTTCTGCCCACATTATTTTTACTCTTGCAAGAGTGTTTTGTGTTTGTTTCCCATATCCATTTAACTCTTGCTCTCTCTAGTGAGACTGCTAAGAAGGTTGATAATTAATGTTAATGGTGATGGCAATATTTTTTTTACGTGGATACGTGTTCAACAGTGACTGGGATGAAAACTTTGGATCTGATTCTCCCCTCATTTATATAGGTGTAAATGGGGAGTATCATCCATAAAGTCAGCTCGTGTCCATGTGAGGAGAATTGGGCTTTTTGCGCTCTGCTCACTGGAGCCAAATGTCGACCAGCAACACCAGAACCTCAGTGAGTGACACTGGCTCAGACTCCTGTAGAGGAGATTCTGGGCCTAATTTTGCCTTCAGTTATACCAGTCTAATTGCAGAGTAACTCTATTTATTTCAACAGCTCTGCAATTACTGAGGTTCAGTCTGGACTTGAGAAATCTGAGATGCAAAGAACTTTAAAAACTGTTCTCAGCAACTAACACTTGACTCTGTCACCAGATGTAAATAGTCTGGATGAAACACATTGACCTAATGCGACTGTCCCTTTTCCTTAAATTTTGGGACCAATCCTTTTTGTCTTTTTTTAGGGTAGTCCAATGAAGTCAATGGAACTATTCATGTGAATAAGGTAAGTGGGATTTGTTCCTATAGCTGTTTTATAATTCATGTTGTTATTTTTTCCTTTCAGAATAAGAAAGCCCAAATCTCAAAAGCAACTCTACAGTAATAAGCCACTGTGAATGTAAAATAGAGAGAGAAAAATTGGTAATGAAAATAGGTTTCTGATTTTAAAAAAAAGATAAAGCCTGATCTTACAAACATACACCTGCTCAATTTTACTCATGACATCAATGAGATAACAACTGTGAGTAAAATTAAGCACATAAGTGTTTGCCAGATCAGGACTTTAGTAATTAAAGAATGAATTTTCAAATATCTCAACAGAGTTCTTTAGTTGACATAATTAGTTGGCTAGAATTGGAAATGAATTTGAACAGAAAATATGGGCATTTGAGTTTTCTGTCACCCTTGACCAATACTACCTAGACCAGGCATGAGAGAACCTCAAGTATGTGCTTGTCAAGTATGGTTGAAATAGTTGTTCAATCTGAGGGAATTTAAAACTAAACATAAAACCTGTCCCTCTGAAAATCCCACCTGAATTCAGCATGCATAGAAATTAAATTGGAGTGCTGGGTGACTGGGAAGTGTCAGGGCATATGCTTACAAGGATTAGGGTGATCAGAAATAGGCAGGAATCAGGTGGTCATCTGTTTTCCCAAAGAAAATGTTTGGAAGGAAAATAGCCTTATGTAAGAGTTCTGTACAAATAAACTGACCAGCTTACTTTTCTTTGCTTACTTTTCTTTCTTTAAGAAAGAAAACAGCATTTTCACTTGCTTCAAAAAATAGGCAGCCTGGCTGGCAGCCAGAGGCAGCCCTGCTGTGAAAACATTTTTGTGTGTGTTGATACTAATATTTTTATGGTGACCACAGTCAAACAGGCAAGAAACACAGTACAGAAAGTTAACACAGTAACTGTTGTAGTGATGAACTGAATCAGTGATTCCAACCACTTTTTCCTCTAACTAACATGTAAAGCAATAACTTTTTCATTTCCTATAAAATGACACAAACAAAAGCAAGAAATATTCTAAAACCATCTCATCCAATCTACTGCTGAAGGAAGCTCAAATATTATTTTATTATTTGAGCAGAATTTAATTAATAGCAGAGAGCAGTTGCCAAACGTCTTTAATCCTACACTCCTTTATTAATTATTATTTACTGTTTTACAGCAACCAAATGTGTTGGGCCTTGTTACAGTATCTTCCATTTGTACTTGTTCAGTGCCTAGTCTAATAAGGCCCTGATGTTGACTGGGACCTCAATATAATTCATAAATCATCTTAATTCCAGTTTGTCTGTTTTTTTATAGTAAACTTACCACTAGGATCTCACTTTCAGTTAGCATTTGCCCTTTGATTCTTTCCCCTAACTAGTAAGCTTATTGGCTGTATCTCATTTTCTCACAGAATTTTAAGGATCAGTTTAATCCTTCGTGGAAGCAGAGCATTTAATTCTGATTTTGTAGTTATAATCTCTTCCCCAGAGATCCATTTTCTACCTAGAATTTTCCTTTTCTAGTTTTTTCATTTTCTAAACAGATTCCTTTATCTGTATGAGGAATATGATCTAACATGACTTCTAATTACTGCTTTTACAGCGTCCTACAATGTGCCAACACCCACTTCATTATTACCATTAACTGAAAGACATTTGGCTGGTTTTCCCTTAAGGGAAGAAATAAATTCTTTTCTGCAACAAAGAAAAACATCTCTTTTCTCTGCTTTATGATGAACCTCCAACAGAGTTCCTTCCAGTGGTAGGAATACTGAGACATGAACAAAGAGTACAGTCTCCCAACTTCATGGCCCGAGATACTCCACATCGCTAATAATTTGTTTAAATATAATCATGTCCCCAGTGTGACTTATGTCGTGAAGTTATTTTTAGGAGGACATAAAATGTTTTATGTAGCAGCTAATTTAAAATTATTCATATGTTTATTTTTTCATCAAATTTTGGTTAGTTTTCACTGTTAGGCTATGATCAGCTGTAGTAGGACCAAGTGAGTAAGTGAAGTACTGTATCAATTTTATATTTCATACATTCTTTAGTGTTTCAAGTTTAGGATCAAAGTAATATCAGTTTAACATCAGTTACATCTACTGTCAGGAGATCATATCCTGCCTTTTCTGGTGGTTATACTCAGTGATCTAAAAGATCTCTTCCATCTCTAATCACTATAAGCTTATCATTTGTTTTGATGAGAGTATATAACTTAAGGAAAATTATTTATTAAGAGTTTCTAGAGCTACTTAAGTCTGTGACTTACAACTTGGACCCACTTTTCCTTGGTTGGTAAATTCTGCCTGGGTAACTGATCTATTGATGGAGCTTTTCAATACATCTCTCCAGGAGGGCAAAGTGCCAGTATCTCCTAAATCAGGATGAGTTTGTCATTTTTCCAAAAGCCCTGAGTAAGGGGCAGAGTATAGTTGCGCTACTCCAGGAAGAGATCAAATCTCTGTCCTCTCCTCGCCCCCCCTTGTTCCAGTAGGGAAGTAACCTGCTACTGGATATAGCTGGCACAGATTACCTTCCTCTCTGCACCAGCTCATCTGCACTGGCCAGCTCACATGCACTGGGGGTGTGGAGTCATTGGCCTGGTCTACACTAGGCGTTTAAATCGGTTTTAGGAGCGTAAAACCGATTTAACACCAAAACCGTCCACACTAGGAGGCACCTTATATCGATTTTAATTTTTTAAATCTTCTTGCTCTCTCTCCTCCTCTCCCTAGAAGAGGAGCGCTATATAGTGTATTAACATATTAATCGGGTGTAGGGTGTGTGATGGCCGGTATTGCGAGGCGGAGCTATACAGTGCACCAGTGGTGTGCCAGTGTGGACTGCTGGACTGCACTGCAGGTCGTGTGGTCGGATGCAGTGGTCAGGTAAACAGGAAAAATTTTCCTGTTTTTTGCCCGCGGAGCGCCGATCAGCGTGGTGATGCGTGAAATCAAATAAAAAAAAAAAAAAAAAAAAAATGGATGAAAATGCTGATCGGGCAGGCAATGATCGCTCAAAGCAGGCAAGAAGCTGAAGAATCAAATCCTTTTTATTTTAAAAATCAGAGAGAAATTTTTTTAAAAGACAGCGCAGCGAGCGCAGCGTGGACGAAAGCCAAAGCCAAAGAATCAAATGAAATCAAATGGACTGAGATGGACAATCCCCACACAGAGGACTGCCAGCTATCCATTTTTTTGCATGGCTGAAGCCCAAATTTTTGCTTCTTGGTCAAACTTCCGCGCATGGGGTCAGGGGTCAGTCACTAGGTCACCACCCCCCCCACCCCCCACCACCCCACCCCCACACCCCCACCCCTCTCTTCAACATTTCAAAACATCTTTACATGTGACTATCTTTACTGAATGCTAGTGCAGCACTCAACACCTGCATCCTTGCTCCATCCATCCTTGGTCCCCAATGGAACATGGAATGATCATCTCATCACATCATCATCATCCTCATCTGAAGCTGATCATCCATCCAATCATCTCATCAGCCTCAGCTATTCATCCTTCTGGGGGATGGATGGGTGGGGATGGGGATAATTATGGCTGGTGGATGGGTCATGCAAGCATCCATCAGCATCAGCCCCCAGCTCCATCATGTAAAAAGAATCCAGTAAAACTGAGCACTCCCCACCTGGGCTGGCTGTCTCCTCTCACACTCACTGCTTGCTGGGTCATAGATGCTGCTTCTCACATCACTCTGCTGCTCACCCACATCACACTAGTGTCATTGTGTCACTGTTTTATTTCTTCACACTTTCAATTATTCCATATTAACAGGGGACAATGATGGGAGAGCAAAGGAATGGTGGGGGAAGAAAACAGGAAGCAGGTGAAGAAGACAGGCTGGGGAGAGTATACAAGGCACACTTGAATGGCATACTCTCTGTAATTTCTGGAGGCCAGGCTCTCTCAGCTGTGCTCTCTTGGTCTTACACAGCACTTCTATATTTTAGATCTAATAACACTGGGCTGACTTCGGGTCTATTTTTAGATTGACTTGATTTTTGCCCATTTTTTAGCACTGATCTTTTTTTTTTGGGTTTGAGTTGGAGAAGGTTTTAGCAAAGTACTAAAATGATACAAAAGGGCACATGGCTGATCGGCCATCTGCGGCAAAGCTCAATGGGCCAGTATGCATGCTCCAAGCAATCAGCAGCAAAATCAATGGACTGAAGGAGGGGATGGTATGGCAAAATGGGTAGGTGGCTGGGATGGCTGTCATGGATGGTGCAATGTGGCTGTGTCTTGCAAAAGCTGTAGCGCTGCTGAATGCTGCTGTTGAGCAAGCAATGCATGCTGTGAACAGTGGCTGCTGAATCGCCTACACATCTGATTGTAGTGCTATGGCAAGCTCCATGACACAAATGCTAAAATGGCTGCCAACACAAAGGCTGCCATGGGCAAGGAAAGGAATCAGGGGTGACTGGCCACATTTACCCATGACGCAATTTTTTCATGACATTGACTTTGCCCCCAACCTTGCTGATCACACCACTGACAATGATTTTTGCCCCATCAGGCAGCTATCCCAACCGGAGGAGGGAAAGGGGCGGGGCGGCACGCGGAATGGATAGCCACAGAACCGCACGCTACCAGCTCCCACCGCACCGCACCACCGGACCTTCGGCCAACACCCTTATGATAATTTTATATTTAGATTTAATACCATTATAATAAATTTTTGCAAATTAAATTTATTTATGTTTAGTTTCACCTACTTTCTGACCACTCACTCACTCAGCACAGGAGAGGAAGTAGCAGTCCAGTAGAGACTGCTGTCCCTCCTATGTTACAACCTCCAATATAAGTAGCCCATGTAGCAGGGTAGTAGGGGTAGGTCTACATTGTAATAGAAGGTGTGACTGCAGCACAGGTAGGTGGAGCCATGCTAGCTTTAATCTAGCTATTACAGTTAAAAATAGCAGTGAAGATGTGGCAGCACGGGCTAACAACACAAGTACTTACAGAATCCCAGGCAGGCTTGTACATCTACACTGCTATCTGTAGCCATGCTACGTAGATTAACGATAATATGGGTATATGTACATGCGCTGCAATCACACCTCAGATTGCAATGCAGACATACCCTGAGTCCATGCAAGGGCATGTAACACAGGTTGTAAATGTGCACAAAGTGATTATTAGGCCCATAGTCAGAACACCATCTCTTGATGCAAGCAATCTCAGTAATAATTGCTCTTCACCTAACCTTTCCAGAGCAAGGTTACTGAGAAGGTTTGGGCAAAGCAGCTCTGGGGAGCCTCAAAGGTCCTTAGATTTCCTTGATCCCTTTCAATCTGGTTTTAAGCTGAGGTACAGCATGCTGACTGCGCTATTCCCTATATGGTGGGAGGGAGTTCTTCTAGTGCTCTGGACATTACATCAAGTTAAATGCGGTCCTGTATGGTCTTTTAATTGGTTTTCCTGGGGATATATTGATAGACCTACTTTACCATAAATTGGAACATATATATATATTCTGAAGTACATTGTAACAAAAATGGAGATAGATCTGTCATTGGAAGCACCTATACAGCAGAGTTCTGCTCCCTTTAAACTTATTGGCAGAGCTCCTGTTCACTTCAGTGGGCGTGAGATCAGGTCCACTTTCAGAAACATACAGGATGTTCTATTAAACACACTTCATACCAGCATGCAGCACATTTCTTTCTCCTTTTAGAATTATGTTTTTCTAAATTACGTTCCCATTAATCATAATAGCTGCTCCCCATTTTCTATGTAATTAACTTGCCCTGTGCAGCCCTTCCCAGGTGTGAAAACATTTTAAAGAAAACAAATAAATACTATGATTGGTTCAGGGAGAGGACAGTCAGCAAAGGGGAATGGGGTCTGTGCTGCTGCAGAAGAATGAAGTCATGATGTATCTCTGCTCTCACTAGCTTGCAATGCTGTGTGGTCCTGTCAACTGCCAAAGAACATTTTAGGAGACCCATTCCCCCTTTGACACATGTGCTCAACTCCCCTTAATGTCAATGGGAACTGCATGTGTACACTGAGATCCACAACTGAGAAAAGGTAATGTGAAGTCCTGCAGGCTTATCCTTTTACTTTTACTTCTGGAAAAAAGTTTGACTGGATAATTAGTAGTTTCTAGCAGGCAAGGATATGACTGGCAAAGAGACTCGATCCCTGTGCTTGTTACTAGTGCCACTTGTTTTATTTTGGACTATTATTAGAAAGCTCTGGGGCCAAAATTTTCAAACTTGCAAGTTTTACCATTAGGCATCTAACGCCATTTGTAGGCACCTAAATAGAAGTGGCCTGATTTTAAGAAGTGCACCTGCAGTATCTTTTAATTTCAGGGATTCAGCACTTCTGAAAAGTAGGTCATTTTTATTTAGATGCCTAAATATGGATTTAGGTACCTAACTCTAGTTTGAAAATTTGGGGCAATGTGGCTCTTGTACTTTATAATTTGATGCTGGGCAAATGGACTTTTGGAGCAGCAGTTTCTAATTATGAAACCACAAGGTTAGGTCTGAATTATCTGAGTGACTGCCTGTCTCCCTGTGATACACCACAGCAAGTGACACCACTTGGGGAATGTGAGAGGGTGCATTGACTCCCCACTGGGACATCCAGGAAAGGGTTAATAGATGGACCCAGTACCCCTCCAGCGGTGACTAAGGAGCCAATTAGCAACAGCTGTCATAGAATGCTGCAGAGAGCAGCCTTGAGGAAACACCACAGTAGCTGACTGGAAAGAAGCCATATGAGGAGACAGAATTCCAAGGCAGGAGGAGTGGAGTCCTGTGCAAGATGTGAACAAACAGGGAAAAGGTAGGAGCAGCCCAGGCAAGCAGTGAGGGATTGTAAGGAGTCACACTTGACTGCCTAACACAGAGGCCCTGAGTTGGAACCCAGAGGAGAGGGTGGACCTGGGTTCCCCGCTCCCAGTAAGAGGGGAAATACAAGCCTTAGAAGCAAAGACTGAGCCCCAGATGGGGGCTAAAGTCCTGGCATGAAAGCCATTAGACTTTTTCTTTCTGTTTGGACTTTTCTGTTAGTCCAGTAGGGGACTGAACTGAAAGCTGGAGGGCAGGCCATGGAAGCTGCAGACTGCCACAGCATAGCTGACAGGCAACACAGAGCAGAAGAACCCCTGCAATGCCATGTGCTGGCATGAGGGGGTGCTTTGGCAGTGAGTTTGCTCTGTAACACGGAGACTGAGATAAAAGCCTCTAGATTTAAGGATGAAAGGGCTAGAGACAGGTGGTTCTCAGGGCTGCCCAGAGGATTCAAGGGGCCTGGGGCAAAGCAAGGGAGCTGCGGCGCTTGTACTCACTCGGTGGCGGTCCGGGTCTTCGGCGGCATTTCAGCAGCAGGGGGCCCTTCAGTCACTCTGCATCTTCAGCAGCACTGAAGGGCCCGCCGCTGCCGAAGACCTGGAGCGACTGAAGGGCCCCCTGCCACTGAAATGCCGCCAAAGACCCGGACTGCCACCAGGCCAGGGCTCGTGGGGCATTTTGGCAGCGGGGGGCCCTTCAGTTGCGCCGCGTCTTTGGCAGCACTGAAGGGCCCCCCGCCGCCGAAGACCCAGACCGCCGCCAGGCCAGGGCTCGCGGGGCCCCTTCAGGGCCCAGGGCCTGGGGCAAATTGCCCCACTTTCTGCCTCCCTGTCTGGGCGGCCCTGGTGGTTCTCTGGAGGTAGTTCCCCTGGAATTCACTTCCCCAGTCCTTCCAACAGATCCCATGTTTGTTAGCTTTCAGGGCATAGTGCAGCTTTCCCCAGGAGATGCTGGCTGGGCTGGGGATGTGAACTCCAGAGGTGGGACCCATACATTGAGAACTACCTTAGGTATGTCTATGTGGGCTAGCTTTTACCTGGCTAGCTTTGGTACCAGAGCAGGTTTATACAGCCAGGGCAGAACAGACTGCATAAACCTGCCTGGAACCCTGGGTAATAGCTCATGTGGCTAGTCTGCACTGAAGCCTGTACTGCTGTAGCTTCATTGCTCTGGTACCTGAGCTAGGTAGATTAAAGCTAGTGTGAGTTTGCTAACATAAACTGCAATCGCAGCTCATGGTTGCAGTGTAGACATACATCCAGGTGCACAGGGAAGGTGACTTGTTTGGGGAAGACAAGCCTTTTATTCCACTTCTGAAAAGAAGTAGATTTGTATATTTCTAAGTTTATATGGGGCATTTTATATGTCTTAAAAATAAATACATACTCTACAAAGTCATAGGGAAAGTGGTGCAGAACATACACTTCATTCAGATAGTAAGGATACTGCAGTTGCAAATTAAAACTCTCTGCTGGCCTCCTGCTGTTTGTAGTGGGGGGACTTGCCTGATGGACATGGCAGAAGTTAAGAGATCATCTAAGTAAACTCTGGTCACCATCAGCTGACGCTCACATGATCAAAGCAACAACGCTTGATATCTCATTTAAAAACCATTTTATACCTGGTGACGTTGATGATATTAAGTGTCAAGTAACATTGAGACTCCTAAAGTAGGCACATCTGGATGTATTTAAAAAGCTGTCAAGAGAGATTATTTCTCTAACACAGTAACAGAAAGGACATCTATTGCAGGTGGTGACATCATCAATGTCACATGCTTACTCCACAGCGTTCTATCTATGATATTTTAGAAAAGCTATCCCTAGATCTTTTCGTAATTAGATCTGGTGAAGCATCTAGAGCAGAAGCAAGTATCTTATTCTAAATATTCAAAAATGATGTGTAGAATGTATTGTCTGAGTAAGGTTTTGGTTGAACTAGCTTTCCATTTGGACTTTTCATTAAGTAAGAAGTTCTCCATCTTCAGGTTGGTCATAATAAATTTTCTTAAGAAAAGAGACTTTGTTTCATCCCTCCACACAATGTCCTCTTTATAAGAGGGAGATTCTATCCTCTGAACCTGAGTCAGGTCAGACTTGAATATGGCTTCAATTCGTCATTGGTGTTTCTTGGATAGCTTTCTAGACTCAGATTTTTACTCTTTAGCCTCAGTGAGCTAAATTTTCCCTTTTTGGTACATTGGAGTAAATCTTGAGTAACTCTATTGATTTCAATGAATCTTCCCAAATTGGTGTAGATGAATGGATGTTGCTGCTTCTTTGCTGCTAGCTCCAGAGTCTGGATATTCCCTTCTAATTTGACTAGTTTGTAAATTAGCTGAACTACTTACTATTTAGAATTTAGCACATAGTCAGGCAGGCATTTCTTAGTAATGGTGTCACAAAAGTAATGTATTAGATGTACCATTTCATAGGTTGCAGTGGCATCAAGACATGCCAGGAGCTTTTCTTTCAACACTGCTAACATCATTCCCAACTAACCTGTAAGGGCTCTGCTATTTAATACCCAGCATCAATACATGAAGCAATACTTATCCAGGGAATCAGAGCTATAATATCTTTGGAGCAGAAGTCCACTTGGGAGCAAAAGAAACATGGCCATTTGAGACACTAAACTGAGTAGTGCCTCTTACTGTAGACTGTATGTATATTCAAAATATGACCATGGGTGCCCTGCAGGGCTCCAATAGATTCTTCTGGGTTGGCTTCCCCTTAGTGAGGTTCAAACACACCAATGGGCTTTGCTGAGCTCCTAAAGCTTGTCTTCCCTTCAGTGGTGATTATATGAACTTCTGGGCTTGACTCTCCCTTGGTGGTGCTTAGATGCCCCATTGTGCTCTGTTAGGCTCCTTGGGTTTGACTCCTTCCTATATCAGGAAAAACACATAGTGGTATACTCCAAAGTGCTACCCATTCATGAGCCATCACTCTTAGTAGATTAGGCAGAACTTGAGTATGTGATCATCCCTCTTCATTCTTTCCAGATTTTGAGCAGTGCAATAGCTGACATTTCAGCATATCAACATTGGGCATCTGAATTAACACCTCACTGAGAGGAATGGAGAAGTTTCAGGCTGACTCAGAGTCATTGCATAAATTCCATTTGGTTCACATTTTCAAGGTTTTTTTTTCACAACCATAATATTTAGAGACTTTGGGTTGTTTGTTTAAAGGCAGCTTAGTCACAAGAGCATAATACGGCTGCTTGGAAAGGTACTAATGTACTGTCATACAATTTAACCCCTTTGGAGTGCAAAGACACTGTACAGTAGTTGTTCTTAGTGTTACTGGATAGTTTCTAAGTGTTATGAATAATCCTTGTGATTATATTTCCATTTTTGTAGTTTTGCTGGGGATTGCTGTGGTGTGTAGATCATTGTAAATTACTATTTCAGAGTATTTCTTTTTTTGAGGGTGGATAGTGGTGTTATGTATTACTTGTTGAGCGTTGGTAATGTTCTTTCAGTGACACTTGCATTTCTCTGGCCAGAATACCTGGTTTACAGCTCTACTTTCACCAACATTACATTCAATAAAATGTATCTTAAATATACATGCTGAGTATATAACTCTAAAGGATGAGGAATGAAAGATCAAAATATTAAATCATCACTATTGTCACTTCTATTTTTGAGCAAGGAAAAACCTATGAAATGAGTAGTTATTTGTCATCTCCACTTCTTTACTCTGAATGGATATTTTTTCCCCTTTAAGGAAATAACAGTTTACTCCCTGCCCCTTCCTGACTCTGCCCATTTGTTTTGCAAGGTTGATGTCATAACATGTTGTTTTGATTTTTCTTGGTATGATAGCTTTTGGAACATGCTGGGGTTTTATTTGGGGAGAGGGGGTTCCTTTCATTTTGTTGTGTTCCATTTGTTTCTTTTAGCTTTACGGACCTTTTTAGTTTAGAAACACTTAATTATTAATAGGTATTTTCTCACTGGATGATTAACAGAAAACAAAACTCCTACTAACATACTTTCCATTGTACAGCAATCCTACCATACCAAAGATACTTTCCATTCTCAGCCCTGACTTCCTACAAATATGGAATGTACACCCCAGGAATTATGCTGGAATCATACATATAAAATTGTATTTGACTTAGTATACCGACATCACCTGGCCAGTCTAATTATGGGCAGTATGCCCAGTTGAATAACACTCACTTTACAGACACTGTTTACACACCTTAATACATATAAAGCTTATCTGTAAAATCAAATAGAAACTGCTAGCTCTTGCAGATTATTTACTTTACTGAATTCCCCTGTTGCTTAGGATAGTGAATACAACTAAATAAAACAAGGAACTGTTAAGCACAAAAGCAGTAAAGCTTGTCACCTAAAACTCCAGTGTTTCAACCAGCCTCTACCAGCTCCAGTCCTCAGGGACAGTGCACTGGGCAGATAAACCTCCTGTGTGCAGGAGATGGGGATTTCTTTTGAGCCATCCAAGAGTGTTGTGCTCACTCCCTTAGAACCTAAGGACCACCTCTTATCTTGCCACTGCTCAGTCCAAGGGCAAGGCACCCTTCTTCAATGTTGCTTTTACTCATAAAAGCAAACTGCATTTTTTTTTTACTAGGGAGAGGAATGGAGAAGAAATATCACCCAATGGGTTTTAATCACATTGCTTTCAATGCTGCTTGGCTCAAACACCAATTAGCAAGGGTATACATTCTCAAGCTCTTTCAGAATCCATGCCCATTCCTTGTGTCTAGGGCACCGATACATCACTGGGATGTACTCTGGGAATGGTATTCAATTTTGTGCTACCCTTGGATGCCCAATTGGTAGCAATAGTGAGAAATGTCTCTTGTTCTACTTTCTGTTGATAAGACAGCCATGCCGACTCTGAAACATGGAAGCCTGAGCACAGCAATCCAAGCATTTGTTATCCTTTTTACCTGGGTATCACACAGTTACTGCAGCTGGTCCAGGATGCAGCAACCATCTTCAACACAAGAGAATATCTCACTGCCTCTCATTACACTGGCTCCCAGTAAGTATTGGTTCTAATTCAAGTCCTTCCTCCTAGTCCTTCCATGCCTCAATAGGCTAGAGCCTGATTAAGTAAAGGACTGCCTCTCCTGCATCAGCTCTAAAATACTGTAATTACCATGAGCAGCTGTTGGTACCCAGCACAAAGTTCATCAGAGCAGTCTAGAGGCATCCTTGATGAAGGACACTCAGTTATGGAACTTTGCCATAGAAGAACTTTCAGAGAGCAGAGCTGCAAGATTCATCCATTTACACTCAGCTTAATTTAGGAGAGGAGGCAATATACCCACACTCACTAAAAACAGTGAATCTACAATCTCCAAGGTGGAGCAGATACCATCACCAAACCAGGACTATGCAGATGCTTGATACTGACATACATATGCAAACCTACCTGTATATTGGTGCCTAAATGCTATGATGATTGATTAATTTTAGATAGAGAGAGGCCTTTGGTAATGGAGAAGAAAAAGATAATGTATTAGTGATATATATTCAGGGATGTATATACCTTGTCTTGATATTTTTTTTCTTTATATAAACCTTGAAATTGGAAGTTAAATGTAAACAAGTAGATAGTATCATCATTATCACAACTGGATATGGAAGGTAATGATGCTGACGTATATGTATGATAGCCAAATAGGCACACCTAAGTCTGCATGACTTATGGTGCTCCATGTAGCCCCTTTTAATCATGCCAACTTCCTTTTCATTATCCTCTTCACTGACATACCTTTTCTTTCTCACATGGTCTTAATATCAGTAAGGGAAGTGGCTGATCTGTTTGTTTGTTTTTGTGTGATGATGGGAGTTGTATGCATGTACTTACTTACTATAGCTCTAGCTGTAGAATTCTGTGTTACTTTTAAGAAATACTCATGATTAATGGGTGTGTTGTGTGTCTTCCCACTCCTTTTGCCTCTTCTTGCTAGGAGCATTTATATTTAATAGGAGTTGGCAGCACTAGTAGGCCAGCACTGATCTACCTTAATTTTTTTGTTTATAAAAATATTCTGTTGGGAGAGAGACTTTCTTTATTATTCCATCTATCTAGGAACAGGGGGAGTGAGCCCCTTTGATAAAGTAGAAAGTTATTGCTGAAAATAATCCTAACTTCTAATTACAGCGGTATTCAGGGAATTGCGGTAGAGATCCTTACGCCTTCTATAGAAACTGCATATTAGGTCTATTATTCCCCTCCATGTTAATGGAAGAAACGACTGAATTAAAACTCTTTCACTTGGGTGGCCAATTGCCTTCTTCTGGTACCTGGGTAAATGGCAGTAACTTTTAACAATACAGTTTATCTTCTTGGCAGCAGGAGCTATACATTTTTAAATTATTATTAAATTAGATATGACTAAGACACTTAAGGGCAATTGTAATCTGTATTTTTCCTTGCAAGAAGTGACTGCTCCTGTGCAGTCAAGATACGTTGGTCCAGACCAACAAGGACTGGTATTTGTGTATGGCTGAGGAGATTGTGGCTAGTGAACATTTTGTACATGAACTCAAGGAGAAACTCTTAGACTTTGATTATTTGGGTAGAATTTTTTTGATTTATTATAGATTCTATGGAAGTTTGCATAGTGGGATTGTAATTGTGAAAAGCCACATGATGTGGGGATGGGGCATGTTTCCATGGGAGAAGGGCTGATTTTACACAAATCTTGCATTTTACTGTCTTTTGAGTTGAATCACTTCTCAGCCTTTTTTAGATATGGCCATTATCATAACCTGGTCTAAGCTCTTATGCTCTCCACAGCTGAGGTAGAAGGATTTTGCTTCATGTACAGGATCATAGCTTGGATTGTGACTTCAAAGACTTGTGGCTCCAGTGTGGTTTTCTTAGATCTGTGGGAGTGTAATGCCCTGGTTGTTGTGTAAAACTCTACTGCTACTAGCAGCTAATTGATTGTGCATAGGGGTGTGTGTGTGTGTGTGTGTGTGTGTGTGTGTGTGTGCCAGGAATGCCTGAGTGCTAATCACATCTCTGCCACTGACTCACTGTGGATGGCCTTGAGCAAGTCATTTGATCTTTCTGTGTCATAGCTTCTACATCATTTTAATGGGATAATGATACTTACCTACTTCATAGAATTGAGGTCAAGAATAATTAGCTAATGTTTGTATGGTGCTTTGAAAATATAAAGAGCTCTATGTAAATGCCTACTATTTATTCTACTTTAGCTCAAGCTGTAAAGCTGTATTTTTCTGGAAACAGAAGGCCTTGAGTTCTATTCCCACTACAGCATCTATGTGGTTTAGCTGGTAATTGTGTAGTCTGTACAAGTATGCAGACATCGTTCATTACAGATTGGCATCTGGCTGCTGGGTAGCACTCATGACCTTCATATGCTCTCTAGCTTTATCTGGGAAGAATATGTAACATATTGGCTTGTGTGCACTGCATACCACTGCCCTCTATTGGACAGAATCAGATTTAAGAATTTATGTTCGTCTTGCTGTTTTGTGATTTGGACCTTTCAAAGAATAGGGCAAACCTTACTTTTTGGGGAGGGGAATTTACTTTTTTTAAAATACATTTGCTTTGTCTGTGCTCATACTTTTTCATCTTCTCTTTCCACAAATATTAGAGTAGTGTGAATTTTGTTGGCATGAGTGTGTTCATGAAAACTGAATATTGCAAATACACCAGCTTGAATAACTGTGCCAGAAGCATTTCTGCACTCATCCAATCAGTGAACAAAAACAACACCCTGTGACTTCTCTGGCCAATTACTGCTAAGCAACAATTCACAGTTTGAATAATCCAAAAAAATTCTATAAATAAGTTTTTAAAATGAATACATATGGCAAAGTGACAAAAGGCTGACGGAGAATCTGAGGAGAGATTAAATTCACTGACTAATTTATTTGTTTGCATATTATGTAAACAGTTCTGGTGTTGCACACTCCTTCAAGTGCCCTCAACTCCTTGCAGAATGAAGTTCTTATTGAAGATGAATCTGTTCCCTGAAAAAGCTATTCTATTGAATTAACAGTTGTGCATGTTGCATAGATGTGGGAAGAAAGTAACTTATTTTCCTCTGATTTTTCTGATTGGGTTAGTGTCGCCAGTGACCAATGACCCACAAGAGGTCAGGGAAGAGGTATGTTATATTTAGAACCAGCAGAAAAGGAGATGGACACAGCTGATAGAAAAACTTGTCTGCTGTGGTACCCTTTATTGTTCTTGCAGCAAAACTGAAACTAACACAAATGTGAGGCTTTGCACTAGGGATGTGGGGGAGTTCTCAAACATTTAAAGGGAGAGGATGTCACAAATCCAGCATTCCAAGGGCAGCAGTGGGGGCAAAAAACACCTAACTGGCTTCAAGACTGAGCTTGAGTTTATGGAGGGGATCTATGATGCCTACAGTGGCATGTGGCCCATTGGCAACTGCCAGTAGCAAAAATCCCCAACTGCTGGGTATGGGACACTAGATGAGGATGGTTCTGAGTTTCTACAGAGAATTGTTTGCCAGGTATTGCCTGAATGCTCTGAGTGTAACTAATCACCAAATCTGGGGGGAAATTCCTTCCTGACCCCAGGTCAGATTGGCAGAGACCCTAGGAGTTTTTCACCTTCCTCTGCGGCATGAGGCAGTTTCAGGTTTAAACTAGTGTAAATGGTGGATTCTCTGTAACTTGAGGTCTTTAAACCATGATTTGAGGACTTCAGTAACTCAGCTAGAGGTCAGTAGTGGGTGAGGTTCTGTGGCCAGCAATGTGCAAGAGGTCAGACTAGATGATCACGATGGTCCCTTCTGACCTTAAAGTCTATGAGTCTGAGCTGGTATGCTGAGATTACTGCCCATCATGCTGACTAGTATCTCTGTTTCCTTGTGTTCTGTATCTGTCTGTGTCCACCTAAGCTCCTTGGGTCAGGGATTGTGTGTGTGTGTGTGTGTGTGTGTGTGTGTGTAAAATGCTTTGCACAGTGGGGATCAACTGAACAGCCAGAAGAGCTATAGGCCTGTGGGCACACACTCACACAGTCCCTCTAACCCTTACCAAGGGCTGGTCTACACTACGGGGGGAAATCGATCTAAGATACGCAACTTCAGCTACGTGAATAACGTAGCTGAAGTCGAAGTATCTTAGATTGAATTACCTACCGTCCTCACGGCGCGGGATTGACGTCCGCAGCTCCCCATGTCGACTCCATTACCACCGTTCGGGTTGGTGGAGTTCCGGAGTTGACAGGAGCGCGTTCGGGGATCGATATATCGCGTCTAGATGAGACGCGATATATCGATCCCCGAGAAATCGATTGCTACCCGCCAATACGGCGGGTAGTGAAGACGTACCCCAAGTCCTGGGAATGGACACTTACAGTCTGAACTGGGCAGGAAATAATTCAATTTCAAGATTTTGTAATTTATTTTCATACTCACATCGACTGTCAGAACATCACTGAAATCAAACTGTCTCTGAAGAATGTTTCAAATTCAATAAACTGGCAAATTCAGACAAATTTTATTGGAATTTTTCTGACCAGCTCATTTATGGTCCAATGTCCTTATACACAAGTTCACCTCCACTGCCTTACAATGCATACTTTCTTATAATCTACCTACTGTGATGGGGTCAGGCCAGATGGCTATAGGAGAGTGATCCTATTGGGTGCTGGAAAGTGGGCAGGCATAAGCCTTCCCACAGCTAAAAGTCCCTTCCCAAGCCCGGGGAGGAACTACTGAGCCCAGAACTCAACTAAATTCGGGAGACAACAAAGGAAAAAAACAGGAACAGGCATGAGGGTCAAAGGGCCAAAACTAGGGAACCTGAAGGGCACTGAGCAGAGAAGCCTGGACAGCTCCCACCGCTCCTCAAAGGTATCCAAGGAGCCAGTGGACCTGGCCCAGAGGAACTCTGCCCAGACACGTGAACAGATAAAAGAACGAAAACAGACCCCACAGTCGCAGAGCCCTCCCTCAGCCAACCTCCTCTCCCTGGTGTTATAAGTGGCCACCTTGGCCATAGCTAGGAGGAGGTTGAGGAGGAGGTCCCTTGACTTCATGGAGCCACGAAACCTTGCTAATTCTCTGGCAGAGACGGATGCATGGCTGAGAGCCAAACGCCAAGATAGAGCAGAGGACCCACGCTCCACTGGATGGCCTGAAGTGAGAGTGGGAGGGAGCTTTCTCGCCTCCCTGTTCCCGACCATCAGGCCAGAGCTCTTGACCCAGTAGACCTGGGTGGAGGAGGCCACCAAGTAGGCTTGACGGGCCTCCACCTGGACCAGACCACCCAGGTCCTGGACCATGAGGAGCACGTCATCAGCGTACACCGACAGGACCAGCTGCATCTCTGGCTCATGGAGCACCATCCCTGTCAACCTCCTATGGAGGAGACAGAGGAAGGGCTCAATAGCCAAAGTATACAGCTGGCCAGACAGCGGACACCCCTGATGCACCCCGTGCCCGAAGCTGACCGGTTCGGTCAGGGTCCAGTTGAGCCTGACCAGACACTCGGCAGAGGCATACAGCACCTGGAGAAAACCCACAAACTGGGTCTGAAGCTGACCGCTCAGAGTGTCCATGGTCCATCCGGTCGAACGCCTTCTCCTGATCTAAAGATAGGAGGGCAAATGATAGACCATCCCTACACCCTAGCTCAAGACGATCCTGGACCTAGTAAAGGTTATCAAAGATGGTACAGCCTGGGACGGTATAGGTCTGCTCTGGATGGATCACGTCTGCCAGCACGGACCCCAGCCGCAGCAAGATGGCCTTTGCCACAACCTTATAGTCCATGCTGAGAAGCGAGATGGGATGCCAATTCCGAAGATTGCAGAGGCCCTCCTTCTTGGTTAGCAAGCTGAGCACTGCTTGCCTGCATGACAGAGGGAGGACCCTGCTCCCCAAGGACTCAGCCCAGATGGTGACAAGATCTGAGCCAAGGGCATTCCAGAACACGTAGTAGAGCTCTACGGTCAGCCTGTCCAGGCCTAGGGATTTATTGGTAGGCATGAGACAGAGGGCTTCTGAGAACTCAGCCAGAGTGAGAGGCAGCTCTAGCTGGTCCCAGTCGCCCACGCTGACCATCGGGAGTTTGTCCCAAAGTACTCCGCAGGCAGAGGTGTTTGTCAGATCTGGGGAGAAAAGGCCAGTGTAGAAGGCCCTGGCCCTCTCATGCATCTCCACTGGATCCATGAGGAGGGCACCATCCTCTGCCAAATGCAAGTGATGTGCTTTTTAGCCCCCCTCCTTTTCTCCAGGGCATAGAAAAAGCGGGAGCCATGATCCATCTCCCGCAGGAGATGGATGCAGGATCAAACAAAGGCACCCTGGGCCTGAAGGTCGTCAAGGGTCCAGAGCTCCTTCTGCTTCTCCTGGCATGCTCTGCAGAGGGATGGATCCCCAGGGCTGGCAGCCAGACGCCTCTCCAACTCCAAGACCTACCACTCCAATTGCTTTATCACAACATCCCTCTGCCGGCTGACCCCCCCGGGTGTAGCTATGGCAGAAGAGCCGGGTGCAAACCTTCCCCAGGTCCCACCACTGCTGTGCTGAGGGAAAAGCACACCTTTGCCCTCGCCAGGCCAGCCAAAACTCCCGGAAAGACACCACAAAGCCCACATCCTCCAACAGGCTATTGTTAAAATGCTAGTAGGCCAGCCCTGGCCTCTCTGGAGTAAGAGGGGCCATCACAACCACCAAATGGTGGTCCGAGAATGTGGCCAGCTGAATGCTGGAGGTTTAGGAGAGTGATTTTTTTTTTTAATAAAGTAGATTCTGTAATGATAGTTACAGCCCCAGGATAAGCAGGTCCCTTTTCCCCTGGTAATTGAACAGGAGTTACTCCAGGTTAATAAGGACACCTCGGGGCAATCAAGGGCCTGCCAGAACCGTTGTTAGCCTTCCCTCCAGTAAGATAGACATGCGCAATAGGAGCTGTGGGGAGCAAGTGCGCTACTGGTGAGTCGGACGGTGCAGACACTGACAAACGCCAGGAGGGAAACCTTCTGGGCCCTAGAGGTTTGGGGGAAGAGACCCTGCCTGATCTGGGTGTCTAGCATGCTGCCACTACACCCAGAGGAGCTACCAGAGACTAAGCCCTGGTCTACACACAGCCCCTAATTCGAACTAGGGTACGCGAATTCAGCTACGTGAATAACGTAGCTGAATTCGAACTACCCTAGTTCGAATAACTTACCCGTCCAGACGCCACGGAAGCGAACTCCGCGGCTCCAAGGTCGACTCCGGCAACTCCTCCTGCCGCGGTGGAGTACCGGAGTTCGAACTAGCGCTTCCGGGGTTCGAACTATCGCGTCTAGATCAGACACGATAGTTCGAACTCCGAGAAGTCGAACTCGCCGCGTCGACCCGGACGGTAAGTATAGACGTGGCCTAAGAGGCTCTCCTCCCCCTCCACTATCAGGGAGGCCAGGAGGAACTTTGTCTGAGCAGGGGTGGAATTTAGGTAAGTTTGAGACCAAATCTAGATCTGGACTTTGCAGTTTAAGTGCATCTCTACATGGGCTTAAGGTGTTCTAAATGAGTTGATCATGAAATAACAAACAGCTGATAACTTTCATCTTGAGCAAAATAACAGCTTTGATAATAGCTAAACTCATGCGACTTTTCTCTTTACTCCAAGTATTGTTCATTATACTGAACATTCATTTCACTCAACTAGTTTATTTATTTATAACATACTTAAGCACCCTAGAATTAATACATACATACATACATAATATATAACACACACCTCTACCCCGATATAACGCTGTCCTCGGGAGCCAAAAAATCTTACCGCGTTATAAGTGAAACCACGTTATATCGAACTTGCTTTGATCCGCCGGAGTCCACAGTCCTGCCCTCCCCGGAGCACTGCTTTACCGTGTTATATCTGAATTCGTGTTATATCAGATCGTGTTCTATCGGGGTAGAGGGGTGTGTGTGTGTGTGTATACACACACACACACACACATTCAGATTTTATTATATATATATATATATATATATATATATATATATATATATATATATATAATAAATATATATATAATAAAATCTGAATAGCATAAATACAGCTTCCCCTTCATATTTAAATGCTTAATTATACCAAAGACTTACAAAATGCTATTGTCAAGTTTTGCTGGTTTCCAAATTTTAGCTACATGCTCACTTTTCTTATTTTTATATTTCAGCCAAATCCTGCCTGCCTCAATAATGTAAAAGGTGCTATTGACTTCATTGGGACTAGTCACATAAATGGAGGAAGCAGGATTTGGCTTTTTATGGGCCAGACTGTAAACACTTTCTTCATATTGGTGAGCAGTTACTGACCTGGGATGTGTGACAGTTGGCAGTGAGTTCAAAAGAAATAGCTACAGAGGGACAGATTGTGAAAACAGCAACTTTCCCTTTAAAAAAAATAAAACCTCAATAATCCAGCTCTTCTGAAGAACCCCATAGTAACTAACAGGTGTTTACATGCAGTGGTGATAGACAAATAATTCTGGAGGGAGGCAGATGTCAGTGTCAAGCTTCAAAGGGGAACCATGCTGAGAGGGAAAGAATTAAAATGTTGCAAACTGCTCTGAGAGTCATTTTACATGTGTTTATTTTCTCCACTTACTCAGTGTGAGGATGAAATTCTACTGACTTTGACATGTTGCTATTGATCTGATAATGATTTAAGCTTCTAGAAGCTCAGACCAGCTGTGGGGTTACAGACTGGTAAATTCAGTGATTCTAAAAATGGTGCTGAATGAGCGATTAAACTTGGTTTGGGTTCAGATTATTTCAAAACTAACATGAATAGGGAGAAAGCAACATTGCCTTTCATCTGATTGGTGAAATCACTTTATTAAATTATACAATTTACATCTCTGGCATGCTCTCTTCAAATAAAGTGTCCTTTGCAGTGAACAAACAGTATGTAGAAGTGAAAATCCATTTATAAGGATAGCATAGACTTTTCCTACAATGCAAAAATGTCATGTGAATAGATATTTAATTGCAATACAGCTAACTAAAATGAAAACTAATTATGAACAAGAAAATGTGAACATCTATATTCTAGTATAACTACAGAAACTAAACTCTTGGTTATATTTGCATATTCAAATTCTTTGCATATTAACAAAGACACTGAAGTTTAGAAGTCAGTTCTAATGTAAATAATAGGCATCTAAGATATCGGGGGTGGGGGGGACTATTTTCCTCACATTAACCGAGTAGATCTGTGCACTTACAAACAATAAAATGTAAGAAACACTTTAAATGAATATTCAGAGCTGATACACAACACAATCACATGATTTTGACTACAAAATATTTTTGCCAGAGATGGGATGAGGGAGAGAAAGAAGAATGAAAGGTGCAGAGTGATGCTTCAGAAAGCTTTGTATGCACTGTAATAGTATCTGAGGCCTGATACTGAGCCAATTGAAGTTAATGACAAAAATTCCATTGAAATGAATAAGAGCAGTGTGTGAAGCTCAGTTATACTCTGGAAAAGAGCATTCCAATTTGTCCGTATAACAGTGATAGATCTACGTTCTTTTTAGACTTGGTATATTTACAAACCGGTCTCTTCCTCCTCTTCCCCCCCTCCCCATCCCCTTCAAAATCCTAATGCTTATGGCTACCCACTAGGTTTCATTTAGGTGGAGTTGACTTACCCTAATTTAAAGCAGCCAAAGAAACAGCTGTGGTAACACACAGCTACCTGCCAATAGAGGGTAATGTGTGGAGGGCAGTACTGCAGCTCATCCTGCAGCCTTTACTCAGGCTCATTATATTTGACATTGATTCCATGGACATTTTTCTGAGTAATGGCCACAGAATTGGTGCTACTAAATACCTGATCCAGCTCCTGCTTGAGTCAATGGGAGTCTTTCTACTGACTTTAGTGGGAGATTAATCAGTTTAAATGTAAAAGCCCAGCCCTGAATAGTATAGTGATGAAAAGTTAATGTGTATAAAGATTGTAGGTATTCTTCTAACCTACATCATAACATCCATCTAGAAGTATTCTGGGTCTTATATAGAGAGATTGTTACATTTTTAGGGTTCGATCCTGCAAACACTTAGGCACATGAGTAAGTTTACAGCAAGTGAGTTTACAGTAAATATTTGCAGCACTGGGCATAATAACATAATATTTGTAACATTTTAAAATATGGGTATTTTTGGAAATCTTTTAGGTGTGAGTGTTTTATTTATAACTACATATTTCCACACTTCATTAGGATGCATGATATTATTTTCAAAGGAAATACAAAGCTATTTTCCAGATTCTGAGAAGTGAAATGCTTTTTTCCCCTAAAGTTGCATTTGGCCAAATTATTATTTTCTGAACATTGCTTAATTCTGTTCCCAGTATAACAACATAAAGGATACAACTCAAAACAGAAACTAGATAAGAAGTCAGCCTCTTGCGGAAAAAAATTTACATTGGTTTATAACCTGGTTTCTGTGTACGCTTTCTTATTATGTATGTGAATTTTAATTTTCTTTTCAAATTGTTCTGCTTACACTTATATTATGGTTTAAGCACAGATATTCAACTATATTTCAGCAATATTTTTCAAGTGGCCGTGCTTGATAGATATTTGAAAAATATCCAACAACTGAGGATGGTGCAGTGCACTCTGTAAAACTGGGTATTCATTGAACACCTAACACTATCTAAACCACCCAGTGAGCTTGTAGTATATGGCTTAGCCACGTATGTTGTTGTTAACTACATGAACTGTAAATGTAAGATATGTACCAGCAGTAACAAAATTTACCATCTCTCCAACTCCATCAACACATATTTAACCCTCTAAGCACTCTCCTTAGTTCTCCTTAGCGTTGCCTTAACTAGACTCAGACCATGTAACACTTATCATAAACCATATTCCACATACCTCCTGCACGTAACATGAATTGTCCTTGTTATATAACCTATTTTGGCCTTCCAAAATGAGACTACAAATCAAAAGCCTTTCAAGCATTCAACTACTAGTAGCAGAATCTGCTGCACTAAATGTTCAGCAAGTTAAACATTTCACAAAGAAATAAATGTAGTTGTCATCCAACACCCCTACAAGACTGACATGTATTTGTTTGATTGTTTATTACAACAGTCACTTGCAACCCAATTTAAATGTAACCTAACTATATTAAATACTTCTCCAATTCATTTTGTTATCCAAGTATCATATCAGTACTTCATCATAATGTCCCTTTCTTTCCTGCTGTTTTCAAACTAGGGTGGGTAATTACAACAGCCAAAGCTTACAATGGAGAGTTACACCCCAAACTTCCTTGAAATCCCTCTGAACTGCATGATTACATGATATTAACATATGCTAATGTGTACCAGAGCTTCAGGTAAAATGACTATAGAAGTATTGTATGTTTATCATAGTAAAACTATAAGATTTACTTTTCAAGAATCCCTTTTTAAAAAAATGCTACAGAGAAATTATATGATCAATATGCTGAGTAAATCTTTCCAAAGTTTGGAATTCCATTGGAAAAATAACCCTCTCTGAAATCTGGCTATGTCCGTGTCCTAAAATTCAGATATCAAATATACCCAGAAATCCTACAGACCCCACCAGAAAATTTCTTTTTTAAAAGCTTTATTTCATTCTTTGTGTATTTCATTAACTCGTTTGTAAGTGTTTTTGTACTCTGTCCAATTAAAGCTTTTTCTATATGTGCTTTGTAATAAGCACATTGATTATCCCGCCTAAACAAATCTGACCTTTTTAAAAAACAAAACAAAACTGTATCCTGGGAATAAAATTGAATTTAGTCTAGAACTGAAAGCTCTGAAATATCATGAAACCTGCACCATTCTACAAAACTTCCTCATTCTTTCAGTTTAGAAACTGTCAGCCAGCAAGAAGCTATTCAGACAGGTCACTTTACTCCTCCAACTGGGATATAAGGCTGGTGAAGCTGGCAGGAGGGAAATATGCCAGGTTCTTCTGTCTTTCATGTTTGACGCCTCCATCCCCTTGGATGTGGATTGTAGTTTGAGTTGGCCATTGACAGGCAGTAGTCGGATCTGGAATCCATGGGCATCGTGTCAGGATCTGTTCGGGATCGCTGACCATAATATGCATATTGAAGCCGAGAGCCACACTGAAAAGTGGAGCTGGGGGCTGACATGCTGCTCTTTGGTGGGGATGTGATACCAGACTGCCTCCTTCCAAATGATGCAAGGCTAGCATGAACACCTGGGGATGGAGACCCACAGGAAACCCTTTGTTTCCAATCATCCGGTGGCTCAGGGAGTGTTTTCCTGCGAGCAGCTGATACTACATTAGCAACAATGGATTCTTGAATGTTTTGGGGGCCAAAAGCATCATCCACTAGGCCGAGAGGGGACTTGGCTGCTGCTTCCCAGGGAGTCAATCTCTTGCCAGGCTTGTCGGCGGCTGCTGCTGGTTTGCTGAAGTAACCGGGGCCAGGTTGGGACATCACAGGTGAAGCAGGGGACATGGCTCGATAGGTGAGTGAAGAAGGCCTCACAGGAAGTGATAATGAGCAGCCACTGCCTCTTTCCTAGGAACAACAAAACCTCAAATATAACCACAATAATTGAATATCAATGACAGAAGCCCTTTCCCTTCATTTCCAAACTGAAGCGAATTATTGTTGGGCTATTGGCATACTGTTTAGTGTGTTAGTATATGAGCAGGGGCGGCTCCAGGCACCAGCATGCCAAGCGCGTGCCTGGAACGGCAAGCAATGGGGGGGTACTCTGCCGGTCGCCGCGAGAGCGGCAGGCAGGCTGCCTTCGGTGGCATGTCTGCGGAGGGTCCAGTGGTCCCGTGGCTTCGGCGGACCTCCCGCAGGCGTGCCAACGAATCCGAGGGACCGAGGACCTCCCACAGGCATGCTGCCAAAGGCAGCCTGCCTGCCGTGCTTGGGGCAGCAAAATACCTAGAGCCGCCCCTGTATATGAGAGAGTACAAGAACTTGCTGGCAGTATGAGGAACAACAGATCTCTAAGAACATATCACCCTTCATGTAGTGAGAGAGAGAATTCAAGTGTTTGGGGGAGACACGAGATTGACAGACTGAAGGAGTCTTCTGTTACTGAACAGGTACATGATAGCAACACTGAAAGCTCCCCTCCACCTCCTCTACCCTGCTAATAGGTAAAAAGGGAGATGGGAGAGAAACTCTCTTACCAGTCTGACTACATCTACAGGATGCAGGCATAAACTTACTTATTTGGTAATTGGCTCTGTCCAATAGATCTAGCCAGAGTGTATTTTATCCATCCCTTATTAAGGAGCTCTTTTCCACTGAAATTTATCATGCGTGGAAAGGGAACAAAAATGAATGAAATAACTAAAAAAGCTGATGCAATAATTTGCCTAATACCATTATAGTACATTACTTAACCTTGCTCCTTTTAAATGACAGTGCCCTAAAAATTTCAGAACACTCTGACCCATTTTTAGGAGAAATCCATTCATATTCCACAAATCCTAATCTTCTTAGTTATGCAGCACTTTTAAACAAAAAAACTCTGTTCATGAGAAGGGTTTTTTCCTCAGCAGTCTTCATTCAGCAATATACAGTACAAGTACCTCATTTTTGCACACATGCCAAATGTGCACTCTGCATCAGACAAATCACATGGTTCCTAAATTAGGAAGAACAATATGAACAGAGACTATTTAACTGACTATGTCCTCTGATTCATATCCTGAAGTCTGGAAACAGCCTTTAATTCCCATACTTTATTTGAAATCTGGCATTAAGGTCCAGATCCTCAAAGGTATTTAGAAGCATGACTCCCATTGATTTCAATGGGAATTAGGATCCTAAATACCTTTGAGGATCTGGCTCTAAGTGGCCAAGGGCTTTGCTAAGTCTTTTTCCTGAAAACAGTGGCCTGACTTACCTTTCCTATATAATATTCAAAGACCATGGGATTAATCAAAACTAAGCCTACTGAAGTCAACAGGAGCCTGAATTGTGCAAAGTGAAGATTTATCCATGAATGAGTTTGTTTAATATTCAATATCGTTAATGTCATACAGTATTTCACTTTTTTCTAGGCTCTTCCATCAGAGGATCTCTATGCACTTAGCAAAATTTAATGATCTATATCTCATACACCACTTTGAGGTACATATTATTAGCCCCATTTCAGAGATGTGGAAACTAAGACAGGGAGAAATGAATGGCTCAATTTTCAAAGTTCCTGAGCATCTGCAGCTTTTATTGATTACAATAGGTTTAGTCAGTCAGTACCTATTAAAACAGGCCATCAGTGACATACCCAAGGTTTCATAGTGAGTTTTTGGCAGACTCCACCTCTGTTTTACAAGACAATCCTCTTCCTTGCCCATTTGAGCTATCCCCAACATCAGAAAGAAATGCCCCCCCACATATTAACCGCTCCCAACAAATGGCAAATTTCCATCCTGAGAAAAGAACTGTACTTTGTACACTTGAATTCAATTAATTTTTAACCTATAAGGGTGCACATTGATGTATGAGTCACCAAACAAACTCACTTTTACCTGTATAGGGCTCAGCTCAGCACTCAAAATGTACACTTTACATAGAAAAGGAAAAATTATTCTTTTTTACCATACAAAGGCAGAGGGGAATATATTATTTTGCCTATGGATGAAATGATCATACCATTAACAGTGGGTTGGAGTTCTTTCAGATCTTCATATCATGAAAGGGTAGTACCTGTAAATGGTTTTCTGTTCAGTAGCGATCACAATCCAGGCAGAAGGGTGTTCTCTGTGGCCAAAGATTGGCCCATGTGTGTCCTCCAATCAGAATTAAGGATTTTTTTCCCCTCTTCTACCTACTACAAATGCTCTCCTCAGTTGGCAGCACAGTCAATCTCTTTCTTGGCAAGTAAAGTTCATATGCTTCATTTAACCAGTTGGCAAGAAAAGAAATGTTAAAAGGTTGTGAACTTATAAAGAATTCTGTGCAATCTTAGACACAATTTCTATTAAATAAATTACTCTGATAACCTGAACAGTGACACTTTTTACAAGATAAGATTGTAAAGGTGGCGGGGGAAGTTCCCATCTGAATTAGCAGGTCATCAGAGGGTTCCAGATAGTTGTCTCTGCTGAACAGAAAACCTTTTGTATAGGTAAGGAAAATTTCCCTTTCTGTTCAGTGGAACTTCCAGTTTAGACAGAAGAGTTCTAAGTCCATCAGACCATGTAGGATCCCAGAGATAAGTGGGGGATGGGAAGTATACTCTTTAGAGAACAACTGTCATAAGGATCTGACATCCAAAGGCAGTATCAGCTAAGATGCTATGCTTGTCTGTCACGTTTGGAGAAGGTCTCTAGAGACTTCCAAGTTGCTGCTGTGGTGGTTTTGACTGCAGAGGTACCTTCTCGTTCTGTCCAGCCCTGGTAGAGTGGGACTTAATCTTAAAAATAAATACATTAAAAATTAAAAAAAAATCCTATCCAATAGAAATTGATAGGCCAATGAAATACATTTCATAATCCATCTAACAAGTGTCCCCATTCCATGACATGAAGATGAAGCCTTCAAAAATGCAGAATAGACAAAATTTAATGGCCTAGAGCATGTTTGGATTAGGGTAAGTTGTGGTTTTTTTGTTTTTGTTTTGTTTTTTTCTTTTCTTTATTAAAGAGAGGGAGTATCAGACTAGGAAGTAAAAATTGTTGTTGGAAAATCAAACATTACCTCAGTTAGGATACTGGAAACCCTTCTGAGGACAACTTTATCATGGTATAGAGTGAGGAAGGGGAACTGATAGAAGACAGCTGAAAGTAACCTTGTAGAAGAGAATTTGTAGGGATATTGTAGATAGGAGCTCAAAAGGAGAATAGCACATGGCTTTGACAATCAGATTCAGGTCCCAGAAAAAGAATGCTTTACCAACTCAAGGGCTTAAATTGTTCATAACTAAGAAGAACTTCATGATCAAGGAGTAGTTACCAAAATTCATTACAACCACAGGCCCTCTAATGGCTCCCAAAGCATAAATTTATCTTTTTAAGAGTTGTTGCAGAAAAAGGAGACTCTGTGCTACTGAGAACTGGGATGGAATGACATCCTTTGGCTTGCATCATCTGAAAAAATATTCCAAGTAATTTTAATATGCTTGGACATGGAGGATTTTGCTCACAAATGAGCATATTAAGCATATTGTCTTGCAATCCTGCAGTTCTGCCCTTCAGAAGACAAGCCTTTTGGAAGAGTGTCTCTGGATTTGGGAGTAATATTAGACATTGGGGGAAGAGGTCCATATCAGTAAATGGGACGAAAGGATGGGTTTATCCATTGTGCCTCAATGATACGTCTGATCATCCTTTGCAAAGTTAGTGATACTAAGATTGTTTGAACTCGGTTCTTTTTTTCCCCTCTATACCTTTTGTGAGACTTTGGTGGATAAAGTGACTGGGTAGGAATGCAGGTAATGTCATACTTAACCCTGAAAGGGAGAACATATCAACTACATAAGCTTTTCTGTCCTTGTATCTACTGGAGTAAGGAATCACCCAGTGAATCTCCTGTGAGATGAAAAGGTTCATGATTGGTTCTCACTGGGGAATCCATCATCTGGAATATTTGTCCCAATGCAATACCAGAAATCTCCTGTTGAGAGTTTTATCCTGGATCCCAGGTACATGATCTGCTCAAGATCTATATTACTGAGATTATTCAATGATTAATTCTCTCATGATGGTGAGAGATAAATCACTTCGCCTCATAGAGAAGGAAATTCCCAGTCCAGGATCAAACCCAGAATAACTGTCACATGACTAAACACAACACAATGAGTTTGCCAACTCTAGCTGATTCACACACAAATAATGTAGTTCTAGTAGTATATTCAGGCCAGTTTGGGTTTCTTGGGCTGCTTGAATTCTTCATACCTTCCCTGAGTCAACATTATTAATTACTTAAGTTTAGACAACTTCCTGATGAAGTCATTTGGCTCCTCAAGATTCAAATGTATGTGAGAATGGCATTCCTCTTCATCTACTCAGGAGAAGGATGAAGTAACCTCTCATTCCTTGGAGGAGGAGCCAAGGTTTTTCCCCCCCAGGGTCATTTCCATGTAAGTTTAAATCTTTTTAAAGGAAAGATGCCTTTCTGGATCCTGAGGGGAAGGATTTTTCCAAGACGTATTCTTTGGAAAGAGGCTGAAGTAAGCAAGAACAAATTTGCCCTTCTTGGTGAGAGGCTTAAAGAATTCTGCAATTTTGGGACATAGCTTACGAGGTTAGAAATGATCCTGCCACTTTCTAGGTTGAGTACTTGCCTCAGAATGTACTTCACCGCACTCCTGAACCTTGGATTTGTCTGTCTGGTTCTCCAGTGGAGAGGAAGGCATTACCATCATTGCCTTGTGACTTGGACTAACTGCAATCCTCAAGTAATGTGCCTATAGTTGTTGCAGAGACAGGCTCTGACAGAAGTTGCTGACTGAATTATCTATGGTGTTCAGAGAGAGATTGGTGGTGATTATGCTGAAGTTAGGTAGAGCAGAAATTTTGAGAGCTAATCTGATCCCAGAAGAGGAAAATATCTTTGACTACAGGATACCTCAGTTGTTCTGGACCAGAGATTTTTCTGAACATAAATAGTAGCCACCTTCTAGTAAAAACAGAAAATAATTCTGTTTCATTCCCTCTGTTCTTGCTACCATTTTTTTTAATTTCTTGGGCTTTTTAAAATTAATGGGCCTGATTGTGTGCTCTCTTATACTGATGCAAATCAGGAATAGCTCTATTGAAGTCAGTTTGTATAAAATAGGTGTAACTGAGAGAAATCAGGCCAAAAATAAATTAGTAAGGCTGGACTCATAAATTAGAAAAATAAATACTAGAGGCCAAAGCATGAAGTCAGGACATGGTTTTTACTCTCCTTATCCAAACGAAGCCTAGTTTCAGTGAGATTAGAACTAAACTGAATAAGGATTGAGTAAACCCTGAGACAGGATCTCAAGATTTGATCCTAAGAGGAAAATAGTCAACTCCAATGCAATTCATCATAATTCAAAATGTACAAGACATTTAAATAGGAAGTTAATTTGTGTCCTGGCAACAATTGACAATACATGGCAAAACCTGTTTTACTACTTTGGTGTACATTGTTATCTGAACTAAATGTATCATGCAGTGATTGGTTTAGCATAGAAATTCCATTTGAGGCTGTTACTCCTAGTACCTCCAATGATTTCAGTGGAGATACTGTACATTTTCACTGATGCAGCAGAACACAACTTGGCTGTAGGGTCCTGACTATGAAAAGACTTATAAACATGCTTAATTTCATGCACAGTGAGTAGTCCCATTGAATTCAATGCTTAAGTATTGAATTCAATGGGACTACTCGCATTCCGTAAAGTTAAACATGTGCCTAGGTCTTTGCAGGGTTAGAGTCTAAAGTTGTATTAGCTATACTGTACTAAGTTGATATTATGCCATATAGTATTTTATCTTTATGATTCATGTCTCTGATAAGAAATTTAACTTAATGGACAGGACTTGCAATAGTATTCGTGCACGTTTTTGCAGCTTTATGGAGAGAACCATAAAACAAAATGAAATAATTATTTTCTTCTTGGGGCCAAGTCAGAAACGCATTGAAGTCAATGAGGATTTTTCCATTTGTCTTGGTTGGGGGGTGTTTGCTACTGTCACTACTGTACTAGGGAAGGAAAGAAGTCTCTCTTTAACAAGTTTTCAACTTTGTTTTACTATGGAGTTTTAAATGAATATATTGTTTGCTGAGCTGTCAAGGTGCTGAGGGCCTGATTCTTCTCTGTCATGTGAACTTCATATGCGTATAACCCCATTGATTCAATTTTTACTGGTGTAACAGTAGAATCAAGCCCTGAATTCCTCTCTTTAGCCAAAGAAATAATACAGTACAGGCAGTAACAGTACAAGATTATCCACTGTGCCCTGCCAATATGCCTCAATCCTTACCTCAAGTTCACATACCCACTTAGTCCTGGGCCTCCCAGCTGAGACTTCCAACAAGTCTTCCAATTGGTGCCAATTATGGTGGTGGCTGTTGTAATGAAGACCATTAAACACTAGCAACTTGCATGTGTGTGTGTGTGCATGTGTGTGTGTGTGTGTGTAAATAAGGTAATAATTTTGCAGTCACTTTCTCACTTTTTTTTAGTAAGAATAGATCTATTTTATCTGCTTCCACACTGTTCTGGAATTGAATACTCCCTAGGCTTCATTGCAGAAAGGTGTTCCATCTGCTTACACACTTCAGAAAACAGACCTTTAAGGATTTTCAGGAACATGTAATTTATGCTAAAAACACAAGCCTATCTCCTATTTTTTCACAAGTAAAGACTGGGAGATGACACATTAATTTTATATTGTTGTCATTAGAATTACTACTTTGTCACTAGTAGAGATGGGCCTGAACCAAAACACTGTACCTAAACATTTTAAATGCATGACTGACTCCTATCAGTAATAGGCTATTCAGAACTCTGGCCTTAACCACAGGAACTCATGGCTCAGGCCAATCTCTAGTCACTAGAATTCACTCACAATTCATTTACCAGACAGTGTTAACTGAGCACAGTGATACTCAACCTCAATCCATATTCTATTCTTCAAGGTCCATCAAGCAGTTTTTATTGTGTCATGGCTTGGAATGTAGCTGGCCTTAAGTAGAATATACAAAACACAGATCACACATGAAGCAGGGGGAAAAGTGACAGGCAAACAGAGAGGAATTAGCAATCTCTTCCTCTCCCTGAAACATTAAATAAATAAATTTAGAAGAAGGGAGAGAGAGAAAAACTCCCTTTTTCCCTTCCCTCCCACCAGCCAAAAAGGAAGCATGGAAAGAGAAGAGATATGGCATCAAATGAAGCATCAGAAAGCTACAAAATCACAATACCTTGGGGACATCCTGTTGCAATGTTTTCATGATGATATTCTTTCATCACACAAAGATGTTCATAGATTCTAGGACTGGAAGGGACCTTGAGAGGTCATCATGTCCAGTCCCCTGCCCTCATGGCAGGACCAAATACTGTCTAGACCAGGGGTCAGCAACCTTTCAGAAGTGGTGTGCTGAGTCTTCATTTATTCACTCTAATTTAAGGTTTTGTGTGCCAGTAATACATGTTAACATTTTTAGAAGGTCTCTTTCTATAAGTCTATAATATATAACTAAGCTATTGTTGTATGTAAAGTAAATAAGGTTTTTTAAATGTTTAAGAAGCTTCATTTAAAAATAAATTAAAATGCAGAGCCCCCCGGACGGGTGGCTAGGACCCAGGCAGTGTGAGTGCCACTGAAAATCAGCTCGCTTGCCACCTTCGGCACACGTGCCATAGGTTGCCTACCCCTGGTCTAGACCATCCCTGATAGACATTTATCTAACCTACTCTTAAATATCTTCAGAGATGGAGATTCCACAACCTCCCTAGGCAATCTATTCCAATCTCCAACCACCCTGACAGTTAGGAACTTTTTCCTAATGTCCAACCTAAACTTCCCTTGCTGCAGTTTAAGCCCATTGCTTCTTGTTCTATCCTTAGAGGCTAAGATGAACAAGTTTTCTCCCTCCTCCTTATGACACCCTTTTAGATACCTGAAAACTGCTATCATGTCCTCTCTCAGTCGTCTTTTTTCCAGACTAAACAAACCCAATATGTTGTGTGTGATGTTGCAACATAATAACAAGTCAAAATGCTACTCTGATTAGTCTGTGCTTTCCCATTACTCTGTTTGAAGCTCTTCAGGAAAGAATACCACTGACCTAGAATAGTTACTGAATGGAGGCAACAGTTTTTAGATAAGAAGAGGATGTAAGACAAATAAGTTGTCTGCCAGAATCTTAGGGAATCCTTATAGCTGCAGTTGGCTTCTCTAACATACATGAGAACAGTTGAGAGGCTTGTTACATTAACGTTTTTAAAAATGCAAAGTATTTATAAAGTGTTCAATAAAGCAAACATTTATTTTACTATATACGTATCTTTAATATATTTGACGTGTATATTCATATACACTAAAGCAAATGTAGCATTATTCCCAAAAGTAATTTACTGAATTAGGTATATAGATGTGAATCAATGCACACACAAGTGTGTGTGTGTGTGTGTAAATAGAAAATGTCTGTCTATATGATTTGTGAAATAGATACACAAGTAAGTAGGAAACACTATAATATGGAGCTAAGCATTATTTATTAGGTATGAATTAGGCATCCAAGTTCCCATGGGAGTGGGAGAACAAGTTGCCTAAGTAAGGGATTCTCAGAAACCAGCAAGCCAGGCAGGGAGGAGTCTGTCGCCACTTGGGATTCTCACCCATAAACCCTCTCCTGGAGTCAGGCAACTAAGACAGATCAGCCCTTTCTCCTGAAGAATCAGAGAGAGTGAGAGAGATCCCCACCCATTATAGCTAATAGCTCAGTGCTTAGCACTGTCCTGAGATGTGGGAGACTTGTTTCCCAAATCCCTGCTCTGCCTGATTTGGAGCTGAAATTGAGAGAGTTGAATCCAGGTTCTCCCACACGTCAGGAAAGTGCTCTTACCCCCCTAGTTATGTCTCCTGTTGAAGTTGTTCCATGTTGTATAAATAATTAAATATTCATTGGGCCAGAGACAGAGAGAGAGGAAAAAGCATGAGATTGACCCAATAGCCCAGTGGTTAGGGCATTCAGCTGAGATGGGGGAGAGTCTGGGTCAAATCCCTGCTTTGATGGAGAGTTAATTATTTATACAAAGTGGAACCACTTCAACAGGAGAGACTGAGGGAGCCCTATCCCAGAATACCCCATAGCCTGGGTGTTTAGGAAGCTCTCCTGGCAGACCTGGGTTCAAGGCCCTCCCCCAAATAAGGCAGAGTGTCCTTAACAAGTGGGCTGTTGGCTATAATGTGGGGTGCACGTGCTCGCCCCGACTGTCCTTTGTTTTGTTTGTTAGGTGTACTCAGAGCATGCCTACTGGATTGGGCCCTGCAGGCAAGATAGGCATGCAATTGTCTGGTTTGAGAATCCCACTGGCGGTGAGGCATGACCTAGGATGCCGAGCAGCTCAGTGGCATCAGGATTTAGGCAGCTTGGTCAAGCTTACCAGTGGAAACTGATGTGCTTATAGGGTTAGGTGGCAGTTTTGTGGTTTTATGAATGTTAACTGCACCTTATTGCTGGATTTAGCCACCTAAAAAGGCAGTTAGGTGTCTAAGTCCTTTTGTGACTCTAGTCCTTAAGAGCCTAAGTCATTCTCAGAGAAAGTCAATGAGACTCGGACTCCTAACTACTTAAGTCACTTTTGAAAAAGGGAGTTTTAGGCTTCTATGTCACTTTGGGATTTTGATATTTTTGCCCTGGTCCATAATTCCATGTCAAAGGCATGTTCAATCCTGAACTAACATTGGCCTCCAGATGGAACATATGCAGAGTACCAGTATTGTAGAAGAAGGAGAAATGAAGGAGGGAGAAAAAGGGGCAGTTGTGCCACTGCAAAGAAGGTTGTGCCGCTGTTCCAGCTTTTAAAGGCCCAAAGTGGTGTTAGGGGCATTTTACATTGCACAATAATAATAACTTCAAGCTATAAGTGCAACCATTGGGAAGGTGGTGGTGGTGGGGGGAATATGACTGCCCCTGAACCAAGGTTTCCAGGGTCCATGTTTCTAGAGAAGCTCACCAGACAGACTGCAATGGAGCCAGGGCAATCTCATTTATAACGAATTTCAAAATTTTTGGTTTTCATTCCAAATCCAAAGGAAACCAAGTTTCAAAATATCAAAATCCTCTGCAAAATGGAATTCCCTTTCTTTGCACAGCTCTACTGCTAACCACAGATACGTTAGATATTGACTTAGCTCAGTATACTTCTGTTTAATTTAAGCAAGGGAAAATGGTTGCTTTAGTTTGTCCCATAACTTTCAGATCAGATCTGATTGTAAAAACACAATAAAGTTTTATCTGTAATATGCAAGGGACTGGAGATTCTTTTGGCTCATAGAAATCCCTATTTTCAATTAAACAGAGGAGTGGACATAGCATATTTCCCAGAGGAAAGAGCATTTGCTGCCACCTTCTGGAGTTTAACAGTAGCTGTGTGCATGTATAAGTTATGGTTAACTAGGATAAGAAACCAAAAAGTGTTTGAAAGTAGGTGCAGTTAGAGTCTGGCTAGTTTATGTTCTGGCTAGAAAATTAATGATTTTAGCTGTGTGAGCTCCACTTAAAGGCCAAATCCCATACTGACCAAAAATAGAGAGCTGTGTCTGGCAGAAGGCTAACCACCAGCTGTCCCAAGTACTTAGCTCTGGTTACTCTTGTGACTGAACAAGAGTCATTATTTTTGCTCCAAATGGCTGTTGTGGCTGGATTCTGGAGGTAAAGGGGTCTCCCCGGTGCCATCCTTGCACTCAATTCATACCACATCCACATATTGTCCTTACACTCCAGGGTACAAAGTTGGGGGGCACAGGGGAAAAGCCAGGAGTTTGCATACACCATAGAAATTTGTCTAGGCTACAGATGCATACAGCTGTGATCATTCTCTGATCACCTGCTATGAACCACTATCTCCCCCCACATACACACACACACATTCTCTATCCCGTCATGGAAAGTGAAGTAGGATTGCCCCCATCTCCCCCATAGTGCCTATGTATTTCTAAAGCAAACCCGGATCTAAAATAGTAGTTGCTGTCTCCTCTATACTGTATGGACAATGAAGAAATCTTAAATGAATACAGAAATAAAGGTGCTGAGTAAATGACTCTGTCACAAATTGCAAAACATCAATATAAAACACACAGTATATTCTAGGCAGTGCTGGTAGTTCCATCTATTATAATGTTGCCCAGCACTTTCCACTATAAAGACCTTGTTTTCAGTTGCTTATAACTTTGCCAATATTTAACCATTTTAGCTGAAAATTGTCATGTGTGGTGTCTGCCTCAGGCTGATTTCTTTTGAAATTTTTTAGCCAAAATAGTTCAGCTGTTTTAGAGAATGAGCTTTGGGGAAAAGACATTGTTTTGCTCATTATAAAATTTTCTGGTGATCTGTTATTTAAAAAGCTCTAGTGCCCCCATGCTTTGGAGCAAGAATTTGAAATGTGGGGGGGGGGGGCTTTGTGTCATGGATGTGCATTTTGCCATACTCTTGAAAATATGCTCAGATTTGACCATGATATAAGCCTTTTGAAAAATTGTAGATCGCACATTTTCAGTACAGACTTCCTGCATTTTAACAGCTAAATTTCCTGAAGAGTTGATCTGGGGCAGAGCCGAGTTTTTGCTGCAACTGGGCTGCTGAGCAACTCTGGGCTGCTGGGTGTCATGCTAGGTCCAGCTCTAAAGAGCGGGGAGATTCTCTCCCTGTGCTCTCAATGACCTGGATCAAGGCAGTGGGGAGGTGGAAGCTGTCTGATTCAAATGAAGACAGGACAAGAGCTGGACCAACAGGGGTTGGGGAAAGAAGTTGAGACAAGGTGCCTTGGGGAAGAGGGACATTGGGACTGGGAGAAGGAGGTGGAGAGAGACTGGGACTGGCTGGGTAAGGAGATTGCAAGCCATGGAGGGAAATGGGAATGGGGCAGAGCCAGTAGGGTGGAAGGAGACTGAGCTCAGAAGGGGGAAACTGGGACTAGCTGGGTGAGGATACTGGGACTGTGAGGGGGAGACTGGGACTGGGATGATGAACCAGGCATGGGAAAAAGAAAAGACTGGGACTGGAGTCACACTTGGTGGAGCGAGGGCAGAAGAGTCTGTGCCACTGGAACACAGACCCCTCCAGACCTGGAATGGAACCCAGGATGTCTGAGTCTCACCATTCCTCCACTGTGAAGCCCTCTGGCAAAGTGTCCGATTCCCCTCTATTGCTGGCCCACATAGAGAATGACAATCTACTACTGCTGTCAGTTACTCCATTAGCTCAAGTGGCAGAGGTCTGAGTGGTGGATCTAATGTTCCAACCATGATGATAATTCATGTGGGCGTCAATATAATGCCACGTGATGGAGTTTTTTCAGTTTGCTTTTTAAAAAAAAACCTAGAAAATTACACACATTAAGAATATTATTAAGGTCATAATGTTGAGCACACAAAAATTAGGAAATGTCAGAATGGAGGTTGCCCGTGATGAATGCGATTTTGTTGGGGAAGAGTCAACATGGCTTTTACAAAGGGAAATCATGCCTCACCAAAATTTTTCGACCGGGTCAACAAACATGCGGACAAGGGTGATCCAGTGGATAAAGGGTTCTTAGATTTTCAGGAAGCCTTTGACAAGATTCTTCACTAAAGGCTCTTAAGCAAAGTAAGATGTCATGGGATAAGAGGGAAGGTTCCTGGATAGGAAACAAAAATGAGGAATAAATGGTTTCAGAATGGAGAGAGGTAAATAGTGATGTGCCTGAGGGGTCTCTACTGGGACCAGTACTGCTCAACATATTCATAAATGATCTGGAAAAAGGGGTAAAGAGTGAGGGGCAAAATGTGCAGATGATACAGAACTACTCAAGATAGTTAAGTCCAAAGCAGACTGTGAAACATTACAAAGGGATCTCATAAAACTGGGTGAATGGGCAACAACATGGCAGATGAAATTCAATGTGGATAAATGCAAAGTAATGCACATTGGAAAACCTAATTCCAACTATACATATAAATTATGAGGTCTAAATTAGCTGTTGCCACTCAAGAAAGAGATCTTGGAGTCATTGTGAATAGTTCTCTGAAAACATCCACTCAATGTGCAGCAGCAGTCACAATGTTGGGAATCATTAGGAAAGGGATGGATAAGACAGGAATATCATATGGCCTCAATATAAATCCATGGTATGCCCACATCTTGAATACTGCATGCATATTTGGTTGCCCCATCTCAAAAAAGATACTGTGGAATTGGATAAGGTACAGAAAAAGGCAACAAAAATGATTAGGAGTATGAAAGAGCTTCTGTGTTAGGACTGATTAATAAGACTGTGACTTTTCAGCTTGGATAAGAAACGACTAATGGGGAATTTGATAGAGGTCTATAAATCATGACTGGCATGGAGAAAGAAAATAAGGAAGTGATATTTACTCCTTCTCATAACACAAGAACTAGGGGTCACCATATAACCAGAATCGAGAACTCAAGCTTTAATATAGTTACTGCTACTATATTAATTTGATTACCTTAAACAATCAGCCTTGTGCCAGAAAATAAATCCCCAAACACAGGTTAAGAGAGGTATTTTCTCCCCTGAGTAGAGCCTCCTCAGCCTAAGGCAATGCATAGTTCTTACTAATGCATTATAAGGCTGTGAAGATCAGTATGATTATCCCTAGGTTCTACCCACACTGAAGTTCAAAGTGAATTATGAACATTGGTGTGGGCAGAGAAGGGATTTTTTTCCCCAGGAACAGTGAAGACAAACACAAGGCTTAACTGGTATGGGGCTTGTCCTTGCTGCTCGGGGAATCTGCCTAGACTCATGATAGCACCACCATTTGGTGAGTACTAGCATTGCTCCAGTGAAGTAGATAGGGGCCTGGGGGTTTGCTGCTAGAAAAGTTCTCTCTAACATAACATTTCACTGAGCTTCGGGGGCTTGTATGAGTTTTAATTCTTTTCCTGGAAAAAAAATGCTTCCTGCAATAAATGCCCAGCTGGATAGCATTTGTCAAACATACCTCTTGAGTGGCTTGAACTTTTTCCTTTGACATGTAGGTGATGCTTGTGGGCTATGAAGTTAGAACAATCATATATCTTCCCAAGAAAACTGCTTGCAATTAATATACTCATAGCTTTTTGAATCCACAGTTTTTGATGATCTTATTGTCAGTTTGCTTCTTTGTATAAAAATTCCGATTTTGAGCTGAATAGAGTCATTATACGATAACATGCTGTCAGGCTGTAATAGTGAAGTCTTACACTTGTCAGGTCTAACTATAAAAGTGATCAGTAGAGTCTCGGGTGTGTGACTGTAAGCGAAGCCAGTTGCGTCATGTCCAGTTATAGAGCAATGTTGGAGCAATCTGTTTTCCATAATGAATCAATTTAAAAAAATTAAATACCATGCAAAGTCATGTAATATCAATAAGTCATGAAACAATATAGGGAAAAATATTCCAAAGTTCTTATGGGAATCAATGCCATTGCTTCATTGGTATTTTCCCCACCTCAGAATGTGCAATGAACTCTCCTAAGAGAGGCTGGAGAAGCTGAGCATCCCTGTAAGGCTGATGGCTTGCTAAGACGAGGTCCTGGATACGCTGTACACTGTGCGCCTGCATGGTTCACCTTATACTTTGCTTCCCAGTGCGCCTGAACCCCCTTGTACACTCCCTTTGTAATGGCTCACCTTTGTACCTTTAAGAAGAATTTTGTCCAGGGGCTGTACCTGACAACACATTTTTTATTTTATATATATATATATATATATATATATATATATATATATATATATATATATATATATATATATATAATAATATTATATAATATAATATTGAAATATATAAATGCATATATATATGCATTTCCAGGCAAAGTATCGCCCTACTGTGGGAGTCTGTTTTTTTTTTTTTAAACCTCACATCTTTCTCCACTGATTCATGCTAGGAAAGAGCGTTGCGATTCCCATACATTTGAAGGCTATATGTACAGTACATGAGAAAAATTATGGCTGGTGATGGACGTAACTAAGAATAAAAAAATTGCCAGGCATATAAAATCTAAGGCTGGAGATCGATCAACTATCTGTGTCCTTTTGAACCACTACACCACTAACAGAGACCCCTTTATTCTCATATGCCCCCACAGCAACTAGAGAAGACTACCAGAAGTTAAAAGTATATCTGCCAGCTTCAAAAATAAAGGGACTCACAAGACTGAGATAATTTTTCTTGGTAAATTTATGAGTCCTGGACTGAAGTAGCTGATTTCATAGAAACCTCTCCAGAATTTAAGCTCCTATAGCACCTTGAAGTATTCAGCATAATTTTATGTGGTAATAATTAAATACACTGAAAACAATATAAAGATCTTAAGGAATTTTTGAACCAGGTCATGAACATATTGGAAGTATGTCTTCTATGGTCTGACTTTGACTTTCATAGTCAAATGTGCTCATTCATTGTGCCCAAGTCAGTGTATCCTCATCAGAATATATTAAAAATAATTCAGTAAATCAAATGGCTCCTTTACATATAAACTCTGTAATGATGTTCTGCGTGATATCATCTACGGCCTCTAATTTAAACCTGAATGACAATACTCAGCTGTCCTCTAAGGCCTGCTTCTCAGGAGATGACATTACAGGTGAAATAGTTAATTTAAATAGCCCAGTCTTATGCTGAAATGCTATTAAGAGCTCTTGACTTACCTTACTATTAGAGATGGGCTTGAAGCAAACCCGAGATCCAAATACTCACAAAATACATGTGCCAGGCGTGTGTGTGTATATGGAAGTATGTGGCTGCGGACAGTAGTGTTTCAGAATCTGAAACTCGATTCAGACCTAGATGGGGTTTTCAAAAAAGCATAAGTACGTTAGGTGCCATTAGTCCCACTGAAAATCATTAGGGCTTGTACTTCTGACTTACTTAGCTGCTTTTGAAAACCCAATTCTTAAGGTCCAGCTCCTCCTATATCACTGCCATGGGTCAAACCAAAAGTCTGGAATTGAACACGGTTGGAAATTCAAAATCCAGACACAAATCCAGATTTGCAACTTGAACTCCTCTCTCTTTTGGATGAAGTACAGAGATGCTTAGCTAAAAGTTATGACTGCAGCTACAAAAGCTCACTTTTCACTCATTTCTGCATATACATACAGGATTTTAACTGATTGCCTAAATGAATTTTCAGCTTGTCTGTATGACTGCATGCAATGCATCTTTCTGTTCAAATTTTAAAAGTGAATTTAGTGCTAGTGGAAGGTGCTGGCTTCATGGCCCAGGAAACTGAAGACCTCTCTTTATACCCACAACATTCTCACATTGCCCTGCCAATGTGGCTCATTACTCATTGGGAGGTGAGCACCTCTGGGGATGAGAGTGTAACCCAATCTTCAAATCCACGTCACATTCACATCTTTGTCCTCTATGCAGATGCTTCCAACAAGAGTGCCAGTTCCAGTTTTGAATGGATGGGTGGGGTGGTTTGGTGATGCAGACCTCTAGATGCTAGAAGCTGGACTGAGATCATCCATTCATTTCACATAGGCCACTCAGCAGCTGGTCATGACTTTCAGTAACTGCTAACCTAGGCCACAGTTGTACTGGTGATCAAGAGGTGAAAGGCATTGTATCTTATTACTAAAGTCCAGGCACTGTCCATACCTGACTGAGTTAAAAATTAGGGCTGTCAAGCGATTAAAAAAATTAATTGTGATTAATCACACTGTTAAACAATAGAATACCATTTATTTAAATATTTGTAGATGTTTTCTACATTTTCAAATATATTGATTTAAATTACAACACAAAATACGTTTACAGAGCTCACTTTATATTTATTTTTATTACAAGTATTTGCACTGTAAAAACCCATAAGAAATAGAATTTTTCAATTCACCTCATACAAGTACTGTAGTGCAATCTCTTTATCATGAAAGTGCAACTGACAAATGTAGAATTATGTACTAAAAAAGCTGCATTCAAAAACAAAACAATGCAAAACTTTAGAACCTACAAGTCCACTCAGTCCTACTTCAGCCAATCACACAGACAAACAAGGTTGGTTACAATTTGCAAGAGATAATGCTGTGCACGTCTTATTTACAATGTTGCCTGAAAATGAAAACAGGCATTCACATGTCATTGTTGTAGCCAGCATTGCAAGATACTTACATGCCAGATGCACCAAAGATTCATATGTCCTTTCATGCTTCAACCACCATTCCAGAAGACATGCATCCATGCTGATGATGGGTTCTGCTCGGTAACGATCTAAAGCAGAGCAGACTGATACCTGTTCATTTTCATCATCTGAGTCAGATGCCACCAGCAGAAGGCTGATTTTCTTTTTTGGTAGTCCAGATTCTGTAGTTTCCACATTGGAGTGTTGCTCTTTTAAGATTTCTGAAAGCATGTTCCACACCTCATCCCTCTCTGATTTTGGAAGGCACTTCAGATTTTTAAACCTTGAGTCAAGTGCTGTATCTATCTTTAGAAATCTCACATTGGTACCTTCTTTGCATTTTGTCAAATCTGCTGTGAAAGGGTTCCCTTACAACGAACATGTGCGGGGTCATCATCTGAGACTGCTATAACATAAAATATATGGCAGAATGTGGGTAAAACAGAACAGGAGACATACAATTCTCCCCCAAGGAGTTGAGTCACAAATTTAAGTAACGCATTATTTTTTTAACGAGCATCAACAGCATAGAAGCATGTCCTCTGGAATGGTGGCCGAAGCATGAAGGGGCATATGAATGTTTAACATATCTGGCATGTAAATACATGCACCACTGGCTACAAAAATGTCATGTGAACACCTATTCTCACTTTCAGGTGACATTGTAAATAAGAAGTGGGCAGCATTATCTCCCGTAAATGTAAACAAGCTTGTTTGTCTTAGCAATTAGCTGAACGAGAAGTAGGACTGAGTGGACTTGTAGGCTCTAAAGTTTTACATTATTTTGTTTTTGAGTGCAGTTATGTAACAAAAAAAATCTACATTTGTAAGTTACACTTTCATGATAAAGAGATTGCACTATGGTACTTGTATGAGGTGAATTTCTTTTGTTTATCATTTTTACAGTGCAAATATTTGTAATAAAAATAATATAAAGTGAGCACTATACACTTTGTATTCTGTGTTGTAATAGAAATCAATATATTTGAAAATATAGAAAACCATCCAAAAATATTTAATAAATTTCACTTAGTATTTTATTGTTTAAAAGTGCAATTAATTGTGATTTTTTTTAATCTCAGTTAATTTTTTTGAGTTAATCACATGAGTTAACTGCAATTAATCAACAGCCCTATTAAAAATATAAAATAGTTAAGTCTTTCATCAGAGGAAGTTCGTTTTTTCACGTGATTACAATATACAGGTGTCATATTGTTCAGAGAATGGCTTTTATTGGGGAATACTATAATGTCCTAGTCTTAAAGTGACTAGATTTATTTGGCAATTTTTATCTGTCTAGATAGCTAGCTATCTGCTTCTGAAAAAAGTGCGATACCCCACTACCCTTATCCCTGGTAACAATAGACTATGTTCTCCTGTGTATTATCTTTTTTTATTTGTAGCTTACTAAGGAATTTATGTAACTTTGCTAATTAAGGTATTTAATATTATGACATTATATGAGAGAAAGAAAGAAAGAAAGAAAAGATAATCAGCCTAGATAGTAATTGAAATGCATAGAAAATAGAAACAGCAGAAAAATACATACTTAATGTATCCATGTAAATGAAAAAAAAATCAAAATCATAAGTAAAGAAGAAAGGACAAGTTTAATGGTGGAGGAAAAATACAGCAGACTGACAGTGGAAAATGAATGGAAATAAGGAGATCACAAGAGGATTAAAATATTGGTACCATATACTCTTGGGCAAATTGTATTTGCAATATAGTTCTCTCTTTACTTTTTCATGCAGAACTGATTGGTTTTCCTGCAGTTTCCAGCAGTTATCCTTGATTCCTAATGTGAGTTGATTCACCCAGGCTGCGGTCCCTGATTGTTCCCCATCAGGGTCATAATCCAAAACCCACTGATGCCAGTGGAAATCTTTCCAATGACTTCATTGGTCTTTGAATCCAACCCTTGGTGAACTACATTGTCAGGGAACACTTGATTTTCACATGTACAATAAAGTTTCTTGTTTTCAAACTTATTAGCAGTTAATTTAATATTATGGGGATAAATTGTGGAGGTTTCATTCACTGATGAGCACTCGCTCATGCAAGTACTCCCACACTGCAACCAATTGGATTACTTGAGTTAGTAAATACTTAGCACTCTATCACCGCTCCATAATCTGGCCTATAGCCAGTTGGAAGGTGGCTTGAACAAATATATCTACACTAGACTCTGCCACCTTTATTCATACTGAGTTGTACAAGTATTCTTTTGGGCCAGATTCTGACACATATGATGAATAGTACTTTGCTTCAGAAGTGGGCCCACTGATTTCAATGGAACCACTTAACGAGTAAAGTGCTACTCAGCATGAGTAAGGGTGGCAGAATCTGTCCCTTTGATTTCAACTGGCCTATCTGACCTGGAGTTCGGTATAACTCAGCATGATTATAAATGGCAGAATCTGGCCCTCTCTGAGTAGAGTTTTGCATGGTAGCAGTGCCTTGATCCTCCTGGTCCACAATACATGAAGTAAAAGGTGAAAGTGCAAGAACAGAGTAAAAAGAATAACAGCAGAAAAAGCCCAAAATGCAAACAGGAAAATGTCTGAGATACCAGTAGTAAGGTGAGGTAATAATCATGACCTATCATTATACACTGATTTATATGGCATGTTCTAGTCTGGTTGCAAAAATCAGTACTCTTATTATGTATCCCTTCAATTCTTAGTCACTGTGCTTTCATGAGGAAGTATTGCATCACATCACAACTGCATAACCCAGCTCACCCATCTTAACTGTTCAACAATCCTAATTTGCTGGCTTCTATAATGAGTCATTTGTTGGAGTCAAGGCAAATGGTTATTAAAAATATGCCTGCACTGGGAGTGTAAACTTCAGTTTAAAATTTCCTAAAAATGGAAAAACCTTAACATCTTTTCCAGCCACTTTCCTAAGTCAGACTTTTTCAAAACATTTCAACATTCCTTATGGCACATTCTCTGTGAAATCAGAGAAGCAATTCATGATTTTGGATCAGAGCTGATCCACATAACTTACACACTAAGGCCCTGATTCTGCAATCAGAAACCCATGGGAGACTCCTTGTGCCAATGCACCATCTTCCACTAAAGCCATTGGGGCTCTGTGTGGGCACAAGGGTCCGTCCGTAAAGATCCAACTGGAGATCAGGGCCTAAAACTGTATCTATTTTGTATGCTACATTAGTGATAGATATTATTATAGGCACTTTTAAAAATAAATCTAAAATCAATGCATGTTGTTTAATTTTACTCAAACCCTTGGGCCACCAGAGCACAGTTCAGAAAAATAGTATGAAGGCTATTTCTAATTGTTTGTTTGAAATACAGGGGACACTGCTCGCTGTCATATTTGTTTTCATCTTAAAGCATAAAACCTAGCATCCGGCTTACTTAATACAATAGTATGTGTCCATTTCAGGATGTTATATGTATAAAGTGTGTGATAATATTCATAAGTGTTTATCATCTTAATTTTATAACCATTTTGATTCACTTTAAAATTTTAAATAGTTTGGACTCAGATTTGAGGGGATACATCTGAAGTTATTAAGTAAGCTAAGGACTGCTATAGGCACTCTTGGTGTGCTAGATCACCACTGCAAACAATTCATTGCAAGCAAAGTGGACACCGAGTTGCAACTACAAGATTTACTCTTCAATGATTGATGGCTTCCACACCTGGGCTGTGACTCCAACTTTCTTTGCTGAAAACTTTGGCCTTGGAGCAGTAAACAAAGAGGATGTGATTGATTCTTGCTTAGAAAATGAGGGGTGACCAGTAGGCTCGTAGGACTCATTTATTGGAGTGGATGTATTCGACTGGAACCATGGTTGTGAACTGTAGGTTGGTACGGAGTACACTGAAGATGCTTGGACATTAGCAGAAGAACCTGCACTGAGTGGTCTTGAAGGCAGAGCATGTTTTGAGGCAGACACTGAGTCGAACTTTGTAGACTGCTTAGTAGCTAGGCTTTCCTTAGTAGCAGAAGGAGGTTGAAAAGTAAATAAAGATGCATTAAGTTGATATGGCTGATGCTTCATAACATCCAAAGCACTGAGAGCTTTCTTAGGTTTTCTTTTGGTAGTTTTGGTAACTGCAGGTGATTTAGATTGGGGTTTAGTAGCAGCAAGAGGATAAGAGGGGGACTGGATGGGATTGTAAGCAACGGGTGGAGGTGCTCGAACATTAGATGAATACTTCCAAGAAGCTGGTAAAGATGGAGTTGGAGATGAGGCCCGTGCCATATGTGCCTGCACAGTTTCTGAGTCTACCACATACTTCTCCATTCGAGATTGCCTTTTGGCAAATAACTGTGCTCCTTTTCCACTAAAAGCTGGTGGCATCTCAAAGGCTGGCCCCATTCCTCCAGCAAATGCAACATTTCCTATTGGTGTGGTAGGTGTTGTTTTGGGTGTATAATTTTGATTTGCTACTGCTGTTTGAGGCCCTTTAAAAGGACCAGCTATGTTAAGAGTACTTGGAGGTAAGACATGAGGAGCAGGTTGTCTTACGTTGATTGGTGCAGGAACTGCAGCTTGGGGTGAGTTTGGAGTTGGGAAGGCAGGAGGCTGGGTAGAAGCCACAGCTGGAGGTGACCAGACTGGTGAAATGGGAGTGGCAGCAGTAGGAGAGACTTTGACTGAGGGCTTTGGAGCAACAGGAGGAGGGGTCTTTTGTTTTGATGCTTGGATCTGCATGAAATTACAAGCCTCTGCTCCCAAACTAAGGTAGTCTTCTTCAGGTCCCGATTCAAATCCAGTTCCAGTACCTCGTTTGCCTTCTGTATTCTGTACAAGGGACAATAGGGCAGGGTTAGGACTCACTTTGGGAGGTTCTTTGAAAGTAAACATAGGCTTTGCAGTGCTTCTTTTCTTTGCCTCTTGTAGTATCCCAGTTCTTTTGGCCGGCACTGCAATTCTTTCATCTCTGGATGCTATCTGCTCTGTTGGTGACCAAATAGCTGGCTGAGCTCTGCTGGCCACTGGACTCAATACTGCTCTATATGAGGCTTGAGGTGGTGGGCTAATTGAGGAATAGAAAGGTGGTGGTGGTAAATCTGAGAGAGGGCTAGTCACATTTCTTGTTGGTGAAAATGGTGCTGCTGCTTGATTTGATATACCAGGAAAAGGTTTAGCTGTTCTGTTTAAAGGTGCTGATTTATGGGCATCAGAAGACTGAAAGGAGATGTTTGTCTCAGATGCTCCCCCAATGCCATTTTGTTGTACCATTTTGCCATGACTGTGGCTCACTTCTATGTAACTTTTGCTCACACAGCTCTGCATTTTTGACGTTTCTTCCTCTTTTGCCTGATAGGATGAGGAGCTCACTTGTCTGAAGCTCTCTTTTGGGGTGGCTTCTCTTTGTTCCTCTGCATGCATTCTGTGTGACTTCACCTCTTCTTGCTCAGCTGTGATTTCATCCATTCTCTGCCGTCTCTTGGCAAACATGAGGGCCCCCTTGCCCTTGGTCTCTGGCAACATCTGCATCTCGTCTCCACCTTTTAGTTTCTTTTCAATCCCAAGCAGACCAGTGTCCCAATCAAATGTCACAATCTGGCCTTCGTGGTCAATGTCAGAGAAGAAATCTTCATCTATTTCTGACTCACTTGTTCCAAATAAAGTTACCTCAAAAGTGTTTTCTTTGTCACCTTCTTCACCTTCCCCTTCTTCACCCTCGTCGTCTTCACGTTCTAGTTCCCCAGTGCCGTAGCTGACTAAAGTGTATTTCCTGGCTCTTTGGCGACGCTTCTTGAACATCAACACCCCCTTGGAATTGGGATTGGGAGCTGCCGTCAGCAGCAGAGCAATGCTTTTACATTTAGATTTGGCTTCTTTCACCTGCTTCTCTGACAGACTCTCACTCCGCCGGAGCCCTGGGAAGGATCAAAAGATATAATTAGAGAAATACACTCCACAGAAGTATGTGAAGGTGTCTGACTACAAGCAATGCAACATCTATCTGGAATACCACTTCCTAAATGTGCTCCTCTCCAGAACATAATATTTCTTTTCTTTAATACTGGGATCCTACCTGGCAGCAGGACTGAGTTCATATCCATAGTTTACATGTATTTCTATGTGTGTTTGTAATATAATATATATAAATCTATAGGGAAGGCATTAAAATTAAAATATTTTCCCACAGTAACTACTGTGGCACAAATTCCATAGCAATAATTCTTCTTTGTGAGACATGCCTCAAAGTTTAAAGACAACACAGTTTTCTATAGGACTTTCCTAGTTCAACTTACAAGAACTTTTATGTCACATATCTTTCTATCATTAAACACATACATTATATTCTATTATGCATATAAAATCTGTCCTATCTGCACTATATATATAGAAATGTATTATATGTATAATATTACAAACTCACATAAAAATACATATAAACTATGGATATGAATTCAGTCCTGTTGCATTGAAGTCAGTGGTAGTTTGGCCATTGTGTTCAATGCAAACAGATTTAAGCCCTTTAAAAGGAAGAAGTGCTTTCCTAAAAAGTAATTCATAATAAAAATAATAGAAAATGGACTGAAAAAAGAATAGATTGTTTGTTTATAGTAAAAATGTATTTAAAATACATTAACAGGGCTAATTGTGTAGGATATAACATTTCCAGAATATTTCTTTAAAACATGTAGCAAGGACAGCAAATTCCTACAATAAATGCTGTTCTGGAACTAGTTCAGGAAGCCATAACTAACTCCTAAAGAGTATTCAATAGTATATTATAGTTCCATGTATCTGCTAATGCATAAATTAATGGTCTTAATACTTTATATAGACTGCAGTTGGCCTCATTACATTCTCTCCTTATTTTTTTAAACGAGTGTGCGATCCTGCTCCTTTTAAAATTAATGATCATATTCCAATTAACTTCAAAGCGAACAAAATGGATTGCTGGTGTATTATTCATGGTAGGGAAGTAGAATAGTAAAACATTTTTACATCTGAAACGTTTTTAATGTACATGTAATAACCTCATTAAATAAATGTAAGTAAAGCATTTTATAATTAATGATCCTTTCAGTCATGTCAGGAAAAAAAAAAAGAACCTGATCCTTCTCTTGCTGAAGAGAAATGTAGTTTTGCCATTATATTAGGTGAGAGCATGACTAGACCCATGGTTTTTCACCAAAAACTATAAACGATGATAGAACGTGGGTCCAACCCAGCAAAACTTCCACAGGGCTAAATCCTGAAATCCTCGGCTCAATCTTTAGTCAGGCAAAACTTTTAGTGAAGTTACCAGGGGAATTTGTCAGAGCGGGGGCTGTAGAGCCAGAACCATTTGTTTGAAGATTAGGGTAGTTGCTATAGTATCTAAGCAGTCTGGACCCGATTCTGCAGATCTAACTCACGAGTAATCCTTACTCATGCAAGCAGTTCTATTGTCTTCAGATGAGGCTACTCTCATCAGCTCAAACTACACTTGTGGGAAAGGATTTGCATCTATGATTTTATGGCAAGGAATAATTTAAAATATTCTCTTAGCAAATATTTTACAGCTTGTTTACAGCCGGTTTAACCAATAGATTCAAAAGAAGGCTTAAATGAAGAAAAATTGCCTGCTTGATTAAATTTAATCAGATTGCTATTTGCAGGGATATATCTCTGCTAAAGAGATCAAAAGTTGCAATGCTTTATCTCTTCTAGTTTAGAATCTTAAACACCATATAATGGCTGTTTGCTTCACAAAACAAACATGTTTTATATGCACCATACTTGCTGCTTCAAGCAAATATCTTATGTATCTGTATATGTCAACGGTACCTAGAGCCTTAGATAAGCTCTTTAAAATGTTTTTATCATTCAATCAATATCTACCTATGTATAACTAATATTTATTCTTCAGGTACAGTTGATTTAAAATGTAAAATCCTGCCAATTGATAATAATTCAGATATTATATGGGAAGGGGAAAAAGGCAAAAAAAATTGTCCTAAACAGAACAAATTTAATGTAAGTACATTTTGTTGCACATGATAATTCATTCTGTATTAAATAGGATTTGCCTCAGACTTACCCCTATCTTATTAGACAGCCAGTGCATTACAGGACTGACAGACACTGTTCTACAGTTGCTGCTAGCGTCACTGCCAAAATGCAATGCATGTGCACTCTTCTTTAATACTCCATTTAATATGCCATAAATATGTGGATTACATACAGATACTTAAAGCGTAAGTAACGGCTTAACCCACATGCCAATAAGGATGCAAATGGTTATCATTCTAAAAATATGCTTACAGAGGAATTAGCAATGGGTTAGGAGACTTGTTCCAACACTGCATATAAAATAACTCATTGCTACAGTATATCATTGCACACATTCAAGCACCTTTGCCATACTGTGATTAAATCCCTGAACAGGATGCTTGACATTGTTGGAAAAGAACAAACAAGCATTAGAAATTACCTAAATAAATAAATATGTATATATATAAATATTTTTAAAACAGCATTGGATTCAATCACATTTTCAGTTTGTTTTCAGTTAAACTCCTTAGATAGATTTTGAGGCTCACCTCTGGGTATGGAAGGCAGAAGAAATAGTAAGTTCACTTTACAGTCCAGAGAAGACTTACAAAACTCAAAGGATCATATAACTAGCCAGTAATACACATGCTGGTGTCTGTCAAACTGACTTCTGCAGGCATCATCAAGCTTTCCTACTAGCCTTCTTTATTCATATCTACTTTTAACAGCAGTGGCATAGCTTTGATTTTTAACGATGCAGTTTTTGCTATAAATGGAGAAATCCAGAACACCCAACTACGTTCAAGAGATGACCTTGCTTATTTGGTTAACATTCTACAAATCGTCCTTGTAATGTAAGTTAGAAGCCTAGCACAATTTACCTCTCTTTGTGCAACTAAAAGTACTTGAATTTCCAAAGTGAGGTGTCACATTTTAAAATTAGTAGTCTTTAAAATAAAGTAAAGTAGTCTACTACAGCAATGTTATACGGTACCGTGAAAGCATGGTTAAATACCTGGCCTGTCACCATTTGTAATTTTGTTTTTTTTAAAAGACACATGAATTTTGAATAGAAATATCAATTTAAAAACAAAGAGAGAGAGAGGTTAGAACACTTGAGAAGAATCTCTTTAAAATATTTACAAATGCAGGCACTGTTCTGAAAAGCTGTTTCAAGTTACAAAATTTACCCTCAAGTCAATGCAAATGATTTAGATGTGACATACTTGCGTGCCTTGCCCTGTGCTTGTGAGGTCTGCTGTGATCTCTTTCTGAGTGCTGGTCGTCTTCTCCCTGCTCTGTGCCTTCTGATGAGATTCCAAAGGAGACTACAGAAGGAGGTGCTTCTGACTGCCCTCCTTCCACTTGAGAATCAACACACCCCTTTTCAGCTAGAGACCTGGACACTTCCTTCTCCCTGTCAGAGCAATCTAGGATCACTTCCACTATGGGGAGAGATGGATTGCCTGCCTCTGCTCCTTGGATCACCTTGACCTCTTTGCCACTAGCAATCTGGAATGTTTTGCTTGACCACTGGACAGTGGCCTCTTTTTCACCCAGGGGGACTGCAGTTATCGGGCTAGTCCCATCTTCTTGCACACTGGGTCCAACTTCTGAAGGGGTACACTTTTCAGCTCCCAGGAGACTAACAGTAGGAACACTGGTGCCCTTGTGCCTGTCCTGCGAGAGGGACAACTGCAGCTCAACCACTGTGTCTGGCCTTCTTTCTTTTGTCTTCTCTTTGAAAGCAGCCTCATCTGTCAAGAGTATTCTAGAGGTTTCTATCACTTTAGGCGTAATTTTGTGGCATTGTATTGTCTCCTTTTCTTCTTTTGTCCCAGAAAAGTCTAAGTCACTTTCCTCTGCTCCATGGGGAGCTTCATTGTGTATCTCTGTGATGTAGAATTCCCTCTGGGGCATTTCCGTGGCTGTTCTGATTTGCAGTGTGGTACTCTCCCTATACTCCTCATTTTTTATGTTATCATGGTTTCTGGTTTCGGTTTCTGGACTCAAGCTTTCGTGTAGTCCATTGGATGATCTGCACATATATACACACACACACACAAAAATAATAACACAGAACATAAGCTGTTGTAAGTACAACTGCAAAAGAGATTTTCATGCTTAAATGAAAGTACATATTGTGTTTTCCTCCTAAAAATTATCTGCTAGTAGATCCATTTACATAACAGAATTTCCCAAACATTTTAAATACAAAGGTCTTTGTACCCCTCCTAACCACCTGCAGTAGCATTAGAACATAAGAGCAGCTATATTACTGCAGTAAGCTTTTATTCTGACTATGATTCTGATAGTTATTCTTAAATCCTTGACCTATGCCATTCCTAAATTGTATACACTGCTTTACAAAAACATGTAATGTTTCCAGACAAACACTTGAGTCATCTCAGAGTTCTAGGGTTTATACTTCCTATTTTATCTTTGAATTAAAACAATGGCTTTGCACTAAAAGGAGAAATTTTAATCAATTTTACCTCCATGATTATTATTGCTCTTATTTGTATTCTGTCAGTGCCCAAAATGTGCTAGGTGCTGTGTCCTCTCACGCAGATCCCTGCCCCAATGAATTTACTATCCAAGAAGGCAAGTCACATATAAAGGGCAGGGAGAGAGTGATAAATACATAAAATACTTGTTTTAAAGAGAATTCCTTGTTTAAAAGTATCATCATCCCTCTGTGTCATTAAATGACTATACTTTAAGGGCCCAATCCTGTGATGTATTCCCTGTGAAGTGCTCAGTGCCTTTAACTCCCACTGAAGACAATGCAAGCTGAGGGTGCTCAGTACATCACTGGATCAGTCTATATATTTTAAAATGGGAGTTTTCCCAATTGGTGAATCTTGCTTTAGCTCCTTTAACCCTACATGTCAGACTATATCTTCATTTTTCTATTTATTCCTCTCTTCCCTCTCCCCCCTCTGTTTTATAGGTTCCCTTAAAAGTATTATGAATTTTACTGTAACCTCCAGTTCCCCTTTCAGTGCTGTATGCCTCAATGGCATATTATTAGTTTCAGCAGAAAATATTTCAGTGCAGTCTGACACAGTGACATATTATTCATTTTTACATTTGGCTGTAATGTAGCAAAACTTTTCGGTAATTAATAGACGCATTAGGTGCCCTCAATAAACTACAAAGCATCAAGTACTATAAGAGGAGTTTGAAATCAAAAGCAGGCTCCTGGTATTCTAAAACTATTGGATCACACTTGAAATAAAGGTCAGAAATAGCAACAGAAAATGACTAGGTAAATCTGTCACTGTAATGAAGATGCCTCAATATAACTCACATTTATAGCCTCTCAGCATACTGATGGCATCAAACTGGATTTGCCTCAAATAGGAAACAGTGTATAACATCTATTAAACCACATATGGGGCTACATAAGGGTCAGACAGATTTTCATTTAGGAAGCCCTGGGTCTCTCTCTGGATTCCATCATGTTTTGCTATTTGGACAATCAGTTGTGCGGCTGCTGACTGCAGAAAAAATTGTATGAATACATAAACATTTCCTTGTAGGAGATAAAACTGGGTGTGGGCCAACTAACTTTTAGCCTTTATTGGTAGCTGTGTGTGTGTGAGAGAGAGAGAGAGAGAGAGAGAGAGTGAGTGAGAGAGAGAGAGAGAGATTTCCACCTTAAAAGGCCCTCACTACTTATGGATATACTTATACTGTTTATAGACATTGATGTGTGTCCAGTGGTACAGTACTGTATCTGGTCTCTTTTGTTTTATTTTTCATTCTATTTTGTCAGATTCATTTTTTTTAGGTCTGCTCAGTCTACTGGAAGATTTGCAAAACCTCTGTGTACCCAGACACTTGTGGTATAATTGCAGGAAGGAGGTAGAGCTGCGTGGAGGGGACGCACCATGGTCCAAAATGGTGTTTACAGACTGAATGTCACAGTTCAGTTTGCTATGCACTGAGCATGAGCCAATCTTTTTACTTTCATGGAAATATTTCATGCTTCCCCCCCACAGGAACTCTCTCCCTAGTCCCCAGGTCCTCACATTCTCAACGTCCACTGGGAGCTTTCTACTCATCCTTGAGTGCTTCAGGGGAGGCTAGTGGCTCTCTTCCCACTCCCACTGCTTCCTTGATACCTCCCTCTAGAGCAGGGGTCCCCAACACGGTACCCCTGGGTGCCATGGCGCCCGCGGGGGCATCTAAATGTGCCTGCGTACTGGCCGGCGGACGAGCATCCACCGAAATGCTGCCGAAATTCGATGGCATTTCGTTGGTGAGGCCTCTGGATGATGCCGCTTGCCGCCGACAAGCAGCGTCATCCAGAGGCATCACCACCGAAATACCACCGAATTTCGGCAGCATTTCGGCAGATGCTCGACCGCCGCCATGGTCCTTCGTCTGGTGGGTGCCAGACGAAAAAGGTTGGGGAACACTGCACTAGAGGCTTTCTGGAAAGTCAGTAAGACATTCCCTCCATATAGTCTCTTTAGGGTAGTTACCAAGCAGGGCCTTTCCCCCTCCCTTGCAACCAATCCCAAGGATTTTGCAGGGGAGCACGGGGAGGTAGCCTGACTCCAGTGCAGAGAGCAGCAAGAAACCTTCCTCTAACCTTCCATCTAACCAGCAAAGAACCAGGAGCATTTGAAGACTTAGGGTGGGATTTTTAAAAACTCTAAGGCTAGGTCTACACTGCGGGGAGTCGACCTAAGATACACAACTTCAGCTACGCGAATAGCGAGTCGACTGCTGACGCTCCCCCATTGATTCCGCTTCTGCCTTTTGCCACGGTGGAGTTCCGGAGTCAATGGCAGAGCGATCGAGGATCGATTTTATTGCATCTACACTAGCCGCAATAAATTGATCCCTGATAGATTGATCACTACCCGCCGATCTGGTGGGTAGTGTAGACGTAACCTAAGTGTTGGACTAACTCTGCTCCCATTTAAATCAATGGAAAAACCTCTCACTACTTCAGTCAAAGCTGGATTAGGCTAATACTGAATGCTTTGGAAATCCCATTCTGATTGTAGCAACCAGGTATCAGTGAAAGGCTTCCTAGCAAGCGCACAATAGTAAGTGAGGCTTCCCTACTCATACCTGCAAAATTAAAAGGTTAATGATGCTGGGATGCAAAGATCATCCAAGGAATATATCACGGCCCTTCAAACCTAACCCCACCATACCTATCATCTCATTCACTATTGAAATTTCAACTCCTGTCTCCACTTGGCCCATGATGCCAGCCTCTATTATTCATTTGTTAAATTTTCAAACAGGCACCATTGTGCTTTCTCCCATGCTGCCCATCCCATTTGGGGGGAGCTCCCTGTAAGCATCCCCAAAGCTGCCTCATTATCCACCTTCAAATCCCACCTCAAAACTCCGCCATGGTGCCTACAAAAACTTGAGTGCAATTAGGTCACTGTTGCACTGTGACCACTGCTTTTCATTCTGACCAATATTGTCTCATTGTTTCCTTGTACTGCTCCATCTGTCTGTATCCATCTGTTCTTTCTCGTCTTCTACTTGGATTGTAAGCTCTGTAGGGAAGGGACTGTCTTTTTGTTCTGTGATTGTACAGCACCTTGTATAATGGGGTCCTGGTCCATGACTTGGGCTCCTAGCGGCAATGGTAATACAAATAATTAATATTAATAACTAATAAATTAGGCACCTTTTTTTTATTAAAATGTATACTCTTCTCTTAATGCTTAGTTAAGAGCTGTCTGCAGCCGAAGATGAAGGGTTTGCTTTTCCATTGCTCTGTGTTGATGTTAGGTCACATCTTGGTAGTTTCAGAAGAACCTTGAGGGGCCAGTCAGCCAGCATCTCCAAAGATTCCCAAAAGGGAACCACAGAGGAGGTGGCAGCAGACTGGGAATTACAGAAGAGGTGTCAGGGGAGAGAGGAGTTCATCAGTTTCCTTTCTCCTGCCCATGAAAATACCAACAGTGAACAGTACAAGGAGGGAGACTTTTAAATGGAAGAGACGGTGGCTGAATGGCTGAGGACACAAAGTTCAGAGATTGCACCAGTAACTGAATTTCCTCTGAATAGTCTGTGCAATTCTTAAAGGAAGGTCTGTTGCTGGAAAACTGTCAGCTCCTCATGATGCCTGGAAGCCCCGGGGTTTCATCCCACTAAACAGTGTAATACTCCCAAATTATTTTTTGGTTTTGATTTTTAATCTGTTTTATGCATTCAGACAGGGCCAACAAAGTGGAATGGAAGTTTTGCTATTGTCTTCAGTGGAGCCAGGATGTGGCCCCCTGGTGCATTTAAAATATCAATTACCAGCAACAGCTATGACTGGAAATATCTGAAGTTATTTGTGCAGCTGCAAAAAGTGCAGAAAGTCAGCGATAGAGGTTATTTCTGAAAGTCTAGTTTTACCAGTCATCTTCATGAAATAAAAGAATAACAATGCTGATATCACACAGGGAACTCAAATGAAGGATTAGATTTTTATCTGTAAGTGTCACTAAACTTCAATTTCAACATATGCACACAGACAAAAAATATTTCCATCAATAATAATCAAAATTTAAGATAGGCAAAGTAAGAAAAAATGCTGCTTGAGACCTTATTAAAGTTTGATTTAAGGATATTTACTTTGTATATTTTGTACACGTGATGTGGACAATTTCTTCAATATGACCAGAGGATCCCCATGCGATCCCTCTTGGCCTATCTTTGGTGGCTTTCCGCATCACCCAGTCTATAACCACAAGAAATAGGATGGGCGAAATAACACATCCTTGTCTAACTTGTGACTTTGCGGATGACATCGCCCTGATTTCAAGCTCTCAGATGGACCTCCAAGAGAAGACTGATAGAGTAGGTAGAGCAGCAAGGTGCGTGGGACTTAATATCCACGCCGGTAAGAGCAAAACAATGAAAGTAAAAACAGCCAGCTCGACGACGACAGTAGTATGTGACGTAGAATTGGAGGAGGTGAACGATTTTAAATATCTTGGTAGTTACATATCGGCTGATGGTAATATTCAGAAGGAGATATCTACCAGAATTGGTCTTGCAGCAACTGCATTCTATAGACTTCAGAACATTTGGAGGTCGGCCATCTTGCAAATGAAAACCAAGGTAGAGATCTACAGGTCAAACGTCCGCTCTGTGTTGCTTTATGCGGCGGAAACATGGAGGACCAACAAGAAGATAGAAAGTCGGCTTCGGGGTTTTGAAGGAAGGTGTCTTAGGCGAATTCTTAACATACACTGGCCGCAGCGTATCACCAATGTTGAAGTGAGCTGATTAACGGGCATTAACAACATAGTGGATGAAGCCAAACAACGAAGATGGAGATGGTTGGGGCATGTGTTGAGAATGGGTGCTGATAGACACCCTCATATTGCCCTACGATGGACACCACAAGGAAGAAGGAGGAGAGGTAGACCATTGGGGACGTGGCGAAGGACCATTGAAGAGGAAATGAAAGGCATGGGAATGAAGTGGGATGAAATTTGCTGCCTCGCTCAAGAACGAAATGAATGGAGGAGAATGGTTGACGCCTTATGCTCCACTGGGAGTGAATAAGAGGAAGAAGAAGAAGAAGAAGAAGATGTGGACAATTAGTGTTTTAATGGTTATAAAGCTTTAACATTTTGAATCTCGCAGTTTACTATCATTAAATAATTATTATCTGACCCTCCCCATACTGCAACTGCAAAATTTCCCACAACTGCAAAATTCAAAAGTTAAAAAATGCTTAAAACCTATTTGTGAAAAAAGCCGATAAATGTGAAAACTGAAATCTATAAAAATAAAAAAGCTTAAAAATAAACATCTATATTATCTATCGACATTTAAAATAATAAAATCAAATTCTGCAGCCCTAGATATATTTATTTATCTTAGTTAGGAATAAGAGTTATACCACAGTAGGTGAGCTGGATTCCTCAGTTGTCACTATTCCAGTGACTTCATCAAGCTGAGAACATTAGTCAGCCCACAGAAACAAGCAAACATAAAGCATTCAAACCCAACTCCTATTATATATTAGATTAATACAACTCAGTGACTGTCTCCCTCTCAGGGCAGATCACACTTTTACCCTACTAGGTACATTGGAACCGTCGTACTGTACAGCTGTGGAAGTCCCCAGAGGAACTCTGTCTTACTCATTCAGATGTCCCCTGCGAGCTACAGGGGTGTACATGCTGAAACAGGAACTCTCCCGCCTTTCACAGGATGCTGCTCTGTTAGTATTCAGGAAGCCTGGACATAACCATCCTCACCTTTCTGGTCCCCTTTAGGAGTGCTAAAATTGGAGGGGACACTAGTTGAGAGCACTGGCCGTGTTCCCTGCCCCTATTGTGGCTGGCCTCTGCATAGGAGGAAGGGTCCTTGGGTTGTTTCCTTTTCTTATCCACATAGAATTTATATTATATATTAGAGGGGTAGCAAAACTGAATGCAAGACTCAGAGATATTTATTCTCCTTTATAAAACACTATCACCAATCTACAGATGGAGAAACTGAGTCATAGAGAGGTTAAGCAACTTGCTAATGGTCACATAGTCAATCAGAAACAGAAATGGAAGTCATGTCTCCAGACTCTGGTCCCTGTTCTGACCACTCTCAGGAAACTCCTTGTCATGTCATCTATGCACCGTGCCCTTGTCATGTATACAATCTTTGCTCTGCTTATGCCTCATTCAACATGCCTCTCTTGCATCACTCCTACACGCTCATATTCCTTCCTTTCCACTCCCTAAGCTTAAAATTCCCTCTCACCCTTATATATACCAGATCATCCTTATGACATCCCTCCTGAAAACACATTACTTTTGTAAAGGCAGTCACTGGTAAGCCATAATGCATGCACCAAAGAGCTGCGGTCTTTAAATGGAGAGGAAGGTTGGTCCGATGGTTAGGGCACCTGCCTGGGACATGGGACAGACGGGTGCAATTCCCTGTTCTGCCACACATCTTAGGCAAGTCACTATGTGCCTCAATAACCTGTCTGTGAAATGGGAGTAATAGTACTTCCATATCTCAGAGAGGTCAACACTCCTGTGAAAATAAGTCCATTAAAGATTCTGAGGCACTCAGATGCTATGGTGATGGGGGGCATATAAGTAGCATAGATAGATAAAACTGTACCATAAGGAGATAGTACCCTGAATTGATGCATCTTATGTATCTGAACTGTGCTGTCTGAAATATCAAGTGGGCGCTTTGTGGCCAGGAACTGTCTTCCTTTACATGTGTACAGTGGCAAGGTGCTGGTGATAAATACGTAAATAATAATATTACTATATATTGGAAATTCACAGTACATCTATAAAATGGACATCCATGCACCACCATGTTTTTCCAGTACGTTTAGGGAGCAGAATGTATGCCAAAGCATTCTGAACATTCCTTTACCTCTTGATAAGCAGCTGGAGGGCATCAGTCAGACCTTCCATAAGATTGATAACTTCAGAATAGGTTAAGTCTGCACAGGACTTGCCATTGATAGACACCACCTCATCCCCCTCACACAGTCCAGCCTTGGATGCTTTGCTCTTGCTGCGAACCTGAGATGAGTTAAAAGTAAATGAAATTCAGAATTGTATAATTAGAGCTAATTTGAAAACTGCAACTCCATCCCCACATTCTCAGTAGAAAAAAATGGGTTCATGTATATACTTATTTATAGTACAGTAATACTGGGGAATCCAAATCAAGGATCAAGCCCTATTAAGCTAGGTATTGTACTGGCAAATAACAAAAGACAAATCTGCCCCAGCGAGTTTACAATCTCGGTATCAAACAGAATGCAAAAGGCAGATGGAACAGACCAAAAGGGTGGCGAAGGCATGGAAGGATGAGATAACACTACAAAGAACAGAGTTCAGCAGAAAAGCAAAAGATTTAGCTCACCACTCAGCTGGCTAATGAGAGACTACCAGGAGTTTGTGTAGATAGCCCAGTAAAATGAGGACCTGACATCCTCTTAGAAACCTAGGCCAAGTTTTCAAAAATGAGTCCCTAAAGTAAGGCTCCCTGAGGCATATTTGCATGCCATTTGGCTTCAATGGGAGCTACGGCTGCTCAGCACCTCAGACAATGGAAGAAACACTTTTATTTAGGTGACTAACTATAGGCACCTCACTCTGGAAAAAAATTGTCCTCAGTTCAGATTTAGTTATCTTAATTAAGTGCCCTGATTTTCAAAAGTGCTGAAGTTAATGGGTGCCACTGGAGGCTCAACACCTTTGATAGTCAGGGCATCTATTTAGGTCCCCTTGTATGGACTTAGCAGCCTAACATTGGGTACCCTTGGTTTTGGCCCTAATTTTTGTACACAAATACATACACCTGCCACAACATTTTCTTGCTCTTCAACAACAGTTCAGCTATACAGATGAATTAATATAATGTGCATATTTATATACGATACAGAGAGAAGGAGAAAACAAATGGGCTAAACTGTAAATGGGCAATTAAAAGAGTATACAGCCTGTTGCAGTGAATCACTGTTAGGAAGGAAACAAGTCATCATGATAAATCAGGTAAGTATCATGAGAAGAAATCCTACACAGACTTCATAGATTTGGGCCCAGCTACGTAATCACTTCTGTAAGGGGGAATAGCATATTAAAAGATCAGTGAAGGGTTTTCAGATTTATTTGTTTTGATTTCTAAAGAATGCACACTCTCTTGATGCCTTATGAACATCACGTGATCAAATAACCATTCACAGGAAGTTAAAAAAAAACACAACACACCTCTCTGAATCCCACTAGTTAACCCTCAAACTCTTCTCCATCACCACCTCCCCTCCCCCAAACTTTTGCCTCTAGTCATGCTAGAAAAAATCAGGAAGAATAAATGGGATCAATAGATCCAGGTTCTTCCAAACAAAGGCAGAAAACAAACCCTGTCATTGGGGATTTCTCTCCAACAATGCCCCATCTCCAACACCTTTGTGATTAAATTGGAAAGATGTCATCTCCAGGTGTCATGACCTGGACTATCTCAGCTGTTGCAGTATCACATGGGGAGAGCAATGATCTCTAAGGCATCTAGCCCCCAACCCATTTAATGCATTATGAGTCCAAAACAATGTCTTAAATTATTGGAACTAGAAACTACTTGTTGAAGATACTCCTCTTTCATTCCTTTTAATAAATAGAGTGTATCTCTTCTTAGTGTTAACTGAAGCTGTAAAACCACATGGAGGAATACTCTAAAATGATTGTCACCAACCATTTAGGTGCCTAAGATTCCCTCATGCATCTGTGTATTCCTCCCAGGGACCTTAAAGCACTCTATATTCATTAGCCAAGCCTCACAACACTGCTGGGGAGTACAGTTGGTAAGGAAAATATAGGGATCACTTCGCTAAATAATAAAGTGCATGTAGCTTTGTGGTGGAAGGCAACAGCTGTTCAAGAGTGCACAGCAACATATCAAAACAGTTTAGGACAAAAAGTGAAGAGAAATGCTGTATATCCTGCTGCAAATGAAGGGAGAAGTTCAGCAGCCAGAAGAATGTAATTTCCCAGTGTGGAATGTGGCTATAACTGCAGGGTTAACAATTCTGCTTTTGCAAAAAGTGCAGTGGGAACTTTAATAACCAAAAGTGGCTAGGATTTACATCACATCCATGGAAAAACACCTCCTACCTTCCAATGCCCCATAACTGATGCTGGGGTATTAAACTACTACTGGTGCAGAGGAAAGAATGTTACTTGTTGGGATTACCCAATACAGCATCTAGATTTCCCATCCAAGTGCTAACCCAATCTAACATTTGCTAACTTGTGCTATGATCTTGCTAGATTTTTTGAGGTGGTACACACACAAAGATAGCTTCTTTAATTCTTCTTTGTTGTCCCAAAGGGTTTTATTCTCTCTTCTCAGCTCCTTAAGCCTAGGAGTATACTGATGAGAGAGCCCCATTACTGTTTTAAGAGCATAAGCAGATCTTCAATAGATTGCCAGTACAACATTGTGACCCATCATAGTTACTTTATAACAGTGATTCTCAAAGTTTTGTACTGATGATCCCTTTCACATAGCAAGCCTCTGAGTGTGACCCCCCCCCTTATAAATTAAAAACACTTTTAAATATATTTAACACCATTATAAATGCTGGAGGCAAAGCGGGGTTTGGGGTGGAGGCTGACAGCTCGTGACCCCCCATGTAATAACCTCGTGACCCCCCTGAGGGGTCCTGATCCCCAGTTTGAGAACCCCTGCTTTATAACAAACCATCTTCAACATCTTCAACACCACTCAAGGAATGCCATCCAGTTAACTGCTATTTATAAAAGACATATTTGGCAAATGTTGTTATATTAACCAGGAAGCATGCAAAACTGTATTATAAAACAACACATATACACAAAGGGGTTGTCATGGAATCTGAACTCTGAATTTTCTATCTTTTGAGCATGTATGAATACTTCAGCCTTAATATTGTGTTCATAAGTTATGCTAAAAACATAAAAACACAGATGCACATAATCATCGATTAATCTTCTTAGCTATTTTATTTAATATTATCACAGCCCTGGGTACAGTAATGTAAATATGTATAGTCCTCAAAACCATTATTTGCTAACCGTGCATTTTGGTATTTATACCACACTCATTGGTGTGGTGTCGGCCCATTGTTTCTAATGGAGGTGCTCTCAGTTTGCAATGGGGCCATTAGTAGCTGAGCTTCTGTATAGGATCCCATTTCTGGAGGCAGTTCTGTAAGGCAACCCATTTCTGGAGGCAATTCCTGGACTCATAATGCTATTTGAAAATAACAGTGAGACTATAATCCTTTTTGCTGCTGCTGGCCATTCATCTTGGCTGTTATCATTTATAAACACCCATGTGTCACAATATGGCCTTCTGGACAATGGAGAAACAATAATCCAGCGCATCCGGCAGCCAGTCACCACCTTGCAGAGCAGCTAACATTTACAAATATGGAGTGGTATGCTGTGTTTATCCTTTTCTAGCAGGACTATAAACATCCTTGCACTTTGGGAAGCAATGATGGCTTAGATAGTCTTTAGTATGTTTCTCTGCATAAATGAGGTTGGATTTATATTGTTTTTTAAACGTGGATGACATTTCCATTAAAATGTTTATAATGCAATATAACCCTTAAAGTAAATATTTAGTAGTCATGTTAGAAACAAATTAAATTTACACCAGTTTTAAAATGCAGAAACATTAATAATAAAAATATATGAACTCTGAAACAGTGTAAATGGAAAATAAATAATTCCTGTGATTTTTCACTATAGAAATAAGGAATTCCTATGATGTTAAGGGAAATCGCCTGTTTCTGTCCTTTCACTTCTATGGTAGGTTGACAATTTGAATCTGGCTCAGGTCAGCAATTGTTACCCATTTCATAGCTGTTTGGTGATTTATGTGAAATAAATCAGGGGTCTCCATTCATTGTCCAGTGGCAAGATGTCTACATGACTAGACTGACCAGTAATATGTGGCATCAATTTTTAACTAGTCTTATTGGCAGCATCAGAACTAAATGGGCAGCAATTTTCACTCTCCTATCCTTAGACGTGATCCTTTCAGATTAGGGCTCAGGTACATCCCACTGCCCTTCGTGGGACTGGGCATAAATAAAAAATATTAATCTTCAGGGCCAGGCTAAACATACAGCTCTTCTGTCAGCATTTCAATTCTTATGTTGTTAGCGACCAGGAAGTGTTACTCTGAATTTCCTGATTTACCAGTATAAGTCAAACTCTTAATGTGATTTTGCTGTCACACTGATGTACTCTAGTTCCTTTATTTGTTAATGGAGAACTTTAAAACTATTTAACAAAAAATAAGTCTTATTTTTAATAATTTAATAATTCCCCTTCTTCTACAGCTCTCCAGTCACACCTCTGCTCTTGTGGCTTCCCTCCTTCTCTCCTTTTCCTCCACTCCAAAATTGACCTCTTCTCTTTACCCACATGGTGTGCAAGCTCCTCTCCTGACTGTTCAGAAGCCCCTTTGCCAGCATAGGTCAGCCAGCCAGCAGCTAGTTACACTCTACACCCACCCATCCCTGTGTTCAGTGAGAGGTTTCTGCTGAAGTCAAGGGGCAGAGAGCACTGAAGAAGGAACTAGCAGCCAGCTAGTGCAGAAAAACCACGTTGGCTTGCTGCTGGCCTAATCTAAAGATACTATCAGGCATTGTAGTTTACCCATAACAGAGGGAGGAAACTAGTGGTGGTCATAAAATGGGGAGTGGTAGTTAACCCCACTGAATATTTCCAGAGACTGGGAAAGAAATGCTTTTCATCAACATTTGCAATGGAAAATTTTGACATTTAATTGAATAAACCAAAAACTGAAATGTTTTAGGTTTTTAGGTTTCTGGTTTTCTGACAAAAGATCAAAAATGTTCAAGGAAAGCAGACCCTTTCTGCATAACAAATTATTTACTCAAAAACCCTATTTTCCATTACAAAGTCTCAACACAAAACTCTTTACCAGTCCTAGAGAAAACTGAGAGCTGTTTTTTCTGCTGATAGCCATGTAATTTGATTACACAGTGGAAACTGAGGAATCTTTCTTCAGTTGTGGGGAATTCAGCGGCAAGACTCTCATCCATGTAAATCACAAGAGACTCCCCAAAGACAGAAGAGTGTCACTAGTATAAAATCAGTGAAGCCTCATGGCTCAACCTGGGCTTTTTTGGTCACTATCTGCTCCCACCTTCTTTGGGCTAGTGTTTCTAAAGGAATCAAAAATTTCCTTACCCTAAAACTACTAAGTAGGTTGTCATTACTAGGGAAACTTCTGTACAATTCCAATAGCTTCTCGGTGTTCATAATTAATTTTGTCGTACAATCATCACTGCTGCAGCCTTCCACCACTTGTGCTGAACCTGTCTAGACACCAGCTGCTCTGCTGGAATGTTCTAGTGCTTTACTTCCTTCTCTCTGATGCAGAATGTGTTGCTAGTGATGAAAGCTCCGTCCCTGAATGTGGGACTCCTTTTTTTGATTATTCCAGTTATATACCACCTGCAGTTTAGAACTGCAGACTACTCCATTATTTCTTCACAATACAAAATTAACATTATCAAACAGTGAAATGTCAACATAAATATTTATTCTGAAGGATTTAAGGGAACTCTTATGTTTTTCACATTGGCAGGACAGCAACACCATGTTGTAACTGCCAATACTATGCATGTTCCTTAGGTTCTTCTGCATTTTTGTAACATTGCCAGTTCATTGTCCCAAATAGTTGAACAGTGGAAAAAAATACAGTTTTTGGAAAATAAAACTATCTTTATTACATTATTGAATATAGGCAAAACCAACAATCTACTGAAGTTTATTCAGACTATGTAAATATCTCCTGATAGTAAACTAGGAGATTATGCTGATTCATTTTAATTTGGTACAGCATGTCTAACTATTACTTGCTATAATGTTCAAGTTTTCAGATCATCTCCTTCTTGGCAGTTTGATACAGGACTTGAAGAATGGTTTTCAGATCATCTCCTTCTTGGCAGTTTGATACAGGACTTGAAGAATGGCTCTGGCAAATTTCAATAGGACTTGGGTGCCTAACTCACACAGGCTATTTTGAAAATCCCAGCCAAACTATTGTTCATGCTACAGAACTGCTTAATGATCCAATCCTGCTCCTACTGAAGCCAACTGACTTGACTAGAAGCAGGACTCAGCACTAAGAAAGCATAGGGGACTATAAGAGCTATATTGGTATTTGTTAAGTATTTCAAAATCAACTAAAGCATTTTAAAGATCAGATGATGCTTGCTGAAAATCTTTTTATTTAGGTGGCAAACTTGCCAAATCCATATTGATAATGACAGTACTGATAATCATAGGATTACTACTAGTTGCTGCAGTAATCAAATAAAAATGTTAACTAGATATATTCAAATATGCTTCAGAGACTGCTCATTGTAAAGATAGCTTAATATAATCATACATTTAATTTAATATAGTTAGACATTAAATTTACTGTAAGAAGTGTTTCATTTTTTTCTAGTAATCATCATTTTCATTAATTTATTTGCCCTTGGTCACAAAGTTTATGATCTCTTCTCCAAGAGTCTTTTTTATTTATGCTTTAAAAAAATTATGAAATTTCATTTCCTCTCTGTTTATAAACCCCATCGCAAATACACAGAATTGAAAACCCATTTAAATGTTATAACAAATTATCTGTCAGTTAAATAGAATTAGCAGTGTACAGTACAGTATGTGAGATTATGGGCAGGAAATAGAAGTATTGAATGGTAAAAACTATTAAAGGATATTAGTGCTTTTTATTTATTATTAAATCAGAGAATTTATTATTAAATCAGAGAGGGGAGGGAGAGCTCAGTGGTTTGAGCATTGGCCTGCTAAACCCAGGATTGTGAGTTCAATCCTCAAGGGGGCCATTTAGGGAACCGGGGTAAAAATCTGTCTGGGGATTGGTCCTGCTTTGAGCAGGGGGTTGGACTAGATGACCTTCTGAGTTCCCTTCCATCCCCATGATTCTATGAATTAAAAATATTGTGACTGAAAATGAACTTAACCTGAATTTAGCTTATCATAAACTACAGACCCTATACCCTAATTTTGCAGCCCCTTACACAGGAGTCCTTCCCTGATCACACAAATAGTCTAATTGATGCCAAAATCATGAGATAGATGTTAACTCTGGCTTAGTCCACATCAACATACATTAATCTTCCTCAGTTTTCAACACTGCTACTATTCCTGTTCTGAGTCTTCCCAAACAGCTATTGTGAGATACACTGAATTCCTTAATGGTTTTGTGCACCTATGGCCATTGAGATCACCAAATTCACTGCCCTTATCATGGAAACACATTGAGCTGAGTCCTCCAGTAGCACTCACTGATTACTCGGCACTTAAACTGCTTGCAAGAGCTCTGCTTTATTCTGTCAGGTTGCAACTGACTGTGTGTAATAAGAGCTTCAGAGTGCCCCACCCTGACTGTCTGGGAAGCACAGCCTTTAAAGCTAGGGTTGCCTTGCCTTGCCTCCTGGCCAATTTTTAATCAGCCTGGCTGGTTTTTGTACTACTTTGCCAGTTAAAAGATTTAATGTGCCATTTTTTCTTAATTTGGGACATGTTAGCATGCTCAACAATTCACACTCCCCTAGTCCGGACTGTGGCACTGTTTTAGGATAAGGTTTAAAAAAAAGTGATAAAAGAACATAAACATACACATATTGTGTTAGAGGTATTTTTGTTTTGGTTTGTTTGTTTTGTAAAATGGTTATCTAAAACATTTTAGTAATAATTTGCTATAGTGGGCACTGGGATAGGCGGCCATTGACTGTTTTTAATGCATCTCAGAGGCTGCGGCAATCTTATTTAAGGCACATCTTCAAATACCACAGCATTCACATTTCCTGTTGTGTCATTTACTTCCCCCGTTCCCAAGTTTTATATCTTCAAGCAGAAATACATTTACCATTAAATCATCTAGACTGCCATACATTATACATTTATAACATCACGGTCTGGGTATAAATGAAGGTACAGAAACATAAAACAATGCTTGTCTTCTCTAAGCAAAATGGGCTTGATTCTCCATTGCTTTCGCTTTATGTAGTTATTTACACCCGCTCAAAGTGAGTACAAACATGCTACCAAATCAGAATCCTCTACTCATTTGTAGTAACAGTGGCACTTTACACTCATTTTGCACAGGTGAAACTTTCTAAAGAAAATGTAAGACAGTGGAGAGCCAGGCCTTGTGCTTGCTGCTTTTGGTGATTTTCATTGTCAATGAATATAAAACTTCCTATTTTGATCGCAGCCCTTTCCCCCATCCATTATATGTTGTTTGTCTTGAACTTGCAAACACATATGCATGAATAAATTTCCTCAAATGAGTAGTCCCACAATAGGATACTTGTGAGAAGAAGAAACTACTCACGTGAGTAAAGTTACACAAAGTGTTCGCTGGATTGAAACCAGAAAATTGTTTGCTCTTCAGGACCACAGATTGTAACTTCCCATGGGCATATGAGCACTTTCTAACACTTGGGTGCTACCAGAACACAAATTATAGTAAAGTGCTGGATGCTCTATCTCCGACATTGAGCCAGATGCTTGCTCCTTCTGTAGGTTATAGAGCAGGCAGCTGCATTCTACTTGTAATGTCTTTGTGCTCCCGGAGCCCTAAACTTGCATGTTACATTTGTGACATACGCTGTAATTGCTCGTACATTACAGAATGTACTTTTATAATGTTAGTTACACATAGATATTCAGGAGTATTTTGAAAACAAAAATATGCTTATTCCAGACATAACTACATTAGGGTATTGGGGGAGGAGGGGGAGTCCAGCCAGTCACATGGCCAAATCAATGACCTTTCCAATCCTTTGTCCTTCTTTTATCCCTTTTGGTCTCCTCCTCCCCTACATCTGTAATCCTGTCGCTATTTAAAATGGTATTCATAGACGTAAATGCCTGTGTTTGGTTTGTCCTCCCTTTGTTGCCAGCAGCCATCAAACTACCAATCTCCTGTTGTGCTACAAATCAACACCTCTGGAAGCAGTGACACCCTGTGTCAATCTCTCCCTGTGCCCTGATTCATTGCACAGAGCAGGTCAAATACTGTGCTGGCATAAACTCCATGGAAGTCAATGGAATTAGACCAGTAGAGTGGAGGGGAGGGGAGGGAAATTAGACCAGGCTGTGGAGGGGAGCTAACAGTGACTTGCTAATCACTTGCACAGGCAGGCCTTATACTTAAAAATGGTGAGACAGACTGAAGAGAGAAGGCAGACAAATCATCTGATGATATCATAAGCCATAACAGAATCAAGTTAGTTTTTGTACTGATTTAGTATCTAGACTTAACAATAGCTGGGTGCATGGTTACATACAGTAATTGGTATGCAGAAGAATGGAAAACCTAGAGCATAGCCATATATTGTCTGTAGAATGCTGATTTACCTGAAAAGTGCTGTTATGGCCAGAACAGAACTCTTCAAATCTGTAGGGAGCCTAAGAAGTTCCAGTTTCCAGGGGACCTCAAATACTGTCACTGGAGGGCCATGTTCTCAGCTCATATAAATTGGCATGGCTCTATTGAAATCAGTGGAACTGTACCAATTTACTCCAGCCGGAGATCTGGCCCAGAGTGTTTAATCAGCTCCAGAACTTTTATTGTTCAGCTCCCCAGCCCACTCCCTCTGACATTCCCCTAGGAATATTTTTGATTTATATAGTGTAATCCCAGCAAGCACGCTTGTCTTTGATCTCTTTCCAGATCCAACATACACCTCTACCCCAATATAATGCTGTCCTTGGGAGCCAAAAAATCTTACCATGTTATAGGTGAAACCACGTTATATTGAACTTCCTTTGATCTGCCGGAGTGCACAGCTCCCCCCCTCCCCTGGAGCACTGATTAACCACGTTATATCTGAATTCGAGTTATATCGGGTCACATTATATTGGGTAGAGGTGTATTTACATTACAAGTCTGGAAATATAGGCTAGAAGCAGAAAAATGCAGGCTGGAGAGGGAGAACTTCATGATTCACCCATGAATGTAAAGTTGGTTTTTCATATCAGATAACTTTAAATGTAAAGTGTTTCTCTCTACTGTAGGGTAATCTCTTTATTGGGGCATCAATAATAACATAAGAGTACAGCACCAGGGAGATGTAGAGAGAAAAGAAGTTGTGTGTTTACATGCACACACATTTTTTCTGTTGCCCACATCTATATTCAGTTTCAGATGTAATCCTTTTGCACTTGCTAGATCCAAGCTAAATCATGGCTTTTCCCTCCAGGTGACAGAAGGCCTCATCCTACACCCATCTAAGTCAATGGGAGTGTTGCCATTGACTATAACAAGGGCAGGATTAGACCCTACATGACCTGACATTGGTGTAAGGGCAGAACAGTGGTGTATCGACCACACATTGTACTAGATTGTGGGAAATAGATGTCAGTTGAGGGTTTGGGTTTACTTGCAAAAAACACTAATACATTTACAAAACTTAAATCTCAGTGAATCATGTGATTGTACTACTTCAACAAAGGTTCAGTGCTCATCCCCTGGCTAGAGAATGCAGTATTTTTCTAATCAGATTTACTGGTTTAACTACTTAATGTTACATCACATTGTTTAACACTCTGGTTTTCTTCCTAGTGCTCTATAAATGAGGAATTCCATTTTGTATTGTCTCAACTCAGAGAAGTCTATGTGCAGTACCTGCTCCCTCCCCTCATGAAAAGAACTGGACCCTAACTATCAGACATAATGCAGAAGTTCAAATTTTTGTAGTGCAAATCAATCAAGTGATGGTTGTAATAAAAAATTACACACATGCTGCTACTGTGGAATAAAGAAGCAGGCCCCACTGTGTATGAACTGTGGAGTATTTGTGTTACCCAGAGCCAGAGAGCAGACTTACCTCAGTGGATGGGAAAGCTTGCCTGAGTTTCCAAAAGCTATTCCTATATGTACAACAGTATAATCTTGCTAATGGTTGCCTTTTGCTCTGGCAGAAATCCAAAGCTAGCAACTGAAGAAGGGATGAGGTAATGACCTCCAAAATATTGATCTGGTATGCTGACGACACAGCAAATTTCCCAACAGTGAGCCCTAGGCATTACTTTAAGGCTCTGTATTATACTGACAGACATTGTGCTGGATGAGGGATGGTTTTCTCCAGTTATTATTTTTATTAATACAATATGATGCTTGGTGTTACATTGCACGCTTTTGGTTGGCATTTTGAAGTGTCCTGTTTGATCTAGCAAAGGATCATACCACTTCCTCTACTATGCTCCCTTTGACTGGAATTGTGTATGACTAGGGGCATGGCTACACTAGAGAGTTTACTGCAGTGCAGGGTTATTCTATGTTCCACAGTGTTCTGAAAAGAATGGTGCCTAGAAAAGTGCAAGAAATCTGGTTGTTAGGGTTTTTTTGGTTTTGTTTTTTGGACGGATAGAAGGGGTGGATGTTTGCTGGAAATCTTTGTTCTCCACTTAGCTTCACCTCAAGAATACGTTTGTGAATCCAGTGGTTTCTCCTGCCATCTGCATTCGATCCCCCTGCTCTGATTTTCCTGACTAGCTCATTCCTAATTAATGATGTGCACACCATAAATTCACCCTATTAACAGGCAAAGGAGCCACTCAGCTACCAATATGCACTTACATACATATACTCCTATCTCCATATCCTGTATCAATTACTCACTCCTATGTGCCTATCCAATCTGATTTTCACTCTATTAGTCATCTGTCTTAATTCTGTTGACATAGGAGGTTTCTCGTTACAAAGTCAGATAAGAGATAACATGCTTGATCCTTAATCAAAACTAGTCCAACTGGAGCTACAATTAAATCTTGATTCTATCTTCCTGAAATGGTCTAGTTTATGACAATCCCCTATCATTATATCATGAGTTTGCAAATATACAAGCAAGGCATGTGTCCATCTTCTTGAAAGGAATAGCAGAGGAAGCATAATGAGACACAAGTGTGTTTTTATAGGTTTCTTTTTCACTAAGTACCACAGCTATCCCTGTCAATGATGTCACTGTGTTATACTGAAATGTGTACTCGATGTATTTTTTGTCACTTGTCTCACTGCTTGCGCAGCAATTCAGTCAACACCAAAAGGGCTGTGAGTTCTCTGGAGTGGTTCTGCCTCACTTCTGCTGAGAAAGCAATGGCATTATGTTATTAAACCCAGGGACTGCCTTTTAATATGTGTTTGTACAATGCCTAGTACAGTTGGGCCTGGATCTCAGCTAGGGCCTCTATGTACTAATGTAATAAAAATAATAGTCAAATGATGCAATAATACAATGGAATAAAAAAAAGTGAGTAGCTGTTAAAAGAATAAAACCATTAAAAGAATAATCTTCCTGTACTAACATACACAATAGGGTTCTTTTGAGAATAATACCAGTCCCAGTATAGATGGCCCTTAAAAACAAAACCACAGGCCTGAAAGTCCCCTGGATCCAAATCTGCTCAGCTGAGAGCACAAAGTTGAGAGTTGGTTCCAAATCCAGGGATTTGGGCCCATTTCTAAGTGGAATATCCAGTCAATCAAATGATCTGATTATCAAACACATTTAAAGGTCCCAACCTGTTTCTGTTTGAGTGATTCTGCAGCCCCTTCCCTTTGGTTTCACTTTTCAAGGTGAAATTCTGCCAAGCTCCACCATTCTTTGATTGGTTTCATTTCAAACCAGGCAAAACTCACAGAAATTTCACAGTTTCTCCATGTTCGGTTGAAAAGTGGCCAACGTTAGAGACTCTTGCTGATCTCCTCAGTAGACCTGGCCCAAGTTTAAGGCTTGTCATGAACAAGGAAGCCAGGCAAGTTTTTTTTCAGGTGGCGTTACAAAAGTTACACACAAATCCAGTTAGCAAGCTCCTAATTTCCCCTCCATCCCCACCTATCCTGTTTCAGAATAACTTCCTGATCACTTTTGTCCACACTGAGGACTGCAACACGCTTAACAACTTAGCTCTGAGAAGGGAAAACTCCACCAAGCAGACATGTGGAATAGGCTTTGTTTTCTGTGTGGAGATGTGCATGTGAAATGTGCACATACATGCATCTTGCCCTGCCATCCCTTTGCTCTCCCTGACAGCTGTTTTCTTGTGGGTCCCCAGCAGGGGATTCCGAGGTGCATCAGTTTCAGACTCCTGCTGGTTCAAAATAACAACTAACAGAGCAGCAGAGGGACGAAGACCAAAAGTTCATGCGGGCACCCACAGCACATACATACCCACAATGGGAGGCCAATAAACCCAGTGTCCTGAGTTTGTTTGATTTGGGTTTCCAAGCTTAAGTAATAAGATTTTAAGGCCAAGCAGGCCTCATGCAGCACTGCTGGAACAAGGGGTGCTGGGGGCGCAGCAGTAATAACAACCAAATACATGGTTTCTGCTTTCAGCACCACCCCCCACTCTAAAAGTTGCTCCAACACCTCTGCCCTCATGTTGAAGGGACCGATAATAGAATAAATGATTGGTGGAGATTTGGAAACAAAAGAAAAATATAATAATGGCTGCTTTCCTTTCCCAGAAGCTGACAAGGGACGGAGGGATTTCCCCCCTTCCAACAGGAACAAGCCCCCAAGCCTGTCCCTTCAAGAACTCACTGGGAAAGCAGTTTGTCTAGTGATTTAAACGGAGACAGAACTTTTGGATTCTAGTCCTACTTCTGCCGCTGACTCCACCACTGGCTCAGTCTATTACCTTGGGCAAGTCCCTTTGGCCAAAAATTTTAATAGTGGCCTCTAACTTTGGTTGCCCAAAATGAGACAGGTAATTGCCTCAGACTGGTCACCAAAAAATTACAGCATCCAAACTGAAGGGGGTATTCCTGAATATTGGGCCCTTAGCCTCTTTCAGATCTTGTCTAAACTCAGAGGTTCCACAGGTTCAATTTAAATTAGGTTTTAACCTGATTTAGTTAGATTGATGGTAACCCTTTGGTAGACACTCTTTTCAGTTTGAGTGGCTTATTTAGATTTAGTTCAAACCTGTTCCTAATTGATTTTTACCTAAACTGAAATAAGCCTGGTTTAAATTGAAATTAGAGTGTCCATGCAGCTTTTGGTGCTGGTTTAAAAATCAGACCAAAGGTGAAATTGCGGCAACTTTCTCATGTAGACAAGCCCCTGTACAATAATACATTCTTCACAGAGCCGTTGTGAGGATTAGTAAGTGTTCAGGAATTGCTTTTTGGTCCTTAAATAAAAGGTGCTACAGAAAGTTTTACTATAGAATTCCAGTCAGAGGCTTAGCTCTGTCTATCCCAGGTATAAAGGGTTCAGATATGAAATCTGCATTGGAATCAATGGAGACTGAAAGGTCCTCTCGTGTAGCGATGGGTCCAAATCATGGCCCATCTCTTCGTATAAGTGTTTAAGGCACTGGGAACCATTTGCATTTGATTTGTTTGTTTAGAAATAATTCTTAAAATAGCATGAAATGCACAAAATTACATGAGCAGCGATGAAAGAGAATAATCTTGCAGCAAGATGTTTTAACGAACGTTACTTGGTTGTGGGAAATGATATTTTCTTTTCCTGACTTTTAGCCCTCAGCTATGAACTGTCTACTTGTGAGCAATCCCCAAAGCACACAGATGCCTGAACAGGGCTGATCCAGAGTGGTACTGACACCATAGCTCCCATGGATTTCAAGGCTTAGTGTGCTGCAGGATTAGGCCTACCCTTAGGTTTCTTTTCAAAGCAGCTGTCATTGACTTCAGGCTCTGTCATTTGTTGTTGACAGTTGTCTTTGTCATTAACAATAAGCTATCACTGACTTCAGTAGGAGCTGTGGGCACTCAGTGTCTCAGAAAATCAGACCATAAAGGCCTCTGTGTTCCCTTTGCTATGGCACAGTCCCTTTTCCAGTACATGTATTTTCCTGTTCCTTAGTAAAGCTGGTCCATGTTTTTCAAATGTCAAAATTAAAAAGAGGAAACAAGTTTGTAAAAGCTTTGGTGGAAACAATTTTCTTCCACCAGCTTTGTTTTCCAATAATACCCACCCCCACATCCCAGCCCACCACCCACTCAAATAAGCACACTGAGAAGGTCAAACGAAAGATGCCATTTTAGCTAACATAAGGAAATTAGATGATTTCTCCCAAGTGCTTTCTTCCTGCACACACTCTCCTTCTCAGCTCCTCACCCCTACCAGAGTGAAAAATACAGCTACTGGCAAGTTCAGGCCCCTTGGCTACTTCCCACACCACTGACTAGTTTCCAGCAACCACACCATATAGCTTTATGTCCTGTTGGCCAGGCAAGGACTTTACAGAGATCATCCCACCATTGCTTTATCATTCAGAGCTCCCTTTTTCTGTATTGTTATAGGGCACTTAAATGTCTGTGGCCGAGTCAGGGAATACAGTTCCAGTATAACATGACAGTAGTTCTGTTTTGCTTATTATATATTTGCTCATCTCTGTCCTCTCAAACCAAGTAGGGGTTCCTCCGGTTCAGGGATATTTCACAGTGGCAAGGCCATCTGGAGAAGCCTGCACTGAGGCTGGCAGTGCTGTACCTGCTCTGTGGAAAAGGGAGAGCTATAGTCTCCAGGGCTGTAAATCCAACACCTCTTGCCAAAGCATTCGTTCTTTTTTATTATTCATTTTATAAAATGTGGTTTCTTGTTGGATGCTAATGGAATCTCTTGTCATCAGAGTACACAACAGTCCAGATCATGCATTTTTCACATTTGTGGGACACTTACAAAGGAAGCACAGGGCACACCTTACAAAACTCCAGCTTGAAATATAACAGTTTCCATATTGCCTGGCACCTCAGTGTCCAAAGAGAATTCTATTTTTAGAGTGGTGCTCCACTGAACCAACTATATAAGGTTGTGCTGGGGAGATCATTGCTTTTGTATAACACATCAGAATGCCCATTATTCACTGGGGGAGAAAAAGGGCCTGATTCTGCTCTCATTTACATGTAAATCAGGAGGAATTCCAGTGAAATCAGTGATTAAAAAAAGAAGTATGAGATCAAAAACAAGGCCAGTATTTGGGTTTTGAATAGTAGAGATACATATTCTCCTTTTCCCCCAAAGCATAACATCTTAAAGATAATGTTCTAATCTTTAAAAATATGAGCGAGGGTTCACAATTAAGCCAAATGATGCAGGGGAACATGGATGTTCCAAGGACATGGAAATGAGATCTGTTTGCATAGTAAGCTAACAATAGACTAGGAAACTAGTAATAAACTAACAGGCACAACCCACTGAAGTTTCTTCTACTGCTCCATGAAGAAATCACTGGATAGGATACTTGATACCTACTATAGCGGTATTTAGGTTTGATAGTAATTCATTTTCAGCTATAATTCTATTAGTTGCACTGGATATGCAACAGTGAGGACTAAATGAGCTATAAGAGCTATATTACCACTGGGTCCATTTCTGCTATCGAATTTAAGCATCAGGATAAGTAAAGGCAGCACTGGATTGATTCTAGTCTTCTTTACATTGGCTTTACACTGTTGTGTGTAACTTCTCTGACTTCAGTCCTGATCTAACCTGTTTTTCTTCAAGTAATTAAAAGTATAAAGAGTCAGGCTGTCTCACGCTGCACTAAGTAACCACAACACACAAATTATAGGAGACTCAGAGGATAAGACAGAGCAACTGGAATCAGTGTTCACATTCCAATAGCATAAGGCAAGGCAGCAGTCAGTGGCATGCTGCAGAACAAGACAAGGCAGGCCTGGCCTGGTGGCAGAGCAGAAGTCTGGGCAATAATTGCTGAATAGTCATGATCAAGACATTCTCCCACCCACCAAACATGCTGAGCCTGGAACAGCAACACAAGGGCAGTCTCTGCTTCTTTGTGACATCTGAAACTCACAAGGAAAAGCCCTGCACAGTCTGGGTCATTTCATTGCAGACCTACTAAATCAAATGATTTTTAGCAGAAATAAAGTGCCAGTCTTTATGGCAAGCAGTCCATGCATGGCAAGGTGCTCCCACTCTGGTTTACAAAACTCTAGCTTTCCTCAAACTATATAACTCATCTTTTAAAATAGCTGCATCACTTTTTGAATATTATAGAAGAGATTTAAACAGAACATCTGGACAACATTATGGTGACACAGGACATTTTCCATGGAATTGTAGGGACTGTTCAACATGACCTAAGAAAAGCTAAAAAGGTTAGACAGTTAAACTATTCAAGGCTTTTAAAATAAAGCAATGCTGCCCCCTACTGGCAAAGTTCTAGGCCATGCCAAAATCCAAACAAAGGCGTATAACCAGCACCATTCTTGTTAATTAGTTATAATCCAAAACACTATCATAATTGGCAAGTAATTACAGTAATCAATCATGTTGAATGTCAGAGAACTAGTCATACAGCCATTCTACAGTAAGAAATTTAGTAGGCGTTCCAGTGCAATACAGCATTCACTCTAGAGTACTAAGAAAGCTTATGCTCAAATAAATGTGTTAGTCTCTAAGGTGCCACAAGTACTCCTGTTTTTTTTTTTGTGGGTTTTTTTGTTTTGTTTTTGGGTTTGGTTTTTTTGGGTTTTTTTTTAAAGAAAATATCATCTACTCATCCCTCCCATTCCACCCTTAAAGCTTCTAATTCTCTTCTAAACTGCTCATCCTGCTCTCTCCATCCTTTCTACGAGATGTGTTACACCCTCCCAGGGCTCTTATTCATCTAGTAGACCCAGAAAGCACTGAAAAACCCCTCCTCCTCACTGAAATTCTCTTCTTCTTCTTGAATGCCCCCTCTCACCACTGGCTTCTTCATGACACACGCAAAAGACATGAATTCCCCATTTGATCCACTTCCCAGATGTCAATCTCAGACAGGATTCCTAATCCGCCTCTCCTCAATCCCTGAACCAGTTCCACTATGGGACTGGCCTTCTACACCCCTTAATTGCAGCTCCCTACTCTCACCTACCAAGGAACTGTAAAGGTTAATTCATATCTTTGTGGACTGTGCATTTGCGTGCTTTTATAATGAAAAGGAAAATACACAGAACTATATACACTGTGGTATTGGGGGCTGTGCCTTTAAGGGCTGAGCTTTCTAGACTGAATCTGGGTGGGGCTCTGTGAAACTCTTGTTATGCACCTGAGCTAGACTCAGACTCAGGGTAAAGCGGAGTTTTTGTAAGAACCAAGGCCCAGATCAACAAAGGTACTTAAGTGTCAAGTGAGTTTAGGCACCTACAGGGTTAGGTGGCAGCCGTGCAGGGGTTTTGTGGATTTTAGGGCACCTAAAACAGGAACTTCACCATCTAAATCTGGGGTTTAGGCATTTACGTTTTCAAAGTAAAATTCTCTAGGCACCTAAATTTCTGCCTCTGGACATGCACACTGCTGCCATGTTCTAGGCATTCAGCCACCTAAGCCCCAGTGTAATTCACAAGCCAAGCGAGATGTTCCTTTGCTTAACAGAACTCATTGTAAGTCCTCATCCAGTAGGAAGCTCAGAGCATGCCTACCAGATTAGGCCCCATGCAAAACCTGGACAGAGGAGGTCATGGTGCCTAAATTGTAACTTGTAGCCAAATGGTTAGAGCACTCACCTGAGAACTGGGAAACCCTGATTCAACTACCCCACTGCGTGAGGATTTGAACCTGAATCGCCTGCCTCTCAGCAGAACCACAAATGTGGTGCCACTAAGAGAGCTATTAGCACTGAAAGAAAAGTCACAGGCAGTAAAAGGTAAATGGGGGGAATTCAGGACATACAGTGGTGATCTTATCCCCACTAAGGGAGTAGGTGACCTAAATGTATATGTAAATATCAAATTGGAGAATATATGATTTGTAATAGTACCAGGGAAAAGAGAAAGAAACTTTGGCTTTAGTCCATGAGTGAAAAAAGTTTCATGTCTTTATTTATAGAAGCCCTATCTTAAGCTGAAACTGACCACAAACCACTTACCGCCATTGCCAAAAGGGGACTGACAACTCTCTTTCTTAATAGTATAGAGATTATTTTTTCAGTTACAGCTGTATGATCTGCAAATTGAATATAAGCCTGGGAGAGATTTGGTGGCTGCAGATACCTTCTCAAGAGCATTTGACAAAAGTGCAGTGGAGGAAATTCAAGAGCTTGATTGTGTATATATCAATCTGATTTAAAAAATCTGTCCTGCCTCAGACAGAATATGGACTGCAATTGCCAGAGCTACTCTTCAGGATGAGCCTCTACAGAAAGCAATTAAGGCTATTAGCACAAGATGGCAGGGGCAGCATATTCCCAGGCCCTGTTGCCAATTGAATGGGGAGCTCTCCGTGTTAGATGCTATTTTCTTTAAATGCACCGGGATGGTGATTGCTAAGGTGTTGTAGAAAAATATGTTAAAAGGATACATGAAGGTCAATTAGGGATTGAAAAAATCTAAAGGAAGGGCCAGAGACATTTTATATAGGCCTGAAATGAACAGTGACATGAGGAAGCTGTTAAGACTTGTCGCATATACCAAAAATATAGGCCAAGGCAAGTGAAAGAGCCCATGTAGATGGCATAGGAAAAATTGGCCTGTTGTAGCAACATAGGAACGATATTTTCCGGCCAACATTAAACAAATCTATGTACTCATCATAAACTACTATGCTCACATCCCTTACTAGAAGATGCTATACTATAAATAGGAGATTAGCTAAAATAGATTTGATATGCACCGATGTGGTATACTTGGCACAGTAATGTCTGACAATGGACCACAGTTTAGTGGGCATGAGTTTAAGCAGTTTGCAGTGAAGTTTGAGGGTGGTCATATAACTGCTAGTTCCTATTATCCCCAAGCCAATGGATTGGTGAAAAATGGTGCCAAAATAATAAAGCACCTACTGAAAAAGGTTGTGAAGTCAGGCTCTAATCTGTATTTAGCACTGTTCAGTAACGGAATGTCACTACTACTTCGTGAAAATTATGCTGTGTGTATCTGCAATGGGAAACAATGGTCACAAACAGCAGTGCTGTCACAAGAGGTTTCCCTGTGGTCATATAAGTCCAATGGCCTCAGACAGACACACACTATGGAAGAATAAGCGACATCGTTCCCAAATCCCAGAAGTGGAAGCAAATTAACAGGAGCTGAGTCTACTGTTTGGCCAGAGAGGATCTCCAAAAGCAACAGCCATAGCAGATTGAGACAATGGATCCCCAGGACATACATCCAGAACAAGTGGACTTGTTGGCTCTTGAGAGCAGCACTATTGATTCAGGGCAGGGCACTCAAAGATCAATTGAACGTTGTTAGTAAATGTACTTATTAGGTTGTTTATAAGTATTACAGCTTGGAAGGGAAGATGTGATATTAGGAGGATGTACCTTTAAAGGATGAGTTTCCTAGAAAGTGTCTGACCAGGGTACTGTGAAGCTCTTGTTATGATCAGAGGCAGCCTACTGAATCAGACTTCTGAGGCAAGTTCACAGAAAATGGAGCATGACTTCCCTTAGTACCTTTAGCCTAGTGGATAGGTTACTCACCCGGGATGTAGGAGACCCTCTGGGTCAAGTTCCCCTCCTCTTGAGAGGGAGAAGAGATGGGAACTGAGATCAGCTACTGCTCAGGTGAATGCGCTAACCACTAGGATATGGGACATCCTGATGTGCGCACCCTCAATCTCTCCTACTGAATTTGTTCCACTTAACTAAGTAATTGAAAAATTATATATTAATTGGGTCAGAGAAAGCATTTGAATGACTCTATAGCCTCATGGTTAGAGCAGTCACCTAGTAGGGATCTGCCACCTCTTCAAATCCCTTCTCCCCTTACAGGAGAAGAGTCTTTTGTTTGCAATGCACGCTATCGTTGACATCTCTGTTAGACAATTCATTTAATGATATTAAACAATATATATGACTGAAGAATATGAGTGGGGAAAAATACCTTAGCCTTTCTTCTCTTTGTTCAAGACATTCTGAAAACTACAATAACTTGTTACTGAAATCCTGCTCAGGCATCTATAATAGACAAATAAGATTAACTAATGGCACTACATTATAAACAAAGAACACCATTTTGTAAGACATCTGGTTCTACAATGATTTCATCAGACCTTTTCTGATTGAATAGACAGAGGTTAAATCAGCAAAGCAAAAAGCACACAAAGTTACTGAAAACAGCTGCATCTTTTTATACAAAAACCTGCATTTAATTAAAGACCAAGATTAGAAATATGTTTATAAATGCTTTGGTCATTACTTTATTGTTTTTGTTTTCAATTTAAATTGAGTCATTTGATGTAACTGCTACAGAATATATGCTATGGCAAGTATATTCATAATATCCCAGCTCAACAAGTGAAATAAACTGGGTTAAAGGGAATCTTATACTAAATCAAAGCAAACTGGTAAAACCTTTTTTACAGTTAATTTAATACTTGTGGAAAATGGAATTTGAATCAGCACAGGTAGTGGCAATGTACAAGTGTGATGAACTGTTGTCGCATCACAGATATGCAGACAGCATGGGCTATGGAGAGAACGGAACCTAAAATCTTTAACATTAAAAATGTGAGCCCCTACCACTCAAGCTGAAGGAATAACTCTATTAGATTTAAGTAAAGAGCAGGCTGCTGTTGTTGTGACCAGCCACTATGTGGAGGCTTGGTCACACATTAAAGGGTCTTCATCGCCAAAAAAAACAAGTGTGTCCTGAACTTGGGTTTTCTAGCTCTGGTTAAAATAGCTATGAGGACACAACAACTTGGCTTTTAACTTGGGTAAATAGCTCAAGTTTAACCCCAATTCCCCAGAGTATAACTCAAGCTGCTAAACAGAGTTAAAACCAAGTTATCATGTCTTCACTGCTATTGTAACTGAGAACACACCTTCTTTTCGGTTAGTGAAGTTTTACTTGCTTGTCTGTTCCACCTCACAATATGACACAACCTGACCCAGAGAGGGGCTATCTTTTGGGGAGTTCAGTCTGAGTCCTTTGATTCATTCCTGAAAAGGTTTCCAACTTCTGCCTATTTTGATGGTTATAGGAACATAACCAGTTCCACAAGGAACTGGACTGAATACTAACACTAGCCACTAACAGAGGCCCTAAGACAGCCTGCAGTTGGTGGCAACATATTTTATTTTTAAATTAAGCATGTTGCAAAAACCCTGAGAGTTGCAACATTTGATATTGCAGCCATTTGGTATTCTGAATAGAATTCTTTCAGGTTATCTTTACAGAAAGACTAGTCAAGCATTTTAACCCCCAGTTTTTTTCTTTTAGGGTTCACCTTGATCCTACAAGAAGCAGTAATGAGCAAAGCTTATTGAGGGGATACAGTCCTCATGTCAGTACACTGCCTCACCAGTCAGCACACAAGGAATGTTCACAGATGAAAAACATGTTCTAAGAGCCTACTACCCGCTCTTACCCTACCCCAGCCAAAACAAGCTGAAAGAGAAGGGGAAGCAAGACAAACACAAGCAAGGAATGAAAAAGCAGAAGCAGCCCGGCTCCACAGAGAGTGTGCTTAAGGAAAGGTAGGATTTTTAATAGGGATGAAAACAGTAAGGTAATACAGAAATTATTCTAAAAACCTATGAAATGTAAATGAGCATTTTGTGTGTGTGTGTGCAGATAGATAGACAGATAAACAGAATTTATATCCCTGCTCTGGATTCTATGGGTAAAATCCTGGCCCCAGTAAACTCAATGGGAATTCTGCCATTGACTTCAGTGAGGCCAAGATTTCTCTCTTGTATGATTAAAAAAAAATCATAGAAAGCTGCTGGTTCTCTGCATTTTCTACTGCATTTTCTACTGCATTTTCTTAAGGAGTGGTCCAAGGGACAAACAAGAATGGTGGTTGCCCATGGAGAACCCTTGCCCACGGTTCCTTCATGGCACCAGAGTTGTGCATCTGGGAGCAGAAGCAATCCAGTAAATGTTTTGAATAAGGTTTTAAATAAGAGATGAGAGTAGTGAGAGCAGCATGTGGAAAGAGGTGACTATAGTGATGGGGGGAAAAGGGGGGCTGAAGAAATGGGCACACCTGCCTTCCCCCACAAAGCAATTTGTGCACATCTTCTAAATTGTGTAAGACTGGCACTGGTGCGCATGGAAAAGAGAAAAGTTCAGAGAACTCCACTATCCCTCTGCTGAATTAGCTGGGCCCACAGCCAGATTCAACCCTAACTCCTGGGCCATTGCAGACCTACCAAGTCTACTGTTTTCCTCTATAAACTACAAGTTTGTTGCCCTTTTTCCCGGTCTAGTCTAGAGGGACACTCAAGCAATTCTTTTCCTTTTTTCTGATGCCAGGCTCAGTGCAGGGGTGAGGGGCTCATATGATTTATGTGTTTTAATGAGAAATAGTCCTGGCACTAAAATGTTTCATAGTCTTCTGTTTCCCTAATATCTCTTAGAATTTAGGTTGTCCACATCTAAATTCCCCAGACTCTTTCACAAGACAGAATTCTAAGCAACATTTCTCTCAAACTTGATAAAATGTCCAAATTTCTTTCAAATTTCTTGTATCATGCTATCTAAGTCTGAACTTTTCAATGGGAACTTCTTCCATGTCCTTTGGAATTTTCAGGTTATTTCCTGGGTTCAGAGAGCAGAGGGGGGAAAAGTAGGAATTCATTGTTTTTTATCTCTGACTTTCCAGTGTCTGGAAAGTACAGAATGATTCTCTTCTGTATTTAAACGTCTTCCAGTACTGTATTCCTTGAACTATATGCACACACAATATTCAGAGTTGGGGGAAGGTAAGTAACTGATGTGTTTTATGTTCATGTAAACATCAAACACTCTCTATAATGTTAAAAATGGGAACAGCTGCAAAAGTGTATCCAGGAAATACAGAATAGGAATTGTGACCCTATAAAAAAACTTTAACATCATGATTCATAATGCACTCGTATGTGCATCTGTGTTCTGTTCTCTGTGTGTAACTCTCCTTTACCCTTTGATGTATGACAGTTATATTCCTTTTAAGGAAGAGTTATATTTCCAGTGTAGCATGGTGTTGAGATTTCTGTTTAACAGTCCATATTAGAGCTGACCCATGCTAGTAACAAATGTGTTTGAAAAGAACATCACACTTCTTACCAGTGTGGAGTGGAGCTTTTCCTATTGAGAATCATGTTATAAAGCCATGCAACAGAGTATGAACTATGGTGATAAGCCATTGTGTGATTTGACTGGCAGAGTTCTCTGGAAAAAAAAATCCCTCTCCATATCAGTTAGGGAACACCATATTAGCAACTGCTGTGTTTAAACATGGTTGGTGCTAAAATGGTGTCAGCCACAGTGTGGATAGTGCCTAAATGGTATTCTATCGATAACTAAATGTCAATCGGTATGTAAATTAATACTGCCAGGACTGTGCAAGCCCTGTGCACAGATGTTAGTTTGGAGACCAGGCATGTATACTGTTAGCTCTCTGAGACAGGGACTGTCTCTTCAACTTCGTTCATACAGTACCCAACACAGGGGCGGCTCTAGGGATTTTGCCGCCCCAAGCACGGCAGGCAGGCTGCCTCCGGCAGTTTGCCTGCGGAGGGTCCACTGGTCCCGTGGCTTCGGCGGACCTCCCGGGAGGTCCACCGAAGCTGCAGGATCAGCGGACCCTCCGCAGGCAAGCCGCCGAAGGCAACCTGCCTGCCGCCCTCGTGGCGACCGGCAGAGCGTCCCCTGCGGCTTGCCGCCCCAAGCACGCGCTTGGCGTGCTGGGGCCTGGAGCCGCCCCTGACCCAACACAACAGAACCCTGATCCTGACGAGTGCCTTTGAGTGCTACCACGGCTGATGAGAGTGTGGGGAAATGGGAGACAATTGTACCAAGCTCAAGGAGGGCCCCAAAACATCTGTAACTGGGATGAAATGGGGAGGGGCGGCAATGAACATGATGTACCTGGGCCTCAAATTTCTCTCAACAGACCAGGTGGTACTTTAATAATAAATAATATAATAAAATAATAATAATATAGAGAGAAAGTGTGTGTGTGTGTGTGTGTGTGAGAAAAGATGATGAGGTATGGGGAGTGACGTGGCAGGAAGCTAATGAGTGCCTCACTCACCAGTACCACTGATGCACAGTGGTTGTTTGGGAAGATGCTGTGTGTTCTGACAAGATAATGAAAGTGGTATGTGGGGAGGGAGGGCAGCGCATTAACCACTTAAAGGTAGCGTTCTTGCACTTTGGATTGAGAGAGGTTTTCAGATACAGATCCAAATTTTGCAGCTTAAGGCCAAGCTCTACACAAAACAGACTTTTCTGAAATATAACATATGATAATAATTTTCAGTGAATGTACAATTCATGTATACAAAAACCTCAGCACAAGGCATTTCCTGGGGATTATTAATTGGCTGGTTATAGTGGTCTCTTGGCCAGCTATTCATCTTGGTCAGTCATTCTGAGTCTCAAGGATCGTTGCTCAAATAATTATTTCAGCATTGTTCGAATGCACACTGAGAAGAAGTGCCCAGCAGATTTATGAATTAGGATCTAAATACCTATAATATGGCATTCTAGTAGTGAAGCTATAGAAGGTGGCCATGGTGGTCCTGTCATACTAAACATGAACTAGCATGGCATTATACCACAGATTCCTACTCTTTTTTACCCTAATGCCCAGCTCTACAGGACTCATGTTTTTGGATTTTTTTCTGTCATTGTAGGTAACATTTTCAAAAGACCCAAATTTCCAAAGCTATTTAGACATTGCTCCACTTAGTGTTGCAAAGTCTAAGTGACTTAGGAGACTACATTCAGTTTTCAAAAGTGACTGAGGCACTTATCAACAGAAGTCCCACTGACTTTCAGTGAGACTTCGTGTCCCTTAGTGTCTCTCACTTTTAAAAATAAGAGTTAGAAACCGCACTCATTTGGATATATATGAAAATTTTACCCTAAGTCTTTCTGTGATACTGAGTACAAATATCTCACTTTCATAAAACAATTCCAAAAACCTTTGGTGAAATCCTATGTTGTTTTAAAGGAAAGCTCTGCTATTAGTAGAAGGTCTTGCTCTTCACAAAAAATAGTTCAGATTTTTAGCTATTTCATTGGTCTAATGTTTCCAAGACAGGTAAAGTTTCATCTGGCATGTCAGCAAAACAAAATGTTCCCTTAAGTTGGTAGTAATGGTTTTGCCTGAAATCAACAGATTCTGTATCATTGTTCTCATCTAGGGCAGTAGAGGGCAGTGAAGCCACTGCTGAGGGGGAGAAAAATTTACAACCAACTGGGGAGAAATATCATATTTCTTCACAACCACATTTCCTGGTCATTCCCCATCAGAAATCTATGCCACAGTTCATATGTATGAAGGACATTTGTAATTCTGTGATGTAATAAATTAAACAAAATTGTTTTAGTTTGGGGGCCCAATCCTGCTCTTATTGAAATAAATACAGCTTCTTCAATAACTTCCTTGGGAATTAAATCAAGCCCAGCGTGTACCAGAATTGTCAGATTATACTACGTGATGCACAAAAATAAACTCTGCAGCATAATTTATTTCCTTGATGTGCTGCAGAAGGAGAGAGAGTAGGTAATTTAGGAGTGAGTGAGAAGAAAGCAGAGAGGGATTGAGGGGGAGAGAGAGAGAGAGAGAGAGAGTCAGACCACAGGCAGAAACAAAAAACACAAAAATGGAGATAGATAATAGTGAAGACAAAGACAAAATGCCATGCATTTGGATGTAGAGTTCAGAAAATGGGTTCCCCCCCACCATGGAAAATAGTGACTTTTCAGTGAAAACCTGAAAACATTTAGGCTAAAAACTGAATACCAATACATTTTCAGCCTAATATTTCCAGTTTTTGGTTTTCTGACAAAAAAAACCGCTGCAAGTTTTCAAGGAAAGCAGACACTGTCTGCAGAAATTTTTGTTTTGTTGAAAATCCAGTTTTCTGAAGAAAAGCAATTTAATAGGAATTTTCAAACAGCCCTGTTTGGAGCATCACTGCAATAATTAATAACAACAAAAAATAAATCAGAATTCTAAAACACTTGGAGTATTAAAAATTGAAGATCTTGCTACTAAGGCAAACAATGATAGTTGTTAAAACATGATCTTCAAATTTACAGGATCCCTTTAAACTAGGTAAGCATAAAAATTACAAAGTTGAATAATCCTTATCCACCAGGGCGTAAACTGATCCAGCTGAGATCAGAGAGAAATGCATCCCACTTGTTTAGTATTGGCCAACTAGTTCATTCTAGTATAGCCATTTCTGTGCTTCTACATCTTACTTCTCACATGTTGTTTGATGTGGTATCATAATTAGGGCTCTACCAAGTTCAGTCCATTTTAGTCAATTTCATGGTCATAGGATTTTAAAAATAGTAAATTTCATTATTTCAGCTATTTAAATCTGAAATTCCATGGTGTTGTAATTGTAGGGATCCTGACCCAAAAAGGAGTTGTGGGTGGGAGGGTCACAATGTTATTCTAGGGAGGTTGTGTTACTGCTACCCTTATTTCTGCATTGCTGCAGGTGGTGATGCTGCCTTCAGAGCTTGGCACCCGACCAACAGCCACTGCTCTCGGCCGCCCAGCTCTGAAGGCAGTGCAGAAGTAAGCATGGCAATACCACGATCCCCCCTAAAATAACCTTGTGACCCCCCTGCAATTCTTTTCTGGGTCAGAACCCCCAATTTGAGAAACTCTGGTCTCCCCATGAACTCAGTATAGTATAGGGTAAAAGCACTCAAAAGACCAGATTTCACAGGGAGGAGACTAGATTTCACGGTCCGTGACGTGTTTTTCATGGCTGTGAATTTGGTAGGGCCTTAATCAGATGATGTGCTCCAAACCTCACTGTGAAGAAGAAACAAAAGAAAAAGATCTACTACATGCTGAAAAAGTGACTGAGTTATAACTAATTGAATCTTCTGCAAGTGCTTGTTTTCTCTTGGAGGAAGGACACCACTGTTTAGTAAGGGAGGGGAACTGAAAGGGTGGAGGAACTGAAAGATTCTGGCTTTAATCAAAAGACTGTTAAAAATGATGAGCTTATAGAAAACAGCTAATGATTATTACCTATCTGTACAAGCATTTATGAGTCACCCATTCCTGTCATATCTGGATACACTTTAGATGTACTAGCAAATGGTATATTCCAAAAAAAAAAAAAAAAGGAGCATATACTCTTTGATCAGCCTGCAGCACTAAAATAGATAACTTTATAGGGGGAAAACCCAGCCAGAAGGCTCAGTGACAGGGAATTACAGAGAGCTGTAGTTAGTGCAAGATATTAGGATGGCCTGCTATTAAAAATAAAACAAAAAAACCCTCTTGGTTTGTACTCTAAATATGGCCAGGTTTGGTCTCAGACACTTTTTTGAGGGAGTTAGTGTGTATAAAATGCACCCTTGAGAAAGGCAGTCAAAATACCCCTGCTACACATAAATGATTGGAAATGGAGGGATGATTGTGGCCTAGAGGGACAGAGTACGAGTTAACCGAAGTGTGGACTGTTCAGAGCTTTGTAATGACCAGAGACTTGCTTTCCAGCTAGAAGTTCATTGGCAGCCAATGCAGAGGGCACAGCACACATATAATGTGCTCTCACCATTCTGCTCTACTCAAAGGCAGGAAGCTATATCTGCACTAGAGGAAGGTCCTTGAAACATTAACACCAGATAGAGTGCACTGTGGCCATCTAAACGTGGATGATTATGGCAAGATCTGCATCTGGCTCAGGTCCAGATTCTCAGCTAGTTCAGATCAAGATTGGTCTGTGAATCTGACCCTTAGTCTCTTGGTCAGCCATTGATTACCAAAATTCTCGCCATTTCTAGAATATAAATGCTTTTCAAAGTATGTTCTAAGAGTAGTAAAGTGATAGGCTGATTTAATGCACAAGTTCTTCACCTCTTTTTGACCCAAGTTCATATCTAACACAGGGATTGCGATATGAGTTTGAGCTCAATCTAGCGAATGCTTGCTCACCTCACAATTAGGGCACATTTCAACACTCTGAGTCACCTCTGCTGAGAAGAGGCCCAGAATTATAAGAGCAGCTACACAGGAAGCTTCCACCAGCACATATGGTACACTGAATTTTGGGGGAATTCTCCTACTGTTACTGTAATGACAGGTAGACATGCTGGCAAGAAATAGAAATTTTAGTTCCTGGACCCAGTCACATGACCTAACATGGGGTGCCAAAAGTCAATATCCCTGTCATATGGTACTGGACCATATCTTCGGATTCCAGGGGCTATTGCTACAGTTACCACCATGTTGTGTAGACCTGCTTTGAGCAGCATTAAATTACACAGTGATAACAACATCAATCCCTTGTCTATACTGGTGGGTAATGAAACAGAGGAAGATCCCAGAAAGACTAATATAGGTGCAGGCTTAGCCAGCGCTATTATCTTGACATTTACATGTGGATTTAATATACCTCTTTTTTTGTGATGTATCTATGAACAGAAATATTAACTTTTGAGATCAATTTGAAGAAAAAGTGCTGGTATATCACCTCCCATTAATACACACACACACACACACACCTGGACTATGAAGAGAGTGAAAAAAATCTTCCCCCACAGTTGGCAGTAACTAGCTCAGATATTTACTTCCTACTCCCACTCCCTTCTCCATTCCACCATGGGGAAGTTAACAGAAGTCATATTAGCTTTGCTCCCTAATTTCTGCAGGGAAGAGTTAGGGGTGAACAATGCACATCTCACAGCTTGTCAAAGCCTGTCCCTCCCTTTGTATGAGTCCTGTCTCTGGGCTTGTCTACACTAAGGGGAAAAATCGATATAAGATCCTTCCTTCAGCTCGTGAATATAGTGCTGCTGAGTATATCTTATATCGATATTCTTCCCCTCCTCGCGGGATCGCGATGTGGCGGCTCTCCGTCGCTCCGCCGCCACCACCACGCACGGGGTTCGAGTTCGGAGTCGATAGAAGCGATATAATATATGTTATCGCGCGATATGATGTGATGATATATCCGATGATCGATGTCGATCGTCGCGGCCGATACGCGTAGTAGTAGTAACCTCTGTAGAGAGCACTCCAAAGGTGTCAGGGAGTGGTAATGGTGCCATGAAGGTAATTGACCAACCCATTCCTTCCACATAGGAGGGGTGACTGAGCATCTGTAGACTGAGCATCCCCTCCATGCATATGTACAGAGGGGTCTTTAATTAAAACGTAATTAAATTGTAATATAATGACTCCTGAGACTGTCCAAAGAGCATGCAGAAATGTCAGGCCAGTTTCAGCCATTATGTACTGTTATTCCTATAAGAGCTGGGAATGAGTTCTTCAGGTTACCAAACTGGAAAATCAGAAAGGCATTCCCATTATTTTCTTTCTGCAAAAGTTTGCTCTCTGACCCCAGTTCTCACACTGTAGCAAATAGCAAACTCAAATGGGATTTGCAAGAAATATGAGAAACACAGACATTAAAAAAATGTTTTCTTAGAATTAATCACTCAGAATAGGAAGCATCTGGATCTGGATAATCTAAATTGAGGAAGAACTCAGGGAACCAGCAGATGACATTTTAGTGCAGAACTATATCTTAACATAAACAAATCACTCTCTGATTTCTTTTGAAAACCCCTGGTCTGAGCCTGGTACCAGAATAAGTAGTAGAGTGGTTGGATTTTCCAGAAAGAAAGTCCTCAAAGCCATAGTCTACTTGGGGAAGCAGATCTGAACAATCATTGGCCTGGGCTCAGTTCTAGCTGTTGGTTTTGTGATTAATTAGAAAAAAGACATTTTTCTGATTTTAGTGAAGTTTTAAATGGAACTGTGAGAGCTGAAGAAGAAGAACAAGACGGGAAAGGGTATTGCAACTTCAGAGGGAAACAGACCAACTTTTTGCACTGAAAAACTATTTGTTTCCTCAGAGGAAACTTGGATTTGATTAATATTTAATGGAACAGTCCTGCATGCAGATATGCAAGCCTCAAAGTGGGGGCAGAGATGGAAAAATGTGTTGACAGTAATTGTGTAATTCTGTATGTTTGTACCACACCCAGAACCACGGGGTCAAACAATTATTAGGGGATTGGGTACTGTCGTTAGATGTTCGGCTGTGTGTGTGTGTTCTTTTTGTGTGCTGCACTGGCTCTGGCCAGACAGCCCATACAGCAGGCTCCGATCCAACTGCCCAATAAGACCACAAGACTTGGTTTGGTAGCGAAGGTGTCCAGCCAATTTTATTGTCAACGAAGCACGATGATAGCACCTGGCAGACTCTACCAGGATACTAAAGACATGTATGCCCGTGACAATGGACGCAGCTCAGTTAGTGGCGGGACTTTCCAAGGCTTCCTAGGCTAGCCAAAGACATTCCTCTGAGATGCATCTTTATACATAGATACAAACAAATGACATATTGCCCCTGACGTATCAGGGTGCCACCCTCTGACCTAGTAGGGTGCCACCTATTGCCTTGTGCATGTTGGTTTGATTAAAACATTTTTATTTATTATGCTGTGGTAATATTAATAAATAATAAGTGCAGTTTCCATTCATTGACTTTCCTGTATCTCCCCCACACAGCAGAAATATAGGGTGAAATCCTGGCCCCACAGAAATCATTGGGAAAACTCCCATTTACTTTAGTGAGGGTAGGATTCCACCCATTCATAGCTGATCTCACGTCTCATCTAGTCCTCCTAACATCTTACAGGAGCAGCCATAGTCCACCTACAGGCAAAGCCCTTTTTACTCAGGCTTTGCTTGCAAGACCAGACCCTTGTCCCTTATTGTCCAGTTTAAATATTGTTGGCAATATTTTGCTCAATCAGCAGCATTCCCTTTGCTGAGAACTAATGAACCAACCATCTCTTGTTGTTTTTGCTTTTTCTGTTTAGCTGGAATGTGCAGGCTTGTTCTACAGACACAGTGTACAGCATTTCCAAGAGCCAAAGGTCACCCTGAAATCTCACAGCACACTGTACAAAAGCCAAGCAAGGAAATTCTCAACAAGCTTTTGGAGAGCAGTGTCCCAAAATATCAGTTTATTTTACTTGACAGTCATATGTCTCATGGCTTGAATGAGACATTAATATAGACTAGTTATGGTTTGACATTAATATAGACTAGTTATCTTCAATACAATGTGGTCTCCAGTTATAGGATAGTGAAATGTCATGAGAGACACATCCCTCTACCTTCACAAAAAAAACAAAAACAAAAAGGAATAGTGTCTCATTTAAATAGCCTATGCAATCTATTCCATTTGCAATAAAAGGGTTAGATCAGGGGTCGGCAACCTCTGGCACACGGCTCGCCAGGGTAAGCACCCTGGCGGGCCGGGCCAGTTTGTTTACCTGCTATGTCAGCAGGTTCAGCCGACCGTGACTCCCACTGGCCACGGTTCGCCTTCCCAGGCCAATGGGGGTGGCGGGAAGCCGTGGCCAGCACATCCCGTGGCCCACAGTGCTTCCCGTAGCCCCCATTGGCCTGGGATGGCAAACCGCAGCCAGTGGGAGCCGTGATTGGCCGAACCTGCCAACGTGGCAGGTAAACAAACTGGCCTGGCCCGCCAGCGTGCTTACCCTGGAGAGCCGCGTGCCAGAGGTTGCCGACCCCGGGTTAGATTTTGCTCTTTGTTAATCTGAATCTACACCAGTGCAGTTCAAGTCAGAATCTGTTCCCAGATATCGTCTTTTTTCCAGTATAGCATTCTTTTGTAAAAAGACTATAAAACTTTTCAGCATTCGACTATAATATCTTGCTAGCATGTGTCTCTCATGTGTCTATGTAATATTAATATTGGTCGCTGTAGTGGGGCCAATACTATAACATTTCTCTCTTTTTAAAAAAAAATAAAGGTATATAAATGTTTCATCATATACATTCTGAGAACAAGATTGTGTTCTAAACAAATACTACTACATTTGGACATGATTCACCACTGATTCTTCCCTAACAGGATATAAACCACACCTATTGACTTCAGCAATAAGTACTCATAGTTTGCAGTGGGAGAATATGACTCTATCAGTTTTTAAACAGGCCACAGAATAAGGTAAAATATTGCAGTTCAAACCAGTAAAAAGGAACATAGCTTTTCAATTGGTACACTGGACTGCACTGCATGTATCTCACAAGTACGTAGGCACTGTTAACTGATATTGGAAATTCAACCAGGGAAAGAGAGAAATCAGGAAGTTGCTGTCTAAATATGTCCCAAATAAATGGGATGCAGCCTATTTGGAAACATTGTCCCTCTGGGTACAATAAAAATAACAACAGGATATAAATAAATAAAATCATGTCAAGGTCTAATGAGTGGAGTAAGCTGGGGAACTTCTGTATCATATGTGTACAAAAGTCCTTCATGTTTTCCATTGACTTTGATAATTTTCAGTTAAATGAGATATAAATGCACAGTCTGATCCTACTTCATCACAGTCAAGGGCAAATCTTCAACTAACTACAGTGAGAGCAGAATCAGGCACAAGAATTTCAAAAAGGGCCACACTCAATGGCAAGGAAGTGTGGATAAAATGAGAACTTCCGTCTTCCAAGTCTTTGCCCAAAACTCTGATCACACTGTTTTTGAGGATCAAATAAATAAGTAGCTAAAATAAGTATGAAAGCTAAGGCAACAACTAAAGAGCCTCTGCCCTTCTTAATTTTTACTGGAGCCAGAAGTGGAAGTGCCAAAGGAATACAAGTTTTCATGAAATGTTCATTCCAGCTTAAAACTAGATAGTTTGGATAAGCATATGGACTTCAAAGCCCTCAGCTGAAATACCAGACTTTCAGAGGTTCCATCACTACTATTTATAATATGTACAAAAATGTGATCTGTGAAGCAAAATGTGTACCACATTATAACGTTGTAGGTGTAGCTCTATTGTGTATTCACAAGTATCTAAGAATCTGCGAGACTTGATGCTGCCAGATATATGTACTGATCCTAGTCCTCACTGAGGCAAAACCTCATTCACTGAAGTCTACAGAAATTTCACCTGTAAAAGGACTGCAAGATCAGGACCATCATTTTTAATCTTCTATTACTATATTTCAATTCCAAATATTTAAAATGATCCAATTTCTGTGACTCCCATTCTAGAACATGGACATCATTGTGACAAGTTTAGAATTACAATTGTAATTATTTTCTTTATTTCCTATCCCATTATTTACTAAATTCTAAATTCTGCTGCTGGGGAAATCCTTCACTAATTCCTATTTTCCTCCTTTCCTTCGTTGTCCATTTTCATTTTTGGTGTGGTGTGTGTGTGTAAGGAATTTACCCCCTACTCAACAGTAGGATACTTTAAGTGATCTCAGTCTCCTTAAACAATAATCCATCTCTACTAGAAACAAAAAGAAAACAATCTTGTGCTTTTTTAACACAATCTAAGAGATAGAGAAGAGGGCAGCTCAGGGGACAAATATCAGGATATAGCTACTCTAGATCGCTGGTTCATTCTAGCCAAGGTAAATGGCTGAAAGTAGTTACTGTCTAATGCCTATTCTGTAGTCTTTGTGAAAAGAGTTTTTCCACTGAATTTTCAGTGCAGAGTTATCTACATCAGAACTGCACCCTAGCTGGCTGGCTTACTATGAAGGTTACCAACCCATCTCACCCCTAAAGGAGATCCCTCCAAAATAGGGTGAGATAGGTTGTCTGGGAGGTGTAAGGAAGCTTACAGAGATTATTTTAGTCTTCAGTGCTGACATTACATCACCTTTCACCAGCAGTACTGTAAGTTATCACACACAAAGTGTAAGAAATGACACAACAGACTGTAATAAAAACTACATATTTTATGTGCTGAATAAGATTAAGCACTAGACGCAGTCTTACACATTGAGCAGTAGTAAGTCTTAAATCCCCTGTGCAATCAGCTCCTTCACTCCTGACTGCATAGGGAAGAAAACAGGGGCAAGGATTGGGCAAAGAATAGGTGATTGTGGCTATCTGGACTTAAGAGCTATCACCATCATTCATTCCCTTAATCCTGCTACTTGAGAACAGCAAGCTGGCAGTTGTACAATGGCACACATCAAAGCAGGACTCAGTGATTTTTTACTCTGTGCTTACATGTGCAGATTGCCAATGCTGTGAGGGAACAAGTTCTCCGTGTATATATACAACAGTGTGAATGACAAGCTAGAATAACATATTGTGTGTGACATGAAAAAATAACATCTCTGCCTTGTCAAAAGTGACAGATTCAGACTTAGGATCGGGGCAGAAGGAAAGGCTGAGTAAATTGTTGGCAGAAAACATGAATGATATTGTTATATTAGATGTTAAATTCACTTTGTGGGCTGGAGAAGAAAGTCCACATGACACACTGAGGGTTACTCTAACAATGGCATAAGAGCTCCAGAGTTTGCTATTAGGAGAGGAGGTTTTCAGGAAATATGGCTGTTTGAATGGGATCGTTGGAAGGATTATGACAACTCTCAAAGAAGTTGCACATTGACAGTATTATGAGGGAGAAGCTGTTCACTGAAGTTATTTTAGCTTGCAGAGTGTCTCTGGTTAAAGGGACATATTCTCATCTAGATGCATGGGATTTGTACCTATAATTAAACTCTGGTGAGAGTTCATAGGTACCCCCACTATCAAGAAAATACAACATGAAATAGTCAGCATGATCAAATCTGGACTGTTGAGTCTTCGCACTACAGTAAAATGTTAGGGGGGGAAATGCAATAAGAGAGAATATTGTTTCACTTTGCTATTTGGGGCTTATTATACACTACATTGGTTTTCTCCACATCTATCAATAAACACTTAGGCATGAAATCCTGGCTCACTGAAGTCAATGGCAAAACTTCCATTGACTTTAACAGGTCCGCAATTTTTAGAATTCTAGCTATACAGTTGGTTGGAGTCTTTGGAATTCAGCCTTCCCCCCAAAAGGCTGCATATGAGAAGGGCTGCTCTCTACTTTCCTTAGGTTTTGGAAAGCTACTTTTCTACCCTGTAGCACGGGAGAGGTTTGCAGTGGATAAGTTTGGTTGCTATTTTCTTCTGCCTCATTATTGTTTTCTTATTTTCTTTTGCCCTAAGTTTGTTCACTCCAAAAATGATTTTTGTTACTGCAGACCCATCCACAAAGAGAGCACAATTTAACATATCTTATCCCCTGAGCTGTGCTATAGACATCATAGATTATGTTGGTGCATGAACAGGAAGCAAACAAAGCTGAGTAATGTTGTCTTATGTTCCATAAGAAACAATGGAGCAAAAGGAACACTGTCAGATAGATAAGGCCATAACAGATAAGAAAATTATTTTCAAGCTTCTAAGAGAATATTATCTGCAATAACAGAAAAAAATACCTGTTTAAGTAAAAGGTATATGAAAGTAATTCTTTAAGGGAAACTCAGACTCCACCTACTATATAGTTAGATGATTTCTGCATCTATGCTTAACCAAGTAGTAATCAGGTTGAGTTGTAACACTGGTTTTGATGTAAGCATAAATGGAAACTCTTGGGATTAGCTACCCACAAATCAGATGGAGGATGGGGGGAAAGACTTGTATTTCATGCCAATACAAAACAGTAACACTATTCTTCTTCTTTATTCTCTATTGTCCTTTTAATGTCCACAAAAGTCTAACACATGAAACCTATTTAGCAAATTCCTTGGAAAGTGCAACAAACTTCCAAATTAAATTTGGAAGCTGTGATTGGCTCTTTAAATAAAAGCGGCTGAGCCTTATGTTTTAAAAATACTGAGTTGATGTGCTGGCTGATATAATAAATTCCACCAACTCTGATACCCTCATATGGTTATGTGAAATTGCTTAGTTGGTGGCAACAGATCCCTTGGAAAGAGATCTTGGCTTTTGTTGACTTTTTTCATTGTTATTTTTTTTCAGAAACTTAATTATATAGCTGCTGACAGTTTTATAGGCCTTAATTCAGCCATGTACTTAAGCATATGTCTAACTTTAAGCATGTATTTCCACTGAAGTCAATGGGAGTAATCACATGCTTAAAATTAAGCATATGCTTACATTTCTTGGTGAATCACAGTATCTCAGACACTAGTTACAGCTGAGGAAGTAGATGGTGACTACAGTGTAAGAGTTACAGAATCAGACCCAAAATGTTGATTTAACTGCAACTGTTTTTGAGAAAAATGCTCTGTGCTTTTTTTCTTACATGTACCCACATCCCCACTGGTCTTTTGAATGCTTAGTGCATACTGTGATTCTCATAGATTCTGCATGCACATTTTTTCAGTTGTACCTTTTCTCTAGTTTTAGTTGCACATTCCATAAATGGTGATGATTAGCCTGTATAAATGTTCTTTTGTATTATAGATTCAACTCTGTGTTAATGTGGGTTCAGATATCATACCTATTACAAAAATATTAGTGCACCTATTCAGAAAAGGAAAGGCAGGTATTTTAGAAGTATTTATTTCTAAAAAAAATATAAACTTTAAACACTCAGTTTTGACATCTTAAAATTGAAACATTGTTACCAGTGGAGCTGTGAAATCTCAATGGTTTTGCTTCAGGAGTGTGTGTATGTGTACACTGTATTTGGTGTCAATGCACAGAAATTCACACACCTTGAGATTCACATTTAGTTTTGAGTTTGAAATGAAAAAAATCTCAGTGCAAAACACAGTTAAAATTGCCACACTTCACCTGTGTTCACATAAAAACGAAAGCAACGACAACAAACATTGCATGATTTTGATGCAAGCCCACGTTCTTATGAAACTGAGCTCAGGTTTGTTAAGACTTGTCCAAATGGGGAAACTGAACAGCAGAAGTATATGCTGGTGTAACTCCTCACGTAGACACTTTATTCTGGACAAAAACATGATTTTATTCCAGTATAATTACTCTGATCCACTACTCAGTTTCCCCACATAGACAAGACCTCAAAGGGTGGGCCGGGTCTGAGTTTCAAGTCTGTAATTAATACTTGAAAATCAGGCTACTATTGCTTTGGATTTCCTTGTAAAGATATTGCCCTGTTCCAGTTGATTCTACATCCAGATTATGATGTTCAGAACCACATGTTAGAATTAAATTAAAATGCTTTTCTGTTTTTAAATTGTTTCTCCATTTTGAGATGGAGCACAAAAATATGCAGAAAAACAGAGGAAAATAAACAAGATCACATTGCCTTTTGAATCTTATAATGGGTACCTGCACCCTAATTCAATCCAAATAAGTGTTTTAGCAGCATTAAGATGAACTATTAGTGGCTTTTCTGATTTAATTTATACATTATACAATAATAATAATGGTTAAATTATCCTTCAATTATCCTAATCTTTTAAGGTGCTGATTTTAGGAGTTGAGGGTGCTCAGCGCCTCACAGAATTGTGACCTAACAACACACACATATACTTGAACCAGTAAATCAAACAGTTCAAATCTGGTGAGTGCTTCAACAGTATAAAAATAATCTACTGCCTGTAACTTCTTGTCTAATAATTACTCTTCATGGAAGTTGGAAGTTACTCATGTGGCTGTTGTTAGTATGCCAGGACCAAGAGATTTTACTCTACCTATTTTAATAAATCTAGATCTTAATAGATACAGGTTATATATGCACCTGAGCCTGATCATCCACTGAAGTCTACATTTAAAGTCAGTAATGCACTTAATGGTGCTATCTGGGGATTTGAAGTAAGAAAATAGCATTCAGCATTGTTCACTTACCTAAAATGCCAGAAACAACAAGTGCAATAGATTAGACTTCATGAGCCTGTTAGAGGATTACTTGTGCATTATTTCAAGCATTTTGTACTAGCTTTGCTTGCTTGTTAAAAATAACACACATTCTATTCTGAAAATTCTGTACTAGGACTGGGTATTTTCTGAACATTAAAACTTTTTAAATGCTTCATTTCTGTATCTGCTAAAAACAAAAGTGCTAACAATGGGATTTTGGGAGAGGGGTAGATAAAAAACTAAATATAGACATTAAAAATGAAACCAACATTATTAATCAACTTGATTAAGTTTCCCCTTTGACTGATTCATCATCAGTGGGAGTGCAGAACATGTAATTAATGCAATGCCTGTATTCAGTCAGAACAGCTGCTCTGGGGGAAAAAGGGAAGGGATTGGAGATTTATACCAGAATCATTAAACTATGACCATTAAAGGTCTTAGTGACTTTTTTAAAACGGCAAGAGAGAGCCTGATGGTTGGGGGTGGGAATCAAAGATGCAAACTCATCCTCTAATATCCAATTTCTGAGACAAAAAAGACAAAAGTAGTGCCTGGGGATGGAAAAAGAGGATACAAGGAGCATTCTGTATGATTAGAACCAATTATATAGCTTTTTATTGCATAACAACACAGGATCAGTGTCACTAGAGTTGTTACTTGCCTTGTGTTATGCAGTTCCATATTTTGTTCTTTGTTCCTGTCTAAAAATGAATAAGAAATACAGAATGTCCCTTCTTAGTGAGTGTGTTACTGTTGCTAGTAATGGCAAAGTTGTACACTGAGAGATTTTTATAATACCAGTTCTCCAACTTCCCCCAAAGAGCCTTTTACATTCTTTTGGTCTTGCTCTCTCTAGCCAGCTGCTTTGGGAGGGACTGGTATAATGTACTGGTTTTGAGTGTGTGTGATTTCATTATCTTATCTGTGGCCATAAGAAGAAGGACCATTAGCTTCTCACCTCTGCATCTCCTTTTGTATTCTCATCTTTTCCATCTTCTTGCTATTTAAAAGAACAATTTTTTTTCTGCTGCCAATAAACCCAGTACACTAAGGCAATTTTATACCACACTGGTAATATAGAGAGGCTTGGAGTGGGTGCAAATGTAATTTAACAGTGTACAATAGCTTTGTGTAAGAGAATCAGGATCAATATGTATAAAGAAAAAAACACAAGAAGGTGCAAAATTTGGATCTACATATCAGTACTAAATGTAGGGGGTTTAGCATCTGGGACTTTGACCCACTGTAAGGCTAGAGTGGAGGCATTTGCAAAATTCAACCCTAGATCCTTGTTCAGATTTCAGATGTTCCAAAGTCTGGGGGCTGTTATGACTAAGGGCTGGTTGGAGACTAGAGCTGGCTGAGAAATGAAAAACTAGTTTCACAAAAAAAAATTCAAAATTTCAATCTTGTTTTCATTTCAAAGTGTTCAAAATGGACTCATTTTTCATTTTAGCATTTTTTTCATAATTTATTTTATCAAAACATTATCAATATTTTTGTTTACTCCAAACCAATTTTTTTGATAAAAGAAATTTTTTTTTCATTGACTGAAAACAGTTTTTGATCAATGGAAGAAAATGTCTATCAAGTTCGATGACGTTAGTGTTTTATTTAAAAAAATGAAATTTCAATAAAAAATAACAATTTCATCTAAACAAATATATCAACAATATCACGAGCAAAATAAAATAACAATGATCATGATGATCAAGTATTTTCAAAGGAAAAACACTACTCTACACGTATTATAGATTAGAATTGAGGCTTGACCTAACATATAGATTACTGAAGTTTAAATTGGCTTCTGTTGTCACATACATTGTGTTGGGTTACATCACCATGCTGTTATATTGTACACAATGTAGCTGCCTTCTTATCTGTGGTGATGTATTTGGCCAGTCAGTTGCTGTTCAGTGGAGAGAATAACGGTCTTATAAATAACGAAGGAGCTTGCCACAAGGGCAGTGTTGTGCATGTGTGTTCTATGTAAATCCTCTGTTTGGCTGTTACAATCTCCAGTGTGCCAAGAAGATGGCTTTTATCATCTGGAAAAGGAGAAATCAGTCTTCCAGAGTGCAGTCTCACAGATAGATAATAGATCATATGCAAGAAAATACATCAAAATCATGTACAAGTTGAAAGATAACTAATAAAAGGAAAGGAAGAAAATTCTGAGGGAAGACTTTCAACACATCCTAACACAGCCCCATATTTCATAAGCATTGTAGTACAGAGAGCAAAGCCCCCTTCTCTGATAAGCTATAAACTGTCTGGGTACCTTTTAAGGATGATGACCATGCTCAGAGGAGTGCAGTGGTTCCCCTCCAAGCCTCCTCAGCAAGAGAGAAACTAGCTGTGGTCCCCAGAGGGAAACGTCCACTTCCCCTCCCAGACAAGCTGCAGCTCTCAAGAGGTTAAAATTTAGGTTTTAAAGTGAAATAGGACCTATGGTGTGACTCCCAATTCAGCTTCCTAAGGTGCAAAAGTTAGGAGTGGAGGAAATAGAGCAGGGGAGAGGGGGTGAGCAGGGAGAGGAAGGAGAAGGGAAGAAGGGAAAGAAGAGGGTCCAGCGGAGGATTCAGACGGCAATGAAAGTACAGGCTTTGGCTATATTTGCTGCCAAAATCTTTACTATTTTAAGATGAAAATCCCAACTCCATAATATTTAGTTTGGGGTGGAAAGGAAATAGAGGGAAGATGGAAAAAAAATCTTTCCTGTATATCTATTTATCATATTCATTTCATATAGTGGTGGAAGGATTTTACTGTCTGGTTTGAGTGATGATGTCCCAGTTGTGGATGACTTTGGTTAGTGCATAACAGGACATCCCCAAGGCTGACCAGCCCAGCCAATCAGAACTTGATTTTCACTTCATTCCAATTTGTGAATAGGCAATATCTTTGAAAATCAGGCCATCTGCATCCCTACCCCAACCATATTCTGATCTGGAAGACAATGCTGCTATGTTTTGAAAATAAGCACAGCACACATCTAGCAGTGTTAAGGACATCAAGGGGTACATTGCACTTCAACCTTAACAACAAATGGGATCAGTTCAACCTTTTCTCCCTGCATTATAAAATGCAGCACAATGTTTCCAAGCTGTTACTACTGTTTGCACATATAGAACATGCATATTGTGCAGGAACTTGAAATTGTCTCATTTGTAAGCAAGACCTGAGAATTCTTGCACTCTATTCCGTGCTGACTATGCCTCAGATGAAGTATTGTGTCCTGTTCTGGGCACCACATTTCAGGAAAGATGTGGACAAACTGGAGAAAGTCCAGAGAAGAGTAACAAAAATGATTAAAGGTCTAGAACGTGACATAAGCGAAAAGATTGAAAAATTCGGTCTGTTTAGTTTGGAGAAGAGAAGACTGAGGGGGGACATACAGGGCCGCCCAGAGGATTCCGGGGGCCTGGGGTCTTCGGCGGTTGGTGGCCCCCACTTCGGCGGTAATTTGGCGGCGGGGGGTCCTTCCGCTCTGGAACCCGCCACCGAAGCGCCCCGAAGACCTGCGGCGGGGGCCCCCTGCCACCAAATTACTGCTGAAGCGGGACCCGCCGCTGAAGCGCAGCTGGGTCTTCGGGGCACTTTGGCGGCGGGTCCCGGAACAGAAGGGCCCCCCCGCCGCCGAATTACCGCCGAAGACTCGGCTGCGCTTTGGCGGCGGGTCCCACTTCGGTGGTAATTCGGGGGCAGGAAGTCCTTCTGCCCCAGAGTGGAAGGATCCCCCACGGGCGAAGACCGGGAGAGGAAGAAGCTCCGAGGGCCTGGGCCCCACGAGAGTTTTCCGGGGCCCCCGGAGCAAGTGAAGGACCCTGCTCCAGGGGCCCCGAAAAACTCTCGTGGGGGCCTGGGACAAATTGCCTCTCTTGCCCCCCCGTCTGGGCGGCCCTGGGGACATAACAGTTTCCAAGTACATAAGAGATTGTTACAAGATGGAGGGAGAAAACTTGTTCTCATTAACCTCTGATGATAAGATAAGAAGCAATGGGCTTAAGTTGCAGCAAGGGAATTTTTAGGTCAGACATTAGGAAAAGCTTCCTGTCAGGCAGGTAAGCACTGGAATAAATTGCCTACGTAGGTTGTAGAATCTCTGTCATTGGAGGGTTTTACGAGCAGGTTAGACAAACACCGGTCAGGGATGGTCTAGATACTTAGTCCTGCCTCTCGAGGGCCCTTCCAGTCCTACACTTCTATGATTCTATGATTTCTTTTAATATTTTGCATCCAGATGAAATAAATCAGGGTCTAATCCAGCAAGCTCTGCATGTGTACAGTTCTTCACCCAGAGGGCTTGCAATGCCTGGCCCACAATAATTTTACAGTGCTTTCTATGGACAAACAGCAAAGTGGAGTTTGACTGCATTCTGGTTCTCTAGTTAGAATGAGACACTGTCATTTTGGATCAGCTCGTGGTTACGTTATGATTTCAAATCCAAACAAAGCAATCTAAGCAAAATTTCCTAACTAGGAGAAGATGGCTACATTGGTGAATGCTGCACCACTCAATGCACTGTACAGTGCCAGGATGTGAATAAATATTTTTTCACTTCTCTGTGCCAACCCTAATTAAGTATGGCAACATATCATAATTGGATATTTTTATTTGCAAATTTGTATGTATTTTTGCCTGAATATTGGCAAACTTGAATTCTTTTTTTTTCATATTCTGATCTGGAAGACAATGCTGCTATGTTTTGAATATAAGCACAGCACACATCTAGCAGTGTTAAGGACATCAAGAGGTACATTGCACTTCAACCTTAACAACATATAGGATCAGTTCAAACTTTTCTCCCAGCATTATAAAATGCAGCACAATTTTTCCAAGCTGTTACTACTGTTTTCACATGTAGAACATGAATATTTTGCATAAACATTTTTAAAAAGGCAGGTGTTTGGCTGGTGGGTGAGTGGGAGGATGGGTGAATGGATGACTAATAGACACACTAATGCCATCCCATTATCTAAAGTAGTATACAGCATTATTCAATGATAAAACTATTAACACAATGTACTGGGCCATAAAAATGACTACATGATAGTTATTTCAGAAGCCCTTCTTTTTTAGAAAAATATGATAAAGACATTTTAGAAAAGCCTAATGTTTATAAAAACAAAATTCAGCATTTCTTCAAAGCTATCTCAAATATACAGACATGCCCTTGTCATGGAATCAAAATAGTTCTCCCCACACTTTCACCCCCTGGCTGGAGTAAACTTATTCAGCTGCATAAATGAAAAGAATGTCATGCTGAGTCGCTGTACAGTTCTATGAAACAGGTATACCTACTGTCCTTATTGTTTATATCATCTTGTGCACACAGAATCTATAGGAAAGTGATTGTGACATTTAAGTTAGTGTTCTTACCAGTTTGATAAGCCTCAGACTCTCCCATAGAAATTTAGTTCCAGATCATGTAATATGAGTACAGATTAGCTTTATTTGGCATTGTTTCTTTAATATAAACAGTCTCACAAACATTTTAAGCAGCTAATGGATGAGGGAGAGAGAAATTAGAAAAGCAAGAGAAAAAAGACATATGTTGCAATACATTTGAAAAGAGATGAAGAGTCTGTGAAATGCAGGAAGGCTCTTCCAGATGGCAGGATGAGCAAAGGGGAAGGCTCTCACATCAAAGTAACAGGAATTTATGGGAGGACATAGAAGAGGCTAGGGCCAGATAAGCCGGGGCACAGTGTAGAAAAGCAAAGAAAGACCAAGAGTGGGAGGTAGACTGGGGCAAGTAGATGCAGGGCGCTTATAAAAAGACAGGGCTCTTTTGAACTGAGTCCTGATACTATTGTGGAATCCAGTGGAATTGCTTAAGGACAAGGATGATGTGTTTTTGTTCCTTTTTATATGTGAGAAGGTAGGAGCAGCATTTTCCAAGTGTTGGAGTCTGCAGAGATGGTATTTGGAGTGGAGGGAGTTAAACATAAGAAAAGGTGAAGGAATAGATGAGGATCTGAACAGAGGCAAAGTTCAGGAAGTGATGTACTCAGGCACTGTTTCAAAGGTGATGAAAGACAGGTTTGCAGACACAGGAGGTAGAGGAACAGGAGGAGAGTCCAGTATCAAAAATATTTACCAAAAGGCTGTGTCTGACTATTAAGTTTAGATTTTAGGTTACAATATTGCAGTTATTCTAGTATGAGGCTGCTTCACATGGTGTCTTAACTCCATTAAAACCCCCTTCAGCCTCTTCAATCTGCCATGACAAGCATACGTTTGGGGCCAGGTCCTTCACTGGTGGTATCAATTGGCATAGCTCTGTTGAAGTCAATCAGCCATTCTGATTTACACCAGCAGAAAAATCTGCCCATAGGTTCCTAAGAAGAGTGTGACTGAATATAGCAGGCCAGAGCTGCAAAAACTGGATCAGGATTTCAAATCCTCCAAAATCCAGAAGTGTTTATATCTAGGGATTTGACTGGGGCATTGCAGAGAAAGGAGCCAGATGCAGCATCCTGAACTGGGTCAGGACTGAGATTCTGAATCCCTCGTTCTAGCATTTTGGTTTGAGCCCCATCTTTAGTTCTGAGGGAGCACACAACTGACCAGGCAAACTGATTGCTAGACCCTGTTGTCACACATGCTCTGTGTACCATGCTGTTTTGTATCAGAAGTCATTATTGCAGTTATCCAACTTGTCTGAAACTAACCATGGTGTGTCTTTTGAACATTTGGATTTTGGTTGCCTTTTAAGGAACGTATTAAAAGTGATATTTTGCAGACTTGGCCATATTGTGGGTTTGTTTTATCAGAGATGGACTAAACTGCCACTTGGTATTTTTGCTGTTGGCAAGAATGACTAATTGCCAGCTGCACTGGTCTGCTCTCCAAAAAAAGCATTAAAAAAAATATTGTAAGCACTTTCGTTTTTTATTTCTGGTGTCCAAACGTAAAGGAAAAACCATTTTAAATAGTGGGAATAATTCTTTTACACAATTAGTTTTCAAGTTATCCCTCTGATCACTATTTTTAAGCGCTGAGTTCAGGGGCAGAATCCTTGTTGTTTAGAAATGAACACAGACACATATGAGGATGGAAGCTGTCCAGGAACATATTGCTTTGAGTTAGCAGATGTATCCTCAAATATTTGTGTCTTCTAACCTTGTAAGAAGGAGCACTAAGAGAGGAAGGGAATAGGAATGGGAGAGACTGAACTGCTCGATTTTAAACTTGACCACTCACAGGCATTTTGTTCTGCTCATGGAAAAAAATTAGAAAGAATATTGCCTCCCTATGAAAAAGTTTGATAACTCTGTTCTACAGACACTTGCCTTTTGGAAATTTTCTGAAAGGAAGGGAAATATATGTACACATTCCAAAACATTTTTTCTGAGGAAATATTTCTATTTAAACTTCCATTGGTATATTTTCTATTGCACTTCCACTGGCATATTTTCCCCTGGGAATAATTTTGTACTTCCTCCATATACCTTTTTATGAAAACAATTTGTTTGGTCTTATATTTGTAAGTGACAAAGTGGTTAGTTTAGGACCTGAAGGTATTTCCTCAACACTCATTTGAGGGAACCACAGTACCAGCATATCAGAATACTTTTCAAGAAACAGTAATGGGTGCTAGGATTTTTTCTATGGAACATTATATTGGGTCCTTGATTAGTCAAAATGAGCTGTGAATCATTTCAGTATATGCAGCAAAGAGTCCTGTGGCACCTTATAGACTAACAGATGTATTGGAGAATGAGCTTTCGTGGGTGAATACCCACTTGTTGGATTCATCCACGAAAGCTCATGCTCCAATACATCTGTTAGTCTATAAGTTGCCACAGGACTTTTTGCTGCTTTTACAGATCCAGACTAACACAGCTACACCTCTGATACTTGACATTTCAGTATATGCCACTTTCTCCTGTTTTCATTATCAATATATTTTATGTCTCTCAGATGATACTTTGTGACATAGTGCTGAGGCCTAACAGATGGGTCAGCACTCTGATCACTGTGGCCTCAATTAGTTTCCCTAACAATGGCTGATTGAGGAAATTGGGGGGAATTAGCAAATCAGATGGGGAGGCTGGAAGAGTTAAGGAGATGATTGGCTCATCAGCTCACTAAGTTGACAAAAGGTAGGAAGGAAATGTTAGAAGAGGGAGGATAGGACTAGCAGTGCCTAGACTGAAAGTGATCATAAGGAAGGAAGGAAGGAAGGACTGGCCAGCCAGCCAGGATGAATTGGGGCTGCAAGCAATAGGGTCATAGGTATTATAAATTTTTGTATTGCAAACTATTGGTGGAGGGGCCTTGAATAACATATGAGGTGGGCACTAAAAGAAGGGAGTCTGAGTGGCTTCTGGGTGACTCAGGGTGGGGGATAATATAGTCTGTTACATACCTGCTTACAAGTTCCACTGTGATACAAAAGAGGTATGGATAGTATGTATGTGTGTGTGCTTTATATATACCACACCACTGACCTGAAATGCAATACTGTACCTCTTGGACTGCACTCAATTGTATAGATATCTATTTATTAAATGGGATAAATTGCAATGGTGGTTATACATTTCAATCAAGTATTTGTTGACTTAGGAATGCATAAACTATTCCTGTGCAGATTAAACCCTATATGTGCCAGGACAACTAATCATTTCAAGATGCTTCCATTTAAATGGGGAAAGATCTCTAATTAAATAAAACAAAAACTTCAAAAATCACCTTCACACACTTGCAACTCAGCCAGCATTGATATTTTGAATGTGGGACAGTTGGGGTAGGTTTGTTGGGGTAGCCAAATTCAGCTCTAGTGAAACTAGCTAGCTAAGAGGAGTTTTAGACCATGAATTTTGTTAAACCGGCAGACTATCTTTTAGAACAATAGTTCTTACCATTGGGTGCATCCCAAAAGCAAGCTGTGAGGTCTCACCCCTCTGAAAGAGAGCAGCAAACCTTGTAGCTACTAGGACCCAGCAGGAGTCCACGGTAGAGGAGGGAAGAAATAGCTGGCTCCATCTTCTTCCTCCTCCTGCTACTCCTTCCTCCATCTCTCTCAGCAGAGATGGCTGTGTGCTATGTGGCAGTCTTCCACTGGATGAGGAATGGACAGTAATGACAAATGGACACAGGGGATCAGACCCAAACACAGAGTGTAGCCCTATCCCGGGTGGTTCCTACCCACCTCTGACAGACCTGAGAATTTGTCTTTCTCTTACACTTTGGCAACCCATGTCTAGCTTGTTATGTCAGTGAAGTCTCACTGAATTGAAATGAACTACCTCCTCTCTTCTCCCCACTCCTCAGATGTTAGCTCTGGCACAGGCCTTCCAGGGACTGCAGATCCACCTTTACAACCCTTTGGAATAGCACTTCTACTGCTATGGAGCTGGACACTGAGCAAGCAAGGTAGGAGAAAGGAGAAGTTCCCCACACCTCACAACCCTACAGTCCCCAACAGCACCGCTCCATCCCAACCCCCAGACACCAGTCGCTCAACCACATAAGCTCTTCCTTCAGCAGCAGCACCAGTCTCCTCTATCTTAAAACCATTCCCCACCCTCCACATATTTCTGAACTGCAACCCACAAAATGGACAACAAAAATTATCCCAGGACTCAAATCCCTCAATTCTATGCATCCATAAAAGACTGTGGGATGCCATAGGTCATGGATGGAACTCTTGGGCCATTTTGTGGATCCTGGACCCAAAAATGATCAAGAGTTCATGCTCTAGACCTCTGTTAGATATATTGTAGAAATTACCATCTTGACTTTGTTAGATCCCTAGGCTCCCAAAATTAGAATATTTCTGAGCTTGATACAGACATACATGAGATTTGTTTGTTTGGAACATTCTGAGTATATCAAACCTGGTATGTGGAGGAATTTTGTTATTCAAATTTAGCCTTAAAGATAAATACAACTGCATCATATTGCAAATGCCCTCAGAATGATTCCAGTGTGATTAAAATAATGAAAATTCAAAATGTCCAACATTTTCCTGTAATCTTTGTAGGAGTGGGAATCTGGGCACAGGGATGATTTTGACAGAATATTGTTCATTCTTGCTTTCTAAATATGCACAGAGCAGGCTTGATCCAACTCCCATTGAAATCAGTAGGGTCCTTTCTACTGACTTCAGGGTAAATTGGATCAAGCCCAGAGGGAACACTGGAGGGGAAAATTCCTTAATGCTAAATCAAAGAAAAACTATTTTTTGTAAATCATCCCACTGATGCTTTAGGAGACATAAACTGATCCACATGGCCAATATTAGATACATATGTTCACAACAAAATTAAGAAATTGCAGCTGCTGAATATTTAATGATATAAAGAAGTACCGTATGTCTTTAGATGTGATAAATATAGTAAACTTCTCCACAATATATACGCACTGTGAAAAAGCAAGTAAAAACGTAAAGGATATACATATCTTTGTGTGTGGGACTGAGAAGGAACATTTACAATTATGAACTTTGTTTAAAACAAAGTAATTGCAAAATGTTTACAGAATAGAGATTTTTTTGGATTGTACAGTGAGAAACTGACCAGTTATGACCCAACAGACTTATGCCATCAGTTTTTACTTCCTTAGGAGGTTCTTTAACTTTAATACAAAATGTTTTTTTCAGTGTATTGTACTTCTTTCCAGATGGCTTCTACAGAGTCTTGGCAGACACACTCCAAGATTAGGATTGTTGCCCCTCTAATCTCTCATTTAAATACATATTTTTGTCCAAGAGCTTTTACAAACCATTTAGCAGATCTATAACTGGGCTCATTATCACAATAAATACAATATCCTGGCCTATTGCATGCATGTATTATCTGAACATTCAGATATTTTAAGAGAGGAATATGTAAAAGACCATTGCAGTTCAGATTTAATGTACTGTACACAAACGCTTCTTGGTTGAATGGAAATAAGCAAACAGCTAATGTCAAAGTTAGATAAATTCCACTTCTCAGCTGGCAGGCATGATGTACTTCAGATACAAGTCATCTAGGTATTGCACCTTAAAAATAGAGAGACAAGGTGGGTGAGGTAATATATTTTATTGGACTAACTTCTGTTGGTGAAAGAAACAAACTTGAAAGCTTGTCTCTTGCTCAGCAGAGGTTGGTCCCCCCCCCAAAATAATATTACCATACACTTCCCATATGCATTCCTAATAGGGATAATCATGAGTCCTGTTAGGGTTCTCCCCTTTCCCACTGAAGAACTGGAGAATTACTGGGTTTGCACTAATGTAAATTAGAATTTGTCTCTGAATTTGTTAAGTGTTCTGACCTATGTTCAGACACAAAATTCCAGTAAAATCTAATATAGTATCTGTAAAAGCCAAGGAACCCTGTTCCCTTTTCATCACTAGTCCTCTTTCTGGTCAGACTCTCATCTTGGATGACACACTGAAGTAAGCTGAAAGATATGTTAATGTCTCTTCAGGGTCACACCATGCTATGCCAGCAGTTTCCGTAGTATAATACTGAGCTGTATTGAAGAGTTAAGAAGTTCTGCCCTGTGCCACTGTCCCAGATAGGCTGCCAATGGCCTGACAACAAAAATGGGGAAGCAATGTGATGTCATTTGGGAGACTTGGTCATATAGGCTTTGTTTACATTAGAGAATTTTAGAAAAAAAATCTCACCAAGGCTTCTACCACTACAGCTGTACTGATGATACCTGAGGAAGCCCCACTGGACATAAAGTTCTGGTGACTTCTGATTAATTTTACCACCATGTCAATTAGCCAGTGGGTGTAAGGATCCACAGGTCTAGAACCCTGGGTTGCAGGCTCCTAAGAGACTGATGGCGCCACACAACCCCACAGTACTATCCGACAGTTACTGGAGGGTTATGCATTGTAGGAAGTACTGCTTGAAGAGGCCAGAATGACAGACTATTGCAGCTGCCTGATTGGTCCACACCAACTATTTAAACCAGAAAGTGGGGCCCATGAGCCCTCAGAGCAACAATGCAGACTCTGGCTTGTTAGTGATATAGACCTTGTCTTTTGATCTGCCTTTGACCCTGGCGCAGCTTGATGTTGGTAACAGTTTCCTGACTCAGCTTGGTAACTAATCTCGACTCCTCCATTTGACCCCAGCCCAGCAAACACTACTGGCTTGACTGCTTATGCCCTGGCCATTACAGCAGGCGAGAAATCAGCTGGGAGAAAATGACAAATGTATTTTAATGTAGCACTTGTGATTGCTGTTTGATACAGCATGCTGGTTTGTATGGCGTATGTAATTTAGAATGAAATTACTTTGTTTACGTAGAAAAAGAAAAGATTGGAATTTGACCCATTCTGTTTAGGTTTTGTAGGGGTTCCCAGGAAGCTAAAGTGTATGAAGTACAGAAGAAATGTTGCAATATCTAGGCAGAGCTGAGTGAGCTATATTGTTCCTGAATATATTGTATTTGTATTTGTAGTTTTCTTCTCTTTTGGAAGGTGCTTTGCACTGCCAGCTATAGAATCCCAACATTAACTCTGACAGAGCAGGAGCAGAGCAATGCAATGAGAATTTGCATGTGAGCACAGGTGCTGGAAATAGGAGTCTTGGGGGTGCAGCAGCAGCACCCCCTGACTTGACGTGGTTTCCATCATATGCAGGGTTTACAGTTTGGTTCACTGACTCTCAATACACTCACAATACAAATTGTTCCAACTGCCCAGCACCCCTGCCTGTGAGAATAGAATTTTTGGTAAGTAAAACTAAGACTCGAGTTAAAGTTAGATCAATTTTATCTTAGAGAAAAATGATAATTTAAAAAGTGTGAGGTTTTCCTTACCACCATCATGCTCAATACAGAATCTAATCTGGCTCTATCTTATTAAAATCCTATCTGAACTCTCTATTCTGTAGCTGTGCTCTGCAAATGAGTCATACCATAACAATTCCCACTTTGTAGCCAGTTCTCCAGAGAAGCAGAAGAAAAAAGAAACGACTTCCTTTTATGGGAATCAGACCTGTTTGTAGTGATAAAACTCTTTCCATTTCTATTTGAAGACATTCTCCATAACCCAAGACTTGATCGTTATAAAAACACTACCTACTTTATTTGGATTACAAAAGCATGCATAACTACAGTTCTTTGTTTAATATGTTGCTTTAAAGTATATGTACATACACACATAGATACTGTACAAGTTACACATGTGAAATTTCAAGAGAACACTTTGTTTAGTGCATTTTTTAAGGCCACAGCTTGGAAATTTTGTTTAATTTTATTTTATTCAGTTTTTAAACAAATGTTTAAAGCAATCTGTATGGTGTAGTGAAAATTGTTTAATATGTGGCCACCAGTTAAAGCACCGCAGCAGTGGCTATTAAAGAATTAACTTCTGGCAACAGTTGTCACACCATAGTATCTCAGAGTACCACTTCATTTTATACCCCCTCCCAATTACTTTTTTGGCCCCATCACACACAGATCAGTTAATTTGGCTTTGCTCTCACCTGTTAATTCAGTTTCTACCCCTCCTATGCACACATTTCTCATCAGAGCCCCTCAGCTTATTTTAATTCCCCTGCCCTCCTCTTCTCCCGAAAGCCTCCTCACATGTTTTCCCAGGCCAGGAATGGAAAAGGCTGGTGGCATCAATATCGCCTTATCCCAGCCTTGGAGGGGGCAGCTCCATTGGGGGTCTCTTGACCCTCCCTCCCACCTGCTGGCCTGATATTGTTGTGGGGTTAGCTCCAAAACCTTAGAAGCCAGGGCACGGACCCCCTCCACAAAGCCTGCCAGAGCATCCCAGGCAGGATCTTCCTCAAGTGCCCAGTGCGTTGTTGACTGTGGGTTTTCCTTAGGGGAGGGAACAGTTGGGATGATGGGCCTTTCACAGGACTGGAGTGGGTAGAAGGAGGAGAATCAGCTATGAGTTGTTGGGCTCTTTCTACTCCCTCTATTCCTGTGGGAAATATTTCTGCTTAGTTCTGCTCCACTCCTTCCTTCCCCGCTCCTCCTAAGCAGCTAACTATCATTTCAGGGTAGCAGGAAGAGACAGTTAGATGAGCCAATAGTCTTTTCCCAGGAGCAGAGGTTGGAGAGAAGGGAGCAGAAAGTGCTAGCAGCTCAAGGCTGGATCTACTTTCCTTTCCTCCTTCCCTCCTGTGGGAAAAAAAAGTATTGGCCCAGATATCCTCTCCTTCCTCCCCGTTTCCCTCTCATCTATCTGTTTGGCTGTCCTGTCCAAGGAGGTGAGAAAATGTGGACAGGCAGTGTGGCACTGGTGTTGGGGCTTGTGCCTTTAAGGACAGTGAATGAAGAGTAGAGTGCTGTGAAGCTTGTATTATGCACAGCCAGCTGGAGACAGACACACAATAAAGCAGAACTCTTGCAGCACCTTAAGAACTGAGTGATCACTGAATGCCACAGACTGTGAATCAGACATGAATTTCCCAGTAGAGTAGGGATTTTCCCCAAAGACCTATAAAGTCAGAAAACTGTAGTCTATGGAAAACTGATAGTACTGGAAGTTTTGTTCTCTTGTCTGCCCACAGTGATGGTGAAGAGTGCAATAACAGTATCGCCAACCCTAAGCATTTGAAAACCATGGACTGGGCCCCCAAAAGTCATGAAACTGGCTTTAAAAAGATATTTAAAAAAGAATAAATTTGGGGGTTCTTTTTCTTTGCCTCCTTGTATAGCATCACTTAGAGTTTCAAGTTTTTCTCGGCTACTGGGAAGACTAGAAATTTACTGTTTTTTTAATGAGAGCTGCAATTTGAAGATAACCTGATTCCAGTAGTTGTGGCTTTAAAGAAAACAGCAAATATCACAATATTCACGATAAAACCGCACAAGTTGGCAATACTACAATGCTACATTTATGCTTTCTTAACACCTGATTTTTGTAGTGAAAAACAGGATTTTATCTTGATATTAATTTTAATCCTATAATGGAGGCATTTATGTATATATATTTCAATATGTTATTGTACATTCTATTTAAAGATGATCTGTAATAAGGATTGATGTAAGAAATGCTGTTACAAACTTACTAAATATTTAATTAAACATGAACTGGTGGCTCTTTAAGACCACAGAACTAGAGATGGATTGTTCAAGTATTATTCCCATCAGTCTAGCAACAAACCACTGGCACTATTGTTTAATTGAGAGGTTGAGGGAACACAATTCTTTGTAACGTGGATTTACAAAGGAGCTACAGTAGAGTTCTATATCATTAAAGTGAATTAATCAAAACATCAGGGGGAATGTTGTTGAATTACAAGGGTTACACTAGTCACAAAGTTTAAACGTTGAATTTATAAGCAAATCCAGGGAGCTACATCATTTTGGGAAAGGGCCAAAAAAAAAATTTAGTTTAGCCATTTTTAACTCTTACATTAGTTCCAGAATGTGAGAATCTGAAGTATTTTTTTCTATTAATAACTTGATAGGGTTTTATTTAATTACCTTCCTCCAATAACAATTTCCATACAGTTATATGGTTCCATTACTCCTGAATGATTCCAAAGCGCTTTACTGACTGGGCCAGACTCAGTCCTGGATTTCATAGTGCTGTGCTGGAGTACCTACAACCCCTATATGTAGGCACCACTTCACATACTACTGAAATGCAGCCACTCTAACAGCAGCACTGTAAAACATGGTTTGTAGGAGATAAGCTTAAAGTATAGGGAGGATTTAATGTAGTTGCAAAGTTGGAATTTGGCTGGGACACTAAGATTAATAGCCCAAGCATTGCAAAAATAAATAAATAAAAGCAAATGACCAAGAATAGTCAGGACATCGGTTTTATATTTCACCTGAAATACAGCACCTCCAGCAGCACAGTTCTTCCTGGCACCATGTGGGGACACTGGGTCTGTACTAACTCAGCAGAAACAGTTCCACCTACTGAATGAATAACATTAATTTCTGCGGCACATCAGCTTTCCCATGGCAGAGAGACCTTGCAATGCTTAGGAGATCACAAAGTGATATGGTTTAAGGTAGTTGCACAGTTGCCAGTTTTAGGAGTATAACACAATGCATCTTTATGAAAACACAGTACTAAATGAAATGAGGTTTTACTCTTCATTGTATCCCATGGTGGACAATAGCACATCCCTATAGATACTACAACAATGGGATGGATGGGACAAATAATACAGCATAGCAGGCAACCATGGGCCTTCATTTGGGCTGATTATTGCTTAGAATGAAAACCTGTGTCTACTTTCATTTTGCTTGCGCTACTCACCGGGGATGCCACAAGAAATCTGTCATCCCTGCTGTGTCTACTGCCACAGCCTTGCAGAGTCACAGCAACTCTGAGGTGCAGAGACAGGCACGCTGATGAAGTTCAGAAGCCCTAATTTACATCCACCTGTTTGCAACCTGGAAGGCAGCTTCTGGACTAGACTTAACAGGCTGCTGTCAGGAATGACCAGAGTGCTGCCACAATACAGAAATTTGTCTTAGGCCTGGTCTACACTAGGACTTTAATTCGAATTTATCAGCGTTAATTCGAACTAACCGCTCAACCGTCCACACCAGGAAGCCATTTAATTCGAACTAGAGGGCTCTTTAGTTCGAATTTAGCGTTACTCCACCCGGCAGGTGGAGTAGTGTGGATGCTAATCGAACGCTATCCCACAGTGCACCACTCTGTTGACGCTCTGGACAGCAGTCCGAGCTTGGATTCTCTGGCCAGCCACACAGGAAATGACCAAATTTGAATTCATTTTCCTGTCTGGGCGGTTTGAATCTGACGTTCTGGTTGCACATCGGGCGAAGCCCGGCACCTGCAACGATGCAGAGCTCTCCAGCAGAGGAGTCCGGGCAATCCCAGAATAGAAAGAGGTCCCCAGCATGGAGTGACCGGGAAGTCCAGGATCTGATCGCTGTGTGGGGCGAGGAGTCTGTGCTCTCGGAGCTGCGCTCCAACAAGCGAAGGTCTCTAAAGCCAGACAAAGGATACAGCCGGGATGCGTGCAGTGTGAAAGTGAAGGACCTAAGACAAGGGTATCAAAAGTCAGCAGCCCCAGACATGCCGCTTCTACGAGGCACTGCATGCCATTCTAGGTGGGTCTGCCACCAGTGCCCCACCAGTGACGGTGGACTCCGAGGACGGAATAGTGTACGGGACAGTTCCCCCTCCTGTTCGCCGATGGGGAAGATGAGGAAGGGTCTTTAGAGGACGGCGCAGGCGACATCGAACCCACTCCCGCTTTCCTGACAGCCAGGATCTCTTCATCACCCTCACAGAGATCCCCTACCAACCGACCAGGACTCGGAATCAGGGAAGGATCAGGCGGTAAGTGCTACAAACAGGGAAACATTTATTTTTTAAGAAACAGGGATTTATATAAAAATAGAAATACTATATAAACATTTTTAAATATGAAACTAAACAAACAGCAGGTCTACACAAACAGCAATGGAGCAAAAGTCCTCTGGGGATATTTCAAAAGCTCTCAGAGAGCAGCTGGAAAAGCCTCAGCAAGAGGTTTCTTGGGAGAGGTGCTTTATTGGGTGCTCCGTTGAAGCACACTCTTCCGCGCCATGCCATCCTCAGGTAGAGGGGGACCATCGCCTCTACGAGCATGGCAGCGTAGGGTCCTGGTCTGTGCAGGGCTTCTATTAACATCCGCTCTCTGTGTGCGCCTGACACGCCTCAGGGTGATGTCGTTGTGGAAGTGCTGCATCTAATTAGTGGAATTAGTGTACTGTTACTATTGTGCATGGTAGACTTTTACTTTGCATAAGAATGACCCTCGCTTAACAGAGTTTTACTTTGCATAAGAATGACCCTCGCTTAACAGAGTTTTACTTTGCATAAGAATGACCCTCGCTTAACAGCCACGTGTTGCAGGCCTCAGAGGAAAAGCATACAGGGTCTTTCGCTCACTGGCGGGAGATGCCGCATAACGCTCATCTTTTCTGCTTTGCACATTGCCTCCAGCAGGAGAGCACAGCTAAGCACTATCTGATAAGCAGTCTGTACTGTAAGGCTTACCAGGACTTTGTGCAAGAGGGATGCAGCTGTCTCTGCTATCCAGTGCAATCGCGCCGCCAATGAGAGCGTATTCAAATCTCGGACTAGTTCCGAGATCTCCTGAGACTTGGTTCCCTGTTTGGTCTTCTTAACTGAAAATGACTAGACTGTGTTTACTGTTGGCAAACATGTATTTGTTCAAGGAAATCACCTACTTTTTCGCATCACACAGCTTGGCTCCTTCACGGACTGCCCCGCCATCCCCTCGCAGAGGCTGGCTCAGATTAGAAAGACAAGGGACGACATGTTCCAGGAACTGATGGCCAGCTCCAGAGCGGAGGCGGCAGAGCAGAGACAGTCGAGGAGAGCCTGTGTCAGCAGCATCGCACACACATGGAACGGGAGGATAGGTGGCGGCAGGAAGACCAGCAGGCGACTCAACGCTGCTTGGTCTAATGAGGAGCAAACGGACACGCTCCGGCGCCTTGTAGATGTTCTGCAAGACCACAGGCAGGAGGAGAGCCCCCTGCAGTGCATCTGCAACCGCCCTCCAACGCCAAGAAGTCCTGTCCCCTCACCCAAAGTGACAAGAAGGAGGCGGTAGGGGCCGTGAGAACTGTCACTGCACCGCAGCAGAGCGCTAATGTACAAGACACCTCTCGCTGTAAATTTGTAGAAGTTCAACACTTACAGGATCAACAAGTCCCAAATCAAAGGTTCAACCCCCCACTGGGAATAACATAAGTAATAGCGGTGTGCTGTTACTCTCTGTTTCGTGTCAGAAGACTTTGTGGGGGGGGGGGATTTTTAATTACAGTGCATAGCCCACATTACCAGGGTACAGACTTGGGGGCAGGGTCAACTGCAGGGCACACACAGACTGCAGTCACTAGGCACCAGGGACAGTGTGTGTGGTGTATGCTGCACCGGCTCTTTCCTTGATGTGTAGGGTCCTGGTGCCTGACATCCCGAATGTAAAGGCAGGCTTCCCTTCACATGCATTTGGACCGTAGTCACGATCCTCCCGGTGCCCCGAGCCCCAAAGAGACCTCATCCAGGGGCAGATACTCACCCTTCCCCACACCCCTCACCCTTCCAACGCCCAAACCCACAGCCATCATGGTAACCCCTCTCCCCTTCCTGCAAACCCACCCATCAGTGCACACCTTAACCAGCACAGAATGCTTCCATGTTTCAACGAAGAAACAGAAATGCAAAGTCAACGAAAGATTTATTATTAATTACTAAAACATGTCCTTAGTTTTAAAACGTCCTTGGGAAGTGGGGAAAACTTGGTTTATGATCAGGCTCTCTTAAAATCAAGTGGACAGTCACAGGTTACCCTGCTCTGCGAGGAAACTTGCAAAGCCTCCCTGATGCATATCGCTTCCCGCTGGGATATTCTCTCAGCACGGGTGTCTGGCTGATCATAAACAGCAGCCAGGCGATTTGCCTCAACCTCCCAAGCGGCCAAAAGGTCTCGCCCTTGCTCTCACAGAGATTGTGGAGCACACAGCAAGCAGCAATAACTACGGGGATATTCTTCGCTGATGTCCCTCCACCACCATTCTGCACTTGCTCAGCCGGTAGTTGAAGAGTTCCTTTTCAGTGTCCAAGGCGCCTGTATAGGGCTTCATGAGCCAGGGCATTAGCGGGTAGGCGGGTCCCCGAGGATCACTGTAGGCATCTGCACATCCCCAACCGTTATTTTGTGGTCCGGGAAGAAAGTGCCTGCCTGGAGGTCTAAACAGACCAGAGTTCCTGAACACCATGAACCTTGCCCGCCCACCCGACGTTGATGTTGGTAAAACGTCCCCTATGGTCCACCACAGCTTGCAGCACCATTGAAAAGTAGCCCTTTCGGTTAATGTACTCGCTGGCCTGGTGGGCTGGTGCCAGGATAGGGATGTGAGTCCCATCTATAGCCCCACCGCAGTTTGGGAATCCCATCGCGGCAGCCATCTATGATGACCTGGACATTTCCGACAGTCACTACCTTTGAGAGCAGTTGCTCAACGATTGCGTGGGCTACTTGAATGACAGCAATCCCCACGGTAGATTTGCCCACGCCAAAGTGGTTCGCTACTGACCGGTAGCTGTCTGGCGTGGCAAGTTTCCAGAGGGCTATGGCCACTCGCTTCTGCACAGTCAGGGCTGCTCGCATCCTTGTGTCCTGGCGCCTCAGGGCAGGGGACAGCAAGTCACACAGTTCAAGGAAAGTGTCCTTACGCATCCTGAAGTTTGCCACTCTGTGTCATCCCAGACCTGCAGCACTATGCGGTCCCACCAGTCTGTGCTTGTTTCCCGGCCCAGAATCGCCGTTCCACACCATGAACTTGACCCATTGCCACCATGATCTCCACTGCCCGGCGTACCCTGCTTTGTGAGAGGTCTTCAGCATCTGACTGTGGAAGAGGTGGGCGATAACGTGAGTTGACAACGCCATAAGTGCAGCGATGATGGCTCCATGCTCGCAGTGCTGTGGCGTCCGCTGTAACCGACCAGAGAAGGGCGCGAACAGATTTCAAGGAAGAGAGGGAGGGCGGGATTGACGGTTCAATGCATTTTCCCCAGCATGCATTGGGGAAATCAATGGGCAGCGGAACTGTGGGATAGCTTCCCACAGTGCACCGCTCCAAAGTCGAGCTGGCCCGTGAATGTGGACTCAGAAGTTCGAATTTGTGTATTTAGTATGGATACACAAATTCGACTTATTAAGGTCGAATCCACAAATTCGACTTAAGTAGATTCGAAATAGTCCTGTAGTGTAGACAAGCCCTCAGTCCAATCTTCAGAGTGTAACTGTGGAGCAGGAATGCAGACGGTCAAACATGGTGTAGGAATGCACAATGAAAAGATTGGAGAGTGTGGACTGCAACCCCTTGTTTTTTCAGTGATCTAACTGCTGCATCAATCCAGATATCAACTTGTGATGCATACAAAAGATGTCTCCACCATTATACCAACAGTATTGTCATAGCTAACAAATGCCCAGACTTAACTACCCCGTAATCTCTCCTTCTCAGCCCTGGTCTACACTACAAGTTTAGGTCAAATTTAGCAGCATTGGATCAATTTAATCCTGCACCCGTCCACACGACGAAGCCGTTATTTTCGACTTAAAGGGCGGTTAAAATAAATTTTGGCACTCCTCCCCTAACAAGGGGATTAGCACTGAAATCGACCTTACCAGGTCAAATTTGGGGTAGTGTGGTCACAATTCGACGGTATTGGTCTCCTGGAGCTATCCCAGAGTGCTCCATTGTGACCGCTCTGGACAGCGCTCTCAACTCCAATGCACTGGCCAAGTAGACAGGAAAAGGCCTGTGAACTTTTGAATCTCATTTCCTGTTTGGCCAGCATGGCGATCTGCAGGTGAGTGCAGATCTCATCAGCAGAGGTGATCATAATGGAGTCCCAGAATCTCAAAAGAGCTCCAGCATGGACTGAACAGGAGGTATGGGATCCGATTGCTGTATGGGGAGACTAATCCATGCTATCAGAACTCCGTTCCAAAAGACAAAATGCCCAAACATTTGAAAAAAATCTCAAAGGGCATGAAGGACAGAGGCTATAACAGGAACCCGCAGCAATGCCGTGTGAAACTTAAGGAGCTGAGGCAAGCCTACCAAAAAACCAGAGAGGCAAATGGCCGTTCCCAGTCAGAGCCCCAGACATGCCGCTTCTATGATGAGCTGCATGCCATTCTAGGTGGTGCAGCCACCGCTACCCCACCCCTGTGCTTTGACTCCATCAATGGAGTAGCACACAACAGGGATGTGGGTTTTCGGGACGAGGAAGATGAGGAGGAGGAGGTTGAAGATAGCTCAGAGCAAGGAAGCGGAGAAACTGTTTTCCCTGACAACCAGGAACTGTTTCTCACCCTGGACCTGGATTCAGTAATCCCTGAACCCACCCAAGGCTGCCTCCTGGACCCGCCAGGCGGAAAAGGGACCTCTGGTGAGTGTACCTTTGTAAATATTATACATGGTTTAAAAGCAAGCGTGTTTAATGATTAGTTTGCCCTGGCATTTGCGGCCAGTACAACTACTGGAAAAGTCTGTTTAACGTGTCTGGGGATGGAGCGGAAATCCTCCAGGGACATCTCCATAAAACTCTCCTGGATGTACTCCCAAAGCCTTTGCAAAAAGTTTCTGGGGAGGGCAGCTTTATTCCATCCTCCATGGTAGGACACTTTACCATGCCAGGCCAGTAGCATGTAGTCTGGAATCATTGCATAACAAAGCATGGCAGTGTATGGTCCCGGTGTTTGCTGGCATTCAAACAACATCTTTTCTTTATCTCTCTGTGTTATCCTCAGGAGAGTGATATCATTGCTGGTCACCTTGTTGAAATAGGGTTATTTTATTAAGGAGACATTCAGAGGTGCCCATTCCGGCTGGGCTGTTTGCCTGTGGCTGAAAAGAAATGTTCCTCGCTGTTAACCATGCGGTGTGGGGAGGGGTGAAGCGATCATCCCAGAGAATTGGGTGTGGGGGGGTTAGTTGGGTTTGTGCTGCACGTTAACCTGAAAACCGCAGCCCCTCCTCCTTTTAAATGGCCAACCATTTTAAATGGCCAACCCAACGGTTGCTTGGTATGGGAAATGAGGGCGCTGCTGTTTGAAACCATTCCCACATATTATGAAGGTTAAAGACGCCAAAAGACTGTGTCTTACCATGGCTGCCTGCAAGCCAAATTCTGTTGCCCGGCCCTGCGTGAGTGATCTCTCATACCAAACTGGCATACCCTCAATAAGAGGCAAAACGCAACCTTGTACCGAAAGCATATGTGCTATGTAATGTTAACAGCAAGGTTTACCATGAAAGAGTGTACCCATTGTTCTCTAAAATGTGTCTTTTTAACTACCACTCTCCCTTTTTTTCCCCTCCACCAGCTGAAAATGTTTCAACGCTCACACTATCTTCTCCTTCGCAGAGGCTATTGAAGATTAGAAGGTGAAAAAAAATGCACTCGCGATGAAATGCTCTCTGAGCTCATGCAATCCTCCCACACTGAAAGAGCCAGCAGAATGCATGGAGGCAGACAATGTCAGAGTCCAGGAAAGCACAATATGAACGCAAGGACAGATGGCGGGCTGAAGATAATAAGTGGCGGGCTGAAGATGATAGGTGGCATCAGCTTGGTGACAGAAGGCAAGAGGCAATGCTGAGGCTACTGGAGGAACAAACTGATATGCTCCGGCATATGGTTGAGGTTCAGGAAAGGCAGCTTGAGCACAGACCGCCGCTACAGCCCCTCTGTAACCTACCGCCCTCCTCCCCAAGTTCCATAGCCTCCTCATCCAGATGCCCCAAAATGCAGTGGGGGGGCCTCCGGGCACCAACCACTCCACCCCAAAGGACTGCCCAAGCAACAGAAAGCTGGCATTCAGTAATTTTTAAAGTGCAGTGTGGCCTTGTCTTTCCCTTCTCCCCCACCCCTCCTGGGCTACCTTGGCAGTTATCCCCCTATTTGTGTGATGAATTAATAAAGAATGCATGAATGTGAAGCAACAATTACTTTATTGCCTTTGCAAGCAGTGATCGAAGAGGGGAGGGGAGGGTGGTTAGCTTACAGGGAAGTAGAGTGAACCAAGGGGGAGAGGGGTTCATCAAGGAGAAACAAACAGAACTTTCACACTGTGGCCTGGCCAGTCATGAAACTGATTCTCAAAGCTTCTCTGATGCGCACCATGCCCTCCTGTGCTCTTCTAACTGCCCTCATTTCTGGCTGCACGTAATCAGTGGCCAGGCGATTTGCCTCAACCTCCCACCCCATCATAAACGTCTCCCCCTTACTCTCACAGATATTGTGGAGCGCACAGCAAGCAGTAATAACAATGGGAATATTGGTTTCGCTGAGGTCTATCTGAGTCAGTAAACTGCGCCAGCGCGTTTTTAAACATCCAAATGCACATTCTACCTCCATTCTGCACTTGCTCAACCTATAGTTGAACAGCTCCTGACTACTGTCCAGGCTGCCTGTGTACGGCTTCATGAGCCATGGCATTAAGGGGTAGGCTGGGTCCCCAAGGATAACTATAGGCATTTCAACATCCCCAACGGTTATTTTCTGGTCTGTGAAGAAAGTCCCTTCCTGCAGCTTTTGAAACGGACCAGAGTTCCTGAAGATGCGAGTGTCATGTATCTTTCCCAGCCATCCCATGTTGATGTTGGTGAAACGTCCCTTGTGATCCACCAGTGCTTGCATCACCATTGAAAATTACCCCTTGTGGTTTATGTACTCACTGGCTTGGTGCTCCGGTGCCAAGATAGGGATATGGGTTCTGTCTATCACCCCACCATCATTAGGGAATCTCATTGCAGCAAAGCCATCTACTATTACCTGCACATTTCCCAGAGTCACTACCCTTGATAGCAGCAGCTCTTTGATTGTGTTGGCTACTTGGATCACTGCAGCCCCGACAGTAGATTTGCCCACTCCAAATTGAGTCCCGATTGACTGGTAGCTGTCTGGCATTGCAAGCTTCCACAGGGCTATCGCCACTCGCTTGTGAACTGTGAGGGCTGCTCTCATCATGGTATTCTTGCGCTTCAGGGCAGGGGAAAACAAGTCACAAAGTTCCATGAAAGTGCCCTTACGCATGCAAAAGTTTTGCAGCCACTGGGAATCATTCCAGACATGCAACACTATGTGGTCCCACCAGTCTGTGCTTGTTTCCCGGGCTCAGAATTGGCATTCCACGGCATGAACTGCCCCATTAACACCATGATGTCCACATTGCCGGGACCTATACTTTGAGAGAAGTCTGTGTCCATGTCCTCATCACTCTCATCACTTTGCTGCCGTCGCCTCCTTGACTGGTTTTGCTTTTGCAGGTTCTGGTTCTGCATATACTGCAGGATAATGCACGTGGTGTTTACAGTGCTCATATTACATCGGTGGTCTAAGCGGGCTCCATGTTTGCCGTGCTATGGCGTCTGTGCTGAAAAATGGCACGAAACAATTGTCTACTGTTGCTCTGACAGAGGGAGGTGCAACTGATGACATGGCTTACAGTGTTGGCTTACAGGGTTGTCTGGGTTTAGCAGGCCAATGCTCAAACCACTGAGCTATCCCTCCCCCTACTAGTCATGGAGGAAGGAAGGGAGGGAGGGAGGGAGGAGGAGCAAATGAATACTAATGAATACAAAACAAATCTGGTCTCTTTATTGTTTTGATCCACTCCATCTCTCTTATACATCTTAGGCTGGCAGCAGACGGTGCAGTACGATGGCTGGCCATCGTTGTCTCCTGGCTGCTCGCCAGAAGACGGTGCAGTACAACTGCTGGCCATCGTCGTCTCCCATTTATGTCCAGGCACCCCCGGCCAACCTCACCGAGGCCAGCCAGGAGCATACATATCTGCCCAGGTTCCCCCAGCCAACCTCACTGAAGTTGGCTAAAAGAGCACCCAGGAGACGACGACGACAGCTACCAGTTGTAATGCACCATCTGCTGCCAAAAGGCAATGAGCTGCTGCTGTGTAGCAATGCAGTACCACATCTGGCAGGACCCAGGAGACATACGGTGACGGTCAGCTGAGCGGGCTCCATGCTTGCTGTAGTATGTTGTCTGCACGTGTAACCCAGGAAAAAAGGCGAGAAACGATTTATTGTCGTTGCTTTCATGGAGGGGGGGAGCCTGACGACATTTTTCCCAGAACCACCCGCGACAATGTTTTTGCCCCATCAGGCATTGGGAGCTCAACCCAGAATTCCAATGGGGCAGCGGAGACTGTGGGAACTGTGGGATAGCTACCCACAGTGCAATGCTCCGGAAGTCGATGCTAGCCTCGATACTGTGGACGCACTCCACTGAGTTAATGGTCTTAAGTGGGGACATACACAATCGACTGTATAAAATCGATTTCTAAAAAATCAACTTCTATAAATTCAACCTAATTCTATAAATTCAACCTAACTTTCCCACAGATGCTGTAATGGTACTTGAGCATGTACAAATGACCTCATTTAAAAAACAAAAAGATAATACTACTCCTTGTCGTGTGATTTTTTTTTTTACAACACTTAGGAAAACCTGGAAGACAAAGAAGCAGTCAATCACTCTTAAAAGTCAGACTCCATAGGGCCTTCCAAAGTCATGACTAAATCATGCCTTCCTTACAGGATTAGCCTCTTGGGTGGGTAATTGGATAATGCAGGCTACTAGTGGGACAAAGTTTTGTGAGCCATTTAGGGCCAGATCCTCCAAGGTAGTTAGGTGCCTAATTTCCTTAAACACTCCTCTGAATTGTTGCTGTTATGGAATCATCACTGACTTTTATTTATTTATGAATGTCAAATATTTGAAATCTGCTATAAGATAACGACATCTCTGAAGAATAATATGCTACTCATAGTTGGCTCAGGTTTCATTGTTGTATCATAACCATAACATCCAGTAACCTTACTTTGTTCTTATGATACATATATTTTTTTTCTAACTAGAGAAAATATGCCAAAAAACTCTTCTGGTAAAGTTCCATTGACTTCAGGGGCATTGCACAGGGGAGAGAGATGCCCCATTGCATCTAGTCTTACTATAATAAATAAATACTGGAATTTTAAATGTTCAACTTGTGTTCATAATTTTGGTATGAAAGAAAAGGGAGCAATAGAAATAGAGGAAGGAAGAACATGTAGAAATGCGACAGGGAATACATGTGTATATTGTTCAAGTTATACTCCAGCTGCTGAAGTGATAACTAGTCTTAAAGCATTTTTTAAAATTAGCAAAAGCAAAAAATTGAACATGATGATGACCAACATCTGGAATATATAAGATGACATGAAAGAACTACCATTTTACAGATTTAATTTAATAATTCACATGGTTCAAACAGATTAGCCTATCCCGCTAAAATACCTACTTGCCATTCAAAATATTTCACCCCTGTAGCAAGCTTTTGGCATATATAGCAGGGGTGGACAAATTTACTGACTCTCTGAGCTGCATATGACAATCTTCAGACGTTCGAGAGCTGAAGCATACTTGCCAGGGTTTGGGGCTTCAGCTCCATGGGAGGAGCCGGCTGGGGCTTGGGGTTCAGCCTGCTCCTGCTGAAGCCTCAAGCCCCAGCAGGTGTGCCTTAGAGGACTGAAGCCCCGAGACCCCCCCACCCTGCTTGGCAGAAACCCCTACCCCACCACCCCACTGTGAGGCAGAGGTCCTGAGCTCCCCCCAGTCTGGTAGGTTGAGAATGGGGGAGATCTGGGGGGGCTCCACGAGCCATACTTTAACAGTAAAAGAGCTGCATTTGGCTTGCAAGCCATGGTTTGGTCACCCCTGATATTTAGTTATATTAATATGAGAGATGGAATTTCCTTTTCATTTGGTGTTTCTATTATTGCTTTTGTTTATTTTGTAGACTCTTCCGATATTGTAGACTCTTCCGATATTGTTGCAGCCATTGAGTTAAAGAAACTTCACTATGGACAGTTTACAAAATAGTGCTAGATCCTCACAGTTTATTTTAAGAGTAAGAATAGCTTGCCTACATAAGAAACCAGAACATTTTAGTTTCTACCGAGGTAAAAGGAGCAATTTACAAATACTTGTGCTCATGGAGATTAAGGAAGCGGCAGCTATAAAAACAAAAATCCTCAGTGTAATATTTCCCGCTAGATCTGAGTTATGGAGCATGCACCCACTCCCAGGCTAAGGTCAAATACAAACTCAAAGAGATGAGATACAAATAGAACAGGAAATGGAATTCTCTCCGTCTATTCCTTCACTCACATACACTGTGCCTTTTTCAGAAGCTCTTAGTGAAAAGAAAAATAATCCAGAGGAAGTGTCTGACATTGATAGCACATTAGTCATGGAGGATAGTATCAGAATGAGTGTCTGCTGTGATCTGTGACCTAATGAGTCCCAGCACTAGGTATCTTTTAAAGGGAGTGAATTAAGATTAAGAACAGGAAATCACCCACAGGAACAAAACCAACAAATACAAAAATACTCATGTGGACCAGTTTTGAATTAGTTCATGAAAATATTGGTCAAATTCTGCCCCAGGATGCATGTGATCCATACCACTTGAAGTCAATGGTTATTGCATGTGCTTTTTTGGCCCTGTTTAAGGTTATCTTTTTAAAGACCCAGCTATGTGTCCTACTCAGGTCAAAATTCCATTATGGTAAGTTATCGTTTAAAGAATTAGTATCACTGATCATAATAATAAAGAAGTCATTTTGTGACTGAGAGCACTGTGAGCAACAGAACAGGAATGTAATCTAATGTGCTGCTTTTCTTCCCCTAAAAAAAAGATAATCTGACTCACGTTGTCTAAGATAATGGCTATGACTTTGCTGGCTGCACTTTAACTGATCTAATTCTGTGAGGAAAGGCCATTTTGACATTTTGTGTTATAGCAACTGTGAGTACCCTCTCAAGTTTCTCTAGGAATCACTCATGTTAAGAACTGGATAGCCTTTAAATGAGCACAAATCATTGCCTTTATACACAAAAATAAATTAAAATGAAAAGTCAGAGCTCAATTTCCCTTTCTCTGTTATTTTGCCCTGAAACTTATCTTTCTGCTAAAAACCTGGATACATTCATTAATAAAGTAGCTGTGTGTAACTAAGGAATTCTTCTCTACTGCTTGTGTCTCCCACTTCTATTCAACCCTCTTTGACCTCAGTTCTCTGATCCTTACTGAACAGTCTGCTTATAGATGCTCTGCAGAATTAATGTGACTCATAATATTTCAGTTTGAGTACGACTTAAAGCACAAACCCATACAAAAAACATCCCTTAAAGCATACATGGGAAGTCAGGAGCAGCCCTGGGTGGAAAATGTTTTCAGTTTCCCTCCCTTCCCCACTTTAGCAACCTCTCCCCCGCTCCAAAATGGCTGGCCAATCAGCAGAGCAGTATAACAGTCTGGTTCTCCCTGGAAGCTGGCTCCTGGGGGTCTACCCTGGGACCAGCCTTTTGGGAAGTGCATCTGTGTCACTGAATCAAAGGGAAATTATGTTGCTTTTCAAATCTATTTTTCTTGTTCCGTTTTTCCATTCAGGAACCCAGGAATCAGCATAGGGTATAATCCCTACTTCTGACCCCTCTGAAGGTGTGAAAGATTCTGAACCCAGTGGGACCAGCATGGTTCTTCTAAAGAGGCAGTTGGCTATAGGAAGTAACTACAGGGAGTCTGCACCTCCATTATACTACTGATCTTCCAAGATCTGTTGCAAAGGCATTTTAAGGTATGGATCTATGATAGTGCTGCCATGGGGTAAAAGAGGACACAGTAGTGAAGTGGCCTGGATGGGAGAGGGGAGAGTCCATCCTCTCTCTCACACACACAGCTCATTTACACAGGCTGTATACTGGCAAGTGGATTTCACCTTAGACACTCCCTAGAGTGGTCTAACTTTTAGCAAGGCATGCATGCAAATGGGTCTCACTTCTGACCAGTGATGCTCCTAAAGGCTTTTACAGCAAGGTCTTTACTATGAACTTGTTCCGAGAGCTGGTCTGCACACAGTTTATGTACTGCTTTAACTGTATCAATCTAAAACCACTTTAGTGAAAGCAGAACAATGCGCTAGTGTGGACACAGTTATACCATGTATAGACCCCCTTCTTCCACAGCCACTAACGGGTTAACAGGTAGGCTTGCTATCTCCTCAGCTGCAGCTAATCGCAGGGCCAGCAACAGCTGGGGGATAAGAAGGCTGCAGCTCAAAGGAGAGGATGGTTCCTAGACAGACTACTGAGAGGAGAAGTTGTGTCTGGAAAAAGCCTATAAGAGAGGGGAAGTAGGCAGGAGCAAGGGACTGGGAGGAATGGGTCCAAGCTGCTTAATACAGGGTTCCTGGGCTGGAACCCAGAAGTGTGAGTGGATGGGAGGGTCTGAGTTCTCCTACCATCCCCAGCAAAGAGGTCAGGACTCTGCTGGAGGCTGGGATTATTGACCCATTCCTGGGTACATAGGACTTCTGGTGTATTGGACTGTTTGTTTATTGCCCTGGAAGGGGTGAGACTATCAACAAACCAGCTAGAGTCATAAGGAGAAGCCATCTGGCATAAAGCTAGATGAGTGGTGGGGTAGGGAAACTGAGGCAAAGTCACGAGGCTACCTTGCAAAGCCATGGGGAGGGGCATAAGAGGGGCTGGCTGGCTGGAAAAGTCACACCAGGCATACTATTGTAAAGATGCTTGTGAAAAAACATCTATACCAGTATAAAGCACCTTTGTACTGGTATGATTGTGTCCACACTAGACTTTCAGTTTTACCTACCCTTTTCCAGATATCATCAGTTTCCACTCCTCCTGGTTAAAGACCATACTTAATTCTTGGATACACATTGTACAACTCTGGTAGGAGTTAACGGAAATTCCTTGGACATATCCAAGGACAGAATTTGACCTTTAGTGACTGATGCTTTTTAGTGGATCTACATGTATTTACCTGGTGACACTCTTCATGTACCTTGGCCTCTCCCCCACCCACCATCTTTACTCACCATCTGCCCTTCCTACTGGGTGCAGAACAACCTGAAATGAGGCTATAAAGTTACTTCATATCAAATAGCAGAGGGAGCTAATTGGGTAGCAAACTGTTCCCCTCTCTGACCCAGACAGCAACATTGCACAAAAGCATTTCGGAAGCTAGTAGGACCAGAAATCTCAAAGAAGTCTGTTCATGTGAGATTTCCACAACATTTTGTAGATTCAAGAACTTTGTTATTCTTATCTAAACCCAGCATAATTTTTAGACTCCAGTGGAGTTGCTGAACGACCACTGAACGCAGGTGAGGCTATTGTTAACTTGCAGGATCAGCCTAATTTTGGAGGTTCACTTTTCACTTGTTAGAAACCTATTAACAGAAGCTTTAACATTCTTTAGCAAGTGAATGAGCAGCAGCTAGATAGTACATGGGACAGTGTCAATAGGTGACCTGTTCTGAACAGGTTGCAGGAATGCAGCCATGACTCTGATGTAGGGAGAGGATGTACACCATAGATGGTTCCTCCTGTTTTGAAAAATGCACAATATTGTAGTAGTTCCCTTTCCAGCTCTGGTTGGTGCACACAAGTGCATGAAAATGAAGTGAAGTGGGGAAGCTACATTGATCATTTTCAACCCTCAAATGCTTCAGTTCAAGGTTTGGGAGAACTTTCAGGTTGGTTCCTATCTTATGTAAATTGGTTTGCTCACCCTTGGTCTGGAATCCCTGTCACTTAGACCTGTAGCTTCTTCCCCACCCTTTTCAATTTCAACTAAGATTTTTCCCAAAATGTGGCTCAACTGCTGTTCCTTCATTTTCATTGCATGGCTCAGAAGCTGATGAACCATGCTTGCTCTTAATTGTTCTTCAAAGCTGATTAAGGAGGAATCCAAAGGGCCCAAGTTTAAGTCTAATTTGAACAATTCGCTGCGGCTCTAATTTTAATTTCAATCAATAACACCAAGGGTGAGTCTGTTAATTCTGATCTATGCAACTTTTTCCAGGACAGCTATGCTAATCATAAGTTGAAGAAAACAAAAACTGAGTGACACACAAGAGTTGTACACAGTATGCCACCATTATTTCAGTGAATGCATTTTAATGCTTCATTTAGTCATGTAATGACATTTAAAAAAAAAAAAGACAGGCCACAAAGATGATCTTCCCAGATCTAATTATTAACTCCTTTGCCTTGTTCTCTCCAGTATAGTATAAAAGGCACCCAGTGTCCCCTCATATTAGTTTAATTTAGATTCACTAGGTTGCTTTTCACAATTGCTGTACAGTTTACTAGAGGAAACCCCTAACTGTGAGGGTCTGAAACTCCCCACCCCCCACTAGATAATACAAATTTGTAAATCACATCATTGTTTGAGTCACAAATGATCCCATGAACTCAGAAAGCTTCTGGTAAAGTTAGTCTGATGACCCTGAAAAATAGAAGACTCTGATAACTTTGTCACAATCTAGAGCCTGATCCTATCTTCACTGAAGTCAATGGAAAGATTCAAGGTGTTCCAAACAGAATCAGGTCCAAACTGTAAAATTCAGATAATTTAAAAAAAATTGGGGGGACATTCATTACAAGATTTTTGTTTCTATTCTGATCTGGGTCTAGTTTAGAAACTGTAGTGATGGGCACTATCTAAAACCTAAATAGACTGGGTTACTTGCCCATCTGTCAGAGGTATTTCTAGGCAGATTTTTGGGTCGGGGCCATCTCTAGTTCAGACTGTGGATTTGGTTCAGATAAGCACCAAAGGTCTTTCTTTCAAACCTGGCTGGAGATTTCACAGTGGCAGCCTTCCCCCACCCCTGCAGTTTATTACAGCTTTCCCCCACTGTGACACACTCTTGGCACCCTTAATGTACAAAAAGAACAGGAGTACTTGTGGCACCTTAGAGACTAACAAATTTATTTGAGCATAAGCTTTCGTGGGCTACGGCCCACTTCATCGGATGCATAGAATGGAACATATAGTAAGAAATATATATACATACAGAGCACATGAAAAGATGGAAGTAGCCATACCAACTGTAATTAATTAATTAGCCTCTTTCAGTTGGTATGGCTACTTCAACCTTTTCATGTTCTCTGTATGTATATATATTTCTTACTATATGTTCCATTCTATTCCTCTGATGAAGTGGGCCATAGCCAACAAAAGCTTATGCTCAAATAAATTAGTTAGTCTCTAAGGTGCCACAAGTACTCCTGTTCTTTTTGCGGATACAGACTAACACGGCTGCTACTCTGAAACCTGTCTTAATGTACAAAGTTTCCCACTGGTGGCAGAATTCCTAGGAAGGTTAATTTAGGCAAGAAATGGCAGTTTAAGTGTATCCCACTTCATAATTAATTATTTTAGAGCATCCGCAATCTGCTAGGTACTTTACAGATATATAGACGCACATGGTGGCTGCCCTGAAGAGATTACAGTCTAACTTCAGACATGATATAAGGAGTGGAAGTGACAGATAGCAAGGTGTGGAATTGGGGGGTGGACAGTTGTAATGTTTTTGATTCTATGTACTTCTTGTTCTGATTTACATGTATAGATATCCTGTAGGAAGTAAGTAGTTCTCTAAGAAATGATTTCATCAGAAAGACAAAAGCAGTAACAAACTTTGCTGCATGATATGCAACAGCTTCCACTAAGAAAAAGCACCACAACTAACACTGGTATTTCTCAACGATGTAACTGCCTCCACATTCAGTTAAGCAGAACTTGTAAGACTGTATGAAATAGCAACATCTGGCAATTCTCAATAATGTGACTGCATTATGATCAGATGTTTACTCAGCTCAGGCATATCTACATGCTGATGATGGGATTTTTGGATTATTATAATTGTGATCACTTAAATTACCAGAAGCACCCCATATAATCTCTGACAGGTAGTACACATCTGGGAGCTAAAGTCAGCCCAGATCCCGTTATCTAATTAATTTGTCCACTGAAATAATACATAAAGTAAACATTGCTTAAGGTACCATACGTTTAATAATCAATTACATAAAAAAATGTTGTGCACTTTCTGTAACTCAACCCTATACTTCAACTTGAAGAATAGTTCCTTTGTACTGGTCAATAACATATATAGACTTGAATCACTGAGAATTTGAATGAAACCATGCTGATTATCAAGGCATCAGGTCACCCTGCAAGCCTAGTATTTTGCAAATTTTGTTTTTCATTTTAGTATTGCAATGAATAATGTCAAACAAGTACCTCCCTGCACAAAACGTATCTTCCAGCACATTAAGTAGTTTTATGTGTTCCAGCTTCCTTAAAATAGACAACCTTATATAGTAATAGTTCCTTCTAATTGGAAGAATCATGTGTATAAGTCTTCCACTACTATTCTGGAATATTATTTTCATGACTGTTCAGGGAAATGGCTATGCAATGTTTACTTATTTAGCAAAAACTTTTTGCTACACCCTCACAATGTAGGAAATTATTCCTCCCTCTTAGATAATTTCTATATCCTTTTTTGTAACTATCTCAATTAAATTTGTCAGCACTTGTTTGATATGAACTCTACAAAATATAACTTGCAGAACAACCTACTGAATGGTATGCAGCAGCTATATTAGCTGCACCCTGCTAGCTTCTGCACTTCTATGCCAAGCGATAGTTTGTTCTAGGCAGAAAGTTTTCAGAACCTTTAGAGATTCCAAAAGAATTCTGTTTCTGATAGGTGGCATTCAGTCAAATAGCAAGTAGCAATAATAGTTCATAGAGTAAGAGAAGGAAAATGTGAGCAAAAAAGTTCATCAGGCAGCTTTCAGCAGAAGTGGGATAGGGTGGGGGGAATCCAGTTAAACAAAAGAGTTCTATTCACTACTTCAGGGTGGAAAAAGCAAAACACCAAATTAGCAGAAAAGCTCAGCAAACAAAAATACCCAAACAAGATAAATAGTTACGGTCACTTCTGACAAGATGCATCAAAACCCCAGCAGATTTCTGCTGATCCCAGACAAGGCAGAAATATCTACCTGTCTTTTCCTCCCTTGCCAAATGGAAAAAGCAGGTCACTTCTGTGTAAAGGGCCACACTCTGCAGAACTCAGTAAAAAGTGACCAGGCTAGCTCCCTACTGGGGTCTGGATTCAGCAGTCCATCCATATTCAGCAAAGCGTTTAAGCATGTGCCTAAGTCCACCCACATTCAGTAAATGCGACTTAATCACATGCTCATAGTTAACAGGGGCAGCTCCAGACCCCAGCACGCCAAGCGCGTGCTTGGGGCGACAAGCTGCGGGAGGGGGCACTCTGCCGGCGCCGCGAGGGCGGCAGGCAGGCTGCCTTCGGCGGCTTGCCTGCGGAGGGTCCGCTGGGCCCGTGGTTTTGGCGGACCTCCCAGTGTGGGAGGTCCACCGAAGCCACGGGACCAGCGGACCCTCCGCAGGCAAACCGCCGAAGGCAGCCTGCCTGCCGTGCTTGGGGCAGCAAAATGCCTAGAGCCGCCCCTGATAGTTAAGCACATGCTTATATTCTCTGCTGAATTGGGGACACATTATCAAAGTTATTTGGGCACCTAAGATGCAGATAGGAGCCTACTGGGATTTTCAAACCTAACTTGTCACCCTTGGTGGCAGAGAGAAGCCAAGGATTTGAATGGGCCTGGAGGACTAACTAGATGTGGTTCCTTGACGTGATAGCTGAAGAACATTGGTGGGGTATCATGAGGGAGTTTGTACAGCTCCAGCATTTGCCCCCTTTATTGTATGAGGGTTTGTCTATGAGGGAAAGCTTCACCAAGTATATTTGTCTGTGTACTTAACCCACTGTGATTATGCAGGTATAACTCCCCGTGTAGATACTCTTATTCCAGAATGAGTGGCTTTTAGGGGGGCTTTCTTTTATACAGCTTCCAAAGTAACATATGCTAAACCAGAAAAGGGCAGCTTGTCTAACAATAACCACACAGGTAGTCATACAAGTGTTATTATAGTGGTTTAAATTCTCACTTTACCCAATGCATGTCTAACTTTGCTGTTAGACCACACATCAGTAAGCAAAGACCTCTAGTTTCTAGTGCTGTCATACTTCATGAGCACCAAATTCTCTTTTTTTTAAAAAAATAAGTGCAGATTGAAATATCTTCAACTTGAGACTGAATAGTCTATCCTCTGTATAGACTTCCAAGAAATGCATGGCAATGAAATATACATTCACAAGTAAACACGTTTTTAGCATTATATCATTGTCTTTATAGTGCCTAAAAGGTACGCAAGGTGCTCTACAGGACAAAAAAAGAGATGTGATCTCTACTTGGAAGAGCTTACAAGTTAATGTTAGACATGATGCAAGCAGTGGAGCTGCAAAATAGTTTACTCCACCTCTGTCCCCCAAATAGTTCATTCTGTCATTTGAAGTTTTACAGGAGTCACACACTTTTGCAACAAGCATCTATTCTAACTATTCAGGGCAGTAACCGATCTCTACAGGATTCAGGAAAAGTTTCCCAAATGCTTATGACACTTAACACATACAGAGCTTTGAGTGTGGCCATTATACTCAGATATACTCTCAAAGAGCTGATGGGATCACTCAAGCAAGCCTTGCCCCCACAACTGCAAGGTTCAAGAGGATCAAGCCAATATCCTTATCTGGTTCAAACTGGCATAATTCATGGAAGCTGAAGAACTGGCTTCCTGTATACGATACCCCTGTCCTGATCAGGAAGAATGGGAGAAGGACCCAGCAAAGGCAATAGATAGTGGATCTAGAACTGAAATGTATGTCTATGGAGGCAATCAGAGAAACGGATGGAGGTTGTCTATTAATCAGGAGGAAAGGATCCTCTCATGTGCCACAGTCAGAACTGCAATAGATGACATATTACCCAGAGGGCTTACGTTTGAAGCTTAGTTCCAGTCAACATGAGAGAGCTCAGGGCTAGATTTTTTTTTAATCTTATTTTATTTTTATATTTTTCAGAAAAGTTCAACTCCATTTTAGGTGTTTAGGCACCCACCAAGTGCCAAATTTCAAATGTGCTCAGCATACCTCCATCTCCCGTTGTTCTCAGTGGGAGTTGGGTGCTCAGCTCTTTTAAAGATTTTGCCCTCATGCTCAACATTATACTGCACTGGAGTGTGAGCAGCAAATAAAACTCTATGGTGTAGCTGCTGTAGGCACCACCTATGCTGATGGGAGGAGTTCTCCCATGAATGTAGGTCATCCACCTCCCCAAGAGGCTGTCTATACCAGGGGTTAGGTTAGCATAGTCACATCTCTTAGGGATGTGGATTTTTAACACCCCAAGGGATGTAGCTGTGCTGATATAATTTCCCAGTGTAGACTAGCACTGGTGCATGCTCAAGTCTTGCTGCTTTGTCCATCCTCAACTTGGAGCCTGATCCTGCAGTCCTTCCATTATCGTCCAATGTGACTGGTGCACTCACAAGGGCTGCAGGGTCTGATGAGAAAAGCTAACTACCTGAAGAAAGTGGGAAAACATCATTCCTTATATAACATGTTTTTATTGGTCCCAATTTTTAAGCCCCTCAACCTGCCCTCCAATTTTGTGATGTCATTTTTGTTCCCACCAGCAATAGTGGTAGAAATGAATTCTGGATTCAATCAGGTAGCTCACTGTCTAAATGCTCTCATTGTTGTCCACAATTAATTGCAGGGACAAAATTGTTCTTTCAAAACTAGAAGCAATCTTTTAAAATAAAAGCCATTTTATAGTGTAATAAACTCTGAGCATTAATCCTCTGAATAATGGGCCCCTTCAATAATTTCTGTTTGAGAAGATAAGTGTAAAGCAACCCAGGTTCCACCCAGAATGCGAGAGCCCCCTTCTGTGATACACACAAGTACTGGAGTTATCCTTTCTAATGACCTGACATGATTCTAAAGGATATTATAAACATAATTTTCTGCCACGCTGTTTTGCTGCAAATTTAGCCAAGAAAACTTACTATTAAGTTAATAAGAATAGAATGGCAGGAAATACAAAACAATAAAATATAATGTCATACAGTACACTTTAAATGTTTCCAGCAAAGGACTCAAACAATGAAGCAAAGCGCTACACAAAAGAGCTAATGTAAGTTTAGTATTTAGATACAGCTTTACTTTCTTAAGTTATGTATATTGAGCCAATATGTACTCTCTCCCACTGAAAACTCTCTTGGCATAAAGTTTTGAAGTTTATCTATTAGAAACAAACACAAATGAATATTTGCCATCTATCCAGACCATATTGTGTTTGCATAAATGCTTTTGGAAAGTATGCCAAAAACAGTTTGGTATGGAGGCTGCATATCCAAACAGGGTATACAGTTGTGTCAGTTCTGCTGTGCAGTACTACACGAGTGCCTTAGTACTAAACACTTCCATTGGCATTGCTGCTGGAGTACAAAGCTTTCCTTCCTTCCCTCTGCAATGAAATGACTTAAAAACTCACAACCCTATACTTTGGAAGCCCAGATAACGCCCCCTGTGGTAAAGGTATATTACAAAGAATTTCTTTTTCATTATCTACTCAGTGCCAGAAAGACAAACATAGTATTTCATCATCAGAGTTCAAAACTAGGCAGTTTCCACTTGATTTTGGCAAACTAAATTTATTGTTTCAATTTTCAAAATGATTTTAATCAAATCTCTATAACGAGCCTCCTGCTGCCCCACTGAAGTGAATGGAAGTTTGCCATTGACTGAAATAGGAGTTGGATCAAGTCCTGTGAGCACAGGCAAAATTTTATTGGTTATTAAATTGGGTCAGTATCAGTTAAAGGACTTAATAAAACCTTCTTCAGAAAAGAAACACAGCCCCTCCAAACAACTCTTCAGGCAAAAGACTGTGTGAAAATATGCCTTACTTGCCAGTCCACCCTAATGAGACTTTCCACTGCTGGGGGGTTCATTCTATGGACAGACATCTTTAGCCTTTAACACTGTCAGTCTCATACCCTTCACAAGCACTAAAATCAATAATGCTTTAAAAAATAAAATTGGGAGGATTCCCCCCTAAACTTTCAAGATATATATTTTTGATTACTCAGCTAATGCATGTGCATATATTTTCCTATAAGGCTCAAAGAGCCAACGATGTTAAAAAAAGTAAGGGCCAGATCCTCGACTGGTGACAGAATAGTTTGATTGAAGTCAGTGGGCCTAATTGTTCATTTCTGGCTTCTTGAGCCAGCAGGAGCTGGAAAAGCTGCACAGATTTTGCTCTCACTGGTGCTCGGTGCAGTACGAGTACTGTGCAGAACTGATGCCTTCTGGAGGAAAACTCAGCCAGGCCTCTACAGCAAGTGAATAGTAGCTCTGATGTGATGCAGCACACAGGATGAGGGGGTGTGGAACAGCAAGGAAAATAAAATAATCCATGGTGCTAGGGTGACCAGACAGCAAACGTGAAAAATCAGGACAGGGGGTGGGGGTTAATTGGAGCCTATATAAGAAAAAGACCCACAAATCGGGACTGTCCTTATAACATCGGGACATCTGGTCACTCTACATGGCACACTCTCAAAGACAACAACAACAACACAAAAAGCCTCACACAACTCCACTGAAATCAATTAATTTTTCTGTGTTCAGCAGAATGGCTTTATCATTCTAAGAGCTGATGGAGAGGTAGAGCTTTTTCCCCCAGGTAGTTTAAGTAATTTCTCTGGATTATTTTTGCTAGGAATAATCAAACAGAAAACCTCATCCTGTAGGTATGACTCCAAACATAACATTAATACTTATGGCTAATAGTTCTGTAAATATTTAACAGAGTTTTACTTAATTTAAAAAAAGAGAGTTTGAGCATTCTATGGATGCGGTAAACTAGAGCTATTCTTTTCAGTGACAAAATGTTTATATTCAGAGTATTGCTCAAAGAGAATGAAGTGGCTTTACTGAATGTCATCTATTAGAATGAATGTTTTGTTTTAAAAAATAAATACTTAGATATTCAGAGTAATAAAGAGTACAGAATGGTTGAGACCAGTGTATAATACGTGTACTAAGGCCCCGATTCACATATGCATCCCTATTCAGGGCAAAATATGCTTATGTGCTTTCCTGAATCAGGGGAATGGTTCTGAAATAACAATGAAACTGTCTAAAAAGCCAGGATGCATGAAATTAAGATGGCATTTTTTATCTTTATGTTCCTGTGCCTTCTGTGTCCACCATAAGTGAAGGACCTGGATTTTTTTTAAGTTTTTAATTTTATAAAATATAAAAACTAAATTAAAGAAAAAATAATACCCAGAAAACCACTTCAAAGAAAAACATGACTTTCCCACCTAGTTATGTAAGTTTTCGTAGTAGACACTTAACATCCATTATATATATATAATGGGCTAGATTAATTCCTCTTGTAGCTCTATGGAATCAGGTGAGTTAATGGAGTTATACCCTGGATTAATTTGATCCATTATGTGTAACAAATATGTAAGCAAATGAGTTCACGTGTAGCTATGTCAAAGTCTTGTTAACTTAAGATAGGAGACTTTGCAGAGTAGAACTGTTCAAGCAACATAGCTTCCAATGCTCAAACCTCATGACGCTTCAAAGGACATTTAATCCTTTCTCCCCCTAAAAGAAAAAAGATTTACCACTAAAGGTAAAGAAGAACAGTCTCTAATTCCCTGTGAGGTTGTGGGAAAATTAACACTATTGAGAAGTGTGTCTCACTGCTTATTGATTTCTGATCAGCTCTGAGAATACACTGGTAAAAAAAGATTATGGCAATAAAGATTCCTCTCCAAAGGTATCACACTACCATGTTTTATCTCTGTGGGCACAAACTTTGGGTCTGATTCTTCTCTCATTGATATCGTGGCAGAACAACCTATATCTCAGTTGGTAGAAGGACTGGGCCTTTTTTGGAAAAAACAATATTAGAAACTTTACATGTTTTTTTAGCACAACTGAATTCATTGTAAGCTTCAGAATAGTCTTTATAAAATGGAATAAAATCCACTGCAAATTTCCCTTCCTTTGTTTTAAACCATACCAAGCTACAAGTGCATAACTACTATCCTATTGCACTGAAATGTCAAAAGCTGTGTATTTGGGGTTGGGGTTGGGGTTGGAGAGGAAAGAGGAACCATTTTGCAATTCTTTATCCAGTGACTTTGCACCCAAGAAGTTTTGCTTTCACACAAAAGGCATTTTTTTCTTTACTCAAAACATGACACTGAAAGTGAAAATCTTTACTTTTTAGGTTTCAGAGTAGCAGCCGTGTTAGTCTGTATCCGCAAAAAGAACAGGAGTACTTGTGGCACCTTAGAGACTAACAAATAAATTTGTTAGTCTCTAAGGTGCCACAAGTACTCCTGTTCTTTTTACTTTTTAGGTTTTCATGTTCTGTTGTAACTATTATTCACAGCCCTACCTGAAGCCATGAGATACTTGGCTAGTTTAGAGTTCAAATTAAACAACTAGGTTCCATACAAACATTTTTAGTGCTCATAAACATTTTGCCATAACACTCAACAAAACGTTTTGCTGTCTCTGGATATTTTTTTTAGACTGTTTTACCTCAGGTTCAGAAATGAACCATATGGCAGTTGGTTACATAATTATGTTAGACTCAGGAACTTCTGCAACAAATAGATGCGGAGGGGTTTCAATATGGATTTAATTTCACCATATTTTGTTCAAAAGGAACCTGAAACCGAAAGTGAAACACAAAGGGTTTGAAACAATACTGAGAAAAGTTAATTCTCGGGTACAATTCATTAGTGTTTTATAAGCCATATAGGGGTTGGGTCCTAGCCATGTTAGAGATTGACTCTCCCTGTATTGTGACCCCAAAATTAAAAGCAGCTGAAGGGCCTGGTATCTGAAGACTGACAGCAGGATATGTTCAGCAAGGGGCCTTTTAGGGCTTGTCTAGACAGCAAAAATAAGTCATGTTAGAAAATGAGTTCTATACATATATATATAAAAAAGGACCTAAAGAAAATCTCTGTGTAAGCTCAATACTTGTCTCTCTCTCACCAAAAGAAGTTAGTCCAATAAAAGATCCTACTTCATTCACCTGGTTGCTCTCCATTTTAACTAACAGTTTTAAACACTATTTTGGGCAAGTCATGTTGAGTTAGTTGGTCATGGTCAACCATAGGGGGCAGACAAGGGTTATCCTCAAACAGCTGATGTTTTTTAAACACAACATGCCGCCACCTAGAACAGGTGCACATTAATTAAAGTGTGTTAGCGAATACATTCCCAAACATAACTTGTTTTCCCAGTCTAGACAAACCCTTAATCTGAAATTCACTTCTCTTGCTGGTCTGACAGAGCCTGCATTTATTGATATGCAGGGCACCAAGTAAACCCTAATCTGCCTGGGCACCCAGAACCCGTCAGTGCAGCCCATCCAGTAGACAGGGCTGGCTGACCTGGAGATCTGCCAATTCAGAACATCTTGTGGGGAGTCAGACAGCAGGCCCCTATTGAGCCCTGGCTGGATTTTAACAGTACTCTCCATGGTTGGTCATGTTGTGGGAAAGGTATTGACAAGTTGGGGTTCCAAAAAAGTTCTTGGCCTTGTGAAGGAGCAGGCTTGGGCGGCAGGCCAGTCAAAAGTGACAGCTTTCAGTCCCTAGTGAACTGGGCCATATCATAACCAGCAGCTGAGGAATTAAAACTCTGGTACCCATAATCAACTTCATGAGATATTAGTTTACCAACAGTACCTTACAAATATATTTAATTTTGTTTTTATAAAGCTTGTTCTAAAGTTTTTGCATTACTTGGCCATTTGATTAGTTTTAATTACAAGTAAAACACACATACTTTCCTTAATGATCCTTTCTAAAAACTATTGGTTCCTGCTTTTAGAGATGAGTCACAACTGTAATCACTTGGCTAGTTCTCCTAACTTCAGGGTTCAAGTGGTTTAGTGGTTTTGGTGCATTAGTCTTAGGACACATCCAAACTATCTCTGGGTTTTTGGTTTTTTGTAAAACCCCTGACTTTACCCATCTTTGTCTGTAACAGAGATGGGCCATACCTGAACCTTGTGTCAAAACTACCATGATTTTGCTTTGCTTTGCATTGACAAAATGAAAGCTACCCCAGTTCTACCCATCTCCTTTGTCTTTTGCATTCCTTGATGTTTTCACTAGGTGGCAGGATTCCACCATCACCTACTATTGAAGTTACTTGCAAAGAAAGAGTTGCATGCAAACAGGTTTTGATTTTTTTTAAACAAAAAAACACTGTTAGAGTATTGTGAAATATTTAAAAATAAACATTAAGAGACAATGATACTTACAAGTGATAAGAGAAAAATATGTTCAATAAACTGCAGCTTGACTATTGAATAAGATTAATTTTATGGCTGGAAGTAATTCAGAGAAAACAGAATGAAAGATGTTATTTTCCTAGCAAAAGAACGGACACAAGCCCCTTGTTTTAAACAAGTAAAATCCTTTTCTCCCATATCTAGTATTTCTGCTATACTGGAAAAACTAACTAACCCAATTAGTTTAATGCAACTGTAATTAGTATGTATATTACCAGCTAAAAGAAGTACAAGATTAAAGAACTAGCTTAATAATGCCCCAAAATCAAATTCCTAAAAATTTAGCAACCTACCTAGTACTGAGTACTATGAGATAATGAATATACCCTTTTTTCTTGTTTCCTTTTTTATTTTATTGGTATAAAATACAAGTTAATCTCTGGATTTCAAGTTAATCTGACAGGATTTATTATATTCACTAGTCCAAAATCTGCTCTCGCAGTATTGAATTTGTGCTGATACCATAGCTGTGGACAGAATGGCCCCTTGTCTAAGATGACATAATGTGTCACCACGGCTATCATTCTACAATTCCTAAATAACCATGAAAAACCATAGTCTGTAATAAAATGAATATTTATTTTAAATCAAACTACTTAAAAAAAATTGTTCCAAAATGTCATGGTTTGAGACCGTTTGAAGTTGTTTTAGACTTTTTGTTGTGTACTTTCACTTCATATATAAATATAAACTGTGATATGCTCAACAGTTTTCAGGTTATAATCCATGAAATACATATCAGGGCATGTTTGGCAACTATTAAAGCTATTTCCAGAGAATTAATATGAAGTGATGACTCTCTGGGTAATGCTTTCCAGGAGTCCCAAAATAGTAGGAACACTTTCTCATGCCAAATCATTTATTTATTCCATGCCAAGACTAGAGAAAATGTCACAAATCAATAGTCAAAACTGGGTTTGCTAACTGGGGACTCAATCCTGTGTGGTGCTGAGTGACTTCCACCACACTCAATGAATTCAGTAGGCACTGAAGGCACTCATCATCTCATAAGATTCTGCCCTTCCCATGCAAGAAAACAGCAGTGGTACTTGTAGGTAATCAAAAAGTAAGAATTACCTATCATTTAAAAAAAAATCACTATCTGCACCTGTGAAAGCAGTTCCCCAAATACATTTCCAACAAACATAGCCACCCCACAATAAAACTTGTCTTAAGGCTTCTGACTGGAAGCTATATAGATCACAACAAACTTCTTTCTTTCTCTCCTTGTCATAACACACTAATAACATCTCTCTCATTGTCCTACCTTAGCGATTTGCAAAGGCTGCTTTTGCTCCTTGCCACCTTGCAATCTAAAGCCCCAAGGTGCCCCTCCACTCATGGAAATGCAGATATAATCCCCTGTGCCCATTTTCCTGGTGCAGTTAGGCAGAATTCATCTGCAGAGGGAGATGAAAAGTTCTCTAGCTTTTGTAGATGTTCACTGAACTTGAGGCTTGCCTGCCAGGCAGAGCTGGAGAAGCAGAGCACCACTCTGTTGCTGCTGCTGCGTACTGCTCTCTATAATGTAGTCATTCACAAGAATGCAAGAGCTCTCACAGATCAAGGGCCCAGCCCACTGTTTCGTCAGACTCTCCTATGCTCAGCCCACCTTCAGAGTAAAGTAAAATAATGCTGCGAAACCCCACAAAAAAGAGACTGAGCCATGAGGCTAAAAAGGCTATATTTAACCACAAGAGCCTCTGCCTTTGACAGCTACATCAAAACACCAGAGCAAGTAGTGTAAATTTCCCAGTGATGATTTAAGACCACGTTTATATTTTGTACATGGTACCAGGCTTGTTAAACTTTAATCTCTGTATTTCTTGATCTCACACGCCAAACAAAGGAGGGAATAGAGAATATGAGAAACTCCATTAAGATCATCAGAATAAATAATATTCTTAGATTCCTACCACTAACCACTATGCACTCGCTGCAGCTTTGAGGGTAGGTAAAAGAGGCAGTTCCTGATTCTGGAGCTGGTTCTATGTTGGCCCAGTCCTCATGCAGCCATCAGGCTCTTCTAAATTGTGCCAGCCAGTTACGGTCCCAAGCAGTGTTCCCTCTAATTTTTCCCACCCATGTGCAGAATGAATTTTGTTATGTGCACCAATATGGAGGTAGTGTGTGATACACCACCTCCATATTGGTGCACATAAGAAAATTCATGTGGCGGGGTGGGGCTGAGGGGTTCAGACGGTGGGAGGGGGCTTAGGGCTGGGCCAGAGAGTTGGGGTGCACGGGGGTGAGGACTCCGGCTGGGGGTGCGGGCTCTGGGGTGGGGCCAGAGATGAGGGGCTCAGGACTGGGGCAGAGGGTTGGGGTGCAGAGGGGTGAGAGCTCTAGCTGAGGGTGTGGGCTGGGTCAGGGCCAGGGGAGGGATGCCTGTCCCTCAGCCATGGCAGGTTCAGGACTGGACAAGGGGCGCCTGTCCCCCAGCCATGGCAGGTTTGGGGCCAGGCTGGGTTAGGGTCGGGGGAAGGGCGTCTGTCCCTCAGCCGTGGCAGGTTCAGGGCCAGATGAGGGGTGCCTGTTCCCCGGTCACAGCAGGTTTGGGGCTGGGCTGGGGGATGGGCGCCTGTCCCCCGGCCCTGGCAGGTCTGGGGCTGGGCTGGGAAGGGGGTTAGGAGCGGGGCACCTGTCCCCCAGCTGCGGCAGCCTTGGGGCCAGGGGAGAGGTGCCTGTTCCCCGGCTCAGCAGGTCCGGGTCGGCTGGGCTGGGTTGTGGCTGGGGGAGCTGTGCTGTGGCAGGTCCGGGGCTCAGGGAGAGGCATCTCTCCCATCATGCAGTCCTAAGTGCCTGAACAGCACTTAATGGGCAGCTTAGAGGGAACTTAGGTCTCAAGGCACCTAAGTATGCCCCCAGAGCATCACTGAAGCATGGTAGCACTTCAGCCACGTCTCCTTCCTCTCAGACATGCCGCCAGCATGCCCACCACTTGAGAAGGGGGGACTGGACATGAGGTGTAGCAACTGGCTTTATTGACACTATCCACAGATAGTTGGAATTCATCCACCAGAGCAGGCCATACTATAGAACAGGAAAGATGAACCAATAGGGAGTGAGCTAGACTGGGACTTAACGTGCTTTGATCTAGCACTCAAATAACACTAGCTCAAAGTGCTCTAATAAACTGTTGACATGCCTCAGCAGGCCCCCACACAGGCAGCGAGACTGCAGCAGGCTTGTGCGATCTAGATTCACACCCTAGCTTGCCCCAGTCTTGGGCCTGTAGACAACCTTGTAGTCTCTCTGTGTCTTAGATTGCCATCTGTAAAAAGAGCATAATAGCACATCATTACCTCTCAGGGGAGAGGATAAATACATTAAAGATTGTAAAGTGTTCGGTGATGGGAGGTTATATAAGTACCTTAGATAAAAAGTAGGAAAAATTGGAAAGCCTTCTTGGGATGGACTGTATTTTCTTATGACTGCAAAGTGTTATGCAGATTTATGGTACTGGAGAAGAAACACTATCATACTTTGGTATATTCATAGATTACTTTTGGGAAAATCCTGGCAGATGATCACAATGAATTTAGAACTACTCTCTGAAAGCGGATACCAATCAAATACCTCAGACTGAAGAAGCTGTGCTTGCTATTAGGGCTGTCAATTAATCGAAGTTAACTCATGCAATTAACAAAAAAAAATTAATCGCAATTAAAAAATTAATCGTGATTGATCGCCGTTTTAATCGCACTGTTAAATAATAGAATACCAATTGAAATTTATTAAATATTTTGGATGTTTTTCTATATTTTCAAATATATTGATTTATATACAACACAGGATATAAAGTGTACAGCGCTCACTTTATATTATTATTTTTATTACAAATATTTGCACTGTAAAAATGATAAACAAAAGAAATAGTATTCTTCAATTCACCTCATACAAGTACCATAATGCAATCTCTTTATCATGAAAGTGCAATTTACAAATATAGATTTTTTTTGTTACAGAACTGCACTCAAAAACAAAACAATGTTAAACTTTAGAGCCTACAAATCCACTCAGTCCTACTTCTTATTCAGCCAATCGCTAAGACAAACAAGTTTGTTTACATTTACGGGACATAATGCTGCCCACTTCTTATTTACAATGTCATCTGAAATTGAAAACAGGTATTTGCATGGCACTTTTGTAGCCAGCATTGCAAGGTATTTATGTGCCAGATGTGCTAAACAGTCACATGCCCCTTCATGCTTTGGCCACCCTTCCAGGGGACATGCTTCCATGTTGATGATGCTTGTTAAAAAAAACATGTTAATTACATTTTGACTGAACTCTTTGGGAAGAATAGTATCTTTCCTGCTGTTTTACCTGCATTCTGCCAAATATTTCATGTTATAGCAGTCTCGGATGATGACCCAGCACATGTTGTTTGTTTTAAGAACACTTTCACTGCAGATTTGACAAAACGCTAAGAAGGTACCTGTGACAGTGTACTCCATGAGGCTTTATGGAAATATGGTTATGAATGTATATATGACATAACTGGAATATGTTGTATGCTATATATGCCATGTAACATATCTCTGTAAAGGATATGATCTACTGAATCTATTCATCCTATTTGAATGCATGTGTCATTGTTCTATTCGAAGTTATGAATATTGGCTGTGTACTTGCTTGATTTCTAAGTAGCCTTAGTAAAGCATTTGGTCAGCTTCTTGAGAAAGGAATGTGCAAATTAAGTGCCCAATCAAGAAACACTTAAAGGACAATGAATCTTGGAAGGCTCCAATCCACACAAGAAGTCTACCTGAGGACGTTCAGGGTAGCATGTAAACAATGGCTGCTGCCTGTAAAAACTGAGTCATGCATAGACATGTGACTTGCCCATGTGACTCCAAAACTCCATCTTGGAGCTGGACTTTGCATAGGAGAGAGGAGGGGGTCCTCACCCACAAGAGAGAGCCTATTTAAACCACTGGAAAACCCCTCAATTTTGTCTTCAGCTGGCTCAAGAGATAGCCTCTCCACACCCAAGGATACCTGAAAGAAACTGGAACAAAGGACAGTAACTACAGGGGGTGTGAGTGATTGCTGAACCCAGACTAGAAGGAGACTAGTCTGTAAAAGGAAGCTTACTGGAACACCTCTGAAGTCAGCATATCTTAGGTTGATTTACCTGGCCATGAGGACGACGGCAAATCGACCGCTGCCACTCCCCCATCGACTCCGCTTCCACCTCTCGCTGCGATGGAGTTCTGGAGTCGACAGCAGAGTGATCGGGGATCGATTTATTGTGTCTACACTAGATGCGATAAATCGATCCCTGATAGTTCGTTCACTACCCGCCGATCCGGTGGGTAGTGTAGACGTACCCTAAGTGACTGGCTGAACAAAGAGTAGGACGGAGGGAGCTTGAAGTCTCTAAAGTTTTACATTGTTTTATTTTTTAATGCAGTTATTTTTTGTATATAATTCTATATCTGTAAATTCAACTTTAATGATAAAGAGATTGCACTACAGTACTTGATTGAGGTGAATTGAAAAATACTATTGCTTTTGTTTTTTACAGCACAAATATTTGTAATTAAAAAAAAGTGAGCACTGTACACTTTGTATTCTGTGTTGTAATAGAAATCAATATATTTGAAAATGTAAAAAACATCCAAAATATTTAAATAAATGGTATTCTATTATTGTTTAACAGTGCGATTAACCACGATTAAGTTTTTTAATTGCTTGACAGCCCTACTTGCTATCTGACTCTGGACAAGCTAGTCATCTCTTTCCTGCCACCACTGTGGTCTGTCTTCCTCAATGTATAAAGGGCAATGATGACTTGGTAAAGTAGATAGAAAAATATTTTTCTCAGCCTTCAACTTTTTACTACCTCTAGAGCAAAATATTTTTACAGCTCGATACAAAGGACAAGAGACAGCAACCCTCTCAGCTAAAATGACAGCATTTTCATATTGCTGCCCTGTGGTGCTGTAGTAGAAAGTGAATCTCATAATCCATCCGACCTTCAACTTTAAGAACTTCTATGATCAAGTAGTGGAATTGTTTGTACATTACTATCAGGACACCTGATGCTTCTTTTTAGGCTTTTTAAAATCATTAAGTCAAAAGGAAAAGATAACATTTATCTTCCCATATCTGATCTTCTGCACAGCAGGATGAGTGCAGTTTTACATGAAAGCGAACCATAATTACATGCACTTGTCTTTGGGTGATCACATATTTGTTTGTGGAATTTGTACATGGAGAGAGAGTTCTACCTTTTTTTACCACATAAGAGAACTGTGTAAAAACTGTGACTGGAAACAAACACACACACACAAAGGTTAGGTCATCACTCATCAACAGAGAGACTAGCACTGAGTAAAAGTCAGGAACTGGTAGACTCTAGCCTAGTGCATACCATATGAGAACTGCCTCCATGTAGCCTACCTGAACCCTTGGCATCTGGGCTGCCCTTTCAGGCTGTTTCCTCCACCTCTGTTTCTGTTCTTTTAGGCAATAAGGCAAGGAGGAACACTCTGAATCTGAACATATAAAGCCAAAGGGGGGCACAATAATGGGACTAAGCTGAATCTGCATACCCGTACAGTGTTACTGACATTTCTCTGAGTTTAAAAAAAATTGGTTTTCTACAGTAGTGCAGCAATGCAATAGTAGTGTGACAGTTTGGGGGCTATTACTGTAGAATGCTTTTGTATGTAGTCAGAGAGTATAAAACCAGATAGGACCACCAGATTATCTAGTTTAACATCCTGTATATCATAGGCCACCAACAGCGCCCAGCACCTGCACGCTAAATCCAGCAACCAAAATTAGACCATAGTATTACAGCCCTACTATGTGTGCTATTGGATTATACCTTTTGAAATCTAAGTGGTGTTATAACATATTATTCCCTTGATATGATAGAAGCAGAGGAAACATGTTCCAGGGAAAGAAGGAGCTGGTTTGATGGATGGTAGGGAAAACTCTAAAGTGATAACAGCGGCTGTTGGCTCACGTCTAACCTGGACCATACACTATTCTGTGATGCTAGGACTGAAAGCCAAGATCATGGTCATGCCAGGATACCAAAAGAAATGTATAATTCCTCTTTTCACATTTTTTGTATGTTAATACATTTGTATTCAGTTCAAGTACTTCTATTTTCTTACACCATGCTTGTTGCATGTAACCCAGTGACAAAAATACAACTGAAGTCTGTGACTCCCACATACCCATAATGGAGAGGTCAAAAGCTTCCTAATCCCTAGGAAATACTCTTCAGTGAGCACTAAAGAAAAACCCATTTGCCCTATGATTTTCTTAAATGTTTATGCATCAGAGTATCTTGCTTTTTAATGCTATTCTTATCTTTTATTCCCACATTCTCCGCATCCTTTCGGATTTCTGCTCCACTGGTCAGAAATCTGACAAGAGTCCTGATAAAGGCAGAGTAATCCATGTTTGTGACATTTGTGCAAGATAAAATGAAGGCTGATTAATTTGGACTGAAAGGAATAAAACAAAAGTTTATCCTGCAACAATTTTCTCAATTGCCTCTTCCTGCCCCCACACCCTAAAATAACAAAAACACTTACCAATAAGATTTTTATTTGGCCAAAGTGTCTCCATTGGCCCCAGCACCACAGTGAATTATATCTGGCAAAACTTAAACAGAAAAAATGTTGATTGTCCCTGCTGACACAGATCTGTTTCCTCACCCTCCCACCCCCTGGTTGGTAAAACTTGGCCTGGATCTGATCTGAGACAAAAATAAATTCCCTGTATGAAAAATGGCAAAATGGAGATGCTATGTCAAGCTCTGCCTGCCTGCTTTTGAAGTTTTTGATACCTAAGATGTGGATTGGTCTTGACATGTCATCACAGTTTCAACTAGCAGCTCTTTATATAGGTTATTGATCATTACAATACTACCCAAGTGATACTAAACACCTTCACTATCAGTGTATTTGAATAAAATCAGCTTTCAGTTGGGTAGCTCTTAATAGGAGCCAGACCAAGAATATGGACCTCGTTGCCAGAAGAAATAAGAATGTCCACTACCCTTACCTCAGTCAGAGCTATCTGAGAACCATTCTCTTTACAGGCTTTCCTCCAATAATACCCTTACTGTCATGGATTTGTTTAAAAAAAAAACACCCAAAACTCTTGAGCTTGCTTCTTGGTAGCAGGGAGAGAGAGTGAATGAGCAGGAGAGGGAAGAGATTATCATCATCAAATTTACAGAAGGCGTTCAGAGACTATGGTGAAGAGGGCCACACATAAGTATTTAGATAGGTAAATAAATAAATTCAACATTCTCATGTTGAATAAAATCAATTCTAACAGCTACAGCAAAGGCAAGCAAATTGTAAAATCATAGATTAATGCAATTTATCCCAAGCCTAATGTAAGTAAACAGCTATGTTTCTGCTTAATTCCTTCCCTAGAATGTTAACAAGTTTTCTGTCATCCTGTATTTTTGAAAAAAAAAATTAACATTTTCCCACCAATAAGAAGTAAAAAGGAACAGAGCCATAGTTAAATAATTCAATTTTCACAAATCGTACATAATCAGAGGCAAATGAAAACATGTTGAGGAAAACTTCAAGTCCACAGCTCAAGTCAGACAACACTCATTAAAGTTAATTGCACTTCATCTTTTCTCCTCAAATTCCTCTCATCCTGCACCAGAAAAGAATAGAATCCAGATGTTGTGATTACATGAAAGACTTAGCAAAGTACTCAAAACAAAAGGCCTGCTAACTGAAGGCAAATACTGGCAGAGTGACACTATTATTAAAAGAGTAAGACCAAGCGCTTTGTACAAAAAAAGAAAATAACGACAGTATGTTATATTGTCAGACAATGTCAAAGAAACTGACCCACATACCTACAAAAATCCACTTACAAAAAGATATATTATGAAGTCATTACTCACATGAGTAGTAATGACAAACTGCTTACCAATGGATAAAGGCTTCAAAATCTGGTGTATAATGTGGTTATCATTTGTGTTGTGTGGTACAAGTAATGGATTTCAGGATTGTTCCTGCCCCAAATTTCAAATATACACTAGGAAAATCAGAGAAAGGATCTGGATCTACCAATCTACAGCTCTTAGAGATTCTCTCCCTCAGATATCATGGTGATAGAATTATGAGAATCTGAGTTCCTAAAGCAGTGTTCAAGAATTAAATCGTTTACCCTGAACTAAAATACATAGGGCTGTGCTACCAAGTTTTAAAGAGATTAACTTTACAGCCTGCCATGGGCAATGAGCTGCGCCTAGCGCTGGGACCTCGTGAGTGGGAATGGTCCCAGAGCCCAGGCTCCAGCCCGAGGCCAAATATCTACATCGCAATTAAACAGACCCATAGCCTGAGTCCCGTGAACCTGAGTTAGCTGACACAGGCCATCCATGGGTGTTTAATTGCAGTGTAGACTTAACCTAAATGGCCTCCTCAGTGTGGGAGCAAAACAACACAAGTCAACTGAGTTCAATTGGAAACCAAAAATTTTCCACGCCAGGCCCAAGTAGGCTCTTCCCTTCTCAGGGATGACATATTATGCCATCCTATGTGGCCTTAATGGGTTTACTATGTGTGAAGAGCTATAGGAAGGAAGCCATTTTCAGTGCATAACAGCAAGGAGTTTTATTGGTCCTACAAAACCCAGGAACTATGCTATATATTCTTCAGTATCACCTACTGGCACCTTATCAACGGAGAAATGACCACCTGGTCACACACTGAAAAAGAGACTAAAATTTCCAGAGGCAGCAGGCCACAGGGCCTGAACCATTTAGGGGAAAGCTGCAGCCTGTTAAGAAGAGTGGTTGCTGGATGGGAAAGGCCCCATGATACATTAGGGGACTATTTGAACTGATCCCACATTTAGTTCCTTGTCCAGTTTGCCCATCACTAGCTAGAACAAGCTCCATTCACGAGGAGATATTCTTCTGAGCTCCTGGGTGAATGAAGAAGTAGAGGGCCTATTTACCAGCTCTCCAAAGGCTGCAGGAAGGGTCAATCCTCTGCCCTCATAGGCACTGAAGCTGGGATGTGGGGGAGAAATAGCGTGTAGAACACCCACAAAAGGTTAAGTTAAAGGAGAAGGTCTCAGGGACAGCTTGTGGGAGAGAGAGTAAAACTCAGATAAATGAACTCACCAAAAAGTTTGTGAACCTGGGCAAATTTCATGAACCTGAACCTCAATCTGCCTGGTGTCAAGTGTCATTACGCTGGTAGTTTTGACCATCCTTAGTGCTTGGCTTTAGCAGCTCAAGATTAATTTCATTTTGACTCTCTGCAGAATATGCAGAAATGGCTAAATTTCAGTTCCATTAGTTGCGTGAATTTCTGCTGAAACTATCCAAAAAACAGGGATCCATTTTTTGTGTGGGGGGTGTTTTCCTTTCATTTTACATGGAAGAGTCACCTAAGATTCCATTTTAATAAAGACCACAACTACAGCTTCTTTACAAAAACTTTTGGATCTTGAACTGAACAAGGTATATAAACACTGTTCTGCATTTACTCTGCACTGACCTTTCAGTTACCATAAGAAGGTGAAGCTTAGCACAAGACCCCTTCATCTATCTATTCAGCTTAGGTAACCTGCTTTTATAATCTATCTTCTTACTGAAAGAACTCCATGCAAACATTTCATGACTAGTTAATATACTAAGCTAAACTCTGCCCCCAGTGACACTTGTGTAAACCCAGAATAACCCTCAGCTGTAGCAGAACAACTCTACATTTTAAATGACATATGTTAGTGCAGAATTTGGCCCAGAATACTCTGTTAAACTGTAGCTGACCCTGTTGAACTGAAGGTTTAATACTAGCCTGACATTTACATACTAGATCTAAATTTCCTCTCTAGTTTTCATTTACCCAACTATATTTTTTGTTTTTGTAGGAACAGAGTATTACAGGACATTTGCATATATATTAGTTAGTACCAATGTGATCCATTCACTGAATATAGCTCTAATAAAGCAGAGTGAGTGATTACACGAAGGGTCACTATCAAGTATAAAAGCTGGCACAGGCAATTTTGTCTTGGCTTTTTTTACAAGCTTTTTTACATGAAAGTCTCAGAACATTAAATTCATCACTGGTCAAACCTAGGTGCAATTCTCCCTGAAGAAATCAGAAATGGAAGGACTGGGCCTCAGGAAACCTGGGTTCAACTCCTGGCATTGCAAGACATTTACTGTGTGATGTTGGGTAAGCACCACAGTTCACTGTCTATAAAATGGGGACAATAACCTCTCTCTGGATTTTTTCCTACTTTGCCTATTTATAAATTTATTTATAAATTCAAGACAGGGAAACTATCTGTTGCTATGTATATGTACAGCACCTAGAACAGTGGACTTTGATCTCTTTTGGAAGCTCTAGATGCTATTGTTACTGTATTACGGTAACAATAAGTTGTAGCTGAGCTTGCTTATGCAGGACTGGATATCACTCATGAACTCCAGTTTCTTCGTCATACATGGATCACTCTTTAGCTGCAAATGGCTATCATTTCTGTAACTTTCAAGGTATGTGTGGTGTGCTCGGGATTGTATTTAGTGGGTAGCTCTCCTCTTAGACTTCTCCCTCCCACAGAGAACCTGTCTTTATGGTGGTTGGTATTCTTTTATTTGCATTACTGTAGCACTTAGGAGCCTAGTCGTGTACTAGGTGCTGTAAAAACACAGAACAAAAAAGACTATGACACAAAATAGCTCATTGTACTAGGTGCTGTAAAAACACAGAACAAAAAAGACTATGACACAAAATAGCTCATTGGATTGTGTCCATTTTCCTTTTGTCTTTTCCTCTGTCATTGTCTTTACTTATTAAGTACCTCAGGATACAATCCACTGATACATTGTTTATCTCAAACTAAATTCCTACCTACTCACCTATCTAAAATTTTGGGACATTTATTTTTAGGGGGAAAAAATCAAATTTGGATGACCAAAGCTAGATGCTTAACTTCGGTCATCTATGAGGTAAAGGCCCCGGATTAGGACTCAGAAGACCAGAGTTTAATTTGTGACTCTGCTGCAAACTCTGAGTGATCTTGATCAAGTTGCTTAATCTCTCTGTGCCTCAGTTCTCAGTTTTCTGCTTGTAAATTGTATCCTTTTCTCCCATCTCTTTTTTTCTGTCTTATCAGTTTAAACTGTAAGCTCTTCAGGGCAAGGGCTGTCTCTTACTGCATATTTTCCTAGCACAATAGGGACCTGATACTGGTTGAAGCTTCAGTGCCTATCATAATAATTGTAAGAGGAGAAGAAAGGATAAAGAGAGCAATTAAACTGGATGGCTGGAGTACAGTCCCAGGTTTCCCGAGACTCTCCTGTTTTGACCCACCAAAGCCCTTGTCCTTGTTGAAGTGGCTGTTCGCTTTTGGCCCAGCACCCCTGACAGGGGGAGGAGGGCACAGCTGAGCTAAAAATGAGTGACTGGCACACACCAGGTCACAACGCCACTCACTCAAATTTGGTTTGCTCCTGTCAAGGGGGCCCGGACAAACCTGAGCAGCTGTGTGACCCCATGCACCAGGCTGCAATGCCCAGAGTGGGGAACTGAGCCCAGCCAGTCTCACAGAGCAGAAGTCACTGCTGCAGGGTGCGTACAGGTTGGGCTTGCTTTGCAAATCTTTCCCCTTCTCATCCCCCCCATCCATGTCTTCTGCCCCTGGGGGCAAAACCCATCCTGCTTTACCACCTGAAATGTTGGGAAGTATGGGAGAGGATGAGGAAGGAGGTGGCACTGCTCTCCCTGCCATTCTCTCTGATTGTCAGTCTGATTTTTTTTCCTATCATAAAAGTTTAAGCCAAGCCTTCTCCAATATAAGATGGATATCTCAGGACCTAGTTATCAAGAAAGATGGGAAGACTGTTTGCTGTCTTTATTTAGGCACTTAATAGAACCACAACAGCATCAAATAAGATACACCAGTTAATTCTCTTCCTAAAGTCCCAGGCCACATGCATATTTTACAGTTAAAAAACTGCAGCAAAAAAAGCAAAAAGAAACAAGCAATCCAGAAACCACCATCTCTAATTATCTGGG